>NC_138109.1:65514538-66207038 GCF_964146895.1 Miniopterus schreibersii
TTCTCTGCTCTCTTTTCTCTGCCACTGAGAATGTTTTAAGATTACTTCAGTAGAAAACTTTGAAAAACACTATTTATGGTAACATCTTAAAGTAAATAAGAGTATTGCAATTTTACCATGTAACCTGAGACATTTGGAAGACAAATAGAAATCTGAAGACCAAAGTGTTTCCTGAGTATTTTATCTTTTAGACTTTGACTAATCCTAAATTTTGGGGTGTTATGTAAGCTTGCATTTTAATTTCTGCATATTGATCTCTGTGAGGAAATTCTTAGTTATTTTTAGCTACTCTATTTGTACTTATGCACAATTTCAGACACAGAGCACACGCTCACATACACATGCACACACTCCTATACAGAGAATTCTTGAGCTTAGGAGAGTAAATGTGGAAATCCAAAAGCTAGGTACTCACAAATACGCTGCTAAAGACAGTGGAGACTTAGACCAAAAACATGAGGCCTGTACCAATGGGCCCTACAGGCTTTCAAAGAAAATGTTTTCCTACAGCTTCAATGCTTCTCCCCAGCCACTAAGCAGTCCTGCTCTGCCTGGCTTCAGAGTCCCTAATGCAGCAGCTCACCAGGGCTCCAACAGACTTTTTTTTTTTTTTTTGCCAGTTTAAATGGTATTTTATATATTTTTTTTTAATTTATCTTTATTGTTGAAAATATTACAGATGTCCCCTTTTTTCCAAATTGACCCCTTCCACCCTGCCCCCACTCGCGCCCCAGGCCTTCACCACACTATTGTCTGTGTCCATGGGTTACACACACCTGCATGTAAATTCTTAGGTTAATCTCTCCCCACCCACCCACCTTGGCCTTCCCTCCGAGATTCGTCAGTCTGTGTCACCAAATCTATTTTGTTTCGTACTCTTCACCTTAGTTTAAAATTTATCCATTGGATGAACTAGTCAAGCAGGAAACTGCTTTCCCCTTGCTAGCAACAATGCATGGTCATATTTTTGCCTCTTTTATTTGCTTGTTTTTAAAATATCAAACATTCCAGTCCCTACTGATGTATAATATTGTTTCCATGTTAGAGTGCCATAATTCTCAAAATGAAAGAAAAAGGCACACGTGTTATACGCAGTAGAGACAAATCAAAATTTCTAGCACAATGTTGAAAAATTAGAGGTAAAGGTGGTAACATTTTATAAAGCTATTTCACAGTTTCTTGGACCCAGAAGAACTTGAATCATCATGGAGGGGTGGGGAAATATCTTAACCTATTCTCCACTTCCATCCCCTACTGAGAAACAGAGCATGTAATGATTCAGGTTATTGATGAATATGTTGCCCATATAAAAGATATGAAGGCAGAAAATTAAAGGTTGTGAATGAAGCCTATAAAATATTGAGTATTTCAGACTCTGATTTTCTGTCAAAAGAACCTTTTGATATCTGATAATTGCCTGTAAAAAAAATAAAGGCCAAGCACTTATTAGCTGCTAAATAAATAAATAAATAAATAAATAAATAAATAAATCTACCTGGAGTTACACAGAATTTAAACACAATTACCAACCACCACCAATAAACATGAAAGCAAAAAAATGACAATGCTCTGTGAATAAAACTGGCAAAGCTGGTGTAGTAAGAAACCAAACCAAAATTAAAGATATATCTTCTGAAAGAAATGATTGAAAGTGTCTCTGGCCACCACACAACACAACATGTCACACAAATTGGGACTAGGAAGAAAAGTGATCAAGGAGATAAACAGAAATGGTTTCAAATGAAATTCAGATGGATGAGTCCTTGTTTGCCCAGAGTCTCTGAGCCCGATTGATTCAGAGAGTAGGCTCAGTCCCAGTAAGTAGCCTGCAAATTGTTCAAAGGATTTGGCAAATCTCAAAGTCTATTGTCTGCTTTTATCAACCATTTTCTCCTGCCCTGGTGCCTCGGTGAGCAGCTTGCCCTGGAGCCACAGAGATTAGGACAAAGAAAGTCAAGAGGGAACATTCTCCTATTTCTATGATTCTGAGAAGGTAAATTGTGTTGTGAGGGAAGCAAGGAGGCTTTAATTTAATCATTTTAGATTCTTATATATATATATATATATTGATTTCAGAGAGAGGAAGAGAGAGGAGAGATAGAAACATCAATGATGAGAGAGAGTTATTGATCTGCTGTCTCCTACACACCCCCTCTGGGGATCGAGCCCAGAACCCGGTCATGTGCCCTGACAGGGAATTGAACCTCAATCTCTTAGATCATATGTTGGTGCTCAACTGCTGAGCCATCCCAGCCAGGCTATTTTAGATTCTTGATACAGGTGGTAAAGTCAGTGTTCAATATCAGCTGTCCCAGTGGGAAAAGCTAGGCTAAAGCAGTAGTTTCCTGTGGAATAGGGCCTGAAGTCTATAAAGCTGCAATTTTCAACCCGTGTGCTGCAAGAATTTTTAAAACATGCAATGCCTGACTATTCAGTCAGAGGCCCTGACTTCTTTTCCCTTAGATTGTCAAATTTTAAAATGAAAACAGCTAATACAACAATAGCCTTTCAGTATGGATGAATCAAAATTATACCTATTTTTTGTCAGATCAGCAAAAAATATAATGTATTTCTTGGAGTGCCACAGAATTTTAGTGATTAGTTTAGGAGATGAAAAATGTTGAATATCGCTGCTATAAAGGATTATCAGGAGAATGACAAGCCATCTCCTTCTGTCATTTCAATTCTACTTGAGCTCTGTATTCAAAAAACTCATGCAAAGGACATATCACAATGGTGCTTCAAACCAATATGAGCTGAGGCGGACAACACCAAGGCATAAAGAAGGTCTGATGGGTTTGTTTGTTTGTTTGTTTGTTTAATTAGCTATTGGTGTTTTTGAATGCTTGCTGTCTCTTCAACTTTCAACACTTATTTATTAAATCAACATGACTTTAAATCCCAAATGAGATGGTCCTACTGTCTATGAGGCTGGAGTTAGGTTTACTGTTGGCCTTGCAGGTTCCAGCAAGACATTATCCTTTCAAAGGGAAAAAGGCAAGTTTATGCATCCATAACTCTCTATATGCTTTGGTTTCACGAGTTCCAAAACCCTCAAATATTTTGCCTCCCCCAGCTATTGACGCTCTTCCAAACCCCATTACTAGAACATCATGTTCTTAAGTTTAACAGAGTTCCTTATAAAACCCCAGTGAGGAGTAACTGCAAAATATTTTAGCCATTTCAATTTGCTTTGCATTCTGAGAGCTGAAGAGCAGGCTTTGATCAATTGGAGAAGAGAAATGAGATATTCAACTCTACTAAGGAAGGAGCAGAAGGCAGTCAGAGTGGGGCACAATTACCAAGGAAAATCCATTTCTTATGACCCAATTGGGATGAAAATATGAATATCTAAGAGGGATGCTATGCCCAAACCTCTAATATACTAGACAGCATATTACCCCCAGGGAACAGATTTGCCTAGGATATATTCTCAAGGTCAGGACATCAAGGCCGTTATAAGTTTTATCTTATTTTGTTTTAAATCATTGTACATAATGTTTTGGGTCCATTAAAACTTAGAATAGTATCCATAACAGCCAGTACTTATTGAGCTAGTTTCTCCTAGTAAGTTACCTCCTAGGAGTAGGATCATGTACCCTGGGACCTGTCATGAATTCTTTTAGACCACGAGAGTCCCACTAAATGGATTACTAACTCAATATATTAAACAGTACCCAGGTAGCTTTACATAACACCCAAGTCCTCACAGCAAGCAGTTTGTGTCCCAGAAGAATGTCTTATTGACCATTTATCTTGTATCATACATTACACCCAGACTGGCACTGTATAATTTTAGATGCCTGTGTCACCTTAAACTCTCATAACCTAATTAAAATGTAAAATACACACACTCTGAGTGCACATTGCAGCCACTTTTTTCATATTCCTTCAAATATCATCTCGAGATATAATCAAAGCAGGAACCTGAATTTAAAGCTGTTTATTATTCTAAACCATGTAAAAATCCAAACCATTTTCATTTCCCCATCCTCACAGCCTGCCATTCAGGGCATATTTTTAAACCAAATCATTGAAGCCTTGCACCTAAGTATATCGGATACCGAGTTTTCATGGAAGAACCCACATAGCCTATTCTCATCTCCTTTTATTCGAAATTCACACAAAAACCCTACTATCACTTCCTCGTGGTGCTCTTGGCTCAGCTAGGTAGCATGTTCATAGTAACAGAAAAATATAGGAGAGAAAACCCTTTCCCAGAGGCTTGCTGGCCGCAGGCTCAGAGCTAATGCTCGTTGCATGGTCCTCTGTAAGCATTAGGTGCTGCTTGTTTACTACCCTTTAAATCGTTTTTGTCCTGTGTGTTTTTCATTTTCTTGCTCTTTTTCCACTCTCAGGTGACTTTGTTTTAACTTAATTCTCTTTGTCCCATCTTTCCTCTCTCTCCCTTTTGAAAACACGGTCCATTTTTATTTTATTTTTTTGCTGTGCAATATAATTACTAAGTAACATACAAATATATGGCCATGTACCTTCTAAAGGAACAGCTGCAAGACTGCTAATAGTAGGTTTAATTTAGCTACAAGAAATTAGCAGATGTGTGGCAGCACGATGATGACAGCGTCATTGTAACAAAAGTCAACGTGCTGAAGAAGGTGGGTGACAATCCACACCAATTTCAGGGAGGAAGAAAGAATCCTGCACCAAGTGCAATGCGCGCGGAGAGCAGAAGGGACTAAGAGCTCAGACATGGAGTTAACGTGGCCAGTTCGCCCTAAAAACAGAAAGACAGATGAAGCTGTTCAAAAATCCAGCGCTAACAAGCAGTGTAGCCTGAGAGCATTAACCGCCAGGGGCAGTAACTCTGCAGGGCTGAGGTGCAGGGACGCAGAGGTGCCTTCCCGGGCCCCTGGCTGTGAGCTGGGCCTGGGCACACCTGCGGGGAGGGCGCCGAGTCCACCCCGCGCTCATTATAACGCAGGGAGCAGAAACACCGCTAATGTCGAGCATAAACGGAAACAGCAGAAAGCAGAGAGTGACATTTGCCTGGTCCCAGTCAGCTTGTTAGCTGAAGTGGGTTTTAATTAGCTATTTTCCAGCAAGCAAACGAGCAAATTAGCGGCAGCTATAAACAAAAAGAGACTATCAGGCCCAAAGAAAAGGAGCAATGATCAGGGTGCCTTTGCCTTGGGTGGGGAAGCCAAGGCGGGGAAATGCAAAGCTTTTAGAGAAAACTTTCCTCAATCATAGAATGAAAGAAAGTCTTCTCTTGAACACACCTTAGGGATGGATTATCCGGTCCTCCCCTCTTCTACATGTGAAGAAACCGAGGTCCATAGAAGCTAGCTGACTCCTGCAAGGTTACACTTCTGACAAAAAACAAACACACAAAACAACACCAGAACAAGAGTATCTTCCGAGCCTAGGCTTTCCAAGAGTCTGCCTTTGTAATATTGTAAGTGGATCAGCCCCTGAAGAACTGAAAGAAGTACGAAAGCGTGTGTAAACTTTGCATGATAATTGAGGTATCCTACCGGCTATGACTTTAGGGTCAACTGTGCTGAGATAGGAAACAAAATGAGAAACAAAATAAGGGCCCCTTCCTAAAACCAAAAGCACCTTTTGAAAAAGTATTCTTCTGGAAGGAGACTTGACTTTGGGCAGTGAACACACAATGCAATGCACAGATGATGTATTACAGAATTGTACACCTGAAACCTATATAATTTCATTAAACAATGTAACTCCAAAAAATGTAATAAAAAAATAAATGCAACTGATTTCTGAAGATTGAAAAAAATGTATTATTCAGAACAAATACCCATCACATAATCAATGAGTGCTTATAATGTGCTAGGCGCAGTATGAAGCATTGAGGATGAAGCTTTTGCTTTTTAGTGAGATGCGCAGACGAGAACACAGACTTTACAGGGTAGTGGGATGCAAACCCACTACCACCAGCAGCTGAGGGGACCAGCAGCAGCGCGGCTAAGCTGAAGCTGGGGAGCAGAGAGGAGCATTTGAGAAGAAAGACCATCAAGCCAGGACCTGAAGGACACACAGCAAGATCCAGCCTCCTCACAACGCCACAGTAAGTAAGAGCCTATGTATTTAAGGCAGTCATCTCTGTAAAAGGTAAATTAAAACAACCATTTGTGTCATTGGACTAGGTAAAAGAAGCGCTCCAAAATACATAAGCAAAGAAATGCACTATATAGTTTTTACGGTCCAATTTAAACTGGTTCACATCCTGAAATATGCTGTTAAAAAAATGTTTGTGGAAAGGGGAATATCTTGAGGAGGGTAATAACAGAAGTCAGTCGACTTATTCCCATATGCCATAAATTCGATTGATACATTAAAATTTAAATATATTGAATCATGGTATAGCCCAAACAGAAGGTAAAGGGAAAATATAATGGCCAGGACTGAAGCAAACATTACCACAAACATTTGTTAGTGCTGTAGATAAGCAACTCAAGGAGAGTTTATATGAAAGAGATTAGGAAAAACGGAAGCTGTATTTACTAAGAGACATCGACCAGAATCACAACTCTACGGGAGATACTGCACGGGGCAGAACATTGGTTCTGCATTTCACTTCACTGTCCAAAGAATGGTTTCGCATGTGAGGTACAAAAAATATGGATTGACACAGGGAAATGAAAAGAGTGTGTGTCCTCTCTCAATGGTAATTACATGAGATGAACATGCAGTGTCAGTAATTTTTCATTCATCCACCAAACATTTATTGAGCTCCTACTCTCTGCAAGGCATTGGATTAGACACTGGGTAGACAGAGGCCACATTTCAATAGCGTATCCACACACGTAGCTCTTTGTCCATGCCCAGGAGCTACACACCCTCAAGGTGATGGGCCAGGAGATATTTGCCCAGATCAAGGTCCATGCCTTGCTGGAGGGCATCGCTCCCGAAGATCAATTCATGCTTCTGGCAGGCACGGCCCTGGAGGATGCCGCTGCCCTGGGCCAGTGTGGGGTGGAGGTTCTGACCACTCTAGAAGTAGCAGGCCACAAGCTTGGACATAAGGTCCATGGTTCCCTGGCCCATGCTGTGAAAGTAAGAGGTAACACTCCCAAGGTTGCCAAACAGGAGAAAAAGTATTAAGACTGGTCGGGTGAAGAGCGTATGCAGTACAACAGGCATTTTGTCAATGTTGAGCCCAGCTTTGACAAGAGGAAAGGCCCCAATGCCAATTCTTAAGTCCTCTGGAATCCTGGCTTTCTCTACTAGAGCCACTTAGCCTAGTCAAAAAAAGAAAAAAAATTGCCTGGATCCTGATTCTGAGTGTCAACTAATATGCTTATTATATCTCCCTCTACGGCAATGCTGTGTCATCTTCAAATTCATTAGGAAAGTATATTTTTATTTAGGCATTGATCAAAATTTAGAAAGATAAGGCAAAATTACCTTCAAAGGGTATCATTCAAAACTGATTGTTAAATCTGATGGATATAAACAATTACTGCTAATTGGTTTATGGAATGATTCACTTATCTTAGAATCTAGCCTATAATCCTGCATGTCTTAGGTCGGGTCCTTCCAAGAAACAGACCCTCAGGCTAGGCTGTGAGGAAAGGCGGTGTACTGGGGAGGCTTCCCTCAGAAAGTTCTGGTGGAGAGTGGTGATCCAGGATGCTCTGTGGACCGATGAGGAAACGGGGATGGAGCCACGGAGCTCTGTCTCTCACTAACTGAGTGCTGTTCACCCGGGTGTTAACTCCCTGACCTGTATGGGCCAAGCACACTGCTGGGGACAGAGAAGTCCTCAGGCAGAAAGTGGCAGGTGTTTGCAGTAATGAGCCATCAGAATGCTGAGTACTGAGGGGATATAGATGGAGCACCAACATCTGCTACGCTATAGCTCATCTGGTAACATTGCAAGAGACTCCTTTGCAAAAGCCTCCCGTACATTGAGCTGCATACTATCAGTCCCATCGCCCATTCTCTCATTCACCCACTTAAATTTGTTGAACACTCCTTGTAGCCTAATGTTGTAGACACAATACTTATAGTCTGGTGCTCTATTACATGAGTGACCTTGTCCAAAAATGATATTTATCTTATAACTCATATTAGATAATCTAATTCTAAACCTTCATGATTTTTGCTTAAGTGTTCCTTACCAATGTTTATAATATTCTGTAGCTCTGACAAAAGGTAATCTATTATAAACCTATAGAGTACTTTTTATTGTTATAAATTGAGCATATCCATTATTAAATATTTCTTTTGATCTTTAAAGTTTCTAAGACCCAGAAGCTTTTCTCTTTCCAAGAGTATAACAGACTAGATATTTCCCAGTGACAAACAGTCAAAGAAATTAGAACTTCTGAGGAAATAAACATAACAAACATCCTCATCCGAACTCACAGGACCCAGGATGCTAAAAACCAGAGTGCTAAGCAGGCTGTAAATCTTTCACTTCTTTGGGGGTATTTGTTAATCTCAGTGGTCAGGAGACTTGGATTTTAATGGCAAAGAAGTAGTAGCAAAATGTCACTTTGGCTGACAACATGTTGCTTAGGTCAAAAACTCAAAAGGATTTTTAACAAATTTGAATTAATAGGAGCTCAGCAATGTCATGGAATCAATATATAAATGATCACATTTCTATACTTCAACAAAGAACAGAAAAAAATGTAATCAAAGTTTATCAGTAACCATTCAACAATCTCAGTAATATGACCTCTGACAGTCCTGGGATGGAGTGTTTCTGGACCCGGGACTTGCACTCATTTCTGCGGTTGTGTACTCATACCCTCTTTAGCTACCCTAGGCCTTCTTCTTCCTCAATGTAGGTCTCTGGTGGCCTTTTCAGCAAGTTCTTCAAAAAACTGCTTTCTCCTATGCATCCCAACTTCATTACACCAACTTCAAACACAAAAACTATCATTTTCTTGTTTTCCTTCTTGCTAACCAAATCTTTCATTGCCCCCAGCAATTTTTCAGTTTCATTTGGTGTTTCAGCTTCCCTGAAGCTTCACAGGGCGGTTGTACCCTCTTAAACTTGTCCTGGGTCTGTTTCTTTCTTTTTATGGTTTATTTCTATCATTTTGAAATTTGGACTAGCAAGAGAGCCCTTTACTATCTGCCTCAGTTCCATTAGGTACTAATCGCCTTCCTTCTAGAACAGGAATATTTGCATAGTTGGCATTGTTAAGGGCTTTGCGAGACGCGTGAATATTCTCTTGTAGAGTCTCAGGCTATCACTCTGCCTCTGTTTTCTCCAACGTCCCCAGAAGGTGCAGTCTGCAGTTAATCTGGCTGCCTACATCAGCTGGGATAGTCGAGGTTAGGCTGTGTTTACAATTCCAAAATCCCAGTGGTTTAGGGCAACAGTTATATATCTTGCTCTTGTCACACGTCATCTATGGGTCAGCTATGTTTTTGCTTCGTGTCGTTATTATTCCAGATCCCAGGCTGATGGACCCACTTCTATCTAGATCATTGCCTGTCTCAAGAAGAAAAGAAAATGTTACTCTTACACTGTCTGTTCTAAAGTGACACATGTCAATTTTACCACATTTATTTCATTCAAATGGGCACCGCCTATTTTAAAGTGGCAGAGTTGCATAAAGCCCTGGAAGGAAGGATTATTAGTCATAAAATCTAACACAGTCTACCCTCCCAATCACCAAATATTGAGTTTAGCACTGTTAGATTAACATGGCAGGAACTTTTTCCTTTCCTTTTAGTACTTTAAAGATAGTGTTCCATTGTCCACTGGTTTAAAAAAAAAAAGAAATTATTAAAATAAGAATATTAGATACTTCTAGGCAGGAAGAAGAATGTGATAAAGGAAGGCATAATTCCAGGCTTCCCAGGATGTTGTAAATCTCCTATTTCTTTACCTGATAAAATTAGACAACTGTTTTATAAATATACCTTAAACCATACAATTATGTTATATATAATTTTAATAAATAATGTATCTCAAAGAATTATATTTAGAAAAAGAACAAATTAACAGTGATATTTAACATTTTCATTCGTATATAGCTACTGTTATTTTATTGGTGTACATTTTATCAGTCTTGTGTGTGTGTGTGTAAAATTGATTAAATGACATATCAATATATGTTTATAATTTTTAAATTTTTATTTATTTATTTATTTTTTAACCCTCACCCAAGGGTATTTCATCCCTTGTTTTTCAGAGAGTGTGGAAGGGAGAGAGAGAAAAAAAAAATCAATGTGAGAGAAACACATTGATTGGTTGCCTCCCACCCGCACCCCAACCAGGGCCAGGGACCAACTGAGCCTGCAACTGAGGTACATGCTCTTGGCTGGAATTGAACCCGGGACCTTTCAGTCCACAGGCAGGCACTTTAGCCACTGAGCCAAACCAGCTAGGGCTCTATTTTTAATTTTTTGATGTAACTCCATAATGCTTTCCATAGTGGCTGAACCAATCAGCATTCCCACCAACAGTGCACAAGGATTCCCTTTCCTCCACATCCTCACCAACACTTGTTTGTTGATTTATTGATGACAGCCATCCTGACAGGTGTGAGGTGATATCTCATTATGGTTTTAATTAGCATCTCTCTGATGATTAGTGATGATGAGCATCTTTTCATGTCTCTTGGCCATCCTTATGTCCTCTTTGGAGAAGTGTCTATTCAGGTCCTTTGCCCATTTTTTAATTGGATTGTTTTGTTTTTTGATGTTGAATTGGATAAGTTCTTTATAAATTTTGGATATTAACCTCTTATCTGATGTATCACTGGTGAATATGTTCTGTCATTCAGTAGGTTGTCTTTTCATTTTGCTGATGGTTTCCTTTGCTGTGCAAAAAAATTTTAGTCTGATGTAGTCCCATTTGTTTATTTTTATTTTTATTTCCCTTGCCTGGGAAGATATATCAGAAAAAAATATTGCTACAAGAAATATCCAAGATCTTATTGCCTATGTTTTCTTATATGATTTTTATGGTTTAAAGTTTAACATTTAAGTCTTTAATTTGTTTTGAGTTTGTTCTTGTGTATGGTGTAAAAAGATGGTCTAATTTCATATTTCGGTATGTATTTGTTTAATTTTCCCAACACAAGCTATTAAATAGACTATTTTTACCCCATTCTATGTTTTTGCCTCCTTTGTCAAATAATAATTGAGTATAAGGTGTGGGTTTATTTCTGGGCTCTCTATTGATCTATATGTCTGTTTTTATGCCAGTACCATGCTGTTCTGATTACTATGGCCTTGTAGTATAGTTTGATATCAGGTAGTGTGATTCCTCCAACTTTGTTCTTCTTTCTCAAAATTGCTGTGGCTATTTGGGGTCTTTCGTAGTTCCATATATTTTTTTATTATTTGTTTTAGTTCTGTGAAATGTACCATTGGTATCTTGGTAGGAGTTGTGTTGAATCTATAGATTGCTCCAGGTAGTATGGACTTTTAATGATGCTAATATTTCCTACCCACGAACATGGTATATGCTTCCACTTGTTGTGTCTTCTTCAGTTTCTTTCTTCAGTGTCTTATAATTTTCTGAGTACAGATCTTTTACACCCTTGGTTAAATTTATTCCTAGGTATTCTTCTGATGCAATTGTAAATGGGATTATTTTCTTAGTTCCCCTTTCTGATAGTTCATTATTACTATTTGTGTATAAAAATGCAACTAATTTCTGGATATTTATTTAGTATCCTGCTACTTTACTGAATTTATCAGTTCTAGTAGTTTTTTGGTGGAGTCTTTAGGGTTCTTTATATACAGTATCATGTCATCTGCAAATAATGACAGTTTTACTTCCTCCTTTCCAACTGGGATGCCTTTTATTTCTTCTTCTTGTCTGATTGCTGTGGCTAGGACTTCCAGGACTATATTGAATGAAAGTGGTGAAAGTGGACATCCCGGTCTTGTTCCTGATGGAAAATGCTTTTAGTTTTTGCCCATTGAGTATATTAGCTGAGGGTTTGTCATATATAGCCTTTATTATGTTGAGGCACTTTCCTTCAATATCTATTTATTAAGTGTTTTAATCATAAATGGATGTTGCATCTTATCAAATGCTTTTCCTACACCTATTGATAAGATATGATTTTTATCCTTTGTAGTGTTAATGTGAGGTATTACACTGATTGATTTGCATATGTTGAACCATCCTTGCATCCATGGAGTAAATGTCACTTGATCAAGGTGTATGATCTTTCTAATGTATTGCTGGATCAGGTTTGCTAGTATTTTGTTGAAGATTTTTGCATTTATGTTCATCAGAGATATTGGCCTATAGTTTTCTTTCATTTTTAGTGTCTTTATCTGGTTTTGGAATTAGGATAATGCTCGCCTTGTAAAATGAGCTTGGGAGTCTTCTCTCCTCATGCATTTTTTGGAATAGTTTGAAAAGGATAAGTGTTAGTTCTTTGACTATTTGGTAAAATTTACCTGTGAAGCCATTCTGTCCAGGACTTTTATTTGTTGGGAGTTTCTACTGCTTCAGTTTCATTAGTTGTAATCTGTATATACAGATTTTCTCATTCTTTAGATTAATCCTGTGCTATCGTCTGCCATGTAATGTCTAAAAATAATTGCTTTATATATTTTGTGTTTTCCTCTTTGGTTAAAGTGAGAGAGTAAATCTGGTTCCTCTTACTTCACATGGTCATATCCAGAATTCTCTTAACTTTCTTTATTCTTTAGTAAAAGAATGATTTTGAACACTACACAGAATATGTTATTATGCTCCTGGTTGTTGTGTTTTATTTGAGGACACTGGTGAAGGAGAGGAGCATTAAGTATTATCTCACAGTGTGGGGCTAATATATATAAAATATAATTCACTTATGCTGTCCATCTTGAATAATGGATTGATATCATTAATTGAAGAAACATTTTCAGGCATCAAAAAATAAGAAACCATATTTTTTGAGATGTTAATATGGACATTCCCATGTGCAGAACTCAATCCAACATTGTGAGCTTTGAATGCCACTCAAATTTTGGAGCAGGGGGAAGAAAATATATGTAAGGATAGAGAGTTTCTACATATCAAACAAAATTTGACCTTTTAAAATAAAATATAATACAAAGGAATGTGAACACTTTGACCCTACTTTCATAACTGTCCCTAGGTAAATAAAAAATGCATTGTTTAAATACTTGTCATGACTCAAACTTGCATAATTTTATAATAATATTGCCTTAAACTTTCCCAAAATTGTTGGCTCTGTGGAACATTTGAAATGTTTATTTACAAATGCCAACTATTTCTCTACCTACCCGTGGTCTCAGAAAATATAAGTCTGTGCCTATGGCAGATACATTTAGAATTTTGCCAACAAATATAAGTTTCCATGCAAACCAAAGAAAAGTAATCAGAAGCAAAAGGAAAGTATATTTACTATGTATCAAGTCTCACTGCCAATCATATCCTGTTTTTATTTGCTTTGTCACCAGATATGAACAGTGGTATGAAAACTTTTAATGAGTAATAACTATTCAATCATGTGATACTTTTACAAATTCTGGGCTTTTTTGTAAAATGAATTCTTTAAAACACACTACCAAAAAAGCCTCTAGCTCATAAAACAACCAACACAGATTTTTGAGTTTTATAAAATACAGTTAAATGTTAGTTTGCTTATACATTCTTCAATAGATATTTAAGGATGATATTGCCAATACCAAAATGTTTGAACAACATGGACTTTATTTAAAATTTACTCTTCCTTCTGCCCAGATTTCAACAGAACCTTCATCCCAAGCATATAGGTAAGGCAATCACAGCATTCAAGGCTCTGGCATGTTTTAGTTTTATTCCTGATTATTTTTTCATTACTGCTCAAGAAGTATAGCAGGCCCGAGTCAAGTACATGAATATAACAGTCTAAATTGTTTCTGAAATCTTAAATGCACTTTTGTAGTCTTAAAATTAACATGCATGCTTTTATAGTTAACTTGATATGTTTGCAATCTTTTTTTATTTCAAATGTCACAGCTATTCTGTATCTAAAATATTG
Organism: Miniopterus schreibersii; assembly: GCF_964146895.1. Taxonomy (NCBI): domain Eukaryota; kingdom Metazoa; phylum Chordata; class Mammalia; order Chiroptera; family Miniopteridae; genus Miniopterus; species Miniopterus schreibersii. Next base: position 65,528,485 of record NC_138109.1, read on the forward strand.
TAAGTTTTTCTCTCTTATGGGATAAACAGATTTCCAATTGCTTCTACAGATCTTTTGAAAATTAAGGAATGTCGTTTATGGCAAAAAAAAGCAAAATACATATAATATCTAAAATATTGTAGGTTTTCCTGTCTCACAAGATAAATGTGTTTCCAGTTGCTTCCCCATATTGTTTTGAAAATTAAGAAATGTTTATGGCAAAAAAGAGGAAATTGCATGTAACATTTATTATATCTAGCATTAATATCTCCTTTTCCATTATGTGCTGCTACATAATGGCATAATAGTGAGGTTATTTTCATAACTGATATTATTTGCCCTAAAGGCCATAAGTTTTCTCTTATGGCTCCAAAGATATTTTTGATACCTGTTATTCTGGTCTATTGGGCATTGTAATTATGTAATTAGATGTTCTTTAAAGACTATCTTAGGTACTTCACAGATTAGAATGGTTCCTCTGAAGCATTTACCAGGTCTGTTATGTAATTACATAATTAAGTCCGTGTAGTAAAAATCTTAACAAAACTCTTTAAAGAAATAAACAGCCTGCACTGGGGCAACAGATGACTTTGATTGCAAACTGGAAATGGCAAGAAAGTGGTAATATATCTTGTGTCAAGAGTAAATTTTTATATTGGGAACTCATTCTACAAAGGAAAGTTCCAGGGAGTTGGGTCTGTCCTCTCAATCACCCAGAACGTTGGCTGATGGTTTCATTAAAGGCATTTCAAGAGAATTTCCTCTCCATAAATTTGTCAATCTACTGTCCTCAGAAACATTCATAAACTCAATATGGTTTTGGGGCCACCAAAAATGTCAAAGGGTGACTAAGATAATACTAAAAAAAAATGAAATTTCTTTATATTGTCATTTTATATATTTTTAAATCAATTAAATGCTGACACATCCTATGTCACCCAAACATATAATCTTCACTGCCAGTTACATACAGGCATTTGCAAAGTAGAAATAAAGCAAATTAAATAATAAAATAAAATTTGTAGTTAGCACCCACCTTAAAACTTACGAGAGGATATATTTTAAAGAACACCATTGGAAACTAAAATACATAGACATCATGTTAATAAACTACCCTAATATAAAATCAATATATGTGAAATATATAGACACTACCCCTCAGTATTGGCCCTTCGCAGAAACAAAAACCTATCCATCAATCTATGGCAGGACAGACAGTCAAAACAAAAAGTTGTTTAATCCTTCATTTCTCCTTTCAAAACATCTTATCACTTAAATTCCTCAAATCCCCAAGTCACCTCAACCCTTGACTTGCATACTGGCCCAAATGATTCTCAATGACTACTTGACCAAACCTCTTTCAATTCTCTCTACCACCAACCCCATGTGAAACCTTATACCCTGCTCATTTATTAATTGCCTGTCATTTGTCTACTCTCAGCATCAATTAATTTAGAATGTTATCTCCTGTGACTTCATTTTGACAAAAGCTATCAGTGACAGAGCCAATGTTTACTTGCTGCGAATTTTCAAAGAAGAACTGTTTCAAACTAGAGAGTTTGTATTTCCTCTGTATTAATTCATTGTACTTGTTTTCTGTTACTACACAACAAACCATCCTAAAGGCTGTGGTTTACTTGAAACAATGATTTATTATTATCATTTATGGTTCTGTCAGTTAACTACACTCACCTGGATTGTTATCACTTCTTTTCTTTCCTGTGGTCATGATTATACAGTGGCTGGGGCCAGAGTCAACCAAAAATCTGACTGGACTTTAATGTCCAACACAGCTTCTACATTCACATTTCTGGGGCCTCAGCTGTAAGAACCGGGAAAAGTAGGATCTGGATGTTCTCTCCATATGACCTCCCTACATGTCTAGCTTAGGTTTTTCATAGCATGGCAATTTCAGGGTGATAGCTGGCTTCTAATCAGAGTGCATTTACCTTCCAAGACTCCAAGGTACAAGCTGCCAGTCTTCTATGACCTCGCCTCCGAGGTGTACAATGCTGTACCACTCTGTCACATTCACAGGGAGAAGCCAGAAAAGGGTATAAATATTGGGAGGAGTGGTTTCTTGGGAGATCACATTTGGATGAATGGGTGGTCTACACTTATCATATATGTTACCTCACTCACTGAATGTATGACAAAGCAGGATAAACAAGTTAGAGAATATGATAAAGCAGAGAAGAAGGTAGTGTATCCCTAAAGTTCCCAGGGTAGTTATAAAAATGTTTATTATGTCTGAACACCTTCCACTTGGTATGAACCTAAAGGTTATTCCAGCTCCATTGATGTTAGAGCAAATCAATTTAGTATCTCATTTTTTTATTGCTAAGGAATTTAAACAGTTGTGGTGGTATAGTAATTGTTTATGAAACTTGAACTCATCTGGAATTCATGTGAACACACACACACATCTGCTGGCGAGAGAATGATGAAACAGTCACATTCATATCAGCCTGATGGAAACATAAATCACCACAACCCCTTTGAGGGAAAATGACTGTGCTTGACTCAGTCATTCTACTTTTTGGATTTCAGATAACTTAGAAAATAACCTCAACTACAGAAAAATCTTTTTTACACAAAGATGCTTATCCCAAGATTTATAAAGGTAAGAAAACTATAAGCAACCTAAATGCCTAAGCAGAAAACAGATCATCAAACTATAGTGTATATCATGGATAAAATTTTATGCAGTCATATAAAATGATGTTCCTGTATATTTTATAATGATAGAAAAATTATAATAGTTAACATTTGTTGAGCACTTGCTACATGCCAGGTCCAAATAGCATATGAACACTTAACATACATGATGTCATTTGATCTTTCCAATAGTCCCCTGAAGTACATACGATTATTATATTCATCTTATGGAATAGGAAACTAAGCGTTAAAGGAGCTGAATTACCTCCCCATATTGGCAGATGCAAGGGAATCAAGATTTGAACCACAAACACTGCTTCCAGAGCCCACATTCCTGCATTCGTGTCCATCTTGTTATGCCATTTCTGATGAACAGCATTAAGTAAAAACAAATAAATGACAACACACACAAACACACACACACCATTTTAGAGAGAATACATATGCAGTTACTTTACAAAATAAAATATGCAGGAAACAGCAAGCCTGGAAGGATATAAACTGAAGTACTGATAATGGTTGCCTTTAAGAGGTGGTACTCTAAGTTGTTTTTTCCTTTATATGTTTTTCTGATGTTCTAGAATACAAATAGTATTTTGGTTCCCTAGGGGAGAGGAGTATTTGTTTTAAATCCTGAGCTGCTATTTTGGTGCAGAAAAGGAGCCTAGCTGTGTGCCCGTCTATCACAAATAGTCTGAGGGTGTAGAGTCTTAACATAGCTAGTAAAGTTGGAATTAAGAAAGGAACCTAGGGAGATCCTGCAAAGTTAGAAAGAAAAATGCCACCTTTCCCTTGATAAGTGGCAAGCAGGGCAAACATTCTTTCCAGGATGCGGATGACTTAAGTAAAGGTGTCCAGCAGAAGGAAGAGTCCAGGGGCTTTGTCACTGGTCAGAGCGAAGTGGGAGCCCCAGCCAGTTTGGCTCAGTGGTTAGAGCGTCAGCCCCGAGACTGAGAGGTCTTGGGTTCAATTTCAGTCAAGGGCACATACTTCAATTGCAGGCTCGATCCCTGGCCCCTCCCCCCCACTCTCTCTAGAAATCAGTGGAAAAAATATCCTCAGCCCAGAATTAAAAAAAAAAAAGGTGGAAAGTTGAATCATCTCTATTGAGTAAATAGCATTGTAACTGTACCAATGGCTTACAGTTTACACCTTACTTGACCTAAATGCTTGATTTTAAATATAACCACCAAGCTGGGCTCCAGTATAACTGGCTTTGCACCTTCTTCTGCATAAAGACATTGCCTGTAGCAGTTTCACAGGCTTGTCCCTCTAGTATCTCTGGGACCGGTGCCAAAACCAAATTAACACCGAGAAGCTTGAATTTTAGAGATAAAGGAAATTTGGACGCCAATTAGATCTGCCCCATAATGACACTGTTGCTTTTCTGAGCTGAGGAAGTTAAGTTAGTTTTGCTTTCCTCAGAGTTTGCAGAGTGATTGTGATGACCCTCCGGAAATGACAGCGAGTGTCTCCCCAGTTGGGGGCGTGCAGGAGGCAGCCGATCAATGACTTTCTCATCATTGATGTTTGTATCTCTCTCTCTCCCTCTCCCTTCCTCTCTCTGAAGTGAATAAAGATATATTTAAAATAAAAATAAAAAAATTTTTAAAAAGATATTATCAGGGTACCTCAAAAGTAGAGAAGACCAAAAAAATAACAAGTAGAATGGCCATAAATATAAAGGCAGATGCCATTGTGAAAACAGAAACTAAAGAGATTGGGACTCTGTCCTTTGAGAATACTGGGTTGAAAGTTTTATGATCAAAATCTAGAATCATAACAGACACGTGAGTGAAACGATTACTTCCCCTAAATCTAGAAAGACAAGGATGGAATTGACGCTAATATTAATTAATTACTTTTTATGTGTCAGGCCTTTTACATACATTAATTTATTTCACCTTACAGCAATTATATTAGGAGGTAGGTATTAATAGCCCTGCATTTCAGAGATGAGAGCACAGAGGTTTGGAGGGTAGGGTCAGAATTCAAACCCAAGATCCAAGTTCTGTTTATTTTACACTCTTAGATTGCTTCTCTAAACCTTTGTTCATGAGCAGTGCAAATTAGAAACAATTAAAGGAAGCACACATTCACTAAGTAGATAATATGTGTTTAAAAATTCATTGATGCAAAGAGAAGCCTGGCAGCAAATATAATGAAAATTTTATGGACAAATTTATGGGCAAAAAAGCCATTAGTGGAAGGGGATTCACATGGAGCTCACCTTTGAAATTGACAGCAAAGCTACAAGACCTTCTAGAACTCCTGGTTAAATTAACAAGGAGTCTATTTTAGGATGACCCATATTCCTGTGGAAATGAATGACTGAAAACAAAATCCACTTATTTCATCATCATTAGTATTCTTGGGAACTACAAAAGTTGAGACACATATTGTAAAGGGCACTGAGTTTTTAATCATGGTATCTGGGGCTGTCTGGTTCTATAATCTATTTGCTGTGTGACAGCAGAATTGAGTCACAAGCAATCTTGGCTCAGTTTCCTCCTTTGAAAATGAGGGGCTGATTTCTAAATTCCTATCCAGAGAACACTGGGGGCCTGCTATATGCTGCTTTTATTTCATAATCGCAGCAATGCTTTTCAACTGGCACAGTTTCCCTTGTGTTTTAAATAGAATGCTTCTTCTCTTTAAGCTTAATTCATTTATTCAATTAATTGACTTCCCACTGTATGTCAGGCACTGTGCAAGGCACTGGGATGTAAGTGATAAACAAGAGAGACGAGGTCCATACTTTTATTAAGATTATAGAACGAAAAGGAATAATTAGAATGATCAGGACTGTAAAGGCAGACACCATTGTCAAAAGGCCCTAAAATAATAAATAATTACAATTTCAATAAATGTTTTGAAGGACAGTTATAGAATCCTAATAAACTATTTAACAGTTTTATTTAATTAAGTTTCTGGGGTCAAGGAAAACTTCCCTGAGGAAATTAGCATGTAAATTCGAACTTGAAGGGTGAGGAGAATTTGGCATATAAAGAGGTTGGGAGAGAGCATTCCTGGTACAGGGAACCTCGACTGTAAAGGCTCTGATTCAGGAAGGAGCTGAACACTGAAAGGAAACAAAAGAAGGTCACCAGCCATGGAGCATAGTCAGTGATAACACAATAGCTTGAGATGTGGCTGAACAGTCACAAAGGGAGAAACTGGAATGCAGCAAGTAGAGTTTAAAGGTAGAGAATGAAACGTTTAAAAACGTACATGCTTTTTAAAGTACACTCTATTTGCTGTTTGGAATAGATCACCAAAAGGCATGAGGGAATGGCAGAACTTTTTTCTTTCTGCCTTCTTTTAGATCAGGCATTTTTATGATTCTATTTTATCTCCACATTTGGCTTATTATTTAAAAATTGTTGTTGGTTGCCCTAGGGTTTACAATATACATATTTAATAATATCACAGTTCCATGTGTAGTGTAAGGATCTTACAATATTACATTCCCCAATACTTCTTCCCATCCTTTGTGTTATTATTGTGATTCATTTTACTTTTCATGTAATATAAACACACAATACATTTATACGCCTTTTTTTGTGTTAAGGGAATAATTAAAAATTAAGAAAAACAAATTTACATGTATTTTCACATATGCCATTTCCCATGCTCTTTATTTCTTTGTGCAAATCCAAATTTCTCTATATTATAATCCTTTGCCAAGCATATCCTTTGAGATTTCTCATAGACTGCTACAATTCATTTTCTCATTTTTGCTCATCTGAAAAAATATTGCTTATCTTTCTTAATTTTCCCTGGGTTTAAAATTCTTGGTTGGCAATTTGTTTCTTTGTTTTTCCTTTAGCATATTAAAAATTTCACTCAATTGTTTTCTAGATTAATAGGTTTTTAAAGACAGTTTTGCACTTTTGTATATAATGTGTCTTTTTTCTCTGAGTACTCCCTTGTTATCTTTGATTTTCAACAGTTTGAATGAAAACATTTTAGGTATGTATTGAGGGGAGAGTGTTAATGAGCTAGTATTTTCTGAACCTCTTAGATCTGTAAATTTGTGTCTTTCATTGATTTTTGAAAACCCTTGTCCGCTATATCTTTAAATGTTTCTTCTGTCATATACACTTTCTCTTTTCCTTCTTAGATTCTAACTATATGCACATTAGACCTTTTGATATTGTCCCAAAGCTCTTGGGGCCTCTCTTTGGTTTGTTTGTTTTACTCTTTTTGTGTGTGTGTGCTTCAGTTTGAATAATTTCTATTGACCTATCTCATGCTAGCCCAAGCTCAGCCTTTAGAATTTATTAAACCTTAAGTCTTCTCACAAGATTGTATGAAGCCCAGCATCTGCCCCACATAAGCAAATGCCTGTGTTCCATTTCTCTTTGTAGGCACTAGTCTCTCTGTATAAGTTACATTATTTGTTTGCCTTGAGATCTCAACTCTCAAATATTTCAAGAAGAAATGTAAATTTGCATATTACATAGCTTTTTGTTCTTGTTGTGGTAGGAGTAAAAATGGCCTCTTTTCACCTTTTTACATCCTAAGTGGAAAACAGAAGTTCCCACCTCCCTTCTAATTATCGAATTTATCTATATTTTATAGCAAAACCCCACAGAGTTGTCTATACTCACTGTATACAATTTATCTCACCCCATTTTTATGTTTTTGCTCCTATCAAACTTATAAACCATAAGATTATCTATGGCCTACATGTTGCAAATCCCAGAGTTAATATTAAGTTCTCATCTTATTTGACATGTCAATAGTTCTTGACACAGCTGACCTTCCTGTCCCTTCGAGATAGCTTCTTATTTGCCTCCAGGACACCACACTCCTGGGTTCATCTCCTCCTTCAGTGGCTACCCCTCTCTGCTTTCTTTGCTGAGAGGATTCCTTACCTTTCAGTCTCTAAAGGTTGTAGAATCAGAGGAATGCCTCCTTGGACTTTTTCATTCTATCTACAATTATTTATTTGATCCCATCCAATCTCAAGGCCTTAGAAGTGGATAACCCCAGATTTCTACTTCCAAATTTATAACTTTAAAGGACTTTCCTTTGAACTCCAGATTTGCATGTATAACTTCCTACTTGATATCTCCATTACTTGGTATATCTTTTTTTTTGTTTTTTAAATATATCTTTATTGATTTCAGAGAGAAGAAAGGAGAGGGAGAGAGAGAGACAGAAACATCAATGATGAGTCATTGATCGGCTGCAGCCCGCAACCCAGGCATGTGCCCTGACAGGGAATCGAACCCTGATCACCTGGATCCTAGGTCGACGCTCAACCACTGAGCCATGCCTGGCCAGGCTACTTGGTATATCTTGAAGCCATTTCAAAAGACATATCCAAAACTGAGTACTTGATCTCTCATAACACTGCTCTTTCTATAATCTTTCCCATCTCAGTAAGTGGCAAAATTCATCCTTAGTTGTGATATGGTTGCAATTAACTAGCTATTAATAACAGGAAAGGAGCAAAGGGAAGGCCAGACATTATAGGCATGTTCCCTGCAAAACACTGGGGGAGGGGTCCAACAAAGGAAAGATAGACACATGCTCCCTAAAGTTAGAGTGACTAGAGAAGGTACTTGCCTGTCAATCAAACCTGAGGGCAGAAATGATTGGCCAGAATGGGCATGACCACTGCAAGGACACGAAAATTTGGGAATACATAATCTCTTAAACAAAGGAATTCATTCTCTTCTTAGGCTCTACTCTTGGTTCTCTTGGGACTCTTGTTGTTCGAGACTCCCTCTCCTGGTTCTCTTACATTCACCCCTATGACCAACGGCCATTCAGACTCCAGATGCAATGGACTAATGGACTGCAGCTAGCCTGATTCTGGACTGGACCTGGCTCCAACATGGAACAGAAACTCTGGACACTGGCTCTGATTTTAGCTTTACTAAAACCCCACCTATACTTCTTCTATGACCAGACTAAGGGAAATGGGGCTTTGGAAACCCAGGAGTATAATTCCATGGAAATAAAGCTTTCTACTATAGCTCATCCTCCCATGGGGGCCTCCAGAAATGCTTATTCCAGCTGTACCCCAAGAACCCCCCCCCCAGCAGCAACCAAGAGAGATGAGGCACTTTCCCCTCCAGTAACACTTGCTTGCATAATCAATTCCTCTACTTCTTTCATACTCTTCTTCCTTACTGTCAACAAAACCCATCAGATATGCCTTCAAGACACAAGCAGAACACAACCACTTATATTTGCCTGGACGACCACCTCATACTCGCCACCATCATTTCTGTCTTATTGCAAAAGCCTCCAAGCTGGCTTCCCTGAAGTCAGATCCTGGTAAAGTTTAAGTCAGAATCTCATTTCTGTGCCCCAAATCCTACAGTGCCTTCCCATTTCACTCAGAGTGAAAGCCGAAGTCCTCACAGTGACCTAGAAGACTACACAATCTTACCCCACAACACAGGCCTGACTTCACCTTCTATTTTCCCTTGGCTTCTCTGTGCATTACCCTCACTGGCTTTTTGTTGTTCCTCAAATCAGAGAGACAGTGGGGGTGGGGGAGTGGGTGGGGAGGGATTAATCAAAGAATTTATATGCTTATATGCATAACCCAAGGACACAGACAATGGTATGGGGAAGGCCAGGGGGTGGGGTGGATGCTGGGTGGAGAGGGTCAATGGGGGGGAAAAGGGGACATCTGTAATACTTTCAACAATAAAGATAAATTTTAAAATAAATAAATTAAAAAAATATATATATATGCCAGGCAAGTTCCTGCTTAAGGGCCCTTGCAATTGCTATTCTCTTTCTTGAAATGTTTTTCTACCAAAATTACACATGCTTCATTCCTTCATCTTTTTCAGGTCTTTCTTTACTCATATACCACCTTCTTGAGGGCTTCCCTGGCCCCCTAACCTAAAAAGGCAGCCTCATCTCCCACAACTGACTCTTGTTCTCATTCCACACTTTACTATTCTCCTTAGTACTTACAGTCATCTAACATGCTATATATAAATTATAAATGTTTATTGTCTTAATTTATCCCACAAGAATATAAATACCATAAAGGCGTGGAATTTTGTAAACACTGTCTACTGCTATATTTTCAGTCTTGAAAAATATACCTAGCACATAGTAGGGACTCAACAACTATGTCTTGCTTCCGTGAAATCTGTCACAGTCTAGAGATTTTTTTAATGGTTGGGAGCTTCACTCATCCTTCGAGTGAAAGCCACTTGTCTTGTCTTTTTTTCTAAAACCCTGAAATAATGCTGCCATCCTCCTTAATGCATCAGGACATTAGGAGAAAAAGTTTTATCTGCTCTTCCCACTGGCAGGTCACATGCTCAGATTTACTGATCTCTAAGGGCACTTACGTACCCGCTGTTTATTTACTTTGGAATTATTTTATTATCATCTTTACATGGTTATAAACTGCTGCCAGGATGGAATGCCCTCTGAGGACTGTTACTGCTCATCCTTAGGATGCTCCCTGATCTGACCTTGAGAAATAACTGCAGCTCCTTGCAGAAGCTGGAGATAATAAAATCATTCTTACTTGCTCTGGGCCGAAGAGATTTGTGCCCAGCACCAAGAGCAGGCTGCCGTTCGTCAAGGAGCCTGCAAGTCTCCAGAATCACACTGCACCCCGAGCCCCGCAGGAGGCTCACGCTCCCGCACATTAGGAAGGCCAGGGAATCAGCTGCAGCCTGGTCTCTCTGAAGGTTTTGCTCAGGTGTGTCTCTCTCTCCCCACAACAAACAAATCAACAAACAAACAAAAACATGATCCGTGCCGACATTCTTTTTGTAAAAAGGGTAAAAATTCTTTAAATTACAGGAAGAACATCATTCTACAGGAATTTTCAAGAATGGAACAAGTTGCTCATAATCACACCATTCTAAGACAACCAACTTCCCCAGTTGTGTGTATCATCTTTCTGTCTTTTTTGCATATGAATATCTTACAATTGTGAGCTTAATGTGCATGCAATTGTATACATTTTAAAGTAAATATTATAATTGCTCATTTATCAGGTTGGTTAATAAAAATTTAATGAGTTCAAACAATGAGCCATGTGCTCTCCTAGACGTGTGACTTACATAACCAAGAATTAAACCCTGCCTTCAAGAAGCTCAAAAAGAGGTTTTCAATAACAGTATAATTCAAGGCCACATATGTAAGTTCAAATATTCAAAGAAATGGGTAAAATTAACTTTATTGATATATTTCATTTAATCCAATATACCTAAAATACTATCATTTTAACATGTAATCAATATAAAATAATATGTTTATATTATAATTATTAGTATTATAATTGTTAATAAAGTGTGCTACTTATTTTGCAACAAATCTTTAAAATCAGTATCTATTTTATTCTTGCAACACATCACTGTTTGGATGAACCCCATCTCCAGGGCTCAAAGGCCACATAAGGCTAGTGGTCACTATACTGAGCAGGGGAGTTTCCATTTGAAAAGTCACTTTTCCATGTTTCTAAAAGTTTTAATCTCCAAGTTATCATCTTTCATGCCTTCATAATATGCCATTGGACTTATTTAGTCATCCCCTTTTTATTGAACCTTTAAGTTAGCTGCATTTTTCCCACAATTATAAATCATACAGCAATCGATTTATGTTTCTATATTTTGAATTAGTATTTAATTAGACTACTCTCACAAATGTGGAATGATTGAAGAAGATCAAACACAGTAATGGATTTTGGTACATATTTTCAAATTGCTTTCCAAAAACACGGAATGATTTTTCCCTCCGGCCATGCACGCGAGCGTGTCAGTGAGCACACCCAGCCCGGGTGCAACCGAGCAGCCTTCCTGACTTCCTCCCAGGCTCTCGGGCATCAGCTTGCCACAGCTTTCGTTGTTGTTGTTGCTGCTGTGTTTGCTTCTGTTAATTTGGTTTCTTTGTTTCTGCTTGCTTTCCTTGATTTCAGGTATATATTGTTTTCGTTGTTGTTGTTTTTATATTAGAAAATAAAATCCCAATTCTACTTCCTCTCAGGCCTAACTCCCAGAATAGCTGCTCATATTGCACCAAGCCCGCCCGGCAAGGAAACGCAGATTCGAAACAGGGTGGGAATTTTCTCTCACCTTCATCTCCTGTCTTTCTCTTTCCTCTCACTCCTGGGAGAAGATCTTCTAGAAAGGGAATATGCCACAAAGTTATGCTATGAAGTACAAAATATTAGTTAGCAAGAGATATATTTAGATAGATTATGTGTTTTATGAATCTGAATAATGTGAAAAGCCAGGGTAATGGGGCCTCCCTGTTTGAATGCAAAAAGCAGCAGCAGGATGAAGTGGGATCCAAAGGAAGAAGGAGAGTCCTGGCCAGTGGCTCAGTCGGTTGGAGCATCGTCATGTTCACAAAAAGGGTGCAGGGCGCATGCCTAGGTTGTGGGTTTGATCCCCAGTTGGGGCACGTACGGAAGGCAACCCATCAATGGAACGTCAATGTTTCTCTCCCCACGCCGCCTCTCTCTCTCTCTCCCTCTCTCTCTCTCTCCCCCTTCACCTCTCTCTAAAATCAATAAACATATCCTTGGGTAAGGATAAAATTAAATTAAATTAAATTAAAATAAACAAAGGAAGAAGGAAAGGGGGAGACAGAATTCTGTACATTCAAAGTAGGTGGATTCAATCCTAAAAAACAGGCCAGCCGAGGTTAGCATAATAGAAATATTTATTATAATATCTTCTAGGTTTTAAGAAATAAGACAAGACTTGTTATCTCTGGTTATAGACTGGGTCTGTACGCCTTTTTTGTCGTTGTGGGTCAAAATAGTAGGGCCACATGTATATTGGGCTAATGAAATAATATGAATATATGCCTTTGGTATTTCATTTGCATTCTTAGAACAAAGATTAAATATTTTCTATAACATTGTTTCTGGTTTGTGTATACATATTTTTACCTTTTATTTTAAAATAATCTTAGACCTAACAGATGAGTTGCAAAGGGAGTCCAGGGAATTCCCATATACACTTCCTAGCTTCCCTGATGTTCACATTTCACATAATCATCTTAGATTTATTTAACATCAGTACAACACTATTAACTAAACTACAAATTTTATGTGGATCTCACCAGTTCTTCCACTAATGTCCTTTCACTGTCCAGTATCAAATCTAGGACACCACGTCATAGTGACCATGTCCTGAGTGTTCTCCAATCTGTGACAGTTTCTCATTGTTTCTTTGTCTTTCACGACCTTGACACTTCCAAAGAGCATACTGGTTGGGCATTTTGTAGACTGTCCCTCAATTTGTTTCCTGGTGTTTTCTCATGATTATATTCAAGGCAAGAACAGCACAGAGTGATGCTGGATTCTTCTGGTAGCATCTTAGCATATGGCACATGATCTTGTTATGTTTCATTACTGGTGATATTAACTTTGATTGCTTGATATAGGTTTTGTTTGCCAGGTTTCTCCATTGCGATGTTTCAGTTTTTCCCCATAAGTTAAAGGAGGAGCTTCAAGTCTGTGAATATCCAGTTCCTTATCAAATTTCACCCGTGTGTTTTTAGCATCCATTGACATTTCTTGGTTGAATTAATTATCACTATCATAGTTGCCAAAAGGTGATTTTCTAACACCATCATTTTTCCTCTACAATTATAAATTGGTGTTCTACTGAAAGAAAGCTCTTTTTCTTCCCTATTTACTATTCTTTTATTTATATCAGTATGTACTAATAGATATTTATTTTATTCAATTGGTTATAATCTATCACTATCTTTTTTAAATTATTATTTTCTTGCTCAAATTGTCCCAGACTTGGCCACTGGAGCCCTTTCAAGGTGACTTCCATTACATTTTGATGTGTTTCTATCATTCTTTAAACATTTTACTTTCTGTGCAACAAAATATTCCAAGACTATCTTAGTACTTTCCATGTCCACAACCTGAAATCAGTCATTTCTCCAGAGAGTCCTGGCTCCTTAGAGTTGAGAAATGAATTTATAAGTCATTATCTAGGTGCTGGTGTGCTCATAATTATTTGGATGTCTCTGTACTGTGTTCTCTCAGTGGACAGAGCCTCACATACACATTCACATCTGTGTTTATTTCTATCATAGTTATATACAATGAAAACTGTGACTTCACACTAACAGCACCAGTTACAATTTAACCTTACAGGGTTCATTTTTGCTTTCTCCATTTCCAAATTTGTAACTCCTTTCTCTGAGAGTGAGCAACTGACTCCCATTATCCACAACTTACTATTTATTGGATAAATCTCCTTTGAATGTGGCCAGTCTCCCATCACTGCTAGCACTTTCAAGGCATGCCGACAACCACCCTCCTTACCTGCTTGGACTCTCCACTCCAGGATGCTTCCCCACCCTGCTCAGGTGTCATTCTTCTGCGCTGGGCTTCCACCTCTGTCACACCTCTTACAGGGTGCACTCCTCACCACACTTAGGCTCTGACACCTGTGCCAGGGTGCCACTCCCCAAAACTCCCACATGTGGATGCCTGCCTTGCTCAGCTCCACCTAATAGTTTTTATCAGGAATTAATCTGGAAGGAAAGCAGAATTAAGGCAAGAGGTTAGCAGGAATGAAGCATGGTTTGAAATAGTTTTTGATTCCTGCAAAAAAGCATATAAGTTGTGCCCTGGCCAGGTGGTTCAGTTGGATGGAGCATTGTCCCATGCACCAAAAGGTTGTGGGTTCCATCCCCAGTTAGGGCACATACAGGAGGCAACTGATCAATGTTTCTCTCTCACATTGATGTTTCTCTCTTTCTCTCCCTTCCTCTCTTTCTAAAAATTAATAAAAACATATCCTTGGGTGAGGATTTTTTTTAAAAAAGTATATGAGTTATACTTTTTAAGGGTCTCATTCCTTTATAGTCACATTTTGCCATGATATTATTGAGAAAATTATCTACCAATAATCAACCACTTATTGCAATCATCAAACCTATCCTCAAAGATAAAAATCATAGAAGATAAGCAAAAGAGTATCCAAGCTCTGTCACACCTATTATAATGGCTACTATTTAAAAATAAAACATAAAATCACAAGTGTTGGCAAGGATATGAAAAAATTAGAATCCTGTGCAGTACTGGTAGGAATGTAAAATGGCTGATCACCATGAACAACAGTACGGAGGTTCCTCAAAAAATTAAAAATAGAATTACCATGTGATCCAGCAATTCCACTTCTTGATATATACCCCAAAGAAGTAAAAGCAGCAACTCAAAGAAATACTTACAAAGCCATGTTCATAGCAGTATTATTCAAAATAGGCAAAAAGTAGACACACCCAAGCATCCATCAGCAGACACATGGATAAACAAAATGTGATGTATACATACAATGGGATATTGATCAGCTTTCAAAAGGAAGGAAATTCTGACATATGTTATAAATGGGTGAGTCTTGAGGACATTATGTTAAGTGAAATAAGCCAGTCACAAAAGTACAAACGGCATATGATTCTACTTCTATGAAAATTCTAGAGTGGTCAAATTCATAGAGACCCAAAGTAGATTAAAGGTTATCACTCACTGAGGGGAGAGGAAGTGGGGATTTATTGTTTAATGAACACAGAGTTTCAGTTTTGCAAGACATAAACAGTTCTGAAGATGCATGGTGTGATGGCTGCAAAGCAATGTGAATATACTTAGTGCCAGTGAACTATATATTTTAAAACAGTTAATTTTTAATTATGGTAAATTTTATGTTATATATTGTCTTATTTCTGGCTGTTATAAGAGAACACTATGAACTGGGTGGCTTACAAACATAAATTTTCACAGTTCTGGAGGCTGTGAAGTCCAAGATCAAGGTACAAGCAGATTCAGCGTCTGGTAGGTTCCCATTTTCTGGTTCACTTATGACCATCTCCTTGTTGTGTCTTCTCATGGTGGAAGGGGCAAGGGAGCTCTCTGGAGTCTCTTCCATAAAGACACTAAGCCCATCCACGAGGGCTCCAGCCTCATGATCGAATGACCTCCCAAAGGTCCCCACCTCCTAATACCATCACATTGGGGGTTAGGTTTTAACATATGAATTGAGGGGACACAAACATTCAGCCTCTAGCACGTATATTTTACCACAATGAAAAAATTTTAAGAATATTATACAAGCTCTGACTATTATTTCAAGAGATGTTTTAGAAAAGTCCCAAGCATGCGAATATGAATGGAGCAAGTGCACATTCCTGTTCAATGCCTACGTTGAAAGAATGATACTCATATCTTATACTATATCACAGAAATGCCTATGTAGTTACATAATCATAATAGCTATTTTAAAATATAAGAAAATGAATCTTAAAGGAAATAATATTCTCTTCTGGTCTTGGATATGTTAATACAAATTCAATTTATTCACATTTTTGAAAAAACGTATTTTCAGGATAATTTTAACTAAACACATGTCTGAAACATCCATAAAATTTCCTCAACTATACATATTAACTATTAGTGAAGCATCAAGATCTAATTTCTACTCCAACTCATCGGATCCAAAATTCATGCTCTGTCTCCAACCTTACCATGGTGTATTGCATTAAACCAAGCTGTATCACACAATAGCGGTAGACATGGGAATAAATGATTACAACCCGCTGTAACACAAGTGACACTAGAAGTACTCACAACACAGAGAAGTGATGGAGGAGTGCTCAACTTTGCTCCTCGGAGTCACTCGGAAACACTTGAATAGAGTAGTGAGTTCTGCAGCACAATTTGAAATTAGGTAGGAATTTTACAAATGGACAGGAAAGAAAGAATACTCAATGACAATTGGAAACATCCAAACTATTTTTTCTCTCTCAGTATCAGGATTTTTGCCTCTGGTAGAAGTGTACCCTTCTTTGCCTTCTCCCTCTCTGTACCCTTCCTCCTTTTGAAAAACTGGACCAAAACTCAGCATTGCATGATTCTTTCTCTAATAAAGATGTCTCTTCTCATTTGTTCACCTTCCAATTCCCTCTAGTCTGTGGCTCACCCAGAAGAAGGTGTGCCACTTGTGTGTTGTTAATAAATGTTCTCAGATCTTTGCCAAATGATGACGCCAGTCCCACTGTTCCCTTTACATAAACAGATGCTTACACACGCATGTCTTTGAAGATGTTCTTTGTTTTTGTAATATGTTTATACTGGCATATCTCGGTGTATATATGCTGTGGTGTAAACTTGTTTCTTTTGCATCCCAATATAGTGCCTGTAATTGTTCTCAGCACATGAGGGATGCTCAAGAGATATTATTAATTGATTTGTTTTATCAAAGAACATTTATTATCATTAGGCCCACACTGGAAAAGTGTCAGATGTCAATATCTACTTGGTAGAAAAAAAATGGACTCATGAATGTTAATACCTTGGTAAAATATTTTCCCATAGATAGCAACGTTTTAGGAAAATGCTCTTTTGATGGAATGACCATGTACAGATACATTCTTTTGCTGTGGGTCAAAGGCACCCCTACAGCACACACGTCCCAGTGTGAGTCCGTGTCGGAGCTAACACAGGTGCCAGAACCACATCCCTACTCAGGGCTGACATTCTTTTTATCTACCCTACCTCAAGTGTCGGATCCCTAATTCACGGGCAGGATAAGACAGCTGCCAAATGACGAGACTACAGAGAGGAGCTGCTCAGACACCTGTCATGCTGATGAGAGCAGCGCCGTCCTCTGACCTTTGCGGGTTCAAGGTCGGGAACGAGACAAGTCAGGCAGGGAGAGCAGCGTGCGGACTCCACTGCCCTGTGCTGTGCGCGCTCGGAGCACCGCGGCTCCTGCCAGTTAGTGCGGGACACTGGGGACTGCTGATTACCGCAGACACGGCAGAGCGGGGCGCAGGTACCTTTACTACTTACTGTGCCCTGCTGCATTTTAATTAGCCCCAGTCCCTTGGCAATTTCTTCAGTGTTTTGTTATTGCCACCTTCAAGAAACTCAAGGAAGGCTCTGACATTTTTACATTTCACATCATTAATTGGAAGGAACGTTGAACATGGAGTTTGATGACCCTGGACGCTGGGTAAAGGCTTCGCGGGGCTTCTTAGAACAATATTATGAGATGCTCAGAGCTGGGCGTAGCAGCACCGGTCAGAGACCCACAAGGAGAGGTGGCCTGCTTCGGGCGGGGGAGCTGTGGGGATGCAGCCAGGAGTGAAAATCAACGCGCGGTGGGGCTGCACAGGCCGGCACGTCCATGGAGGAGCCTGTCTCTACTCTTACAGAGAAAAAATGCTATAAACAAGCAGTCTTTGAGTCCACAAATAAAGGAATAAAAGGAAGGAACCTAAAAATCTCAACAGGAAAAAGTCTTTATACTTTTCGTACTTCTTTCTTATAAAGAAATGGGTGAAACCTTTGCAAAAAAACCCATTCTATCCAGATATGCTTAGCAGGAAAGTGCTCAAAATATTAAAGCCAGCACACTTTTGTTCTCATAAACCAATATCATGGTTCTTAGTGTTTTTCACATGTGAGTGAATATCAGGATCACCTGCAGGGCTGTGAAAATACAGGTTGGGGGCTCGCATCTCTCCTCCTTCAAGTTTTTGACCCAGTAGGTCTGGGAAGGGATGGGATTGCTTTTCTAGCAATTTCCCAGGTAATACTGAAAATGCTAATGGAGCGTAGGGATCATACTTCGAAAACCACTTTCTTAGAGACAGCTAGCTACCCAAATTATAGGTGGAATCCCTGAAAGAAATAGTCTTTGCTTTTTAAAAAATTTATCTTTATTGTTGAAAGTGTTACAGGTGTCCTCTTTATTCCCTCTTTGACCTCTTCTTCCCCTCACCCACCCCACCCCCAACCCCACCCTAGGCCTTCGCCTCACTATTGTCTGTGTCCATGGGTTATGCATAAATACATATAAATTCTTTGGTTAATCTCTGCCCACCGACCCGCCCACCCCTTCCTTCCCTCTGAGATCCCTCAGTCTGTTCCATGCTTCCATGCCTCTGGATCTATTTTGTTCATCAGTTTATTTTGTTCTTTAGATTCCACATATAAGTGAGATCATGCGATACTTGTCTTTCTCTGACTGGCTTATTTCGCTTAGCATAATACTCCTTGCCTTTTAAAACAAAATGTTATATATGATCGTCTTAGTGAGTTATTAAAAAGTTAACATGAAACTTTATATGCATTAATATCATTTTATTTACTCACTCTAAATGAAATATTAGTTTTGTTTGAGCAAAATTCATTAGTGCAAGAATAATTTTATAAATAGTTCATTTTGTAATGTAAAAAGAACATCTCTTGCTTAAGACATGCCTCCTGAATGCCATCCTTTTACCCCAAGAAAATCTGTTTTCATTTATATAGGATGAAGGATAACCAGCCATACACTGAGCTGTAGGACAATGACCTGGTAAGAATCTGAAGTAGTTAAATGCATCTGTGTGGTTATGTCAGATTATTCAGGTATTCTAGTCCTTGATTTATCTAAAAGTATTCTAAACTAAATATTATATATTATCACTATGACTAGGGAACAACTTGTTATAATATTATGTAGATTTCAGTTACTCACCTGCAAAATGTGGAGACCTGCTTAAAAAACCTTGGTTCCCTCTAGCTTTAAGATTTCATGACTCAGATCCTTATTTTCTACTTGAGTCAATAGGTTTAGTGTCTGTTGTGACATTCATATTTGAAGCTTTTTAAAATTCTGAGCTCAGTATCTTTAGCAGGTTTGTTATTTTTTAATCTGGATCAGGACCAAATTGAAAATACCTCTTCACTTGCATCTCTTCAGTGTCCCGGAGGCAGTAGCTCAGAACCGCACTTCACATTCCAAAACATCTACCATCAGCTACTCCTGGAATAAGTAAAGCTTAGCAAGGGTCACATTCTGTACCACAGAGAGATTGAGCCTTTAGAGAAATTACTCCTATGGCAGAAATTGTCTGTCCATTGAAATCCCTGGAAAGAGCACTAGGAGATCATTACATCCAAATTCAACTGAAAAATCACTTGAAATTCTCAGATACTGCCTCAATCTACTTTATTTCAACTTAAGTTAGACTGCCCAGTGCTACCTGTTAAATAGCTTAGTAGTCTCAAAGAGTGACCTCTAAAGTCCCCTTTATAACGTCAAATTCGTTGAGAGCTTCCAGTAAATTCTGAAGTTCATACTAATTACATAAGAAAGACCGTTGGTCAAAGCCCGACTGTAGTAAGTCTAGATTATAAATTTTTAAAATGAGAGTGTAAAATTCTTGAGTGCTGGAGTCACACATTTTTGCAAGGCTCCCAAAAATGAGCCTACTGACTTTTCATATCTAATCCATTCAAAATCTCACAGCCTAAGTTTTCATTTTTACCATGTATTTTGGCAGCTTCTGACACAAGCCCCAGCAATTTTATTGTTTTCTTCGGGCTACAAGACTAAAGGCCTCCTTACACAGGCCCAGGGAAGACCGTCAAGGTTTCACAAGTCATATTGAGACCACATGCCCTCACGTAAGCTATAACAAAAAGGGAAGTTTTTACCCACCCACTGTCCGAAGCACCACAGTCTTCTGGGAAGGTAGTTGTAAATAAGGGAAAAAAAGATGAAAAGGGAATGTGTGTGTGTGTGTGTGTGTGTGCGCGTGCGTGTGCGTGTGTGTGTGTGTGTGTGTGTGTGTGTGTGTGTGACCAGACTGCCCTCTGGTGTACATCATTTATTTCTTTGTTGTTTTAAGATACAACAAAGGAGAAAGATACCAAGAAATAAAAAGGAAATTAGAAAATGAAAGAAAGGAAGAAAAATGGGGAAAGGAAAAAACATAGAAAAGAGTAAGTCAAAAAAAGGCAGTGAATTAGAAAGTGCTGGAGACAGAGAACCGGGGAAATCAAGAGTAATATTTAGGTTAAGAAAACAAAGGAACAGTGAGGATTATGAGAAAAACAAAGAACAAAAATTATGTCTCACCTTACCATTTGATCAATCCCAGAATAATTTAGGGAAAAGCAAAAAAATTATAAATGCTAAATATACGAGGCATGTTAAGTTCTTTTTCTTTTTCACTATATCTGCTTTGTGCATTTAAACTATGTTTCAATAGCAGCTGTTAGACACAAGAGTTAGGAAAACATATTGTGGAACTTAACCAAGAAAAAAGTTTATAAATGGAAAATTGCTTTTTCCTGCACTTTTGTAAGTTGCACATAAATACCAACAGAATATACAAGTCATAGGCATACAGTGCTGGGTCCACTACATATTTACCACAAACAGGGGAGAAAGTGTAATTATGTTTTGAATTTGCTCACAGATTTTCTAGCTGTTAAGATGCCTTACGTGGGAAAATAACACAGGTTAAAATATTATAAAATTTAGGATAAATAGGCTTTTACAAATCTGGTTTTTTACATGAAGACTACAGTAGAAGCTGAAGTCTTGTTGGCAATTGCCAATGTTCCCCCATGCATTCCAACACCAAATTCTGGAATATGCATCCTTAATGTCATATAAGAGGAAAGAGAAATTCAAAGGAAGCTCAAAGCACCATCTTCATGACCTCAATCCTACATTTGCCCAAAATATCACCACCAGGAGCCCCCATATCTCTGCCTGGGGGTTCACATGAAAATTCCACTGCCCACCCATGTGCAAGGGCGTTAAGAGCCCCGGAGAGTGGCCTGGAAGCGCAGCACCCACCCTTTCTCCTCAGCCCGCCAGTGTGGGGCTCAGTGTGTCCTGAGCGCTGATTACCGTCCACGCGCCACTGAAAGAAACAGTGGCCTCCCCCTTGCTGAGTTCACGATCGCTCTCTGCGACAAAGCCAAGCCCCCTTAACTAGTTAGCCAGGGGACAGTTTGAAAAGGGGAACAATTAATTAGGTTCATTGAAAGCCTTTAAGACGTCTTGGGGCCTGCAACCAAACTAAAGCCACACAGCGGAGAAAGGAAACAGGCGCATCCAGCTGTGGCAGAAATCACAGGCCGGAGGCAAGAGGGGAAGAGAGCAGAGGCCCGAGCTCTTATCTGGGGGCAGGCTGCTTCCTTCTGTCCCCGGAGGGGCAGCCAAAGGGAACACACGTGTCCCTCCCTGCTGCGGGTAAGACAAGGATGGGGCGGCCCGGGCCTCCTTCTCGCAGGTGCGCCTGGACACGGTGGCACCTGCTGGGCTCCCCCTTGGCTGAGCCCCTGCCCACGGGACTGGAGGGAGGTTCAAGGCCGCAGGTTCACGCGGGCGGACAGTTCCGAGGGGCAAGTGGCTCCCCTTTGGCCTCAATGTCGGCCACTGTGCTGCTTTGAGACGCTGAGCGCGCTGACCAGTCTGAGATGCCCTCGTCAGTCAAAAACCTAAGCAAGCTGATAATTCAAATGCATTTTGTTTCTTAAGTGTTCAAATTCTAGGAAGCCATGTCCTGTCGCCTCCTGGTCTGCACAAGTACATAATGATATGAATCTGTTTTTATTCCTCCCCTCCTCCCCGCTCTCAATTTCTTCGCTACTGTCAAGTGTTTCCATACTGAAAAGTAAAACCTAGTTATCTTCCCTAAGAACCTTCGTTTTGCTCACGCGTGAGAAAATGAGCTTCCCACTCAGCCAGCAGCAGCCCCGGATCAAAAAAGGCATCTCTCCCTCTTGAAGAGCAGGATACATTGCATTCGGGGATCAGGCAACACGAAAGATGGGTGCGGAAATTCTAAATATCGTTCATGAAAAAGGTCTCCAAGCTTTAGCATGATAAAGGTTTCATATCCAGGGTGAAATCCGTTTTCCATATTTTAAAAAGTTTTAACTTGGAATATTATTGTTAGAAAAGTTAGCTTGGTGGGGGAGGCATGTCTAGATTTATATCCAGAAACCACAACAAATGTGTTTACACCAGGAGGTAAGTCACCAACTTTAGAACCAGACTCCAGCAAAAAAATTTTCTGTTTTCTTTAGAGAAATTACAAAGTTATCAAAACCAAAACTGTGAAGTGTTTTCTTCTTTTTCACTAAGCTAAAGGGGTCAGTTTTACCTAATGTCTAAATCAATTCATGACTGCAAATTAGACATTAGCAAAAATATTTTAAAGTATAAAGATAATGCATTTAAGTGTTATTTAGCTTGGCAGTAATTTGAGGAGTTCACAAACAGTAATGCTAACTGTTGACATTTATTAAGTGTGATGAGTAGAATACCTCTCTAAACAGAATCTAGGTTGCTAATGCCAGAGTAATCAGCTCAATTTTAAACTATTTATAATACAAACTTTGTGCTTTCAGAAATTTCAGTTAATCAAGAATGATCTCAATTTTTAAAAATCACATCCTATTTAACATAACTTTAGAAAAATGAAGCTTCTATCAATCAAGTTAGTTAAAAAACATGTCTGTAACTAGATTAATTCAAGTGATTATCATTTATAAGATTAATTTTACTCGAGACATAATTATTTCCTTAGTAATCATTAGCTTAAACCCACAGCTATTGACTCTAAAGTTCCTTTTTCATTCAGAAAACATTTATTGACTGTTGGGTGCTAAGATAGGACATTGTTTTATTTCTAATCGATATTTTTCAGGTGCTGATATAAGAAAACAGAGAGACAGTATTGAATATAGTTTTATAAGTGTCTTGATCATCTTTTAAAGTAGCTCAATAAACCTTAAAAATCAGGAAGGCTTCCTGGAGGAGGTGATACCTAACTGGAGTTTTTAATAATAATGGTAATAATAACAACTCTTTTTAAATGTTTCACTTTTTTTTTCCATTTAACTTTTACAGCAGCCCCATGATAGATGTACTAATATTACTCCATTTTATACATAAGGGGGTGGGGCAAAAGGGGTTAAGTTACTTGCCCAAGGCAGTACAGAGAGGAAGTGAAAGTTTCTGGATACATATCTAGACTAGCTTGAATTTGTAGCCCATTCTTAATCACCCATTATGAAGAACTCTTTACTATTTCAAGCAGAGGGTAGAAAGTTCAAAGGTCCTGAGGTCTAGGAAAATAACAAACATTCAGAGACCTACGAACATATCATTATAGTTAAAGCATAGTGTATAAAATGGGTAATGAGTGCCTACAGTTAATCTAAATTTGTCAACAAGAATTGCAGACTCTGTTGGTTCTGGTGATTGTATTAGACATGAAAGACTAGGCTGTGCTGCTGTAACAACACAGCTCCAAAGTCTCAGTGGCTTAAAACAACAAATGTTTATTTACTTGCTCCTATGACATGCCCAATATGAGAAGCTTGCTTATGAGAGCCGCTCGGGGAATAAGGCTAATGTGAGCTCCACCTTAACTCTTGGCTTCCGGAATTGTTCTGACAGGAAAGAGAATAGAAAAAATGAAGTGCTTTGGCCCAGAAGTGATGTATGTCACTTTCACTCATATTTCAATATCCAACAATAGTTACATAATCTGGCTTAATTTTAAAAGGACAGGAAATACACTCCCACTTGTACTTTGAAGTTGAGCAATACTGGATATTGGTAATTATGACTAATGCATACCATAATGATATTTTTCAGTATTGAGAGGTAATAGCATATAGCACATATAAATATGATTTGAAGTCATTCATAACCAGGTTAGAATCCTAACTCCACAACTCATTAGTTTGTTTTATTCTGATTAAGATACTTAACCCTCAAAATTGCATTTTGTTTTTCTTAAATATAGGCACATTACCCTTTCAAGACTGTTGCAAGGCTTAAATGAAATCACGTATAAAACATGTTAGTGCTTATGAAACAGCAGAAGCCTAATAGATTGTGGTTTTATTTTGAATTGGTCAAGAATTTGCAACTTAGAAAAAGTTAAGAGCAGATTTTACAAAAAGAGATTGTAATAAAATAGTCGATTGGAGTGGTTACCTTAGGTTATACAAAGAAATATTCCGTGAAGCAGAAGGAAATTAAAATTAACATGCCATAAACAAGGGACTTTCTACCTTGTTTCTTTCCTGTATTCATTTTTGTTTTGTTTTTTATTGCTGCATAACAAATTACCACAGACTAAGTGGCTTCAAACAATTCTCATGCATTGGTTCACAGTTCTGTAAGTCAGAAGTCCAGGCAGGGCTCAACTGGGTTCTCTGATCAGTGTCTCACCAGCCTGAAATCAAGGTGTCGCCCGGGTTGCATTTTCATATGGAGCTCAAGTTTTCCTCCAAACTTACATTCTTATTGCAGAATTCACCTCCTTCCAGCTATGAGACGGCTGTTAGTCAAGAGCTGCTCTCAACTCCCAGAAGCTGTTCAAAGTTCCTTGCCACATGGCCCCCAAAGGCAGTTTGCAACATGAATGTTTGCTTTCTTCCAGGACAGTGAGAACACCGCTCTCTGACTTCTTCCTTGGGATCAGCCAGCAAAAACCATATGCTTTTAAAGGGATCACCTGATTAGCTCATGCCCACCCCAGATAATCTCTCTTTTGCAATATAACACAACATAATCATGGGAATGATACCTCATATTCAAAGGTTCCACCCACACTCAACAGGAGAGGATTATATAAAGGTGAGGTTCACAGGCAATCGCCTTATAATCCTGCCTACCACATCTCTTCACAGTTCTTACATGTTGAGCATAACAGCATCTCAACATGTGATATATGGAGGTGGAGTATAGGAGAAGGCATGTATGGAATATAAGACACAATCCTTAGTGCCAGCTAGCCTAGAATGACAAACATGGTACATACAATCTTTAGTGACAACTAACAGCTTTCTTAGGAAAAACAATTTTTTCTTTCATTTGGAAATCTATTCCTAAGGGAAACCTGCATATATTTTTTGTAAGACAATTCTCCATGTGTCATGCATTTCTGCACATCTTGCAAGCAGAGAGACGCTACCCTTTGTTCTAGATTATTTTTAAAATATATTTGTAGAGCAAACAATCTTGGAAGATAGAGATTGTGTCTCTCTCCAGAAGAAAGAGAATGTTTGTTTACCAGCATGTATAATAAAGATAATATATCTCCTTCCAAAGCAAAGGGTAGGCATGCTTACTGCCCATTATAAAACATTCAGATTCCCAAGTCAATATCCCTCTCCTGGAATACAGATCACTGC
Source organism: Miniopterus schreibersii (assembly GCF_964146895.1). Classification (NCBI taxonomy): domain Eukaryota; kingdom Metazoa; phylum Chordata; class Mammalia; order Chiroptera; family Miniopteridae; genus Miniopterus; species Miniopterus schreibersii. Next base: position 65,554,094 of record NC_138109.1, read on the forward strand.
ATATGAGATATTCATCTGGATCCATTTGCTAAATCACTGTGGAAGATGGGGCAAAGGGAAATTGACCAATCAGTCTAGCTGCTGTTATTGCTGTGAGTAGTAAACTGTCTTTTATTTCTGACTTGGGCATCTCATGTCTTCTGCCAACATCCATGGAATTGTGGCAAGCTAACATATTAGCTTATGAATAGAGTAAAATCTTAGACTTGTTATGGTTCTAGGCAATATTCAATGTTTTAAAAGAGAGAATATAAGGAGTGGATAGTGAAAAAAGAATTTATACTCTAAAGAAAAAAAGTTGGCTATACTTATTCATTAAAAATTAAATATACATATTCTCCCCCTTAGGTGATAAACATGCTGGCAGAATGCATATAAATATATCTAGACTGATAGACAATTTGAGTGATTTAGATGGCATGGGTTTTGTATTAGGAGGAAAATCATGCACCTTACATGAATATTTTTAATATTTAATATTTTTCTTTCTTTAGTACTATTAATACAGATCACATTATTTGTATTTGTATAAAATTAAACATATTTTTCAATCTCTACAATGTGCTATAAATGTTGCAACTCCAAGTTATTTTCTATCTTTTCACAAAAGCAGAACATTTGTAATCACAGATCTTTTAAGAAAATATGCAACTCAATATTTAATAGAAACCATTCCACTATAACCAGAAGTTACAGAATAGCTCAAGTGGATAAACATTTTTTCCATAGTTGTTTTTAAAAACAGATGAAATGAAGAAAATTGTTGTAAAAGTGTGATTCATAATTAAATGTTTTCCCCACCTCTATTAATTAGTTCTACTGAATACTGACACACACACACACACACACCTAGATTCCTGTATAGAAAAAAAAATGTATTAAGAAGCATGGATTTTTTTGAGAATATCATCTCATATCCAGACTGATTGGTATTGGCATGTATTAATACATCTTGCACACATTTATTTCTCATATTCTAACATTGGATTAACATTTTCAATGGTACAAGAAATTCCCTGGGCTCAGCTCTAAAGCAGTCAATTTCTAAAACTGGGAAGACCACAGGCTTTCCTGCTCCAGATTCTTTAGTCTTGCACTAGACTTTGTTAGCTCATCACTTTTAAATTTTTTTTAGTTCAGTTATGGATAGAGCAGATCCTTGTTTATGTTCAGCTTGGGTGCGGGATTCCAACCAGCCAAAGTTTCTATTTAAATTGGTTCAAATTAAAATGATAAAACCCTTTTCCACAGCAGACATCTACTTACCATTGGACTTTGCCTCATCATGAACGGAAAATCACTAGCTTGATTCAAAATTAAATCAGAAGGCAGATGAAAGTATTTTCTGCAAACATGAACATTCATAGGTCATAGTTTACAAAAAGTTCACTTTTCAGAGAGAGCAAAGACTGAGTCATAATCTCTTAGATTAGAGCTTTTCATGTTTTCTCCTGTTACTCAGTTTTTCTTTTGGAAACTTGCTGACTCTATAAGACATCAAGTCTATTCACAATAGTATCTGTTCTATATCATGGCAGCCAGGATATATGTGACATTCTTTGCCCTTTTATTAATTTGAGAAATCAGAATCATAACACACAGAAAAAATCAGAAGTCAGATGTAAAATGGATAAGAGAATGCATGATTTATAAGCCATTCTAAAAATCTCAGCTTTGAAAATTTATTATATGAATTAGATTTTGGAACTTAGAAAGCAAGGTGTTTTTTTTGTTTTTTTAAATATATCTTTATTGACTTCCAAGAGAGGAAAGGAGAGGGAGAGAGAGAAAGAAACATCAATGATGAGAGTCATTGATTGGCTGCCTCCTGCACGCCCCGGACTGGGGATCGAGCCCGCAACCCAGGTATGTGCCCTGACCGCCTGGATCCTAGGTAGACGCTCAACTGCTGAGCCATGCCAGGCCAGGCTAGAAAGCAAGTTTTAATTCAGTTTTGTGAATGTAAAATAATAGGTAGAGAGAGATTCATGGTCATATTTAAATTTATTATAAAATTTGTTGAAACTTTGCAAAAATATAGAAAAATATTGAAATCATCCAGTATCATATCACCCATAATAATCCCTATTAACATTTTGATGTAATTTCATCCAATATTTTTTCTAAATATGCAACACATGTATATGTATTAGAAACTGGAGTATTGGTTTTTATTAGTTTCCTGTGACATAAATATTGTTGAAAGGTGTTCTAAGAATATACATCTTGGATATGGTATGGGAAAGTTAGTGTGGTCCCATGAGGAAATAAGAATGAGGTTTGGAAAGTTTTTATAGTCCCAGGTCCCAGAGAGGATCTCTCCACATGCCATGCAGGGCCACAGAGCACCAGGTTTGATCAGGAGGCAGAAGACAGGCTGAGTGGAAAGCCAAGGCCAGAGCCCTTACTGGGATTTCTCAGGAAAGGAAAAGCAGGGCAGGGTAAATAGCTTAGAATGGCTAGTTTGGATGAATCTGGTGGGCTTTGGGGCATAGAGGTGGTCTTCAGTTTCTTGGTAGCTGGCCCTAGGTTGATTTAGGGCACAGGAAATATTGGTTTGGTGTTTGAGAGTTTGATAAGGAAGTGGTTGGGGAACATTGAGCTTGGGATTAGTTGATTTGTATATGAAAAATGTGCTCCCGACAGAGCCCTTTGTTATCTTTAAGAACTGGCTCATAGCCCTGGCTAGGTGGCTTAGTTGGTTGGAACACTGTCCCATACATCAAAAGGTTGCGGCTTCGATTCCAGGTCAGGGCACATACTTAGGTTGTGGGTTTAGTCCCTAGCTGGGGCTCCTATTGTAGGCAACTGATCAATGTTTCTCTCTCACATTGATGTTTCTCTCTGTCTCTTTCTGTTTCAAAAAAAAAAATCAAGAAAGAAAAAAAGAAAGAGAAAGGAAGGAAGGGAGGGGAGGGGAGGGGAGGGGAGGGGAGGGGAGGGGAGGGGAGGGGAGGGGAGGGGAGGGGAGGGGAGGGGAGGGGAGGGGAGGGGAGGGGAGGGAGGGGAGGGGAGGGGAGGGGAGGGGAGGAGGGGAGGGGAGGGGGGAGGGGAGGGGAGGGGAGGGGAGGGGAGGGGAGGGGGAGGGGAGGGGAGGGGAGGGGAGGGGAGGGGAGGGGAGGGGAGGGGAGGGGAGGGGAGGGGAGGGGAAACGAGAAAAGAATTGGCTGATAGGTTGCCCTAGACCGGCAGTCTCTCCCCCATCAGGAAAGCCACAAGAATACAGAAAATAAATTATAGTGAGTATCATTGGTTCTGTGATCGATAGGTGCCAAACAGACAAATACAGAATGTAAGAAAACACAGGACTAAAGTCATGATTTCATCCTGACAGCCTAGTAATTCGTCACAGGAATATCTTATGATTTACACAGTAATTCTGCCATTATCAGATGACAATATTTTTTATAAATTTTGTCATTTTAAGTAATTTGACAAAGAATGGACAGAGAAGAAAACTAAAGAGAAAGGATGAATTATTTTATTCAAAATGTTATATATAAATAAATACATATGTGATTTTTAGAACCTATCGAGATGCTCATTAATCTCTGTTTCCCCCTTTTTGATCAGTTAATTTGATATATTAATAGTTAAAAATACTAAGCCATTCCTGCATCCTTTAAATACAACTTAACTAATATTAATTTTAATGGATATAAGTAAAGTTATGCCTGATTCCAGTTTGCTTGTGTTTGCCTGATATATCTTCTTCCATTTTTCCTCTTTAAATCACTTCTGATTATTTGGTTTTAAGTACCTCTTTTAAATAAAGTTTGGTTAAAAATCTAATCTGAGCATCATTTTACAATAAATATATATTTTATTGCCATATTTTATTGCCGTTCCTGAGATACTTAGTATTATTGGTAACATCATGTTTTATCTGTTAGTTTTCTTTTGATGTTAACTATCTTGCTACATTATCTATTAATTTGCCCCCCCACCCCGCCCCCGGACATCCAGATTATCTTAATTTTCCTAGTGGTTAATTTAGGATGTTAAAACTATATCTAAAACTCTATTCTTGCGTGGCCAAGAAGGAAACTATTTATTAACATCTTACTAGGCAAGAGAAGAAATTCAACATACATTTACTCCTCAGTCAATGATGGCTTCTATAAGCAAAAATTGTTAATTTTTTCATGATGTATTTACTTGTTTTTATTAAGCATCTTCTCTTTCAATAATTATTTTTGACACTGATTCTAATTTTTTTACTAATAATCTAATTCCTAATATTTTACTAATATTGGACATGCGGTATAAGAACCTTCCTTTATATACTCTTGTTCCTTGCCCCAGATATATTCGTGTGAGCGCTGAATACTCAATGTAGGAGTCTTTCTCTCCAGCAGATTTTTATTGGTATTAACATATTTCTTAGCATAAAATCTCTCTGGGAAGGTGCCTCACCCATCGTTAATAATGATAAAAACAGCAACTGCAATAACGTCTACTGGTGTTTGCACACTTCCTATCTTCCAGGTAACATGCGAAGTTTACCTACATTTTCCACAAAGATGTTATTTTTTTTTTTCTATTTCAAAGATGAGAAAAGGAAAGATTATAAAGAGGTTAAAGGATTTTCAAATGGTAATATTACTAGCCAATGACAAGTCTAGGATCTGAAGTTCTTAACTGTTCACATTGACTTTTTAAAGTGAATTTCTCCAATGAACCAACAGGGTTTCTCTTTCTAATAACTACTTAAATAACTCAGTCATTTGGTTTAAGAGTGGGGGGCAAGTTGAAGAATGGGAACTCTGGGAAAGAGCAAGTTAAATGAAGGGACTATTAGGTGATGGGATGTAAAGTCCATCAATTCTTAGGAATGAGGAAGAATTTAATCATGATGGTGGAACTCAGATAGGAGTGAATCACAAAGGTAGATAATTTTCCTTTGTGTCAGTATTTCCAGCTAACCAACATTGGCACACAGTAAAAACACCTCTGGTTGTTGATTCCTGCCTAAGACTTCCCTTGGGGTATATGTACCATTGTATAACATTAAAACACAATAAAAAGCTCACTTAATTAACCCCGAATGAAGAGAATCATGGTTAGTTGGATGAATGGACACATGCATTTAACACCATCTTCTCCCAAACCCACGAATATGACAGAGGTAGGATAAAAATGTTAAAAATCCTCATGGGCAAAGAGAATAGGAAGGGGGTGACAACAAACTAGAAATATCAACTAATTTTCAGAGGATGGAAAGAGACTATAAGAGTGATAGTTGACTTAAATCAGAGCAAAGGAAGCACAAGCCTATGGGTCCCAAGAGAGTACTATCATTAAGAAGCAAATTGGTTCATCCCTAAAGAAACTTTAAAAGGTTCAGGAGTTAGAATATAAGGCATTGCGCAACATGACTGTTAAGTTTGGAGGTGAGAAAAGGGAAAGTGACTTTTAAAATATGCATAATAAGCAATTAAATCCTCAGAGTCCCTCTTCTGCCTCAAACTTTAAAGGACCCATTTCTTATTCCTTTTTTTCTTTAGAGAGGGAGAAAGGGAGAGAGAGAAACATCGATTCGAAAGAGACACATCTATCAGTTGCCCCCTACATGCACCCCAACCGGGATTTCAATCTGCAACCCAGGTATGTGCCCTGACCAGGAACTGAACACGTGACCTCCGGGTGCAAAGGAGGATGCTCCAACCAACTGAGCTGTGCCACATCAGCCAGGGCACCTTTTTCCTATTCTAATAAGAGAATAAGTGCCCTTCTCTTTATGAAATTGAACCCGAAATGCTCCTCCTTGAAGACATCAGGCTCAATAAAAGCAAGAATAAGGTGCTAGATGGAAAAAAGGTAGAGATTAAATCTCTGTTTACTGAAAAGGTGAGATGAGCCTTACAATCTCTCTCTCCATCCAGTTGCCAGAATGCCCATAGACTGGATAATACATGTTGGGCATTGTGGTTGGTAGCCTTCCAAAAATAGTTCCAAATAATCCCTCTCTCCTGGCATTTACACCCTTATATAATAGTCTTACCTTGTATGTGGGTTGGACCAGGAACTCACTTCTACCAAATAAAAAGTGCAAAAGCGATGGGTAGATTAGGTTATAAAAGACTGTGAGTCTCATCTTGCTGGCACACTTTCTCTCTCATTTTCTTGGTCTGCTTACTTTAATGAAGCAATTAATCATGTTGGAGAGACTCAAGTGGTAAGTAACTGGGGCAGCCAATGGACAGCAAAGAACTGAGGTGCTCAGTCCAACAACCCACCAGGAACTGAATCTTGCCAACCACCTTGTAATTAAACTTGGAAGACAATCCTTCCTCAGTCGAGTCTTGAGATCACTAGAGCCCTATCCAACACCTTGATTGTAGCCTGTGAGATACCCTGAAGCATAGGAGACAGCTAGCCATACCCACATTTCTGATAAGCAGAAACTGTAGAATAACAAAGGTTGTTGTTTCAAGCCACTACATTTTGGGGTATTTTTTTTATGAACCAACAGATAACTAATATAGCCATTTGGGTCCATCCCTCTATCAATGAATTGAGTTACCAAGAATAAAGACCCACAGACATAGACATTTGATGGACTCACAACAAAAAACCTGATCACCCTACAATAAACTATGCACACTGATACATATCTATCAAACAGTTCCTTAGCATGAACCAACAGCCAAGGATCACCAGAAGTGGACTGAAATTGTTATCACTGTATTAGCTAGCTAATATTAATAATAGGAAGAAAGCAAAGGGGAGGCCAGACGTTACACGCGTGGTCATCTGGGCAGCTTCATCAGGAAGCTGCAACCTCACACTCCCCAGGGAACCACTGCTCCATTCTCTGCAGATCACTGGGGGAAGGAATTGAACAAAGGAGAAGATGGGTACATGCGCAGTGAAGTCGGGGTGAGGTAGGGAAGGTGCTTGCTTGTCAGTCTAACCAGGGAAAAAAGGTCAATGACCAGAGTGGTGGAGCCAATGCAAGTCTGCAAAAATTTGGGAATACAAGATCCCCAGACAAAACATTCTCTCTCATGCTCTTGCATTCCTGTTTCTCACTTGCTCTGTGACCCAAACTCGCCCATGTGCTACCCTGCCATGTGGCCTTAGCAGTCACGTGTCCCATGGTCATGTGACCCCCACTCACAATGAACTGCAGCTGAGAGCACAAGCTAAACCAGCCTGATGTTGGACTGGACTGTGCTTTAATATGGAGAGGAAAACCTGAGCAGTGGCTTTGATCTTAGCCCTGCTGAAGACCATGGCAAGATGGGGGGGATGGGGCCTTAGAAAGGAACCCCCTTAATGTTACATCATCAATAAAGCTTTCCACAATACCTCATTCTCCCATGGGGGCTGAGGAAATGCTTTTCCCCATGGCACCCCAAGAACTCTGCTTCCACCGGCAACAGGTGGGGGTGCAGAGGGCCCTCTACCAATAACAAAATATCCAACGTGGAAGGCAGGCTAAGCAATTAAACAAAAGAAAGAAGCTTTAAGGAAATAGAAACAGTTCAGAAAACAGGTAAGAGGTTAAACTACAAACAAACTAAAATGACTATCCTCAGAGAGATAAAAAGAAATAATGCATCCGGGAAACAAGAAGCGAATTCTTGGAGGAGGAAGAGCAGGAAGGGGAAGGGCAAGTGCAAGGAGAAGGGGGAAAGAGGGAGGAGGAAAGGGGGGAGAAAGCAGAACTGGGCCTTGGAAAGCCCGGCTGGCAGGAGACAAAGTTCAGCAGGACTGACAGTGTCATTGAGCTCAAAGTATTCAACCAACAGTAGAGAAACGGGTGACATGATATAGAAGGAAAAAAATAGGCAATCAATCCAGGAAGTTTAGTATCTAATAGAAGTTCTAGAAAGAGATACAAAAAGAGGGGATTAGTAAAAAAAAAAAAAAAATAGATTAAACTTTCCCAAACTAGAAAACATACTTTTCCAGGCAGAGAGAGACCTGCTGAGAGTTCAAAACATCACAAATAAACCACAGTAAGATATATGATCATGACATTTCAGAACATCAGAGATAAAAGAACCTAACAGCTTCCTGGGATGGTAGATATTGATCATTTGCAAACCATCTAGAATAAGAGCAGCATTGGAACTTTCAAAAGCAGCATTGGAAACCAAAAGACCAGGGAAAAATGACTTCAAACTTCCACGGGGAACTAGTTTTCAGCGAGAATTCTTTACCTAGCCAGTCAATCGACTGTGAGAGCAGAATACACTGGCATGCACGGTCTAAAAACAATGTACACAAAGCACCTTTATCAGGAAACTATGGAAGGGTGTGCACCAATAAAATGAGGAAATAAATCAATAGATGAGAAGAGGGCCCAGGTTAGAAAATATTCAGTATGGGGGAAAGGCTAAGACACTCTCTAGAATAAAGACAGAAAGAAATACCAGGACAGCAGCCATATAACAAGTCTAGAAAGGGCACTGCCCAGACTAGAGCAAGGGAACTAAGGCTCCAGAAGAGGAAAAACAGAGTCTAACAGATTACCTGATCATTGTACTGAGCAACTATGGGAGAGATGAAGGGGAAAAAGCTGTTGAACATGTAAGAATTAAAATTAGTTTATATAAACTAAGCAAACAAAAATTTTGAGACAATATTTAACTGCAGGAGAAAATGTTCTTGAAGAGTCCCTCAATCATAGGATACTATATGACTCAGCAGTGAATAGTATTTCATAAAATATGTTACTTCATAATCATAAAATGTATACTCTGAAAATGTTTTGAATAAAAAACTTGGAATCTTAATTATATTAGAAGAAATGGAGAGGAAATACAGTGACAGACAGAAGTGTAAGAGAGATAAATCGCTATACACCATAACAGGAATTTGAAAAAATGCCTCCAAAAGTGATAAACCAAGAAATGGTAGTGTCGGAATATTATTTGTAATGTGGAATGGAGTAATCCATGAGATAGATAAAATTAATAAAAGTGGTTTTTTAGGAGGAGTAAGATGAGTGGAAGAAGGTACTAGTGTTCTTTATTATAAGCCTTTTATTTATTCATAACCATATACATATATTACTTTAATTAAAGACAGCTTTAAAAACAAATAAAACAGTTACACAAAGCTGCTTTTCTCAAAGGATGTTCCTAATCTACAATTAAATGAAAAAGCCATGATGAATCTTAATTTAGTATGTTGTAAATTTTCTAATTTTCACAAAATCAAAAAGAAATACACTTTATATGTGTATAAGTGAAAGAGTATAGACTATACAGAAAAATACACCCATGTTGATTCTGATTTATTTGCAGAAAGTGAGATTGGAGTGGAGAAGAAAGGTTTAGGTAATATTTAGGGGCAAAAAGAGCTTTATGTCTGCAACATATTCTCAATCACTTCAGAAAAAACATACAGAGATGATAGATCAATAGATAGATGATGGGTGGATGGATAGATAGATGATAGATGATGGATAGATGATAGATGATAGATAGATGATAGAGATAGATGATAGATAGATGATATAGATAGGTAGATGATGATAGATGATAGATAGATAGATAGATAGATAGATAGATAGATAGATATAGATGATAGATGATAGATGATAGATAGATAGATAGATAGATAGATAGATAGATAGATGATAGATAGATAGATAGATAGATGATAGATAGATAGATGATAGATAGATAGATGATAGATAGATAGATGATAGATAGATGATAGAGATAGATAGATAGATAGATAGATAGATAGATAGATAGATGATAGATAGATAGATAGATAGATAGATAGATAGATAGATAGATAGATGACAGATGATAGATAGATGATAGATAGATGATAGATAGATAGATAGATAGATAGATAGATAGATAGATAGATAGATAGATAGATAGATAGATAGATGATAGATGATAGATAGATGATGATAGATATAGATAGATGATAGATGATGATAGATGATAGATGATAGATAGATAGATGATAGATAGATAGATAGATAGATAGATAGATAGATAGATAGATAGATAGATAGATAGATAGATGATAGATAGATATAGATAGATGATAGATAGATAGATAGATAGATAGATAGATAGATAGATAGATGATAAATAGATAGATAGATAGATAGATAGATAGATAGATAGATAGATAGATGATAGATGATAGATAGATAGATAGATAGATAGATAGATAGATAGATAGATAGATAGATGATAGATAGATAGATGATAGATAGATAGATAGATAGATAGATAGATAGATAGATAGATAGATGATAGATAGATAGATAGATGATAGATAGATGATAGATAGATGATGATAGATAGATAGATAGATAGATAGATAGATAGATAGATAGATGATAGATGATAGATAGATGATGATAGATATAGATAGATGATAGATGATGATAGATGATAGATGATAGATAGATAAATGATAGATAGATAGATAGATAGATAGATAGATAGATAGATAGATGATAGATAGATGATAGATAGATAGATAGATAGATAGATAGATAGATAGATAGATAGATGATAGATAGATAGATGATATAGATAGATATAGATAGATGATAGATGACATAGATAGATAGATGATGATGATAGATACAATAGATGACAGATGATAGATAGATGACAGATGACAGATAATAGATAGATGATAGATAGATATAAATGATGGATAGATATAGATAGATAGATGATGATGATAGATAGATAGATAGATAGATAGATAGATAGATAGATAGATAGATGATAGATAGATAGATAGATAGATAGATAGATAGATAGATAGATGATAGATAGATGATTAGATAGATAGATAGATAGATAGATAGATAGATAGATAGATGATGATAGATAGATAGATAGATAGATAGATAGATAGATAGATAGATAGATGATAGATAGATAGATAGATAGATAGATGATAGATGATAGATAGATAGATGATAGATAGATAGATGATAGATGATGATAGATAGATAGATAGATAGATAGATAGATAGATAGATAGATAGATGATAGATGATGATAGATAGATGATAGATAGATAGATGATAGATAGATGATGATAGATGATAGATGATAGATAGATGATAGATGATAGATAGATAGATGATAGATAGATAGATAGATAGATAGATAGATAGATAGATAGATAGATAGATAGATGATAGATAGATAGATAGATAGATAGATAGATAGATAGATAGATAGATAGATGATAGATAGATAGATAGATAGATGATGATAGATGATAGATAGATGATAGATGATAGATGATAGATAGATAGATAGATAGATAGATAGATAGATAGATAGATAGATGATAGATAGATGATAGATAGATGATAGACAGATAGATGATAGATGGAAATAGAGACAGACATAGAGAGAAAACAGATATGGTAAGATTTGGGAGAATCTAATAAAGAGTTTAAGGGAATTCTTTGTGCTATTTTTGTATCATTTTTGTACATCTAAATTTATTTCAAAATAAAAGGTAAGAAAAAAATAACCATGTGCGAAAAGGTTCTTAAGATGCTCTCAGGAATATATCCTTGAGATTGGGACAAAAATACTGCCTTTTTGTCATAGTGATTTTAGCAAGGTACCACCATCAGATATTCATTACAGAAATCATTTAGGAATCAAGAAATATTATGTCTGCCTTCTTCCTAAGACAGGAGGAAGTTAAAATGACAAATAAGACTCGCCACTCTGAAGTGGTTTAAAGAAAATGCACTATAATTGTTTTGGAAAGAATTATTTGGAAAGGGAAGCACTTTTTGCTCTGCCTCTCATATTGCATCTATATCAGACAAGCTGATCTTATTAAAGATAATTGAAATGGGATTTTAAGGCATACATTTTTTAGGTCCTTTTAAAACCCTGAATAAATTGTTATGGAGCCAGTTCCCTCAGACACATACTTGGAGCAATTGGCAATTGTGTTTTAAACTTTACTGAAGGCAATTCTAAACTAGGTCAGAGTTTTTTTGTATGGGTTAACTTTTTCTAATATTTTACTCTTCTTCAAAAACGACCACTGATTACCAAGTTAAATGTAATGGTGCACAAGCAAATAGTACTGGACAGTAAGCTCCATATAACTGTTCATCAAATCTACCCACTGAACACTACAATTATATTAAAAAGTTAGGACAGTCACCTATAGGCATATGTTCTCTCTGTTACAACCTATGCCTTTGGCATTGCTTTATTTATATATGCAATAATTATGACTTGTAGGAAGTGCAATTACTTAGCTTGATAATTTAGGTAAGTCAACTTCTTTCTCTGAATGTCACTTTCCTCTTCATTAAAAAGCAATGGGCTAGATGTCTTCAAGTTCTTTTTCAGCTCTAGCAATACCTATATTAGTCAGGGTTCTCTAGAAAAACAGAACCACCAAAATGTATGTCTGTGTGTGTGTGTGTGTGTGTGTGTGTGTGTGTGTGTGTGTGTGTGTGTGAGAGAGACAGAGAGAGACAGAGAGACAGAGAAAGACAAAGAGACAGAGACAGATTGATTTGCTGAAATTGGCTCACATAATCATGGAGGTACAAGTCCAAAATCTGCAGGATAGGTTGGCAGTCTGGAGACCCAGAGAAAAGTTGCAGTCTGAATCCAAGGCAGTCTGCTGGCAGAATTTCTTCTTGCTGGGGGGGAGTCAGTCTTAGTTCTATGAAGGCCATCAACTGATTGCATGAGGCCCACCCATATTATGGAAGGTAATCTGCTTCACTCAAGGTCCACCAATTTAAATGTTAATCCCATCCACAAACACCTTCATAGAATAATGTTTGACCAAATATCTGGTCAACATAGCCTGGCCAAATTACACTTAAATTTAACCATCACAATACTTCATATTAGAATGATAATTACTTTAAAGTTTAAAAGTCAAAAATAGTGTGAGAAGCATTGTTACATTTTTTTTTACAGAAAAGCCCAAGAAACACCACCACAACTCCTGAGAAACACTGGAGGTTTTCAACAACTGAGAAGCTCTTTATCAATGTGTTTTAGTCATGGTCTGGAGTGAAATTAGCTCTTAAACAGCATTTTTAGTTACCAACAAGATATCTAATACAATATCAAAATACAGGGACTTTAAGGAAAGAAACTGAATCTTACTATTGACTCCACTTTATATGTACTAAAGATGGTTCTGGCCTGAGTCTCAGAAAGTAGATCTGGAAAGAATTCAGAGGTCCATTATCTGTAAGATCCTTTCTTCATAGACTTGTACTGACTTCCTTAGTAGGGATTCCAACCCATAACTTCAGTGTTGTGATATTATATTTGGAGTAAGAGTAACTCATAGCGGTACTCCCATCACATCATAAGGAATTATTTATCTCAGCAATAAAAGTGCATTTAGTAATCATGTTATCACTTATTTAAAAATAAACAATTTTTTGGAAGGAGTAATGGCAATGTTATATTAATACTATAAAGAAAAATATAAATCTCTTTTATTTGCATTTGACTATTTTTTATCCAAGGATTCTATTAGTTTTGGGAACCAACTGTAAAGCAAGCAACAATCAGGCCTTCACTAGTGCTCCCTCATATCACAAAATAACTCTGAACAAATTCCATTTAATCATGGCAGTGCCCAAAGAGAAAATGAAAGTGAAATAAAAAGGAACAATTTGAGAACACAGCACACGCTGATCTGTACATTTCTTAGTCCTTTGCTCACACATGAACCTCAGGATTTTGGTTATAAGGCAAGAAAGAACCCATGTGACAGGCTAGTTCCAGAATTGCCGGCAAGATGAACTTTCTTGTGATTAAAAGGAATGAAGCAGAACCTTCAGAAGGCTTTGATTTGCCTGTATATCCTTGGATAAATTTGACTAAAGACAGTGTAGGTAAGTCTTGAGCTGCCACCCACATGTTATTTAACAGGGCTGACTCTAGTTGTTGAACAGGGACTGGCTATTTAAGGAAGGAAAAACCTGGTGGACCTTATTAACGAATGTCTTCCAACCCCTACTAGGTAGCCTACACGTCATTAAGGTCACCCTCAGATTAGTGAAAATGAGTCACTCTTGTAAGTCTGAAGTTCCTTGTTGTGTTGTGTAAATCTGTGGGTACCTTCCCAAGGTGCAGCTATTCTATGATCAGGTCCTTCTTAGGAAGATTTTGCATGAGGAGGCACAGCCTAGATGCCTTAAACTATTTGTTGTTATTTATTTATTTGCTAAGCCTCAGCTCTCCACAAACCAAATCTGGTAACAACTTGTCAAGTTCAACAATATGACAGTTGCAATATACACATACATCCTATCATTCGTTATGTTGTACAACTTTGACTAAATGATGTTACGTGTCAAGTACATCTCAATAAACTGGAGAAAAAGCCACTATGACATCTGTGTTCCCATGCGGTAAGAAAGATTGTTTGCCTACAGTTTCAAGGGCAAAAAGTCATAATCATCAATACTGATAGGGAATGATACAAAAGGCATGAAAAACCTCTTCACGTTGACAAAAGTATACAATAACTGAGTGCAGTTGTAAGCAAACTCAGAAGAACACAGGAAGAAAATTGTGCCACCCCTTCTTTTCAGGTGTTAACTGGACTAAGGAGATAGAGAAAATGAATCCACCTCCACCCCCATGGAATGAGAGCACTAAATGGGTGGTTGGTCAAGGGCCCAGGTCAACAAACTTCCGTGTAGCTGCCCTTAAAACACTACTGCCCCAAACATGAGTGCACTGAGAAGGTGTGCTGGGCCCACAGCCCAAGGATTCCCCCAATATGCCTCCCCCCACAAAAAAAAAAAAAAAAAACCACTAAAAAATATAAAGATCTCTCAATTAGCAAAATAGGGACTCTCTCTTCACCACGTCACAGGAACATTATGAAGAAATATGAAGTTATGTATGTTTACACATGGTGTTGGGCTGGTCATTGAAATATAAAAAAAACTTTGTGCCCATGTGGTGGTGTAAAAGGGACACAGGACACATTTCCTCGTACCTGGGCTACTCCCAGTCTGAAAAAGAAATGCTTTTGTAGAAAGAGAAGACACATCAGCTGCATGACATGCATCCCTAACCCACTCGTTGAGATTGGCACTCAGCAATTTCGACACAAAAATTAATTTAATATAAGCAGATGTGGGACTTCAAAAAATGTATTTATTCCATTGGGACCAGTAAAAAAGTATTCAGATGGCAATTACTTTGCACTGCCAACCTATTTCTTGGTAAATAAAAACAGACATAAGAAACCCTGGGTCCTTTCAAACAAATGGTCACACATTGTCTGCTTCATGTCTGAGGAAACAAATATTCACAAATTTTATTTCACTCCTGCTTCTATGGGAAATAAAAGCAATAAACATAAGACTCAAACTCTTGGAGACTTGCTGATCAAAGGTAATTCAGTGTCACAACACTGTTGCTCAAGTACACAGATTTTCCTAAGATTTTTAAAAATGATGTCTGTAATTAATATTAATTATAGGGTACTTGACAAGGTACTCAGCAGTATATTAAACATTTACTCTCCCTGATGGGTTTACGATCTACAAAAACATGTTAATCTAACTTTTCCAACATTTACTTTGCCTCCCTCCCCCTCTTCACCTTCACTCTCACCCCATTACCTGCTTTCTATAAATATCCATTCATAAAACAAACCCACCCAGCGTCCTACGCGGGAAGCACATCTGCCTCTGTGTCCCACCTTCTCCACAGCCGTGTCCTTCCTTCTGACATTTTCCCCACTCTCTCCATTTCCATTTTCCACCCTCCACCCCTTTCTCCGCATGCCCCCCTCTCCCCTCCTCTGTAGCCAAAGTTCCTACTTTCCACATCCATTTTGATCAATTGCCCAATATTTTATATAAACACTTGAAGACAAGGACCTTTCCAGAATGTTCACTAGGCAGTAAAAATAAAAGGAAAAAAATAACTTGGAAAGTGGGAAGGTGGCATTTCTTAAAGAATGCTGACCACCTGTTGGGCAGAATAGCTGCAAGGAGAAGCCCTTGCAGCCGCCCCTCCTCTCTCAGGTGCCCTGTTATTGTCAGCTACCCATCGATGCAGCCAGCTGGTCCTCTGCTGAGCTCTGACAGGCCGTTTGAGGGACTGGTCGCTTCTGGAAAAGTTCTGCTGTGTGCAGTCAGAAGTATTTTAGAACTTGGAAATTCAAAGGACAGAAGTAAGATTCCAGAGTCCTGAAGGGCAACCCAGCTAAATAAATAAATAAGTAAATAAGGGTGGCGAGGGGAAAATACGGTTTCATTAGACAGGCCTTTCTGGGTAACAGAAAACTAAAGAAATACTAGGAGAAATCAACCAAAGGAAAATTAGGAGCCACAAAACTGGATATAAAGTAGAATTAGAGGCAAAAGCAGCAAAGGCAGGATACAATCTGGAAGGTCAATTGATAAAATGTGTAGCAAGCACTGAACCAACACCAATCAATACGGCTCCATATGAACCGAATCACAGCCTAATAACCACATCACATCCATTTTATGGTCCTATCTGTCACACGCACAGCGGGAAGCAGTGGCAATTCAACTTACTGCACACTCCAGCGAGCTGGCTTCCCAGCGTCGTTTGAAAGCAGCAGTGTGGCAGCAATTGCTGAAATAAGGGGGTGAGGGAGCAGAGACGGCTTGTAGAAGGGCCTATGAGCCCCTGAAAATTCAAATCTGGGGCACGCACGGCACCAAGGAAGGGACACATCCAGGGGAGCAGTTGGGGCATGCCTGCGTAGATTCCACACCGAATTAGAAAGTTCTGTGGGGTACGGCGCCCACGCGCTCTGCAGAAGGGAATCAATAGCAATCAGAAGCAGGAGGTGCGGGAGAGGGGGCTGGAGGCGGCTGGAGTCAGTAACAGAACCACAAAGAAGCAGAGGCTTGTGTGCTAGTCAGATGTCTAAAGCCAGGAGGAATGGACAACTGTTTTATTTAGACTCTGTTTTCTTCCGTCTTCACCTCACGGTGGCATTTTGACTTTTGGGGGGAAAATTCTGAAAGAAAAATGCATATGATACTTGTTCTTCCAGCAGAATTCAGAGCGCGCGCTCTGCGCTGTCTGGGGCAGGCTTGTGCGTGTGCGGCCTGCGGGGCCCGCGACCATCTCCCACTCCCGTCTCCTCAGAGGCGGGGCCCTCCACCGGGCCGGGGTGCCAAAGGCAGCCCCGGCCTTCCAGGGTCACATGCTGGGCGAAATCCAAATCTGTCAAAGCAATTTTTTATAGGAACTCAAAGTGTGGCCTCTTTTTCTTCACTATTATCATTCTCTATCATCGTCATTTAGCTTCAATTTGCTGCATTTTGACTTCCTCTCTTAACAGAAATGTCAAGTCTGAGTAGAGATGCACCACACAGATGCTTGAGCGAATTAAATCCATTACAGGGTTGTAGCGCAGTCACCTTAGCTATGAAGGGGCGGCAGACTGAAGCCCTGTCTCCACATTTGCTCTGATTACTCTAGGGGATAAGTGAAACCTTTAAGTTGGTTAATCAAACCACACCTACCTTGTAGAGCATATATGTAATAAAGTATTTATAACAGAAAACTATTTTCACATGGTGTATGCTTGGATTTTATCAGTCACATTAAACAAAATATTAATTAAGAAACTACCCAGCTACTCTGCAAGGAATGCAAGATTCTGCACAGGAACTTAGTCAAGGTGTTTCATGTAACCACAGGTGTGCAGACATTTATCTGGGTAAAGTTTAGTGTCCTCAAGTTTTTGGTAGGGGCATTTACACAATATCTTCCCTTAACTCAAAAGCATTGTTTTCGCAAGGAATTAACATTTTTCCCCTAAATTATTTGACAGCCAGGGTAAGAACGTAACAAATTTCTTCTCTCCTCTCTTTGTAATGGATGTGGAAGCTAGAGGTTGATAACAATGAAACCATAGACTGTGCAAAAGTGAACATTTCTGGAGCCAAAGCAAACAAACTTCAAAGGCTTCAGTTTTGCCCAAATTTAAAATCTAGAATTTAAATCCAAATGCCTAAAACTATATCCTTTTGTTCTCAAAGATCTATCTTCAATCTCCAAATGCAGCAAATATTATTTTTCCTACAAAGACCTTTTAAACATGTTATCTATCTTCTCAGATAATTTTTTGTGTTCCTTTGTTTTCTCCAAATTACAAGTGAGTTATTCTTTTAAATGAGACCTAAAACACTCCACCATCTCTAGTGTTTCATTTAATAACAGAAATGTGCAATCTTATTCTAATTACCCTGAAAGCCTTAAAGCTGTGTCTTTTTCTTACGTACATATGGTTTTTATCATACCATATCTCATGCACTGTCACAGTTTAATGCGGTTAAGTGTTATAATTATACACTGTATCGGAAGAAGATACCTGCTGGTATGAAAGGTAAAACCTGGATGGGGAGAAATGAAAACACGAAAGTAGGAAAATTAAAATAGAACAACAGTTATTTAAATAAGTTCAGGTGCCCAGGTTTAAAAAGAAAAAGACAGGACTCATAGATACAGTGCACTGTCTTTGTTGAAATCTTGCAATCTTGAAAAACAGTCTAAGAAATAAGACTGGTAATAATAAAAGGAAAGAAAAGAAATAAGACTGGAGATGGACAAATATTGCTCTCTCAAGTAAATTTTAAGGTGGAGTCTGGAAAATACTGACCTGTTTCCTTGATGTTACCCCCTTAGAAAATCACTTTCATTAAAGCCTACTAAGATTTGTTTCCAGAAAATCAAACGCACAAGCACAAGTTAGGGGACCTAAACCGGACCATGCTTTCCCAAGATGGAGTCATGACTTAAAATAAGTTGGAGACTCAGAAATCCTGTGTTCTCTTAGTACCAGATGTGCTGGTGATACTGAAGTTCTCTGGTTCTTAGTTTCCTTGTCGTTAAGACAGACACAATAACACCCACACTTCTCGTCTCAAAAGTACCAGTGATATCAAATGGAATGTATGAAAATCCTTTGTAAACTGTAAAACACCATGGTAAAGCCAGGTATACCATTACCAATACATGTTCATGAAAGAAGATTTTTTAAAGTCACAGTTGACTTTCCAATGAGTCAACATCTGAGTGACTGATAGCAATGTTGAGCCAACCTGAGTGGCCTTAATAGACTGGCAGTGAAGAAAGCAAACCTTTTTCATCCTCACTGGTTAGACCACACGGGTGGAAGACCTTCGAAGACATGGTTTCCATCTTTCTATGTCTGGAAGACTTGCAATGAGGAAGGACGGTTTGCCTTAATCTGTGCAGAGAATAGAACTAAAACAGCCAGATAGAAATTGTAGAAAGGGAGATTCAATTGGTTAAGTAATTGTAAATTCCTGTGGTTGTTTTTTCAAATCCAGTATCTTAAGAGATTTATGTGTGGGGAAGGAAGAGAGAAGTTGGTAATTTGGGAAGGAATCCACTGGCATCAATTTTCTATGTGAAAACACACTCTCAAGATGCAGAGTATACAAAACATACAGCCCTCTGAGGCAGGAACCCCTTCCCCCCACTGAGATGGATGATTTTTCATGTACATATACACGTCGAGGGGGTCAAGAGTTACAAAGCCCACCTCTTAAATAGCCATCCCACTTGCTTCCCTCCCTAATTTTCAAGAAACAATTTTCCACTTCCTGACAACCTCTTCCTCTTGTTCTATGAAAATTGCCTCTAACCACAGATTGTCCCTAAGACTAGCATGTGAAATAGGACAAATAAAGGAACATCTCTCATAGCTATCCCCAGCTACTTCAGCTTGGAAAATGAAGTGATAGCTTTGAAACATTCAAACATCCACATACAGGGTGTCCCAAAAAAATGTATACGCACACTTTGTTTTTTGTTTATTTTTTATTGCACTTTGCTTTATTGTGACACTTTGAATAATTATAAAGGCAGTGTTCATTAAAATACATTTCAATACATTCCAAAATTCAGCTATCAGTTGTTAAAATGTGTATACATTTTGGAGGGGACACCCTATATATTCAAAAGTAAATGGCTTCCTGTAGTCAAATTGCCGACTGTTTGAATAGAATTTAAAAATGAGAAAAAAAGAAACACACAGATAGTTGACCAAAAACTCAACTATGGTAGCTGACAGCTAAGGAGAAAAAAAGCCATGGGGAGAGTCTGTCAGAAACAGAAAGGGGTCCTCACACAGAACCCACTACCGGCTTGCTCGGTTCTGCACTGATCTGAAGCCAGGCGGCCGGGAAGCAGCTGCACTCCACGCTGAAGTTGTGTGCAAGGTGCCAACTTGCCTGGAGCCAACGTGTGGCCACGGAGGGTGGCACAGGGCACTGCTCCATGTGTTTTCATCCTGGGAGGATGTGCTAGAGTTGATCCAACTGAAGCCTGCCTGTCTCGCCAGGGGTTGTTAAGAAATTCTCACAGGCACACATCTTGCTACAGTATGAATGCTGGATTCACATATACAGTTAGTCTCTTAGCCAAGAATTCCACCATTATGTGCAACAAATATCAAACTCTACATGAGCTGAATTTATTCCTTCAAGTTATGTGACTTGTATTCTATTATGTAAACTTTACCTTGTAAAAAAAAAAAAAAAAAAAAAGGTATTATTTAAAAACCATGTTAGAACAGGTAAAAATCCATAGAGTTTCTAGAAATTGGAAGGGAGGAAGGACCCAGGAGCAATTGCTTTAGGAGTCTAGGGTTTTCTTTCCAGGTGATGAAAATGTTTGCAACTAGATAGAATTGATGGTTGTACAACATTGTAAATGCACCAAATGCCACTGAATTGTTTATTTTAAAATGGTTAATATTACGTTCTGTGAATTCCACTCAATTAAAAAAATACATATTATAATGGGATTGAAGATTCCATGAGAAAGGACCTATGTTCATTAGAAAAATCAACTTCCCAACCCATAAGAAAACACATTTCCTTTTCTGTATTTCTTATAGAGAAACTGTCATAGTCACACTCAGAGGCACATGAAATCATCTTTCACGACCCAGAGAAGACTTGGCCCTGCAATCAGTTAGTCAACAGTGACTGTTCCTCTGGGGCCTGGCAGTTGGCATTTAATATCTTCCTTCCTTTTGAAGCTCAGAAAACAATGGAAATACTGTCTCCCATTTTCAGACTTGTCACAACTCTAACAAAAAGATCCCTATGAAGAAGTTTTTGTCCAATGTACTGATTGAAGTGCTTCCAATTATTAATAATATTGTACTATACCTCAGACTGACTTATTAAATGACTTATAGCTATAGGATTCATGAAACAAAACCTTTAAAATTCATCTATTCTATCTTAAATAACAGCTTCCAAGCACAGACACTTCCCATAGAAACAGATGTATTAAAAACAAAAACAAAACACACCAAGCTCACAGAAAATGAGATCAGATTTGTGGTTGCTACAGGCAGGGAATTGGGGAGGAGAAATAGGAGGAATGTTGTCAAAACGCAATTCCAGTTATAAGATAAATACTAGGAATGTATGTACAATAGGATGACTATAGTTAATGTCGTATGATATACAATGGGAAAATTGTTATGAAAGTACATCCTAAGAGTTCTTATCCGAAGGAGAATTTTTTTTTCTCTTTATTGTATCTATATGAGATGATGGATGTTAACTAAACCTATTATGGTCATTATTTCACACTATATACAAGTCAAATCATCATGCTGTACACCTTAAACTTACAGAGATATATGTCAACTGTTTCTCGATAAAGCTGAAACAAAAGAGAAAGGGATGTGTTTGAAAGATGTGTTTGCTATTACCTGATGTACTGGCAAGGGTTCTAAGAGGAACAGAATCAACAGGGTGTGTGTGTGTGTGTGTGTGTGTGTGTGTATGAAATTTATAACAAGGAATTGGCTCATGTGATTATGGAGGCTGAGAAGTCACAAGATATGTAGTTGGCAAGGTGGTGACTCCAGAAAGCCAATGATGTAGTTCCAGTCCAGGCCTAAGACCCAAAAAGAGCTGAGGTTTCAGCTTTCAGTCTGAATCTGAAGTCAGGAAA
Organism: Miniopterus schreibersii; assembly: GCF_964146895.1. Lineage (NCBI taxonomy): Eukaryota > Metazoa > Chordata > Mammalia > Chiroptera > Miniopteridae > Miniopterus > Miniopterus schreibersii. The sequence goes on from NC_138109.1 coordinate 65,576,068, forward strand.
AGACTGATGTCCCAGCTCAAAGCAGTCAGGTAGCAGGCGGTGACCCATATTAGGGAACGTGATTGGCTTTACTCAGTCTACCAATTCGAATGTCAACCTCATGCAGAAAACTCTCACAGACACACACACCCTGTGGCCCAGTCAAGCTGACACATAAAATTAATCATCACAGAACTTTGGACCAAATGTCACAAACCTCAACTCTCAACACACAAGGTCTTACGAAAAAATAAATAAATAAAAGCAGAAATTCAAATATTTGTTAAATGGAAAATGTACATCTTTTTCTGTTTCCAATTTGTTTATTAAGAAATGTATTTGAGCCCGGCCAGGCGTGGCTCAGTGGTTAAGCGTCGACCTAGGATCCAGGCGATCAGGGTTCGATTCCCGGTCAGGGCACATGCCCGGGTTGCCGGCTGCAGCCGATCAATGACTCTCTCATCATTGATGTTTCTATCTCTCTCTCTCTCTCTCTCTCCCTCTCCTTTCCTCTCTCTGAAATCAATAAAGATATATTTAAAAAAAAAAAGAAAAGAAATGTATTTGATAAACACATTCAAATTGTCCCCAGGCCAAACAAACCATTTAAAATAAACCGCATTAACTTTATCAGCTTTGGATGAGGGAATAACTGCTTACAGAAACAAAAACAAGAAAGAGCAAGGAGGGCACTCCTGATGGGCACGCCCATCTTCTCGCTAACTTTTTAGACCTATAGAAGTACCCAGAGATGGGCAGGTGAGGAGCTGAATGAGGACTCACCCTGGAGAGAGCTGAAATAATGCAGAGGAAGCATTTTTGTTGTAATATGTTAATCTAATGAGCATAATTGAAACCAAATGTTCTACACCAACAGAGAAAGCATATATTAAATCATGCTCTTATACAAGTGGCATAGAGGTTTAGGGCACCGACCCTGCGGAGGAACAACTGGGCTGAGTAAAACAACCTTACTGTGCCCGGTGATTGGAGACAAGGCTTTGAATCTGTTGGTTTCTTTCGTCGTAAAATTGGGAAGCACTTACCTCACGTGGCACTGTATCGAATCATTTATTCAACATAACATAAATGTTCCATAAATATCAGCTATCTTTTAACTATGTGGGGATACTGGAAATTTATCACATACACACCTAAAGAGTTCTCTTCCAAGACTGAAGACTTCAGCACTTTGGATGGGCCATAGGATGGCAGGCAGAAGCCACAAACACAGCTCCACTATAAGGTTAGATTGAGATCCCAATTAATCTACCCAAGGTTACAAACTTATTACAGGCAACATGGCCACAAGGAGCAGAGGGAAATGCAGGCCGTCTCCATGGACCCCAGAGTCCCAATCAAGGAGCCTCCCATGTCAATGTACTACCCACACAGGAAAGCATTTCACCAGATCTTACTGTGGACAAAGGAAGAAAACATAAACAAGCATACACCAACCACCTCTAGGTCACTAATAAAAATTATGAACACTCATCAAACTCCTAACCCTCAAGCCAAGCTCAGCAGTGGTCAGAGGAAGAGCAGAGTCCATTCCCATGGGCCTCTGAACTGCTCCTCAGCTTGATCCAGCTGCTTCCAGGGAGGCCAACTTCCCCAGCCAAGGTTCACCTCCTGGCTCCACCTTTGTGTTCTGATGCTAAGTGTGGTCCAAGGACAAAAATCCATTGTCTTATAGTGACCATCTTCAGTCTAACCATAACATTCCTTACACGTCTAAGACCTTCCAGTGTAACTTTCTTGAATCAAGCTTTCCAGTCTCTGTGTGGCTAGATCTAACCCACAGACCAAGTACGAAGGGTAACAGCAGGCGAAGGGTTTTTGGAGCAGGCTTCCGCTGCCCTCCTCTTTTCATATTATCTCTTCCACTCACCTGGGTTGATGTCTAAAGGACCCCAGTAGAGACAATGACTTGGAGAACGACGGAATTTTGTGGTTGTTGCTAAAATTCAGATATGCCAGAGCAAACAGACTCTCAGTCCTTAAGAGTCATTTAACATGATGCAATTTGAGAGAAAACAAGAGAATGGGTTTTAGGAGTGGAGGAAGATGAGGGGTGGGAAAGAAAAAACAAACACCAGACAAGCTCAGGGCTCAGGAGCACCAACAGACACCGGGTACCTCACAAACTGATGTCAGAGAAAGTCAGAACGCACTCTGTGGATCACAAGAGAAGGAATGTAATGTCCTACGAGGTTTGTTGATAAACAATCAAAGGTCCTACGACATGGGGGAGGGGTGACAAAGGCTTGTAACTGCCACGTGAGTTGTGAATGGTTCTTCAGCTCTAGTCTTCGCCGCACAGCACCGGGTGTCACGCCCCGCAGCCCACAGCAGCCTCCGCAATCCCACCGCCCTGGATGCGCATCTGCGGGCCACTCCGGTGGGTTAGCTCATGATTCCGAGCCCGAGTTTTCTGTGGGCCTGTGCCAGCTGGAAAAACTAGCCTCCTAGTATGTGTCAAAAAGAATGCTACAGCCCCTCTCCCCTACCACATATACACTCCGTTTGAGTAGAGAAATTAAGTGCAAGGATCTGAGTTTCTGGTGCACCAACAAATTTTGATCCGGGCGGGGCCACATTACACAGGGCGCCCAGGTTCTGAGAGAGAGGAACTGCTTTCAGCAATCCCGGTCATTTAGAGCGCACACCTCAGCCACTCCTGTGCCCACGAAGCACCTGGGGATCTCGCTAAGCTTCAGTTTCTGACCCAGTGGGTCTGCGCTTCTCACATGGTCCCCTGTGGGAAATATGTTACCAATTGACACAGTAGATAATTCTCTTTATGCTGAATTTATTGCATTTTAAGTCTTTAAAACAAATCTCTTAATGATTTTGATCTTCTGCACCATTATCAAAGATTTTGGTGCATTATCTTTTTAAATCCTTGTGAAATACTTATTATAGAAAAGTCAAGTTCTAGATAGCAAGGACAGATATAGAGATTAAAAGCTGACCCCTTACCCTTGAGAAGCTCAATGTCCAGTTGGGGAAACAGATATGCACACAAAGAGTACACAAAGAGAGTGGGGAAGCTGGCCTTGGCTTGGCATGAAATGAGATAGCCTCGAATTTTCCAAATTGAGTGCTTGCTGTATGCTAAATGGTTAAGAACACAGACTTGACTCTGATGTTAGATTTTCTGTTTTTAAATCCTGGTTCCTCCACTTATTATCTATGTGACCTTGGGCAAGTTACTTAACTTCTTAAGTGTCTCAGTTTCACCATTTGTAACATCACATGAGATTAGTACCTTCCTCACAGAGTTGATATAAGGCTTAAATGAATCAACATTCATTAGGTCTTTAGAATAGTGCCTGGTGCAGAGTAAGTGTTACTGTCAACTACATTCATTACTGTTCCAAAGAGATATTTGTTTGATTCCCAATGACTTCATTTATTGCAGAATCCTCCCAGAACCCACAGGGTAGGTGAGCAAACCAGGAGAAGGGTCTGTTCTTAATTTGGCCACATAATTGTCATATGCCTGCCACCTTCCACAGTCTTGAGAGTAAGTAAAACAGTTCATCTCCAAATGTCACAAAAGCCTAAGAAAATGTGTGGTTAATATTTTTCCCTGTCAGATTCAGCCCAGTGGGCTTAATCTGTTACACGAAACCTTGGCAAGGACTTTGTGCTCAGAGAGTGGCTGATTTACAGTAGGGGGAAAAATAGAAGGGAGAAATATTAAAATAAAGTGCAATCATGTTTCTATTTAACAGTGGTTACTGCCAGCAGTATTGCAAAATAATGCTGGCCAGCAACCAGAAAGCTGCACCTGCACAGATTCCATCTGTAGAACCCTGGAACCCTCACTGTGATTGCTCAATAATTCTCCTATTTAGCACCACTGGCAAAAATTTGGCAAATCTTATATATCCACAAACACACACACATAGTCATACTCTCACAAATACATGGGCAATTTGTTTAGCCTTTGTGTCATTAAGACATTCTATTTAGGGTGGTCAAGATGGTATATTTTTATAACTACTTTTTTCTACTACTATTTTTTTCTTTTACTCTCCAAATTGAAATTATGCACAGGTTTATATCCAGCCACATTGAGCTCCTCTTAAATCAGCGTTGTCTGTATTATGCATGTGCCTTTATTTCTTCAATTTAACATCTGTGTACCTTGAGAGAAAAAAACTTGTCTACCTTTAGGAATAGTCATTAAAAAGTGAAAGGTGCCCAGCTGGGTGTGGTTGAGCATCGACCTAGGATCCAGGAGATAGCAGTTGGATTCCTGGTCAGGGCACAGGCCCAGGTTGTGGACTCCGTCCCCAGTTGGAGGTGTGCAGGAGGCAGCCGATCGATGACGACTGTCTCATCATTGAAGTTTCAACTCTCCCTCTCCCTACCTTTCTCTGAAATCAATAAAGATATATTTTTTAAAAAAAAGTTAAAGGTTTGAGATTCCTTTAGGTAGTACCCTTTTTGAGGCACTCTTGGTGTAAAGTGTGGCAATAATAATAATAATACCATAACATTTAGAAAATGTGTAGCAAATTGAAGAGCTCATCTTGGTGTCTATATTGGAGTAACAGAAGGAGTACTGGAGCAGGAAGACGAGATGTTGAGTATACACCCCATCACCCGTCACAAGCAGCCGCCTGCCTGCTTGCCCTTAGACAAGATATTCTCTGTACCTCAGTTTGCTCATCAGCACAATAGGAATTAAAGACCCTGTCCTGCCTGGTTCATAGGATTGCTGTGAAAAATCTAACAGAAATATGCACAAAGGGAGATGTAAGCTACCCAGCGTCTCATGTATGCCATCCAGGTCATCCAACAGGGACTTATTTAAAACCCCATGAAAACAACTCAGAAAAGAAGCAACCTGTGGACCTCCGTTATCCTTCCTTACAGCAACCTATTTTGGTCACTTCCAAAATCAACTATTTTCTCTTCCCAGCAAACATTCTCAAAATATTATTTGGCATGGCTGTGAAAGACAAAATACTAGTGAAGGGCTAAATTTTGTCCTTATAAATATGCATTTTGTTTGATAATTTAGATGTTACTTAAAAGTCAATGACTGATAGGAGAGGGTGCAGGGAGCATGCACAGAGTCTCTAAGACTTTCTGTGAATAAGACCAGAGGGAAACTGGGGAGAAGGGAGGGAGCTTAAAAAGGGAAAGAACAGGAAAAATATAATAGAAAGACTGAGATTAATTTGGATTTCTTTAAGTCATTGTTTAAAGTTCTGCTGACAAGATCAACCATTTAAAATATGTGTACTTACTTCTTTTCTTAGCATTGTATCCTCAAATGGAAAAGAACAGCCATGTAAATGAGTAATTTTAATAAAATGTGCTAAGTGCAATGACAGAAAAGTACAAAGGAGAGATCCTTACCACAGCTCTTACAGATTAGGAAATTCTTCTTAAAAGAGGAAATTCCTAAACTGAGCCCTCAGGGGAATGGCAATCCCCAAGAGACAATACACTTTTCAATTGTAACCAACCCTTATAAACTTTGTAAAAGTATATCCCATGCTTCATGTAGAACTCCCCCATGCCCAACACCAAAGGAAAGGCCTAAAGGGCCTCTACCTTGTTTGCCAGTGCAAAAAATTCATCCACAATGGCATGAAGGAAAGCCATTTAAAACTAATAAAAGTGTATACCTAATGCCCTGAGTAGAAATCAAAGAAATCCTAAAATATATTTCTAAGCTTCTAGTCTTGAGTCAGGTAATGACTAAAACGTTGACAAAGTTTAAACGTCCATGCCTCCATTTACCTAAGAACAGAATTATCTTAGTAATTTCTACCATATTGGGTTGGTCTGAGAATTAATTGGTGCTTTAATGTGTTCAGAAACTCTAAAATAGAAAGTATACTTTTAAGTAGAAGAATCCCTTTTTTAATAATCCCCCATAACCTGAAGATCTCCTTCAGGTGGTTATTTTCATTTGTGTTCTGTTTTCAATCCTTTTACAATCCAGTTAAGAGAGCCAAAAAATACACAGTTGGGCTTAGCAAGCCCAAATATATGTACACAGTGAGCTCAGAGATATTTGCATCAGTGGACACTGGATGATGATGAACTCTGAGGGAACACAAAAGACTTCAGACGTCTCTTCCATGTGCAGCCTCTTTGCATTGCGGTGAGCCAGGCGACCACTTTCAAATCAGCAGTCTAGGCACTTCATTTCAGAAAGGAATGCATCAGAAATACATTAGTGAGGCAGTTAGTTTGACTCCGGTATCTGATTAATAATTTGTTCTTAGGTATTATACCATAATCAGAATTTAGTATTTCATGGACCACAAGAAAATCATCTAGAAAATAATTGAAATTTAGTTACCACTTTCCCACTAGCATTCGATTCTTTTGAAAATATGTGAGCCTGCTCTATAATTTCAGCTACTAACACATAACTGAGAGCCCAGAGTGTGAAATCCTGACAGTTACTATAATAAGGTAAAAATGGGGTTACAGAACTCATTTTCAAAGTTTCTGTCTGCTTTTTTTTAAAAAAAAATTAAATTGGTACTACCAAATTTAATGACAAAGCTACCCTGCTGAGTTTGGAGCCCAGAAAGCTATTGTCTCCTGGTCTACGTAGCCTACTCTGCTCTAATGTTTCCTATAATGCGACTAATAACCAACCATCAGCAGTAAATGCCTTGTCATCTCATTGTTGCACACAGCAATAGCTGGAGCAGTGATACTGACAAATGAACCTGCGTAATCACTTTGGATTTCTTTGTTACATCTCACAGTGTGAAGATGGCTTCTGCTCAGCACGTCCCCCCAAAACAAACAAGCACTATTGCGGTCTCCTCCATCAATCTCTCCTTATTGCTGCCATTCAAACCCCTGTGCTGCCCTCACTACCCCCCATCTTCTCAGAAAAGGGAAAAGCCCCAGGTCTTTACTGTTGACACCCCTCTCCTACTGTTCCTTTGCCAACTGTATCACTAAGAAAGAAGGAAATCCAGAGAACAAGGGAGAGCAAGAATGTGAACTTTCTCTACTTTCCAGGCTGTTTTCCTTAAGAAGAAAAAAAATAAGCTCATTAAAATCCAGTTGAATCTGACATTTTCCCTTTTACCTTTTCAATCTTTTTATAGTTTCAAATCATTAACTATCAGCATGAAGCTCAAAGGTAGCTCTCGCCATCTATGAAATGGTGACACATTTGACAATAATGCTTTTGAAGAGCCTGTCACATTCTCTCCCCAAACAAGTCTCATTAATGCTCAAACTGTCTTCCTTTTCTCTCTGCTTCTTTTCTCCTGATTTCTCTCTAATTAGCTTGGTGTGTTTTTTTATGTTCCCTCGTTCCACAGTTTGAGCTTAAAAAAAAAAAAAAGAGGTGGATGTCATTTCCATGCACCCCAAGGCCAAGTTAATCAGCAGAATTAATGACTCTATTACCCATTAGATCGGGGGTGGGGGTGCTTAACTCCAAGCACCCAGTGTTGGCCTTCCACGCTACTTCGTTTTGCCCTGACAAATGCAAACTTCTGCTCTCCCAAAACAAACTCTGAGATTCAACTTATTTGCACAGCATTTATTTTCCCCTTTAGTCTGAATCAGGAGGAGAGGTTGAAAAGGCAGCCACCTCTCTCTGCACAGTCCATGCTGAGAAAGTATCATGCCATTAACTGAGGATGGATAGAAGGAAGTCTCGGAGAAGACTGGAAAATAGTCATAACTTAGCGTTTCCTGTACAACTTGCCACAATCGATAAACCCTTCCCATAGAACATCTCATAGTTACAGCATCACAGAAAAATGCCTTGGTGTTTTTAAAAGCCATACCATGGAAGAAAAAACTATGTGAAAATTTAAAGCAGCGGACAAGTTGACTTGATCAATTTTCACGAACAAGCATGATTGGAAATTGAATAATTTTTTAAGTTAATTTTCAATGGATGAAGAGGCAAAAATGTCAGAGTTGTTTCTTCTTTGAACAAGGACTGAGAAATATATCCTTTTATCCTAAAAGTCAACACTAACACAAAAGCAAGTAAACATTTTGTATGCATTCAAATGCTTTATTTTAGAACCATCTACCTAGAAAGAAACTGTCAGGAGAGTTTTTATCTTTCGTAATGCAACAAAAACATCCTTTACAGAAGTTCTCTTTAATTTTTTAGTGATATTGCTATCAATAAAAAGAGAAAGAAGAATAATAAAGATTTATCTGGTCACTCAGATAGGCTTCCAAGGAACAGAAATACAAGATCATTTCAGAGAAAAGACTTGCTTTCAGTTTTCTTCAGTTACAACTCCACTCTCGTCTAATACAAAAGCTTTGGGGATGATTTGGTGGGTTATCTTTACCTAAAGAGATTATTACCAGGAAATCTTTTTTGGTGAAAATCCTGCCCTAGTTGTGTCTGAAGTATCCTGAGCCACAGAATTTCTGTGCTTATGCCTTCCAGCCTTTCCTTGTCCTTCATCTTCAATTTAGTCTACAAAATATACCTGAAAGGATATTGGCAAGAATGATGGTCTTAACATTGACTTTATTCTTTTGCTCCATCTATTCATAGAAACAATCCCGTTCTTGTTAAGTGGTCCTTTTTTTTTCCATTATGAAGGGAAGTCCTCAAGGCATTAAAAAAAAATTTAAGTCAATAGCAGAACTCAAACTTTCAACAAAAAAAGTTAGGAAAAAATGGCATTTCAGTGGTTATTAATGATAGTTTTGTGTTACAAAAGGGCATTTGCAGTACTTGGAAATCAAAGGAAAGTTATTTGCAATGCTTGGGAAATACCACATTAAGTATAGCTATCTTCAAATATCATTGAAAATATGAGCCATACAATTTCTATTGATGTGGTCATCAGTGTGAAATAAAAGAAAACATATCATAAAATAAATAATGTGTATTCGCATAAAAAAAGGGGCCTCAAACACCTCACTCTAAGAGTTAATGTACCATGATGATCATTGCCTCAAATCTGAAATTCAGGGAATAAGTGTCCTAGTCCCAACCTGCCAACCCCTAAGAATGATTATGGGAGAGTGAGAGGTGGGGATGGGCAATGCAAATTTTATCTATTTTCTTTAGCTCTATACAAACAATAAGAATAATGAAACTAGATTACAAATAAATAAAAAATAATACATAAAAGTCATTTTGAAGAGTCCCGCCACACCAGAAAGAAATTAAATCACAGAACACCATTCAAGAACTTACACACACACACAAAACAAATTGTGTTTGTGTTTCTGTATGTGTTAATCCTTTGTCACAAACACTCACTTTATCCCATATCTTTTTTTTTAATATATCTTTATTGATTTCAGAGAAAGGAAGGGAGAGAGAGAGAGAAACATCAATGATAAGAGAGTCATTGATCAGCCACTTCCTGCACGCCCCCAACCTGGGATCGATCCCACAACTCAGGCGTGTGCCCTGACCGGGAATCGAACTGCAATCTCCTGGATCCTAGGTCGATGCTCAACCACTGAGCCATGCCCGGCCTGGCTCCCGTATCTTCTTTATCTTGCCTTTGTACAGGGATTTCTGAAATGTCTTTTTGTTAGGTTCTTCTCCTAAGTGTTCTCGTAGCATCCTCTAGTTATCTTATGGTAACATTTATCTCATTTGTCTGTCTCTGCACCACTAGAAAGCAACGAAGGCAAAAACTGTGTTGTGTTTTCAGTTGCACCCTTGGTACCCAGTAGAACGTCTGAGTGGTAGTGGCATAAATTATTTGTAGAATATACAAGTGGGGAAAGACTGAGTTGATGAACTTAAACCTAAATTAGCAGTTATAAACTTCATGTTCCTTATAGAGCCATTCACAATTACCTCCAGATTACCTAAAAACCTAAGATATATCTGAGGATGTATAAAAGAATGGAGGTATTTTCATGTTAGTTTCATATGAGTTAAGTTGATGGCAAGAATACAAGCTCAGGTCAGACATATTACTTTACTGTTTTATTACCCTTGACTCCTTTTAATATCTAAAATGTCAATAATGCAAACAGATAGAAAATGTTCAGATATCTATCTGTGCTTCTATGTTCATTGCAGCATTATTCACAATAGCCAAGGTATAAAAACAACTAAGTGTCCATTGATAGATGAATAGATAAAGAAAATTTGGCATATAAATCCAATGGAATATTATTCAGCTTTTAAAAGTAAGGAGATCCTGCCATTTAAAAAAACATGGATGAACCTAAAGGATATTATGCTAAGTGAAATAAGCCAGACAGAAAAACAAAAAACTGCATGATCTCATTTATATGTGAGATCTAAAAAAAAAGTCAAATACACAGAAGAGAGAGTAGAATGGGCAGGAAGGAGGGAGAAATAGGGAGATGTTGGTCAAAGAGTACAAAGTTGCAGTTATGTAGGATGAATAAGTCTAGAGATTTAATGTGCAGCTTTATGACTAAAGTTAATACTGTATTAAATACTGAAAATATGCTAAGAAAGTAGATTTTAGATGCTCTCATTAAAAAAAAATGAAGATGGTAACTGAGGAGAAAATGTTAACTTGACTATAGTAATCATTTACAGATACATAGATATAGATATAGATGATATAGATAGATGAGATGAGATAGAGATAGATGATGATAGATGATAGAGAGATTGAGATGATAGAGATAGAGATAGGTAGAGATAGGTAGATATAGATAGATATAGATGATATAGATATATACACATATATATCCCAGGACAGAAATAATGCTGTGAGGCACTAATGAGTTTGGATTCACAACATAATTTCTACCACTGGGAGACAATAGTACACATCCCTCATTTCTAAATCTGCCTGGGCATCAGAATCACCTGAGAACTTCTTAAAAATGCAGATTCCAAGACACCACAAGTGACTAACTGAATCAAGGGTCTCTGGTGGTAAAACCCTGCAATATGCATTTCTATCAAACTACCCAAGGGATTCTTATGTGTTCAGCTCACTAATAGTTGTTGGACCTGCAGAGATAAGGTCATGAATATGTCATAAATACATAGAACATCAAATGTATTTCATTCTGAAACCAATTTCTTTCTATGTACAGAGGAAAGCCTATAGCCTTTGGACTTTGACACATCTGCATTAGAATTCTAGTTTCACCTTAACTAAGTCATGTGCCCATGAGTAAGTAACCTAATGCCTGTGTGTAGCTGAGAAGACGATAACAAGAATATGTCCCTCATGGGTTGCTGTGAACTAAGCAGTGTATAGCGCAGTATAGGTGACCAATACATATTCTTTGTTTTTTCCCCTTCCTATCCTATGTAATATGACCAGAGGAAGAAGAATAAAGGATATAGGTAAAGTAGAAAGAAAGACTGACATACAAGAAAAAAATAAACATAGTGGGTTATCAAGAACAGGTGAATCATTTTTTTTTAAATCTAAATAATTTCCAATAATTAAAGGGTAAGAATCTCAATACTAAATTTCTCTGGGATTCAAACTACTTATGGATTAAATGATTTTCTGTAATATTTTGCTGAACTCATGGCAGAGTCATGTTTAGTTGGTTTTGTAAAGGGTTTGGAAACTATTTAGAAACTAACTGAATCATAACAAACTCATGAAGACAAAAAGATTCCATTTCAAGTTGCAGGTGTTGATTATGAAAAAGAAGTTACAGTAAAATCAGGTCTCTCTACCTTCTAGTTCTCGAAGTAGTGCACTCTTCTCAGAGGAAAGAACTTGGCTTCTATACCTTTATTTATCAATAATACCAAAAGTTAACTGCCCTATGCAGTTTCTTTTAAAAATCCTCTTCTAAACAAGATGAGCGCAATTCAACTAATAGTTATTGACCAAATTCTGGGTTAATAGTGAACCTCCAGAATTATTCGCCTGAAAGTCAAGAACAAAGATAAATTGTAATCTGTTATTAACTCCATTATTTAGCATTCTTATACATATACAATTAAACACCGTTTAAAGACATAATTATGGGAAAGGAGGAAGGCAAAATTACATTGTTTTAAAAATAATAGATTTATATGCCTTAAAGAAGCAAAAGATTCAACTGAAACAAATTGGAAACTTGGAATTCAGTAAGATGACGAGTTAGAAGTTTAATATGTGGTCCTAATTCTCCCAAGAAGCTTGACTACATCGGTTGCTGGCTTTCCTTCCCCAATATGAACCTTGAGGAAGTAGAGGAAAATATTGATGACAGAGAGGAGGTAGGGGAGGGCAGGGGAGAGGAGGACAGGGGAGGGGTGAGGAGGGAAAGGGAGAAGAGGAAAGGGGAAGAGAGAAATGAAATTCTAGGTAGGAAGGAGTGTCACTTTGAAGTGGTGTTGCATTGGCTGGGGTGGGGTGGCAAAGGAACAGGTAGATTTGACTTGAGACAAGAAGCTTCTGTGCCTGGCCATGGGAGATAGAATAAAAAAGGAATCCTGGCATTCCACTCTTCATTCTCCTATACCAATGGTTCTCAAAGTGCTATCCCAGGAACAACAGCATCAGCATCACTTGAAAACTCACTAGAAAGCAAATGTTTGTGCCCAACACCTGGCCTGCTAAATTAGAAATTCTGGGAGTGAGCCCAGTAATCTCTGCTTTAAAAAGTCCTCCCTGTGATTCTGACAAATCCTAAAGTTTGAGAACCACTGTCCTCCTAGCACTGCTTCTCCTAGGGGACAAAAGGCAAAACACCAAGAGGAAGAGTTTGTGCTGTGAGGTTATTGCCCACGGTTTCCAGGTACCTAGGGTTCTCCATTCTTGGGCTCGTCTCTACTCCACCCTTGAGTTCCCTGGGGATGACACAGATTGTACTGGCCCGCTGCTATATGCTTCATTTGATTAAGTAGCAGATACTATAAGAGAAAAATCACAAATACCATAAGAGAAAAATGAGCTCACAGGCCAAAGGAACAAGGCATTTGAGGGTCTTAATTTCATTCACACCAGACAGCTATTGTTGTGTTGGTTGTTGTCATTTTTTTATTTGACAGTCTAAGTGGGAAAAGGTCAGTGCCCCTGACTAAATAGTGAGGCATTGCATATTTTAAAAGTTCTTGCAGCACACCGGTTGAAAATCATGTACCTAGAATATATTTTGATGTTTTACAACTCAACCATAAAAAGACAAACAACCCAATAAAAACTGGGCAAAATATTTTAACAAACTCTTCACCAAAGAAGATATACAGGTGCTAAATAGATAAACAGATGCTTAACATTCATTAAAGACATCAAATTGAAGCTGCATGATATGTCCTTACACACTCACTAGAATGATTGAAATTTAAAGATCTGACCCCACCAGAATAAATTAACATGTTTTTGTCATAAAAACCAAGAAACATTACACAAAAAAAGACTTATTATAGGAAAATAAAAGCACTACAGACATTTTTGGAAAACAAAATCAACCTGGGAATTAATATTTACAAAACATATGACAATGGGTTTCTAGCCTTAATATGCAAATAATTCTTACAAATTATTTTTTAAATCAAAAGGACATAAACTGGCAAGACCCCAAAGGAAAAAAAAAAGTGATCAATAATAATATAAAAATATGTTTTCTTAGTTATTATCAAAGAAATAAAATTGGAAGCAAATACTATATTAACAAGCCTGTAACACTCTACTAAAAGACATACCAGAAGAAAAATGTTAATAAGTAAATGAGTAAATGTTCTCTTAAATAGAATTGCCTTATAAAAACATAATTTTCTCTAAATTTTCATATGTTGAATTTAATTAAAACATTATAGAAATGTGTTCAAATGTCTATTCAAAATTTCAAACTAAATAACTGAAAACTTGGCAAAATAAAATTCAAAAATACTTCCAGTTATTGCTCAATAAAGTCACTGGAGCAACAAGCTGGTTATTTGGTACTAAAATATTGCCAACTATTTAGGACAATAAACTATTCATTTGGAGAAAATACACTAATGCTGGGACAGCACCTCATTTATTTAAAAGAGTAAAATTAAGCCATAAAATTGCTAGCTGAAATTTAGAAGTATTTTTAAATAATCATAAAAGGGGACAATCTTTTAGCATGTCATATAAACTCAGAAGCATAAAAAAACACTCATAAATTGACCACAAAACTAGATACTTTATTATAAGAGGAAAATAAAGCATATTAACATTTTAAAAATAAAAATACAAACTTGGAAGCAACATCTATAAAGCATATGACAGAAGATTATTACCCTTATGCAAAGAGCTCAAAGTTTTCTTTAGAATAAAAATTGTAATATGACAAGACTAGGCAATTACTCAAAATTTTTAAAATGGTGAGTAATTATTGAAAGATGTTCTTATAATCAAAGAGGTGCAAATAAAAACAACTATATATTATACTAGTAGATTGGCAAAGGTGAAAAGTATCAAAAACTGTATTCAAAGGGGAACAAAATACCATCAAGTACTTATGATTTGTTGATAAAAATTTCAATTCATATGCCCTTTCTAGAGATCATTTCATCAGGCACCAAGGCAGAAAGAAAAGACAAAAGGAAGAACTGAGTGAGGGAAGGATGGAAGGAGGAAAGAAAAAGAGAAGGGAGAAAGAAATAACAGTCTTCTTTTTCTCTTAAATGTTATTTAAGTATATTATGAAATAAATAAGGCAATATGCTGCAGCCATTAAAAATAATATAGAATCTTTCTGGTTGTTAATAAATGCTCAAAATCAGTATAAATATAAATATTTATATACGTATTTTTATGTTTTATACATAAGGATATATAGAGAGCAATATATATAGTGTGATCCCAATTACATAAAATCGGTGTGTAGGCACACATGTGTCTGTGTGTCTGTGTGTGTATGCATTCATAGAGAGATATCTAAAAGAGTTTTCACCAACATATTAACAGTGATTACCCTTTGGTGCAGGAATTCCATGTGATTATTTTTGTACTAATTGTTATACTTTTATAATAGAGGTTTTGTTTTAAATAATGATCATGTTTCAGTTTTAAAGTAATAAAACTCCTTTTTAGCTGTGAGCCATCCATTAAGATGAGAGGAATTGTTTATTAGTAATGTGATAATTGATTCAACTTAAGATCACTTATAAAGTTACTTAAAAACATGTCTTGAACCATCTTTAAGTTCAGTTTCTTCAGTCCTCTCCCTCTTCACTTCAGAGGAGGCAAGGAGAAACAGAAAGCAGGCAGCATTTCATCATACTCCAAATATGAAACAATTATTTCATTTCCTTTTCAGTGGTTTAAGTAACTGAATTTCATTTTAGGTCGATTCTTTTTGACATTTAGAGAGAGACAAAATAGAAGGTAACATTAGTATGTCATCAACATGGTTTAAGTATCCACTAGAGTCCAAGCAAAGCAAGGCATTAGTTCTGGCATGCAAAAGAAAGGAAGGAGGCAGAGGGAAGCAAGGCAACAAACATTTATCATGAGTAAGTGGAATAGAAAACCATGAGATAGTCTAAAGGTAGAGGTAAAAACAGAAAACAATTGAAAATTCAAAATCTGGAACTTCAATATAGACTTGGAAGAGTAGTCCAAAAGAGTATTTTAAATAAAGTAAAACATTTATAAATTAGTGTTCATAGCCAGTGTTCATTCATTCACCCTTTTGGTCCAGATCCAATCAGATATTATCTCCAGGTGCAATATTTGGCACTGAGATGAGCATTAAAATTAAATATTTATTGGTGCCTTAATATCATCAGAGCTTTATTCCAACTATGACCCAGATTTGTTTCTATCAGGAAGTGCTGTATGATGCTTAATCCTGATCTCCCTAAAATCAAGAAATGTCATCCTAGATATTATCTCTTATTAGTTCTTATTTTCATTTCTAATGTTAGTTCTAGAATGCTGGCTGTTATATTAGCTTCTGACCATACCATACTTTTTAAATGTTGAGGTAAGCCTGGATTATTTTTGCTTTAAGGTAAATTTAACCAGTGTGACAGATATTGACTATCCTAGACACCAGATACTTCAAAAATAGATGTTCTGTATGACCATTCATTTCAAATGCCTAAAACTTTTACCCAATCATTTTAATTTTAGAAATTCCCACTAAGGAAATCATTGTACAGGTATACAAAGGCTTATTTACAAATTCCAGACAAGATTGTTCTTAACAAGGAAAAACAAAAGATGTGAAAGCATGCTATAGGTCCAAACATTTGGGTATAGACACTCTATGCAGTCATTAAAACCCATTCAGGTTATCTTTAAATTGTCAATTTTCAAAAACAACCTGTGTAGTAAGAGTTGTCATCACCAGGGGGATAAAGAATTTTCACAGCTCCCTTTATGGCTATGCCTTTAAAATGTTTGATAATCACAAACTGACATCAGCTCTATGTTGCACGTAGGGAAGGTTGAATTGTGTGGCTGGTATTTGTAACTGTCACTGGACTGCTATCCTCAAATTTACTGCACACGGTGGCTCAAGTCACCTTTACCTCACAACCCCTATTGCCGTATACCTTCTTCATTTTGAGTTTTGATCTAAGACTCTTTCCAGGTTCATCAAAGTTGTGTAATTAAAGACAAAGGATCTTAAATGTATTCATGTTTTAAAGTGGGTTAGGAAATGTTTGGGTATATATTAATACAGGAAAAACTGTGTGTAATTCTCGATGTCATATTGAGATGCCTGCTCATAAAGAGCACATGTATGGAATGGTGTTGACATTGTTCCAAAGGGCTGTCATCACATTATCTAGGTCACACTACAAGCAATGTACTTAGGAATTGTTCAATCCAAGGTTTTGGATATAGAATATATTTTGATCTAAAATTGAGCATAGTACTTATAAAAAGTGGAATTTCACATGCCACATTATTGGGCATGTTCCAAAATATTTTTTTTCTCTATCATGGAAAGTAACTAAGCCTTCGTTTGGATTTCACAACAACTTTGTAAGTTCAGTGGATGACCTTGTTGATTATGACTGGCTTCTTTATAAAGAAGTGATTCCATCATAAACCTCGGGTGCAAATACTGAACCAATTATTTGGAATATAAATTTCCAGACAACCTAGATTCAGGCAGTAGTTTCGCATCTACTTAGTTTAGCTCAAGAGTCCAGTTGTGCCCTTGCTACTTCTTCCTGTTGAAGCAACTAGTCAGATTCCAACAATAGCACAGACTGGCGGATGCTTTAGTGAAAGACATTTTCCTACTTCCTCTGTCACTTCATATTCAACGATTGTTAAATTATTAACGGGAAGCTATTTTAAGTCTTTCTTCGACTGATTCCAGACTTATTTGGGAAGAAACAATATAGTGGCAAAATACCTGGATCTGAATACAACTCACTTCTAGATGGCCCTTGAGTCTCAGTTTACCCATCTATGAAACTGAGATAAGGTCTACCTCAGAGGACTGTCATAGGATTAAATAACAATGTGCTGAATAAACCATAAAGCCACATTAACATTCATTATTATTTCCACTTTGCCACATACCTTTGGATAGGTATGGCATTGATGGTTAAACTTCAGCAGAAACATTTCTTCTAGAACCATGTGGCCTAGTTCTCTTGCCTTCATGTATTATTTCAGCTATCTATTGTTGAGCAAAAACTAACCCCAAAACTTAGTGGCTTAAACAACCACCATTTTATTTGCTTATAATTCCATGAGTCAATATTTTAAACATGGGTCAGCTGGTTGGTTTTCCTGCTCCATGTAGTGTCAGCTGAGATCATTCACTTGGCTGCATTCAGCTGGTTAGTAGATTAGGCTAAAAGTGGAAGAATTCTTCACTCTCGTGTCTGGTGTTCCCTTTCACCTCTGTATGCTTCTCCCTCTCTCCAAATAGCTGGCTTGAGTTTACTCACAGCATTATGGTCTCGAGGGAATGAGACTTTCTTACATGGCTCCAAAGAGGAAATATTCTAACAAATACTTATGGCGAGATGTTTCATACCATCACTTCCTCAATGTTCTATTAATTAAAATCAATTAAAAGACCAGCTCAGATTCAAAAAATAGACATCATCTCTTAATGAGATGTGCAGCAAAGAATTTTCAGTCATATTTAATCCAACATAGTCATGTCCATTAGAGACACTGTAATGCAATCTTGGTGCTCCTTTTGATCCAGCCTCATCATTATAGTGATTTGTAGTGGAATTATCCTACAGTTGGTTTTGACCTCCCCCCAAAACATTTAAGAACCTGCTCATTCTTATTTATAGACACTATGAATATAATTTTCTATTTTGCCTGGAGAATATCAATTTCTGAGTTTCAGGCTCCAAAGATGAAAGGTAATTAAGAAAGAGAAGGCAGGCCCAATGGGTAAGAAGACTAGATACAGAGGATGAAGGAGGGTGGCAGGGCAGTGGTGGTCAAGGTCAAGCCCTGTGTGCTTTACTTAATGCAGTAGACATAGCTGATAGTTAAAATGATACATGGGAACCCACTTATCTTGGAGATTTGAATGCAACGGTCTTGAACATTAAATCCATAGTCTGTACAAGTTCTCAAAAGACTACTATAATCCCTAGGACTCTCCCATTCTTTACCGCCTTCGTATCCCCTCTCTCCTCCTGTTCCCTCTTCTGGACCTGAAACTCAACTGCACTGGTTTGTACACACACATATACACACAGATGAGCACACACACACATGTTTACTTACATCCTGTACTAGATTTCTCAATGAAGGTGGGGGACTTTGCATTTTAAAACAAACAGCTTTTATTGAGAACTTCAAACACCTCTTTTCTTAAAATATCCACCTCTTTTCTCAGCAATTACGTGGCATTTCACTGTCCCTCCAGTTCATCTGTTTTCCTCTATGTTCCTGTTTCCCTTCCTTCTGTCTTATTCTTGCTTCAATTTCCTCCTGTTTTTTTCCCGCTCTCCTTCCTTTCCAGGAGAGAAATAACACAATAGCTTTCTGTACTGGGAACAGATGAAATTTCTTTCACTCTGAGGTGTTGGTGCCAGCTGATGCCCAGGTTCCTGGCAGGGGTGAGGAAGGTGGAAAGGCGGCTATTCAAGGTTTTCATCTAAACAAAAACAGTGCTGTTCCAAAAAGAATCATGATAAATAAAATTGTCATTACTTTGAAGACTGAAACAAAGACCCTAGGGGAAGGACTTAAGGGAAGGGGGAGATCTCACTCATTCACTTGTGACCATATTGAGTATCGGATCCTTTAAGACACCTAAGAGGAGAGGCAAATATGGAGTTCTGGAGCTGTAGGTTTGAGCACTAGAAATATCTGGAGGTTTGTAACATCGAATCCCAAGCAAAGGCCACAGTTCTGCACAGGTTTGGGATGACTGCTGGCTCTTTCTTCTGACTTGGAGGGCACTTTGGGTCCAAATTGCAAATTCAAAATAACTGGTACAGAAGTAGGTGGTTTGCAAGTTACCATCTCATTTACTGTTTGCAGTCTCATGAAAGGACAAAAGCTTAAAGAAGAAATGATGTAGCAAGACATTCTCCTCTTACCAAGTTCAGAGATGTGACTTAGTTTCTGTTCCCGGAGTCAGGGGCTTTCTTAAAGACATTCTCACCAAAGGTCTTCCTAACAGTCTTAGGTCTCTATGCTGATCCATGGAGAGTGGCACAAACAATTGCAGACTTGGTGAATTTCTCTTTATTCAACACATTGCAGGAAGAAATTCCATCATTCTGTTGGTGGTGTGCTGCTTAGAGGATGATCTTAATTAAACTGTAAAATGTCAAATTTTAATAATGGAGGAGGGTCAGCCTGCAGGGAGAGGGCATGAATCAGATTTATTAGTCACCGAACAGCTAGCTAATAGCCCTTCTCTTAGAGAAGATTATAAAGAGAAGGCCAAAAGTTCATATTACTTATAAAGCCACTGTCATTTTTCCATTTACCAATCAAGGTAGATCCACCCATACTTCCCTACAAAGCACACCAAGAAATTCCTGGGGTCTCACAGGAGCATTTGTGAAGAGGAAAGTCCGGAGAGGATTTTTCAAGCTCACATTGAGAGTGTAACAGTCAAAGGTGGTATTCTCTTTAAACTCATTCATCAGGCTTTTAAACCCATTAGTTTTGGAAATTAGGAAGGATATAAATAATTACAAGAATTTTAAATAAGAGCACTCTTTGTTCATCAAAACCCAAGATGCTGTTGGGCTCCTACTTTTAAGGCCAGTGGTAAAGTAAAACCAAACCATGAGGATTTCTGACAAGCATGCCAGGCCATTTTCTCCCCACCCCCTGTCATTTGCCTTATCCTAGAATCCAGTTCTTCCTGGAAGCCTTCCGTGCCCTGGCCGGGTGAGCTATCCAGCCTATATACTTTTACATCACCCTGTACTGGTTCCCATCAGAGCCCCTGTAATAGTCTGTTGTAATTAGCCATTTACCTCTCTGTTTCCCCAACTAGACATTCTCTTCCAAAACAAAGAGCATGCTTTACCCGCCAATGAACCCCCAGCACATGGCACAGTGTCTAGCACAGGGCAGTTGTGCAATGTTTGTTGAATTAATTAATCATATTTCAGTAGCATGATCCCATTAGACCTTGACTACAGCCTTTCAGAAGCGGTGAGGAGGCTGGCGTGGGTTGACTCAATGACTCGTTTCGTGGCTGAACCTCGGCCAGATCTCCTGACTTGTGACTCATTGGTGTTTTCTCCATGCTGCGTCACTATCAGTAGCATACAGAGCAATCTATCCCGAGTTCCATCATGCATTCTACTCACTTTGTCTTCTGTGCCACTAAAGCACAAAGCTCAGAGCTTTCAGAATCACAGAACAGAAAGGGCCTTAGAGATTGTTTTGTCTTAGTCCGACCCCAGCCTTTTACACAAAGGAGGCCAATCCAGAGGGAAGTGACTTGGGCAGATCCTGGTCTAGAACTCAGGCCTCTCAGTGCCTCTCCACTTTCTGGCCCTTGATAGGAAAATACAACAGTGTGATACTGGATTGACAAATGCACCTTTTTGCCAGATTTCAGCCTTCATACCAGGCCCCCTTGTGCAAACAAGTGAATTTGAAAAATAACATAATTTTTCATTCATCTTTCCATTCCAGTTCCACATTCTGCAAATGGGAACCATTTGGTGTGGGCTGCAGAGGTGAGAAGAGAACCACGACGTGCAGCTCTGCCTCGCGCTCAGCAGGGCTGTCAGTGATATCTTACTTAACATACTATCACAGAATTTTCCTTCAGTGTCACCTCGGTCGCTGCTGTAACGCTCCATAAGAAATAATGCCATCTGTTAAAATACACAAGGCAGAGAATCGCAGCTGCTGTCATCACACAAAGATGGAATTAACCAACATGAAGCAATTACTTTCCTTTTACATTTCACAATTAGAATTTCAGTCTTGCTTTATTTGTATCATGAAAGTCACCACAACACTGTGCCTGTTGAAGTAATAACACCACTCTCTCGATGAAAACATGGAGGAGGAGGAGGAGTTTGGTTGGGGATAATGGTAATTGTCACCCTGTTGCCTTTTTTATAAGTATTTTTTTAATTCCATTGGGCAGTGTTAATTATAGGTATCAGTGTTAAGAATAATGGATTTGTGTACAGCATTCACATTTAGGCTCAATTCACAATTAAAGAAAAAAAAATTCATCAAGTGAGGTTTGTAGCTGATGGAATGATTGTTGTGCTTTATTTCCAAGATCTTTTTTTCTCTCTCCTTGGTAGTAGAAGATTTTAAAGAAAGAAGTGACCCCACTCATAGGAGACAGGTTTCTAATTTGAACAGAGATGAAATTCTGCCTCTCAGTTTTTATTTCATTCATTGGAAGGGAGCAGATTGCTGGCTAAATAACAGAAGGGTGGACCTATTCAGAGCTTAACTGCTAAGCTAACTCTTCAAAAAGCTGTAAGAGATCAACAATTGCCTTGGCCATACTCCATTATCAGGGTATGAGGGTGTCAGTAAGCTGTGTTTCTCTTTGACGCATTTTTTTTCATGGAAATTATATATTTTCTGGGGGCACAACAATAGACCAAACCTGTCTTAATTGGTTTTCTGTTGGGCAGAATTCTCTTACAGAGTGGATCAAAATCAATGAGTGCAACAAAGGGTTAAATTCTCAGCTTTTCTCCAACTTCTGATCTGTTTATGAATCACACAATGAGATCACAATACCAATGAATTCATGAGTGTGGAAATATCTAAACATTTATTTATCCTCAAGAGGAAGCCTCAGATATCCACCCTTCTCATAGTACCTTTGGTAACTCTTTAACTTTCAGTACAGTTCCCATCTATTTGCTTTGAATGATCTTTCATAGCTGTCTGGCTCATAAACAGAATGATGCATATACCAGTTCATAGACAGAATGACTCTCAATTCTCCTGGTAATAACACTTAATTTCACTTCAGGTTAAGTTCATTCTAAACTCTGCAGTCAAGGCATATGTCCTTACAGCAAAGCTACTTTTTAAATAGCTTACACTTGGCACTTTATCACAAAATACCTTATAAAATTGGTTATTCTATGAATCCATATAGAGCTTGACTTCCCAAAGACTGTAGATTCCTTCAGGACTTAGACCAGGCCTTACCTTATTGGATGCCCCATCATATATAACACAGTGCAGTCAGTTAAAAAAAAAAAAAAAAAAAAAGCCCAACTTTTATGGATTAGTAGCTCCAGACTTTAAAACCCAGTATGTTTCCACTTTGGAATTATATGTATTAGCCATTAGGTATCCAGTTGCGGCAAGAAAGGGGGAGGGTGCCCAGCAAAATTTTTCTCATAAACAAAATCTGGCAAATTCATTCCTCATACACATGGATTTTGCCTAACCATAGTGACCAAAATCTTGACAAATACAATGATATCTGATTTATTATTAAATGGAGAAAACACAATTTTACTACAGACTGCAAGACTATTCAGATCCTTGAATACAAAGGGTCTCATTTAGAAAGAAATTGCAATCTGTAAATATAATTCACAGTCAAGGCTCTCGAAGTTGCAAAGCAGCAATGACTACATCTGTGATCACTAACTGAATCAAGCAGAGCAGGCACTCCAGTGACCACCAGCCAGGCCGAGGAAGCCTCTAGACCCACTCATCTGCACTTGGCCCCTCAGGCATGAGTCTGGGCAGTCTTGTCTTCAGTTCCAAAAGATGCTGTTTCATTTTGGAGCATGATTTGTAAAAAGAGGAAAGACAATGTCCTAGACATTCTACTAACTTTGTAACTGTAGTAATATGTGTAGTTTAGCACTAACATGTATTAATAATGGTTAATAATGCACTTTTCCTGGTCAGTGCCAGATCCAAAGCCAGTTTTCAATCACCATGTTGAGCTCCTATATTAAATTGCCCTTTATTTTCTGAGCCAAGCTTAAAAGAATGTACAGCAATGATGAAAGTGCATAGTTAAGAAGTTAATAAGAAAGAAAAGATTATTATCCCCCATGCAATGTATAATAAGAGATTTTAGGGATCTCGGAGAGGGGAATATATACACAACCTATTCAAACCACCCAATTTCTCATTTAATCCCCTACTTGCCCATCTCATACTAGCTCTTCATTTTTTAAAAATCTCTCATCTTTCCTATCCTCCTACTGTTGTCCCCTTTTGGGGCCTATAGATTCACTATGTATCCACACCAAGACTCAAGTTCTCACAGATACTTAGCATAATCATTTCACATAACATATGAACATTGCTCAAAGGAGCACAAGGGGGAAAAACATATACAAACCTCTTTCCCCTTGATCCAAAGCAATGATTGGGGAAAAGAAACCTCTAAGTGTGAATGAAATAAAATCTTTCCCACTTTAGAATTTAGATTTTCTCAGCTATCACTGCTTTTTTTTTCCCATTCCAACAATTTTCCTAAAAATGGATACCTTTATATAAGTCAGAAAAAAATGAAAAGGAAAAAAGCTTAAAGATGAGCAGAATAGATTCAGACTTTAGTTTTAATTCTGTCTCCGTACCCAGGTGATTATGAAGTGGTAAGAAACAACTTAGACTCGCTGAAAACTCTAGTGGCAGCAGGAGTCTCACCTACTCCTACTCACAGGCACATACCAGATGGCTCCAGGGCAGTCAGGAGGCTTAAAATGAAGCAATCATTTAGTCTGCAGCTGGAATACACAGGATTGCTGGGTTTAAAAAAAAAAAAAAAGAAAGAAAGAAAAAAAAGCTCATTAATTTGTATTGATAAAAGGATTGGATCTCATAAAACATGCAGTTTTACTTTCTTCAAATTCCTAAAAGAATTTTTCAAACCCAGTGAACAACGCTTGCACCCCATCCCAGCCAAATCACTTTCAAAACCAAATTTAGATACATTCCATTCGAATATGTGTAGGACAATTTCCTCATACTCCTCATAATGTTTATAGGGATTCTTAAGTGAGGCCTGCCCATCAACATGTTGTCATGTTTTTGTGTTTGTCCCACACTGTCATATTTACACTAGAGCAGCCAGTTTATCAGAATCTATGTGAAGGTTTTAAAAATTCCAATCAGCAATCTAGTAGCTTCCCAATGTTTAAGCAACTTTATATCAATCGAACTCTAAATTTATATCAATTTAGCTTATTCTAAGTATTTTCATTGGGTTTTATCCTATGGACAATATGATCATAACCATATTTATTTAATGCTTTTAATTTAAGTTTTTACTGATTTTTATAGAGAGAACAGAGAGAGAGAAACATCAATCAGTTGCCTTCTGTACACACCCCGACTGGGGATTAAACCCACAACCTGGGCATGTGCCCTGACCAGGAATCAAACTGATGACCCTTCAGTGCATGGGATGACACTCAACCAACTGAGTCACACTGGCCAGGGTTAATTTGTTTATTAAATTATTCAGTCATTGAAAACTGTTACCCATGTAAGCCCATTTATTCCTCCCAAGATTACTGAAAAGACACAAAGTAAGGCAATAACATAATTCTTACCCAATTCTGCCCAATTAGTTTTTATTTGTATAACATAAAGGGAACCTTTAACTTAGGTAACCAAACACAATCTTCACCCTAAAAATGTAGTATAAAAACAGAGTGCGGGTGGTGGAGAATTTCCAAATCTTCTGGTCCCGACAATATGTTATTTATTTAACAGTATGCAAATAAATTAACAAGAATACATGCCGGGTTCCTGGGGTAAATAATTTCCAATTCTGTCACTGCCTAGAAACCATCATTAAGCACCTCCTAAATATTCATGCTACAAAAATAAGGCAATAAAATGAATTAAGGGGATCATCTCTCACCCATCAGTCTCTCTTAAAAAGAAAAGGGTAAGGAGAAGGGAAGGAGAGAAAAAGAAAGACATAGTGAGAAGGAAGACAAAGGAAAAGAAAAAAAACTTTTTTTTCCACAACTTAGTTTCCATCTTTTTGTGAAGGCTTCTACTTGGGCATCATGGTAAATTTGTGAACATCATAGCATGATGCTCACTGAAAGCACAAAGCTTCTGGAAATTTTGAAAAACAAACTCCTGAGAATAGCTACATGTGGTTAGCATTGCATGCTACCTAGCCAAGGCATTGTGTTCAAATAAAAATTTTAAAAAAGTCTAATCCCAGTTTAAATGATCAACATGTTTCTGCCCCATTGTGCAACTCAACAAGAGGAGCGCATGCACTGAAATACACTACCAGTCAAGAAACACATTGGTCGCCCGGCCAGGCGTGGCTCAGCGCCTGAGCATCGGCCTAGGATCCAGGTGATAGGGGTTCGATTCCCGGTCAGGGCACATGCCCGGGTTGCGGGCTCCATCCCCAGTCGGGGGCATGCAGGGGGCAGCTGATCAATGACTCTCTCATCACTGATGTTTCTCTGTCTCTCTCCCTCTCCCTTCCTCTCTCTGAAATCAATAAAGATACATTTTAAAAAATAATAATTAATTTGAAAGAGGAAGGTGGAAGGAAGGAAGGAAGGAAGGAAGGAAGGAAGGAAGGAAGGAAGGAAGGAAGGAAGGAAGGAAGGAAGGAAGGAAGGAAGGAAGGAAGGAAGGAAAGAAGAAGGAAGGAAGGAAGGAAGGAAGGAAGGAAGGAAGGAAGGAAGGAAGGAAGGAAGGAAGGAAGGAAGGAAGGAAGGAAAACATTGGTCACACAGGAATTTTGCATAACATATGTCAACAGCTCAGATTTTTCCTGTGCAGAACTGAATAAATCCATTATAGTTTAAGCAACTTTTCTCCTCACCCTTTGTTATGGACTGAATTGTGTCTCCCCCAAATTAATTATATTGCAGTCCTGTTTCCCAATGTGACTGTATTTAGAGAGAGGGCCTTCAGGGAATTAATTAAGGCTAAATGAAGCCATAAGGCAGGGGCCCTAATCCAATAGGACTCGTGTCCTTGTAAGAAGAGGAAGAGAGATCAGAGCTCTCTCTCTATGTGTCACAGAGGCCCTGTGAGGACACAGTGAGTAGGTGGCCGTCTATAAGCCAGGAAGAGAGGCTTCACCAGAAATTGACCCTGATGGCACCTTTTATTTTTAATTTTTTTGACATACAAATAGCTGAACATAATTAATGTATACAATTTGATGAGTTTGGAGATAAGTATACACCCATGAAACCATCACCCCATAAACCTATCCATCACCTCCAAAAGTTTCCTTCCACCCTCTTATTTATTTTTTGTCTGATAAGAACATTTAACATAAAGATCTATCTTCTCAGCAACGTTTTAAGTATGCAATACAGTAATGTTAACTATAGGTATTATGCTGTACGGTAGATCTCCAGGGTTTATTTATCTTATATAATTGAAAGTTTGTATCCTTTAACAAATACCCCCCAATTCCCCCCTCTCCCCACAGGCCCTGGAAGCTACCATTCTACTCTCCACTTGTGCAAATTTGGTTATTTTAGCTTTATCATATAAGTTGCAGTATTTGTTCTTCTGTGTATGGCATACTTCACTTAGTATAATGTCCTCAAAGTTCATTCAAGTTGTCACAAACAAACAGGATTTGTTTCTTTCTCGTGACTGAATAATATTTACACATATATATGTGTGAATATATGTATATCTCACATCCTCTTTATCCACTCACCATTGATGGACACATAGGTTGTTTACATATCTTGGCTATTGTTGAATGATGCTGCAATGAACATGAGAGTGCTGATATCTCTTTGAGACCCTGATTTCAATTTCTTTGGATATATATTCAGAAATGGAATTGCTGGACCATGAAATAGTTATATTTCTAGGGGTTTTTTAGGAACCTCCATACTATTTTTTATAGCGTATGCAAGAATTTACATTCCCACCAACAATGTAAAAAGATTCTCCACATTCTTACCAAGATTTGTTATCCTTTGGTTTTGGGGGTTTTTTATCAAAGCACGAGGTGATATCTCATTGTGGTTCAGATTTGCATTTCCCTGATGACGAGTGAGGTTGGAACACCTTTTCATATAGATCTGAAATATCTGTTTCTCTTGTATGTCTCCTTTTGAAAAATGTCTATTCAGTTCCTTTGCCCATTTTTCAATCAGGTTATTTGAGGGATTTTTGCCATTGGAAGTTCCTTATATATTTTTTATATAATCCATTATCAAATATATTGTTTGGAGATATTTTCTCCTGTTTCATAAGTTGTTTTTTCATTTTGTTGATTGTTTTCTTGCTGTGTAGAAGCTTTTTCATTTGATATAATCCCACTTGTTCATTTTTTTTCTTTTGTCACGTGTGATTTTGGTGTCATACCCAAGAACTTATTGCCAAGGAAAATCCTGACACCATCTTGATGTTGAACTTCTACCTTCCAGACTGTATGGGAAAAAAACCTCTGCTGTTTAAGCCTGCCAGTCTGTGGTATTGTTTTTATGGCAGCCCAAGCAGACTAATACATCATTGTTTTATTAGACTTGAATTTTATAAAATTACTGAAATAAGTACCACCAGCCTTTATCAAATTCACAAAAGGAAATGGGAAAATAGCTGTTAAAGTGAATGGGCATGGCCTTATTAATACAAAAAATAACTGAGTGCTTTGAATATGTTAAACTCTCTTCTCAGCATTAAGGTTACAATAATGAAGAGAATGGAGAATGTACCTACTCTCAGGGAGATTGCATTCTAGTGGAAGAGACGAATAATAAATGTGTAAACAAATAAATTAATAAAATAACTTTAACAGTAGTGCCATGAGAAAAATAAAACAGTGCAGTATGGTAAAGAGGGAGACTAAGAGGGGAGGGGCCAGGAGATGGAAGGTCTCTCTGGGAAGGTGGCATCTGAGCTAAGACAAGAATGAAGTGATGAAGCCCAGCAAAAAGATGGGAGGAGAAATCCTTCTAGGTTGAAGAAAAATCACGGGCAAAGACCCTGAGGCAGCCACAAGCTTGATTTGCCTGAGGATCAGGAACAGCATGAGCATCCCTGGGGAGTGGTGTGCAAGAGGGTGGGCAGGGGCCAAACTCTGTAAGGACAAAAGAAACTAGGAATGCACAGCTACTGAAGGGTTAAAAAATGGGGAAAATTAGATGATTTGACTGATATTTTTTAAAATCCCTTTAACTAGCAGAGGATGAATTTGTTAAGGAAGACAATAGTTGATACTGGGAGACTGGTTAGGTGGCAATTGTGATAGATTAGGTGAAAGGTGATGGTGACCTGGGGCAGCCCATTTGGTGTAACAGATCTAAGTTGAATATTTTGGAGGAAGAATCAACAGCTTTCTGATGGCTATCTGGGTGGAGGGAAAAAGGAATCAAAAATGACATTTTAGGTTCTAGGTTTAAGAGACTAAGCATACAGTGACTGACTTATATGTCTTATTCGGTTCTGTATCTACACAGCACCAGGCTTGGCTCAGAGAAGGCACTCAGTTTATATTTGTGTAGCGGGGGGGAGGGGAGGGGAGGGGAGGAGGGGAGGGGGGAGGGGAGGGGAGGGGAGGGGAGGGGAGGGGAGGGGAGGGGAGGGGAGGGGAGGGGAGGGGAGGGGAGGGGAGGGGAGGGGAGGGGAGGGGAGGGGAGGGGAGGGGAGGTCTGCAAGTATATTTCACCTGGACACATTGCACCTGGACACACGGTATCTGGCCATCCCTCTCGTCCTACCTCTTCCAACCGAAGAGCAACTCAGCTGGAGTAACAGGCACGTGCCCGCAGCTCGGGGGACCTGTGGGAAACACACACTGTCTTTTCCTTGTCACCATTTTCTTCATAAAATGATCTTTCAGGAATCAAAACGTTTGAACATCCAGATAATCAAGGGAGTTAGGCTCTGTGGCTGAATTCCAAGAATCATCGGAAACACCTCTCGTTCACTCCCTGTTTCTTCAGACTCTAACGCCAGGATATGATTGAGATGTTTCCATGGCAAGTTCCAATGTGACACAGGACAAATTCATGCTGGGCCCCGAGGCGCCTGCTGCTCCACTCCCCCTGTCACTGCAGACAGAACTGACAGCTCTCAGACAGTGTCCAGGTTCCGTCCCCCGAACAGCTGAGGGGAGTTCTCTTTCCAAAGGGACATGCGAGATAAATCGAGCCCAGGCTGTCTATAAACTCAGCCTCAGAAAATAACCTTAGAAGCCTTCTCCACAGCGAAAGAAAAGAAACCAATTCCTTGAGTATGCATGTATTTACTATCTTCTCTTGCCTCTACTTTTCACCATCATTGTCACAGTCACCATGTCGCCTCATCGACGACTGAGTTTATGACTGATTCTAACTTACAAGCTCACTTTCTGGATTTCTCTCAGTAGAATGGAGCAGATGAAATACTACCTAATGTATTAGGTACCTAGAACTACATAAAAAATGCAACAAAAGCAATACAGTCTGTACAATTACTTTCCTTCACACCACAAAGATAGAGTTTCTTTAAAATTGACTGATACAGCCCAGCCGGGCGTGGCTCAGCGGTTGAGCGTCGGCCTAGGATCCAGGCGATCGGGGTTTGATTCCCGGTCAGGGCACATGCCCGGGTTGCAGGCTCCATCAATGACTCTCTCATCACTGATGTTTCTATCTCTCTCTCTCTCCCTCTCCTGTCCTCTCTCTGAAATCAATAAAAAAGATATATTTTTTTAAAACAATAAAAATAAAATAAAATAAAATTGACTGATATATGCCCATTTGAAGTGCCTATTTTTTCAATTCACATAAGAAGAACTCTTGGAAAATCTGTGACTTTGGCAAATGCCAGATCATTTCTCTTTTGTTCCCATTATTGATCACTGGGGGCAAGGGGTGTTGAGATTGGTGGGTATAATGTTTCGTTCTCCAAAGTATAGGAGTGGAGAAAACCAAAAAAATAACAGCAAAGATTCCTAAGAAATATGCCTCCTTTTAGCATCATAGTGAGATTAACGCGTCCCACACAATGTCAGTGGCTATCGCGCTGGGGAGAAGAACGCGATTGCTGCTTGCCTTTGGAAAAATACATGAAAAATATATGGCTTATAAAGCAGAGCAGTCAGGAAATTTGGGGCTCATTATCACAAGAAATATTTCATATTTTTAATTCAGCAACAATAGCAACATGGGTGGCAATGAGAGTTTTAGACTGGAAGAATGCAAAAAGGAAAGGGAAATGGTAGAAGGAGGTATAAAAAAAGCAGTTTTAATAACAGGAGAAAGAGGGGGAGGGAGTTGAGAGGGGGCAGCTTCCTCTCCACCTCGCCTTCTATCAATTTCCAGAGACACAGGAAGTCAATTATGTGCCACAGCTTCGCCTCATGCAGCCCGGCTCCCCGGCTGACCCTCTTTGAACACACTTCCCTGCGGGATGTCTTGACAAGTTGCCCCGCACATCAGCAGAGAAAACTTGCACTACCTGTAGATCCAGAGAAGCTCATTAAAAACACACCGAGTGTGGCATAGGGTTGTAAATTACCTTAAAACTCTGATTTTTCTCTCTCTCTCAAATCGTACAGATCAATTACTAAGCTTTGCAAAAGAAAAGTGGATCAAAATATCTGTTACTGTATCACAGCTTTATCAAGCTGTCAGTCATTATCTACCATGAAGAAAACAAGTTTTATGGCCACACTAAACAAGTGTTACCTTGGTCGAAAGGGGGGG
The DNA here is from genome assembly GCF_964146895.1 of Miniopterus schreibersii. Taxonomy (NCBI): domain Eukaryota; kingdom Metazoa; phylum Chordata; class Mammalia; order Chiroptera; family Miniopteridae; genus Miniopterus; species Miniopterus schreibersii. Next base: position 65,606,984 of record NC_138109.1, read on the forward strand.
AGGGAGGGAGGGAGGGAGGGAGGGAGGGAGGGAGGGAGGGAGGGAGGGAGGGAGGGAGGGAGGGAGGGAGGGAGGGAGAGAAAAGATTAAAAACTACTTATTGGATAAATAAAGAAAATTTTAACAATTAATAAACCAACATTGACTGCACTAATTAGTATCTCCTAGAGCGATATAAATGTGTTTATATCAGTTAAAGACTGTCTGGTATGACAAGAAATGCTCACATATCTAACATCAAAAGCATTTCTTTCTTTCTTTCTCCCTTACGGTAGTGAGCACACGATGAGCACATGAAGGTAGAATAATTCATTATTTTGTCTCCCACTGCTTTGTATCTTCAACATTTTTTTGAATAAATACAAAGTCATAAATTAGCTTGTAGCAAAACAGAATTAATTGAATGTCTTAAGTAGGATCATCAAACCAAGGTTTGAATCAATTTATCTGCCTAAGATTTAGTTAATGTAGTTTCAGCTCATTAGGGCGAGAGTTGATGCTCGGGATGGGACATTAGACAGAAAAGGAAAACAGGACTTTCTGTGTTTTCACAAAAGAATTTCTTGAAGGTTATGTGATGTGTCCTAAAGATCATAAAACAACTCCCCTTCACACACATACTGGCACTGAGAAGATTTTACCCTTCATTCTCTCAAAGGTCCTTCCAGAAAATTCCTTAGGAACACTGCATGAAACAGCAAATGTGTGTGTGTGTGTGTGTGTGTGTGTGTGTGTGTGTGTGTGTGTGTGAGAGAGAGAGAGAGAGAGAGAGAGAGATCAATACACACATACGTGTATAAAATAGATTTAGGGAAAAATAAAATATATTCTATATAGGTGTGTTATACATAAATAGAGAGAAAGACGTTATTCTGATTGTTTCCCTGGAAAATAAATTTTCAGGCATCTAAGTGAAATATTAATCATTGTACACAGCAAGAAACAATAGCGAAGTTGTGGGGAGGGAGATTTTCCCTGCATTTCCAGTATCAGAATCAATAATACTCTGTGATCCTTCCAGCACAAAGGTTTCACAAGAGACTGTGACAGTCACTGAGCAGTCTACCTGCCCCAGATCAGGCAACAGTTGCACAAATACCCCGTTCGGCTCCATCTCCACATTTTGTTAAAATGGGCTCTTTGCTCATGGACAAAATAACCAGATTTTGGAACAGTTAGCACAACTGTAATAAGTTACAATTAAGAAAAGCTAAATATCAGACTAAAACTTAAGTAACACTACTTGGACCCAAAGACCCCAGGTGTATGAGTGGGTATTTCACTTGGTTAATCCAAATATTAAAGAATTCACACGAATGGAGCAAAATATCACCAAGGCTGTATAGCCAGAATAAAATAACCAGAAGTAATTAATAGTCTGGCTTGGTAGACAAATGAAGTCATTTGCTAGATTTGAACACAGGCAAGGTGGGCAACCTCCTGGCTTCCGTGTTCTCATCTGTAAAATCCAGAGAAGGGCAGCAGCCACAATACAGGGCCGCTGTAAGGATTAACACAAGAGACGTGTGCAAAGCACCTAGCACAATGCCTGGCACACAATAAGCACCTGATACTTGTCAGCTACGCTCGTTTTATTATTCACTAGAGAGATTCTCACTTCTCACTTTTCAGTATACCCTAGGGTGCTGGCATAGATGTTAAATACTCCCAGTAACTTTGAACACACACACACACACACAGATATTCACCCTTCATCATAGTTTAGAAAACTTAACTGGTTTTATAAATCAGGTTTTAAAAACTTGACTAGATAGCCTGGCCAGGTAACCCAGGAACCAAGAGGTCATGGTTTGATTCCTGTTCAGGGCGCATCCCCAGGTTTTGGGCTCTATCTCCAGTAGGGGGCGTGCAGGAGGCAGCTGATCAATGTTGTTTTTCTCTCATCAATGTTTCTGTCTCTCTATCCCTCTTCCTTTCTCTCTCTCTAAAAATCAATAAAAACATATTTTTAAAAAACTTAACTAGATAGACATTTCATTTCTTTTCTGCTGATGCTAAAGCAGCTCCATACACCAGAAAGATCTGTGACACATCTAATTTCACGTGTGCAGCCTCAGAGAGTCACAAGATTAGGAGTAGTGAATTTTACAAAGTCAAAAATGAAAACTTGTGTATATGCATATATATGTATGTATGCATAAATTCTTGCTGTTTGAAAGGCATTATATAGTCTCCAAGTTTGGAATGTTATGCACAACTATCACTTTGTATTCTACTGTGGCGCCCTTCTAAAAAACTGTGTTTTTATATTTTCAGTTGAGTTGAAACTATAATTAGTGTGAATTTCTAAAGTTTATACTCTTGTAAGGGAAAGAGTGTCACTGTTTTCCAGAAATAGAGATGACCTTGCCCAAATGGGGGAAGCAAAAGATTGTTTATTTGGGGTGAGTTTATATTTATGGCCAGAGAAATATTTCTCTGGTGCTCCGATCCTCCTCTCTGGTATGATGAGAAGGCTACTTTGGTTAGTTGCTCCCACTCACATCTGAGCAGAGCTGCAATAACAGCAAATGGTCCTTGGAAATCACAATCACATTAGGCTGCTGTTCAAATAGCTTTTAGGGTTGCGATAATAGGAGCCATTCCTAATAACTGGTGACTCTGCTAGACCCTGCCCAGAAGGCCTCCAAATGGCAGCACACAATTTAAATTTTAATCTGGAAACAGTGGAAATGATGAGATTCCAGCTGGGGACCTTCTGGTCTGAGGGCCGTGTTCAGTGTCCCCATTAGATGCCCCAAAGCTTCATTGAGTTGATGAGTGAATGCCCCTACTCTTTTTACGCTCTCCCGTTCAATGCCCACCTCCCACCTGCTTCCCCAGAGAGCAAGAGGTTGCATTTCTCTGCTTCCAGAGAGGCTACTTTGGAGCTGATGAAGCATTCCCACATTGTTGTGGTCCAACCAGCCACATTTGCGCTTGACATAAGTGGAATGATACTTGCATCATTCTGACAAGTGATAACTTTCTGAACTTGCTTCTTTCCACGTGCTGGGTGGGCTTTGGGACAATACTTTTCCACTTTAAGCTTCAAATGAAAGCTGACAGATGCATGCCATGGGCAGGAGGAAGGCACTTAATTTTTTCCTACAATAAGCAATAACCCTTAGTATAATAACACAAGTTAAATAGCTAAAGGGAACATTAGTGGGACCCTTTCGGCATGGAAAGGAACAGCTGGCCATGTTAGTAATCACTGCATGTCATTACTTGGGAAGTCCACTCCCAATCCTACTACCAACTTGTATTTCCTGAGTGCTCAGTGCAACACTCGACAGATGAGAATGCATCATAATGGGACATTGGAGGCAAAGCTCTAGATTTCAATACTTGGCAATGCCAGATTTGGTTTCCAACAAGCAGAGAGAAAAACATCTTACTAAGTGAAATAAAGTTAGAAAGATAATTTTGAAGACCCCTGCAATACCTCTCTCATATCTCTACCTAAATCCTTTTTTTAAATAGGAAATTTTATGCCCAATGTCCATCACTGACTCCTGAGAATGGTGGTGATTTTGCCTCTCAGACTGAGAGTGTGAACTAACGAAAGGATGAACATTGATATCTGATGCAGGGAATACTCAGAGTGCAACTCAGCTGCTTCCACTGGGCTCCATTAGGAAGCCTATTCCAGAACCCCGATACCCCCGGCAGCAGAATGAGAAAGTTGTTTTGATTTCTTTTTTTAAAAAAAACAACAAACACACATAGGAGCAAATTTCTACAAGGTGGAAATGGGAATAAAAAACAGTATTTTGGAATTTTTTCTTTGCAGATAGTCATCAAATGAGGTACAATATTTGCTAACAGAGGGTAATTTGAATTATCCACGGATAGTTCAAAAACACAAAGAGTTCATTACCCAGATATCTCTATTTAAAATAGATTTGCTTTTGTTCATCAGTGCAGTGCACATGGCTGGGAAATGGCAAAGTGCCAGGATGAAACTGCTCCTAATTTTCAGAGGAGGCCACCAGCTAATTACACAGACTGCAGGTGTGAACAGAGAAGCTCAAAGTAATCAATAGCAGTAATTAATCTGCTAGACTGGAGCTAAAGAGCTAACAGCTGGACATCAGAAATGGACACATGCAACAAGATCAGCAATAATTACCTCTTTAAATATTGAATTTCCATAGCAACAATTAAGCATATAAATAAAGGCTGGAAACCAAGGCCTCGAGGCATGACACTACATGGCAAACACAACATTCCCCGAATCAACCCTCTTAATAAAACACCAACAATATGCTTGGGCTGGGTCGACCAGTTTCCAGGGTTGAAGGAAGATGACTGTAGCTCCTCCAGCCTCCACTTTCTTAGTAGCCTGTCATTGGCTATCAGATCATGAATCACAAAGATAGCCCTAGAAGTTTGCCTTGGGCAAGACAACAATGCCTTTTCATGTCAGCTAGCCCATCAGAGCTACCAGCTATGAGACACATTTCCCATCTATGAACTATGTTCATTCTTTTAAAATCACAAAACATACAACCAAAATTCCTAACTAAGGTGCTGGAACCATTAGTTTTAAAGAAAGTAATTGGGCCATATTTTGAAGGTTTTTTCCAAGACCAATATGACAGACAAGAGGTACACATATTGAGGCTTCTTTGACATTTTTTTTCTTTGTGAAAAGAATAAAGAAATCTTTTTGTCAGTTGGTCTTGTATTATTTTGGAGTCAATGGGAAAAGGAGGTTAGTTGTGATTGAATGTAAACATAGTGCTTTGCATTATGCTGAAACCGGACAACAATGGGTCCCGGGCTGCCTGTCACCACTTGAGCCAATTAAGCAGAGACAGGGTTGAGTCGTATATGAGCGTTTATTCCAATATTGCTGTCAATATGGGAGAGCAGTAAGGATCATCCATGAAAATCTGCTCTGCTGCCCTCATAAACCAGCTGCTTATATTGGGTAGAAGGACAAAGATTACATGGGAAAGTAGGAATTACAGGCATGGGAAAGTGGACAAGGTGGGCTGGGGGTTGCAAAGGGCAGTTGCCTCTGGGATTCCATTGTTTCTGGAACAAGGTTGTTAATCTTTCCATGATGATAGGAAGCTCTTGGAAAAGGAGAATGGATCGTATTCCAAGGATAATTCCCATGTCCCAGGTGTACAACTCCTAGCCAGGTTAGAAAGTGCTTTTTCTAATTAGAACAAAACAATCACAGTTAACAGAACATGATTAATATTTCTTATTACTATAGCTGGCAATCACGGTCAACAGAACATGCAATGTCTCTGCCCCTAACAATGCTACACACTTTATGTTCTTCATCTATTTGAGCCTAATATTGTTTGTCTGATGAAGCAAAGGAGCATATGGAGGCTAAAGCCTTGCCACAGCCCATAGCCAGTAGACGGGAAAAGAAAGAGCTATAATTTGAACTCAGTCCTTGGAGTTTTTAGGACATTTCAGCAAAGCACACTGAAGTCTTTGGGAAGGGAATCTCTTCTCTAAAACACTGCAAATTACTGTTATGATTTGAAATGCAATTTAAATTATGCTGTTTATGTTCTATCACTGTCACAAAATCAGTGTTGGTTTACAATACTCAAAAGATTTTTGTTTAATTTTCTTTCCTTTCATGTTTATTAGTTTTGATTTTAGTTCCCAACTTCCATGGCCTTTATTCAAACAAATAAGCATTCCATAAACAAATATGATGAACAATTACCAATCATTTATTCATCCAGAATCATCTAGCAGGGTAACTCTGAAATACGGAGTTAGCCAGCCACCTTTCAACTTAATCATCATCACAGCAGAACAGTTTTTATTGAAATCCTACTCTCTGCCAAGAACTAAGAAAGGTACTTTTCATGTATTATTTAATTCTTATGATAATTCTATAAATATAATTGACACCCATTCGTACTGGAAAAAAGTGAAGCTCAGAGAGATTAAGCAATATTCACGGGGACCTGTCTATCAGCTCAAGCTTCCTTAAGATAGGACTTTCAGTCGATTTACACTCTCTCTACCTCCATGCAACAGTCCCTTATGCTGTCCCTTTTTTAAGGTATTAACTCCTAAAACACCAGTAGTGGCATTCTTCTGCCCACCCAAAGTATGATAATTACAGTGGCAACCTTTGCTAATGAGTATTGTTTTTTATGTGGTGAAGAGCTTAGACTCGGAAGTTAAACTCTGAGTTTGAATTCCAGTTCCAACAGCTGGTAGCTCTGTAGGTTATTCACCTCCCTGTAAAGCAGCATAATAATAGAACCTGCACAGAGTTGTTAAGGACTAAAAGAGTACAAGTCTAATGAGCAATTAGCACAGACCTCACATACGGGGTGAGCTCCTTACTGGTGAAATGTTACTTTTTCCTAACCTCTGCTATTTCAACCCCCCAACCCTTATTCCAATCATTTCTTTTTTATTTCCATCACTAACCCAGGTCAGAGACTTTACTCCTGCAATCATGCCTTTTTCATCCTTGACCCTGGCATCTTCTAACAAGTTGCCTACATAAACAAGGGAAGCACTAATTATTGCTATTGTGTAAATGTGTGAATGAATGAAGTACATCAGTACCTGTACTTCATCTACCAAATTTGTGTAGACCGAGGTACTCTCAGATAGCCTCAGTATATCATAGATGTGTCCCTCAAAACAATTCTAAAACAATAGCCAACACGGAAGACTATTTGAGAGTTGTATAATACTGTCTCATTCCAGAATCCCTCTGTGAAACTGAAGTAAAACTTAGGAACACAATAAGTCTGGTCACATAAACTTACTTCCTGCAATACAGGGAGACTGAAATGTACTGGAAAGATATGTAAACTTTGTTCTCACACTAAGCTGCTTTGCAACCACATGTTCAGGGTGCACACAAGCACACACACACACACTCTCCTACATCAATTCCTTACTCCCACCATGAATTGTTTTTTACACTTTTCAAAGGAAATCTAAGGTATGTAAGCAATAGTGACAAATACAGGGAAAGAGATTACATTCTAACAGAGCAAAGAAATAAAAATGACTCACTAATTGAGTCATCATACTTCTCTAACTATTAATCTATGCCTTACATAATAAATGCATTATTTTACCAAGCTAATTAAAACATGCTATTTTGTGACTTCTCTAAGGTGTTTAGAAAACTGCGGCATCAAAGAATACTCTTCTTACATCTTCTAGCTCTTATTTCAGTTCTTAAAGTATATCAAATTTTTGCTGAATTAATAAAACTTCTATAGATAAAACACCTATGATTACCTCATGTTAAATATTATTCCAGTTTTACATATAAAAAGAATAGGTCAGTCATTCCATTATAAATAATAAAACCTCATTAATTTGTATTCATTCACTAATTCTAAATTCATAACCGAATAAGCACTCTGTTGAAGTTTGGTTTGTAAATGATAATTGGAAAAAGACAAATAAGTCAATAGCATGTGTAGGGAGAACACATCATCACACTCCTCGTGCCTTCGTAGATGGTAGAGAACTTCCACTGCACTGCCCGACTCTCTGCCCTCACCTCTTCTTCATGGGAAGAGAAGCAATTTAACTGACATGAGAATCAAAGGAGGAAGAGACAGAGACAAAGAGAAATAAAAACCACATGCGAGCTAGCAAGGCACTGGGAATATTTCCTCATGGAAAATCCTACGTAATATTTAGTGGCAAGTAGATTCTGGAGCACTAGAGTTGATCATAGTAATACAAAATGCAATTTAATCTAAATATGATTCTAAGAATCTTATTTTCCATAGAAGTTAAAAAAAAGTGTGCTGTTAAACACCAGAAATTCCCATTTCTGAAAATAATTTCAAATCAAAGAAAAGCGAAGGTTGGTTTGGCTGTCAGTCTAACTCCAAAAGGAAGGAAACTTGCTGGTGATCCCCCTACCTAACTACACACTAGACCAGAGATTGGTGAACTACAACTGTGAGTCAAATCCTTGCCTCCTGCCATCTGATCTGTCTTTTGTTTTTTGTTTGCCTTCTTCTTGATTATATATTTTTAATTTATTTTTTATTGTAGTAAAATATGCATAACAAAAACTTACCATTTAACCTTCTGAGGTGCACAGTTCAGTAGCGCTAGGTACTTTCACATTGTTGCACAACCATCTCCAGAACTTCTTCATCATCCCAGACTGAAACTTCCTCCCCATTAAACAATAATTCCATATTTACCCCTCCTCCAACCCCTGGGAACCATAATTCCATTTTCTTTCTCCATGAATTTGACTACTTCAGGGACTTCATATAAGTGGAATCGTGCAGTATGTGTTCTTTTGTACCTGGCTTATTTTACTCCCTTGAGTATCATCTATTCCATAGCATGTGTCAAAATGTCATTCCTTTACAAGGCTGGAAAATATTCCATTGTAAGTATATACTACATTTTGCTTATCTGTTCATTGATTGATGAACGCTTATGTTGCTTCTACTTTTGGGCTATTGTTTAGAATGCTGCTATGAATGTTGGTGTGCAAGTATCTGTCCAAGTTCCCACATTTGATTCTTTGGGGTATATACCAAGGATAGAATTTTTGGATCATATGGTAATTCTATGTTTACTTTTTTTGAGGAATCTGCTGCTTGTTTTTGCAAACGAAGTTTTACTAAAACACTATCATGCCCCTTTGTCTGTGTTGCCTAAGGTTGCTTTCGTGCTACAGTGGCAGAGTTTAGTGGTTGTAACAGAGGTGACACGTGAGATATCCCACAGTCTGAAATATTTACTATCTGGCACTTTTCAGAAAAAGTCTATCAACCTCTGCATTATATCCCCTTAATGCACGTATAAAAAATAACAGATGCCTAGGCACCTCAAGCATGTTGAGTCAGAATCTCCAGGGGAGGGAGCTACAAAGCTATACTTTATATATCTTTCGAGATGATTCTGACACATCATCTGAGCCAGCATTTGGGGACTGCTGAACTGAAAGACCTCCAGAAACTGGTACAAGTGTATCCAATTTCCCTAAATGTCAGTAACTACAGTATTTAATTAATCTAAGCATTTAACAAACTCCTAATGCAGACCCAACCCTTGAAAGCAAGTACACTGAGGATTTAGCAGAAACTAAGCTTGGTTATAAACTGTGTCTGAAAGATGAACAGTCTGGGAATTGAAGGGAGCACTGTTTTGGACAGATGGATTATGACACTACACAGGAGGAGGTATTTTAGCAGCCTCCCTTTATTGATCCATGTAATCAGTGAGCAGAATTTCTCCATCTCAGTAGTCTGCCATATCTCTTTAACTCAGCATCTCCAAACCTCTGACCTATTGACAGCTTCTCTACTTTTCAGCGTGCATTGTTTTGTTCTGCCCTGCACTTTCCAAGTCTGCTCATTGATTTCACTCTCCTTCTACTTCTAGGGATCTCGTGTTTTTCAGTTCATCTTAACACTAGTGTGTGTTCAATTTTGAGAACATAAGGGTGAAGTCTATCCACTCTTTTGTCTCCTTTCAGCTGTTGTTTTTTAACTCTCTGCAGGAGCCTGTAGAAAACATTTACACCATTGTGGCTTTGTAAGCCAAATCACATTCAACGTAAATATCATAGAAATAGCACACACCTTATCCCATTAAAACAAATAGCATTTAATTACAGTCTCTTTGGGAAATAAAAGAAAATATTCTAGCCCAATCAAAGCCGCTTTTCAGGCAATCTTCTTCGTGAATTACTAGTACAACAGAAGAATTTGGATATTCTTTAGATATCATAAATGGACTAGAGTTATAATTGATTAGAACTAAGATCTGGGCAGCAGCATATAACCAAAACCATTAACAATTATTTTTAAATGCATTTTAATATGGACTTAGTCAAGTTAGCCAGCATTCAGCACAGCCTCTATTGGGCACTGAGGACACAGAAATGAGCACAGCATATAGTCCAGTGTCCTTAGCCTTTTTGAGTTTGCTGAACAATTTGAATGTTAGAATTTTTGATGACATGGTAAGTGAGCTGAAGTTCATCCACTATACACTTGGTTATCCTTCATAATTATGCAGTGCTTGAGTAGAACTATGAACTTCCCTGACGGTGATTCTTTTAACATCCAGTGGGAAAGTTCTTATATGTTCCCAGTAAGCGAGCCATCTGTCTTGATTTTGGCTTGGTGTCATACTCTACCAGTTACCTAGTACTGCCAGTTGTCCCCACTGTGCACTGTTTTATATCAGCTCCCACCAGACAGCGCTCAACAGTTGGATTCTCAATGGCAGCAAATACGTTACATTCTTATTAAAAGTTGTTGGCACAGTTGTGAAAGGTTCGAGTATTTTATAGGAACAAACAAAGGCAATTATTAACCTTGTTTTTCCTTCATGACCATTTTCTCGAACTTTAGTATTATTCTAAAACCCTCAAAAGCTTCTCTAGTACTGAAGACAGTTTCCAAAGGCCCTGATTTCATGCACTTTTCGTAGGTTAGCTGCTATCTGTCTTTCTTCTCAGGCACAGTGATATAATGGAGAGTTCGTAGTCAACAGACATGGTTCCAAACCTAACTCATCGCTAATTAGCTGCATAATCTTGAGTAACTTTATTAAATTCTTTGAGACTTTCTCTCCTCACCTATCAAATGTAAGTATTAACCTTCCTTTGACAGTTTGTTTAGAAATTAAAGATTAGAGTTTAAAGTATAAAATGCAGGGTTATAAATAAACATTTCCTCAATACAAAGCAGTATTATCATTTTTTATTACTAGTCTTCCTCAAATTCTTGCATGCGTGTCCTCTGTAACCTCTCTATTTATAACCTGCTCCCTTCTGCAGTTGACCCTCTTTCAAATCATTATTAATACAGCTACAATTAAGGCTTTTCTACAATATGGTCCTGCTTCATTTCCTCTCCTGCCAAAGTCATTCAATGGCTCACTAACACTTTATCCCAAAAGTATCTGCACTTGCAGGTCCCTGCAGGGGGCTGTATTAGCTTCCTATTGCTGCTATAACAAATTGCATGAGCTGAGTAGTTTGAAAAAGCACAAATTTATTATCCCACAGTTCTAGAGGTCAGACTGTAAAATCAAGGTAAAGGCAGGGCTGCATTTCTTTTGGTGGCTCTAGGGGAAAGTCAGTATAGAATTTTCATCTCTCTCTGACTATCCTCCTTGTTTCTCCCTCTTCCACTTTAAAGAATCTTTGTGGTTACATTGGGCTCACCGGTACAACCGTGATAATCTCCTTATCTTCGTCAGCTGATTAGTCAACTCAATTCCATCTGCAACGTTAATTTTCCCTTGCCATGTAACATAATATATCCACAGGCTCGAGATTAGAGTATGGACATCTTTGCAGGGTGGAAGAAGACATTATACAGTGTACAAGGACTATGCTTTTCTTTGCTTTGTGTCTTCACACATGCTATTCCCTCAGCCTGTAATGCTCTTCCCCTGCTTTTCCATCTGAGTCAATCTCCTTTCATCTGAGACTCATTCAATAAGCTTTTATATACCTTACATTATCTGAATTATATTCCTCTCCTCTATGCTTATCTAACACTCTATACATTACTAACTAATATTTCTACTACTGAAGTTGTAATTACTAATTTATTTATGAGACCAGATTAAAAATTCTGTATGGCGAGGGCCGGGGTCATTGTTTCTGAACACCTGCTATTAGTAGAGTGTACAAAAAAAATAAGTGCGCACTAAATGTCTGATAAAAGCAAATGCACTGTTAGGAGAAAAAAGGTTTGTAAGTCAACACTGTTGTTTTATTCTTTGATTTTGTTGGTTTGTTTGTGTGCTTTTGCTTATTTCCTGCTTTCAGCTGAGTTAAATTTTAGTTTAACTCATCAAATCTGTGACCACATTTGTATAAAATATAAATAAGTCCCTGTAGTTCTCAGCACTAGCTTTACCTTCAAAATCACCTGGGGAAATTTAAAATATACTGATGACTTCAACCCAGCTCCAGAGCTTCTATTGTAATTCTGTAGTGTGACCTAGCCTTTGGGGTTTTTAAAGCTCCTGGGAGATTCCAACATGCAGCAAAACCTGAGAATCACTGGTTTAGACCTAGTGCTCAAAGGTTTCTATGACAATGCCCAGAGCAATATCCCATAGGCTAAGGATAACAATATTTGAATAATAATAATCAGCATTGGTTATTGATCAGATATATCATGTCTACTGACATGGTTATATTCATTGATATACTACAGTATTTGAAAATAAGAAACACTGTGAATTTGAGCCCCCATTTCCTTTTCTTTTTATTTTTTTAACCCTCACTTGATATTTTTTCCAGTGTTTTTCAGAGAGAGTGAAAGGGAGAGAGAGAGAGAAAACATCAATGTGAGAGAGACACATCGATTGGTTGCCTCCCAAGGTACATGCCCCTGGAATCGAACCCAGGACCCTTTTCAGTCCGCAGGCTGACACTCTAACCACTGAGCAAAACTGGCTAGGGCCCACATTCCCTTTTCTGATAAATTCTACACATTCTCTTAAAGAAACAAAAGCAAACTTTTTTGTGTTCTTATTAAGTGCTTTGTGCTATGAAGTAGAAATCATCTCAGCCTCTGAGGAGCTAATTCTCCTTGCTGCTGCATGACCAGCTCATTAAACGTTAGTGCTTGGGCACCAGTTTCCTTTCTCTGGGGCTCAGCCTGGGACAACATTGGGACTCATTGACAAGAAAGGCAAGTTCTTGCCTGTGGAAGCTCTTTGAGGCTGTAGAAGGACAACGCCTAATTCATGAAGCCTCCAGAGCCCGACTTTTGCCAAATCATCTATTTTTGGCCAACCTGTCTGTTACCAAACTAAAAGCATCAATGTTGATATCTGGAGGCAAAAATATTAAACAAAGCTCAAAATGGTTGAATGCACTATGTTTTGCTAAAAGGAAGTTGTCATATGTAATCAATGTAATACTCATCAATGAACATTTAATAATGTCTCCTTTCCCTCCCAATCCTAAATGTTAGTGTATCAGGTTACAAACATGGGGAAGAAAACATATTTTTCGAAGTTCACAACTTTTTTACACACTTAAAGGCTTAGAGCAAGTTTAAGAGCATAGTACTTTAGGTGTGGTTTATAATATTTGCCAAGATACTATTTTTTGCCTTCTTTGCTTCTTATACTAAAAATAAAGTAACTTGAAATTATTGAAAAAGTTTTAGAATCCAAATGTATTTTTCCAATTTTTAACAGCTATATTGCAAACTGCATAAAACAGAATATCTACATCCTTACATTAGCTATCTATTGCTGGGTAACAAATTCCTGCAAACTTAGAAGCTTAAAACAATACATCTTTATTATCTCACGATTTCTTTGGATCAGGAGTCAGGGCACAACTTAGCAGGCTCTTCTGCTCTGGGCCCCCCCCCCCAAAGTTATAATCAAGGTGTCTGCTGGAGCTGTGGTCTTATCTGAGGCCTCAACTAAGGGATAATCCACTTCCAAGTTCACTCGGACTGTTGGCAGTATCCATTTTCTCTTAACTGGAAGTCACCCTCAGCTCCCAGAAGTTATCCCCAGCTTCTTGCTACCCAATGGACCACCCAATGTGGCTAACTGCGTCTTCAAATCTCTCTGAAGAGAGTCTCTAGAGCAAGACTACTAGCAAAACAGATTCTTTAATAATGTAACATAATTACAGGAATGACATCAATTACCTTTGCCATATCCACTCTATTGGTTAGAAGCAAGTCACGGCTTTCATCCACTCCAGGGGAGTTGATTACATAAGGACATGAACATCAGCAGGCAAAGACCATTAGGGATCATCCTAGAGCCTGTATGCTCCCTTCCTTTTGCCTTAGCATGACCTGTAGTAGTGTGCTGTGGAGATTAAGCTTACCCATTCCACCTATCCAACATAATAATTCCAGGTTGAGCTTCTTGGGCCATGGTTTCCTGAGACTGGGACATTTTCTAAGTAATGAACTATAGAGATGGATTCCAACCCAAGTCTATGTGAACCAAGGCTTGTGTACATTCTAACATGCCAGGCTGTCTCCTTTCTATTTTACTATAAACAGTGTGACTACTGGAAAATCATTTGCCTGACATGGATCTCTAGTTAGAAAATCCCTTAGCTCCCTTCCTTTGAAATATAGGCTTCCATGATTCTGACTCACAGTAACTAGTAAATGCGGTCATAGCAGCAGATTTCCTCAGCTTTGACCCCATAGGTATTTGTGTTCACTGATGCCAGCCTCCTAACTCTCCCTGCTCCCTCCTTCCTGTGAGCCCTGGAACCACACCAGCAGCCAGCCCAGGCCTCTGTGCTGTGCAAATGCAAGACAACAAATGGTAATTATGTAAGGTAAAGAATATGTTAACTAACCTTGTTGTGATAAACATTCCAAAATATATATGGGTATCAAATCATCATACTGTATACCTTAAACTTACACAATGTTATATGTCAACTTTATCTCAATAAAGCTGGAAAAATATAATAAAATAAAGTGCCATGGCAGTTGAAGCAATAACAAAGAACCTTTCTTTTCCCTTCACTTTTAAACTATAAAAAAATTGAGAATATGTCTATACATCACTTTCCAGAAATGCAAAGCATCCGATGCAATAAATACTAAATGTGACATATTCCACAACAACTATAAGATCATCTTACTTTGTATGTATCTAAACTTGGTTGCTTTCTAGTCAGTTCCTCCTACCACATGCAGCATATGCAAAATCATGCAGGGACCAGTTGAGCAGGGTATAGAAAAAGAGTATTTGAACTAGACAGTATATATATTGCCCTTAACCTTGAGGCACTTATAATCTAATTATTGAGTTGGGCACATTCAAAGTGAAAATATGTAAGTATACAAATATCTCAAAAGAAAATGCATCCATTCACAATTTTCTGGAAATAGCAAGGTTATAATCTGGGAAGGCCTTAAAAAGTTGGCTTTTGACTAGAATTTTGAAAAGTAGAAAGAATTATGGTTAAGTAGAGAGAACATCTAACTATAGAGATGATTGGGCTAAGGTCCCAGTAGGGTTTTAGGAAAATGATACAGGTCCGATGGCTCATCACAAGAGATTTCATGAAGGGATTATTTGCAGTGTTATGGACAGGATTAAGGGGACCAGTGAGAAGCCATTTCCACCTGCAGGCCGAATGGGGAAAAGAAAGAAAATAGAGTCACACTGAGGCCTTGACAGGAGACATGGACATGGAGGGTATATCTGCTGCCAGAATTGTGCCACCAAAGCAGACATTGAGACTTTTCTTTCCTACCCTCCAACCTCCTGCCAGTGCCTACCACTAGTCAGCCCCAATGGGAAGGTGGTCCAGATGGAGCTGCCTTCTGGGAAAAGGAACTGAGAGAGGATGGCAGAGAACTGGTCTGAAGGGTGCAAATGAAGAAAACCAACACAGGAGATGGGTTTATCCTCTCTTCTCCAGATGCTAAAGAAAGTTAGGAGCCCAACTAGTTTTGCTCAGTGGTTAGAGCATCGGCCCACAGATTGAAGGGTCCCAGGTTCAATTCCAGCCAAGGGCACATATTCAGTTGCAGGCTTGATCCCCAGCCCCAGTCAGGGCAGGTGCAGGAGGCAACCAATCGATGTGTTTCACATTGATGTTTCTTTCTCTCTCCCTCTCTCTCTCTCTCTCTCTCTCTCTCTCTCTCTCTCTCCCTCCCTCTCTCTCTCTCTCTCTCTCTCTCTCTCCGTCTACTCTCTCTGAAAAGCAATGGAAAAAATATCCTCGGGTTAGGATTAAAAAAAAAAAAAAATTTAGGAGACTTAAAAGAAAAAGTAAACATCAAAAAGAAAGGCAATTTCCCCCAACCAGACAAGTTACAGGAGAATCTAAGTAAGGACTGAATCCTGTAAAATAAATAACCTCAAAGCAACATTACTTAGAAACCCAACTAGTGGCAATTAACACTCATATTCAAGGCAAGACAGATTCATTTAAAGGTGCTGCTCGCCCCTTTCAAATTCCTTATTGATCACTATCAAGATAACTAGACCATTATTATTGTTATTATTATTCACATTCCTTGCCTTGGGTATGAACAGATGATGATAAAGACTCTCCTTGACCTAACTTTAGTCTCCCCTGAGCCCTCTTCTCAACTAGGCTTCAACCTCGACCTGCAGAGCCCAGTTTTTGCCAAGAATCCTGTTAAGTCAATTTGGCAAGAATACCCCCACCCTGGATATCTGATCAAGTTCCTCTTAGTAATTTTCCATCCATGCCACCCTCACTCTTCTGGTTGGCTACAAATCTCCAGCTGTCTTTGCTGTACTTCTAATTGAGCTCAGTTCCATACTGAAGTCTCTCTCCCCAACTGCAGTAGCTCACATAAAATCTGCCTTGTCATTTACCAAACACCTGGAGCCATGGGAGATGTGGGCTATCCCTGCTCCCTTGCAGACAAGGCACAGGCCCATGGCTGAGGTTCAGCTTGGAACACTCCTACTTGTGGGCGAATCTCTGAAGGATTAACTCAGAGTTAGGCAGCAAACCACACAAGAAATTCACTGAAGACAAAGGAGGCAACCACAGAGTAGGCATGTCTAGTGACATGATGTTCCAAAACTGATCCCATGGCATGATCACAGCTGCTGCCAATGTGCCCTGGTTCCCAGCCCATTTCTCCAGCTTTCCTGTTGATTCCATTAGCTGTTTGTATCATTCTAATAAATTTTATTTTAGTAGCTAGTTAAAATAAACATCAGTTTCTATCGTTTGTAACTCAGAAACCTGATTAATAGGCTTCACCATTACCTAGTTCCAGTTTTATTTTTGTTAAAACTAAATAAGTTTTAAAAATATATAAAAGAAAGGTATATTAGTTTCCTAGGACTGCAGTAAAAAATTGTCACAAATTGGGTCACTTAAAACAACAAAAATTTATTTTCTCAGAGTTCTGGAGACTAGAAACCCAAAACCAATGTGTTGCCCAGGTTGATTCTTTTCAGAAGTTCTAAGAGAGACCTGTTCTGTGCCTCTGTCCTCGCTTCTAGTGGTGGCTGGCAATCCCTGGCATTCCTTGACTTGTACATGCATCACTCCAATCTCTGCCTCTATCTTCACATGACACTCTGTGTGTCTGTCTGTGTCCAAATTTCCCTTCGCTTGTAGGGACATCAGTCATTGGACTAGGACCCACCCTAATACATTACGATATCATTTTAACTTGCTGACATCAGCAAAGATCCAATTTCCAAATAAGGTCACCTTCACAGGTCCTGGGGATTTGGACTTGGACATATCGGTTGGGGGGTGGGGGAGACGATGGCAGAATTTAACCACAACTCAGAGAAACTATTTACCAAGTACTTCCAGGACTGAAACCAGAGTAAAGTGAGTCAGGGTCAGAGGTGGAAGGTTAACAGAGGAAGACGGTAAAGATATAGGATGGTGCAGAGGTCCGGGGAGAAAATGATGAGTCAATGGCCACAGAGTGTGCTTTGCAAGCCAAGCATCTTTAATTTTAATTAAATTTTCCCTCCTAAATTTAGGTCAGTTTTACCCTCCTAAGAGGAGGGTAGGGGACTACAGCTAATAAAGGGGAGAGAGGTAGAGAAAGACAGTTATATTAGGGTAACAAAAGTTAACATTAGACGGACAATTTAAAGGGAATAGAGACCAGAGCTTCATAAGAATTCAAAATAAATATTCCAAAGCAAATATAACAATATATAATGCTATACCAAAGAGTTCACATAGAAAATCAAAGCTGTATAGCTTAGTAAAAATGCCAGTGTAGTTTTAATGAGTCACTGAATAAGTACATTTTCATGAATTACTCTCATATTTGACGATACTATTTGCTAGAAAACCAGTCTCAAGATAATTGTACACAAACAGAAGGAGCCAAGGAAAACCCCAGGCATTAACTTTCTAAAATTGTGGAAATTAGAAATGAGCAAAACTTTGTTCTTGGGATTACATATACTTGAAATGACTGCTGTCTCCGGTCTTTGGTCTCCCTTCATTTGCTTTTGATGTCTCCACAAATCAGTGACAGTGACAACATTTCTGCTGAGGCCGCACTTTTCCCCCAAGTGATCTCATAATGTCTGAGAGAATGGGGGGAACTTCGTATACTCCTTGATATGCAAAAGAGAGACCTTATTTTCAAGTGCCTTGAACCAAGAAAATGATTTCATAAATCAAGTGGCACAAAAAAGAGATGAGAAATGAAATACTGTAAAGGGTTAAATTTAATTTAAAAAAAATAGTGCCAGAAAGTATTGCCCCTTATCTTTGGAATCTTGGGAATGAGACTTAGCCCTGTATTTATTTGAATCCTCAATGCTATCTTTTTCTACACTAAGCATCATTAAATAAAAACATCATCAAAAGCAGGACAGAATGAGAGGGAGAGGGGGAAATGGACATTTGCCCCATTCTTGATACAAATAGAAAGTAAAGGTTTGTTAGATGAATTTGGAATGTGCACTTTGATCTGTTTCATTAAATTATTTTTTCCATATTTCTTTCTCTTTCCATTCCACTCTTTTGATTAAAAATATATATATATATTACTCAAATTTTACACAGTCTTCCCAACTGGTTCTTGGGAGAGAAAGGATCCGACGGGCACAAAGCAGGCGGAGGCATGGAGCCCCCCTGGATGGAAGGGAACCTATTAGAAGACTCCAGGGAGAGTGAGTGGAGGTTTGGAATCTGCTCCTTAGCTAACTGGTGATTATCTCTACGTGGCTGCTAAACGCATTCCTACCTCTCGACAACCAAGAAGTGTGTGAGTTGCTATATTCCAGAATCATGACCTTCCACATTGCCAATGGTTGCAGCCACTCTTTATTCCACAGAAACATAATGGGGGGGGGGGGGGGGGCAATGTGTCAATGTAAAAATAAAGTTCTTACGGAGAAGGGAGATGCTCCTGGTCGGTACACGAAAGGAGAGGTTCCCACTGAGAAACGCCCTCCCTGTTCCAGATAATCCTAGCAAGTGCCAGGGAAACAATGATGGGAGGAGGAGCGGGGAGCTGCAGTGAAAGTGGGCTGGGAAGTCCACCCGGGGAGGCTCAAAGATCTACGCACAACTTTTACAAAAGGTTCCTTTTTCTGGATTGATCCCAACATTCTTTGTCCGCCTCGGAAGAGCAGCACCCTGAGCCCACTGCTCTCTGGTGTTAGCCCTTACAGTCTGCTTTCTGTCTCCATCCCTGCGCTGAAATGGCCAAAGCCCTCTGCACACCAGGCCCAAAAGCCTTGCCTCTGTCCCCTCCTGTCAGCCGCCCTACGTATTGGACTCTGCTGGTCTTGTCCTTCCTCAGACTCTCTCTTCCTTACACTTCACTGAACACATCACCCTCATGGTTCCTTGAGTCTCAGATGACTCCTCTCGAGCCTTCCAGGTCTGCTCCTTTCCCTAACTGAAGAAATCTCCCCCCAAAGTCACCGCCTGTTGCTTTTCTCTCCCTCTGCTGACTCATTTTCTTCGTGAAGGCTGTCTTTCCCCACTGCTGCTTAGACCTGAAGGACTTCTCTTTGAATCTCCACTGTGTTTGAACCAGCTCCTGGCTGTGGTGGGGTTTGCTAGCTATTTGCACATGTCCTTTCTTTCTTTTCATTTTCAATTTATTAGGTTCAAGCAGTCAGGCCGGTAGACCCTGTCATTTATCTTTGCATCTCTGGAATTTAGGCCGGTGAAAATTTTCCTAATTGAATTGAATCTGCTTTTTTTCTCACAGAAATGACAGTTTAAGTAAATGAAGGACAGAGGCTTTTGTGGATGCTTTCCAGTGATGTTTACATTCAAAATCAGTCCCTTTTCAATATATAGAAATATAATCATTCCTCTGTCTTGTAAGAGAAACTATCATCCCACTGATGACAAAATTGAAACTAGTTACCATTTTCAAACACCTCAAATGGGCTGAAATAAGGGAGAAAGCAACAGGATAGCTTTTTCTAAAGCATGTACACACATTGCTGTTCTACTAGCAAATCATGCTGACACTTTTTTTCTCCTCAATTAGAAAAAAGAAAAATCTTATTTCTTCATCTACCTGAAAGGACATACAATATGTACTTGTAATACGTTCAAACTCCTAAAAATACCACCTATCAGAGCGTAGCACCTTCCCCATTCTGCCCAGAATTCAGCACCTTCCCCATTCTGCCAGAATTCAGCACCTTCCCCATTCTGCCCAGAATTTCATCAATAGAGAAACTGCTGTGTTCTCTTACCCAGATATTTGAACAGTTCCAGGCAAAAGCATGTATCATATCAGTACATGATTCTTCCCCCAACCCCCACGCACAAAAAACTGGCTGTGAAGATCCTTCAGAGCTTCCATTAAGACCTTCCAAGATACAGTCTTAAAATGAGCAAAATTTTGCAAAACCATGAATAATCTTTGCAGACGAGAGAACCCAAGAAGCCCGGGAAGATGAGTGAACCTCACCCTCCAGCCCTAATAGCCCAGCTGCAATCTCATTTCTCATCACACTTTATTTAACTTTTCTTTACTTATATCACATAAATTAACTCAGCAGCCATGCAGAATAATTTTGCTTCATTTGGGCTTAAATTAATGTGATCACAAAGCCATGTGTACAATTTCAATGAAGATACACTATAATTATTCCATTGTATGGGTTAGCATCTCAGCCGTGTATTAATGTATTTGGAATGTGTAATATCTGATGCTTTTGTTTCCTTCTGCCATAACATCCCCACTGGAAAACGTCTCCCAGTTAAGAAATGCTGAAATAAATTATTAAACACGAAGGAACGGGGAAGGGGGGTGGGGGGACCAGGAGGAAAAGGAAATGACAAAGGGAGAATATGCTCTCAGTAACTCATTTCCTCACATAAATTTTATTTCCAAACCGCTTCATTAAGTAATGCATTAAGTTGTGCTACAATAGATCATATTTCTTTCCTAGCATTTAAGTTAGGGGTTTTGCAGACAGGGAACTCTGGGCATTTGAGCAAACGTAAAAAATGGAAAGGAGAAATCACAAAAGAACACAGGCACTTATGTCTGCAGTCAGTCATGAGTTACGCCAGTAAGTACCAGCTTGAGACCATGCATTATTTCTGCCCAGGCCATACAGTTTATGGAGCCCTGCTCAGGGAACATTACACCCTTAGGGCAGGCAATTATATGTTTTAGAATTAATCCCAAACAAGACAGTGATTTAGAAATAGACATATTCTGTTTTGAAGAGCTTTTAGTTATAAAAAGTCATTTTTTCCCTTCCCTACCCTTAAGGCCTTCTAACCACCCCCTCTCCTTTTCCCTCCTCTATTAAAGGTATAAAACAGTGCTTCCACCTGCTAGCACTCACAGACCAATAACTTTAATTTTTGGCACTAATTTATGGGCTGAATAGACCCATCCACACCTGCTTTCCCCTTAATTAGCTGGCTATCTAAAGGCTGCAGATTGGAGGCTGCCAGCTTCCTGAACCAAGAGGAAGATCATTTAGTTGCTGATGTAAGAGAACTGGAGGTGAGGAAAGGAGAAAGAATAATCTCCCCCCTCCCCTTTTTTTAGAGAAACCAGAGAGGAAAACATTAGTACAAAAGAAGGAATCATTCACAAAGAATAAAGGAGCAAAATATATATGTTATTACATATATTATTGTATATACACAATATATTGTGACATATACTTATATAGTTTTACAAATATATAATATGTATCTTTTTCATTTTTTTAGGCGACTTCAAGGCAGAAAAATAAACAGCAGCCCTAATCCACAATGATACAGTCACTTCTACTTTAAAAAATCTGAAATTTTTCATAGTGTCCAACTTTCTTCCCAATTTATTATCTAAAACATCACCCTAGGTGGCCCTTGCAGAGGTGAGGAAAGAGAGCCCCAAGTAGAGTAAAAAAAGAACTGAGCCGGGTTCAGGAGCCCCTGGGGCCTGGACTTCGCTCCGCAGCTGCCCCTCGGCAGAATGCGGGTAAGTCGCACGTTAGGGCACCTTGGTGTGCTCCTCTGTCACGCGTGGGAATGGACAAGGTGGTCTCCAAGTTCTTCTGCTTGACTATCCTACTGTTATTTCACCACCTCTGCGCAACAAAAACTACCACTGAAATCACCCAAGAGTGGCAAGGAAAAAACATAACAAAGAAAAGAGTGTATAGTAAAACTTGGGCACTTTTCACAGAACTGTAACGTCTGAAAAGTTTCCAACCACAGTAGGTGAATTTCAGAGCTCAGCGGAAACTTTCACGATGGTCTTCTCAACTTTCTCATGTAACAGATTTTAAAAAAACAAAACAACAACAACAACAAAGCCTAGGATGGTTTATGGGTTTGTCCCAGGTGGACAGAGCACAGTTAAGAAAAGAAATCAAGTTAAACTGTTTCCCAGGTCAAATAGCTGGTGATTTGGTAGTGAAGCAATCTAAGCGTACACTTTTGTCCTTACGTTTGCACCAAAATAAAACTGTACTCATTAGGAAGGACATGCTGCAGGCTAGATTTTAGGTGCAAGTTTATCTTTCCCTCAATGGTTTACACACTCTTTATATAGGCAGTGGGTGCTCAATATAAACGCGGTAGAAATAAAAATGTACTCCCCAAAGGCCCTTCAAGATGAGTGCTAGACAGCGTCTCGGCACACTGCGGCTGCATTGCAAGCATGCTCCTGGGTCATGAGCTTCCCTACTGAAATCACATCAGCAGGGCCCACTGGCCTCGAGAGAAATATGAAGCCACAGCCACCTAGAAAGCCTGGCGCTGAGGCCCAGCAAATGCCGTCTCTCAGCCAGACTGAGCCAGCTGCAGCTTCACAAGCACGGCCTGTCCTTTCCCACTCCTCCCTTCCCCTCATTTTCACCTGCACCGGTCTATTCATCCTTCAAGTTCCAAGTTTTGTATCACTTCTTCCAAAAAGTATTACACTTGCCCCGCCTACGGCCGCGTTAGACGACACCCTGAGGCGCTCCCGGCGCTGACCTCCGCCTGGCCCAGCAGGGGTTTGGACTGCGTGGGTCCACTTTTACGTGGATTTTTCTTTTCTAATACAGTTGGGGCTTCTTATCCACAGCTTTCGCACTTGGGAAATAAACTGCAGGTTTTGAAAGATGACCATCTTGCACTGGGGGACTTTCCTTTGCCCTGCCTGTGGCTGTGTTTAGGCAATAATAGCTCCTCTGGTCAACAACGACAACTTGAACCCACATAGCTCCTCTCCAACTCAGGATACTTTAACAGGTACAATTTTATTTATTCTCAAAATATACCTCTGATCCAGGAGTAAATTGTGAAAACTTTGAAACCATGGGGTTAATTAAAACCATTTACCCCAGATTTGAGTTTTAGGGTAAATGAGAGGGAAGGAATGGAAATTTGGGAGGAAATAAAAATGGACATGTCTTTGTATTTAAGGAGACCCTTTAAAATACATAGAAATATTTTATTTGAATATGTTTTTCTACAAAACTGTCAAATTTGATATACTTTAAGATAGTATAAACAAATAATAATTATAAAATGATTTTTTAAATTGCTTAGCCTTTCTAAGTAAAGCCAATCATTTAAAAGGAGAGAAAAATCCTCCTAACAGAAGAAACTAATTCCCTAGTTTAAAAGAGAGAAAGAAAAAAAAAAATGTAAAGAAGAAGACATTTGGTTTTCTGGACTTAGTATCAATCACTTTAAAAAGTTTCATTTCCACTGAATTTTCTGAGGAAAAAAAAAGACAAGAGAAAACCTCCCTGGATACCCCTTTTGCCATAAATAATCTTTAAAATCATCTCTTATTCTGAGCTGTCACCTTTAGTACCTCTGAGCACTCTAATGGTCCCTTCTTATCACCTCCAGCCTTTTGAAAACTGCCTGATGGTTCTAAGACAAGTGTCCTTCAAAGTTTCCCGGTAGGTGATACTTCTAAATCCAGACAAATTGCATTCATGGTGCAGAAGATGGGAATAAAACCAGACGCAAGGAAGCAGGGGACTCAGTGCTGGGTCCTGCACAGGGCTCATTGCAGCAAACCCAGGCTTGATGAGCTCTCAGGCTATGCCCCTGGACAAAGGCCTGAATGTCTTATTCTGCCACAAGACAGTGAAAGCTTTCACGTCCACTTCTGAGGCTTTGTTTCAATCTAGTCGGATAGAAGGCAGCGGCCCATTCTCCCATTTCTGCTTTTGGAAATGGAAGCTACTCCAGGCTGTGCCTGATCTCTCCAACTCCACTGTGCACCCTTCCCCACTGTGTCCTGGGAGGCTGACCCTGAGGACCATGTAGCTATCAGCAAGCTTCTTGCACTCTGGCTACCAGCTGGGTCTTCTGGGGACAGCCCATTAGAGTAGAAGAGAAACCAGAGAGTAGACAGAAATCCGTGTAGACTATTCCATCAGCAAGCCTCCAGCACACTCCAAGAGGAGAGCCCGCCAAAGCAGACAGAAGTCAGAAAGAGAAAGGTCAGGTAGCCATTCAGCAGCCCCCTCTCTGCAGCGTCACCACAGGCTAGCTCTGTCCCTAGACTGAAGGTCACAGTTCCTGTCAAGCACCCCTCTCCACATAGTTCTTTCTTTCAGGGCTCTGGGAACTCCTCTCCTCAGTCATTCTGGATCGTACCTTGTGATTTCTCTACAATCTGAACACACTGTTGTGAATAGTCCCCTTATGAGACTCTGTTCAAAATACCCAATTTCTTGCCAGGTCCTTGACTGGCACAGACTGTATTCAGCTCCCACTCTGAGAACAAACAAGGGGATCAGGCCAAAGTTGCAAACCCAAAGTCAAAAAAGGAAATCCACATAGAAGGCACAGCATCCTAGCTTGAAAAAGCAGTGGTCTTCCCAAGCTAGAAAGTATCCAACTCACTTTTTAAATGTTATACTGCCATGGTTGCCTTTTTAAATTTCATTTATTTATTTATTTACTTACTTATTTTAAATCCTCACCTTAGGATGTGCTTGTTGATTTTTAGAGAGAGGGGAACGGGGGAAGAAAGAGAGAGAGAGAGATGAGAGAGAACATGGACTTGTCGCCTTCTGTACTTGTCCCACCGGGGATCAAACCTGCAACCTAGGTATGTTCCCTGACCCGAATTAAACTGCAACCTTTCGGTATACAGGACAATGCTCTGACCAGCTGAACCACACCAGCCACGGCTGCCATGCTTGCCTAGAAATAACAATACAGTATTTCCTAACAAACCATGCACAAAATAATGTTAAATAAATGTCTTTAGAAAGAATTTAGTAGGAATCAATTTTTGGTAGCAAAATTGGAAATGCTTATCCTAATAATGATTTTTATAATTCTAGAATATTTATAATTCTTTGAAATATTTCAAGGGGAAACATAAGAGAAATATTGATGTTTTCCCTCCATTTCTTGCCCATTTGTGGGGTTTTTTTTTAAGCCTTCATGTTTCTAAACAGGCAGTTATTTTTAATCCCATTGGAGAACTAGGAAAGCTGAGGCATGAAGAGATGGCATGGCTAACCAGTGTTGGGGAAAAACTTCCATCAAAGATCATCCAACTCCTCCTAGAATTCACAACTCTCAACTTATCTCTAGAAAGAAAATATAAAAATATTATGACTCAAAGATAATGCCAAGTGATTCCTGTTAGAGGCATTCCTCTGACCCAGGATGCTGATACACTTACTTCACACACATTTTAATAGTACATTTGGTCCTAATCCAAGACAGCCCTAAGCTACAGCCCTAAATGAATTCCCCTACACTTTTCATTTCTTCTGGGGAATTGGACTAATTATAGTGACTACTTTGGAGAGAGCAATAGTTTGAAAACATGGCCTGAGGGATACAAAAGTTGTTTTATTTCATAATTAGGCATGTCTGTCCCAGGGGCATTATATAGTCATAGTTTGAAATAACAGCCATTATTTTATTACGATTTTCTATTTTTTGCACGTAAAAGTATTTAGAACATGTTTTTAGCTGAGTTTTATTAGTCATAATGCCAGAAAGCGCCTGGTGTTATGGATGATGGAATTATCTTTGAGGGCTTCCCTTTAGTGTTATTTCTTCCTTAGCGTCTACATTCTCTCTGTGTTTGGTACTAGAAGTGAAATATAGAGCAGAAATGGAATAGTCCATCTGTTTGTGGAAGTGACCTGTACACAAGGATGAAGTGAACCCCACCCATATGTCTTCCCACTCCCGTGTCCCTAGTAAGCATTATATCTTCCTTGCCACGTGTGTAGCTACTTCTGTCTTGGGTTAATGCTGTACTAACAAGAACTAGAAATGTGGAATCGATTCAACAGGCACAGAAGTAACAATGCAAAAACAACTGACATTAAATAATGCCCCTATCAGGCAATGGGATTAAATTTCTCTCCTGGGGGATGTAATAACCACAAGGTTAGATGCTGCACTGGCACACGTGCATACAGAGAGAACAGAATTATGAAGTCATAGAAACAGAGGGATTGTCTAATATATCTAGGCAATTCTTTAACACAAAACAGGAATTGCCTCTATAATATCCATCAAGTTTCTGCATCAGTTCTTCTAGAGACAGGGCACAGGGCACATTGCAACACACACCACACTGGTACTCTATGAGAATATTATTCCGTTTGTAGGGACAAATTCTACTTCCCCTCACTTCTGCCCACTGACACCAGTTCTTTCTTTTGGGGGTACATAGAAACATCCTAATTCTTTTCATACCTTACAGCCCTACAAATGTTTGAAAAATAGTTACCAGGTCCTTTATAATGAAGGGTGTCTTTTTTTGGTAGCCACTACTATTCCCCCGCCTTCTTCTGATCATAGGGCTCCTTCTGTTTTACAGCCACATCGTATTCTATTGTGTAAATGTATCAAGTCCTTTTGGTTGTTATTGTTAATCCCCACCTGAACATATTTTTCCCATTGCTTTTCAGAGGGAGAGAGAGGAGGGGAGGGGGGGAGGAAGGGAGTGAAAGAGAGAAAGAGAAACATCAATGTGAGAGAGACACATAGATTGGGAGCAAACACACAACCCAGGTACTTGCCCTTGACTGGGAATCGAACCTGCGACCCTTCGATACACAGGCCCAAGCTCTAACCCTTGAGCCACACCAGCCAGGACAACCACATATTTTTTATCCACTCTTCTACTGATGGGTACGTGGGCTGTTTCCAGATCTTGGCTATTGCAAATTGCCCTGCTATGAACACAGGGGTACATATATTTTTTCTGATTGGTGTTTCACAATTCTCACTCACTCTTAATCCATGAGGCTGCTTCCAGAGGTTGGAGGTACACACACTGGAATGGGCATGTGGCCTAGACTTGCCAATAAATACATAAGAATTTCCTGCCTCAGTGCTTAGTTTATAACTGGGCCCTTGACAAAACTAATTCAATGAGACACAATTCCAGTTGTTTTTACAGAACTTTGAGAAAGAGGAGTTCTCTTTCTGGTATTGGTTGGCAGTGTTAGAATGGTGGGAGCTCAACGTTTCAGGCACCACCTCACAAAGAGGTATTTGCCTGAGAATGACCAAATAAGTCAACCAAGAAACAGAAAAAGAGATGAGAGGACATGGTTTGGATACAGGTATATCAGTTGAACCTTATGCCAGGGCTACTCCTGGACTTTTCACTTTAACCCTGCATACACAGGTCACAGTCCATTTCACTTTTTGTATAAGTCAGTATGAGTCATTGCCCACCAAAAGAGTTGGGTCTTATTTTTTCTGAGGAACATCATAGTTCCTCCAACTATTCTTTAAATGTAATGTTTTCCTAGCTCTCTACCATCTCAATCAATTCAACCCTTGACTTGTTCCAGTGGAAATGAGCTTCATAAACTGTTACCCATAACTAAACCCAAATTATGAGATGTGCTCTGAGCAGCGCAGAGAACAGTAAATGTTGACCATTACTGATCTGGATATGATAATTTTATCACTTCGGCTCAATATTCCGTGAATAATATTAGGATGGTTAATTTTCTATGTCAATTTGACTAGGCTATGGTACCCAATCTTTTGGTCAAACACCAACCTGGATGTTTCTGGTGAAGCATAGACTTTGAGTAAAGCAGATCACCCTCCATAATGAGATCCCCATGAGGAAAAGGAATTCTGACTCCAGGCTGCCTTCAGACTCAAGACTGCAACATGGACTTCTACGAGCGTTTCCAGCCTGCCTGATTTCAGACTCGTCACAATTAATGTGTGTGCTTGTGTGTGTGTGTTAATGGTTCTGTTTTCTCTAGACAACTCTGAGTGATACAAATAAGGATATCATACTCTTTTCTTGTTTGGAACTCTTGCACAGTAAAAACACTCAATTATTTACTTGCATGAAGACTCCCCATCTTATACTTGCTCAATTCATTGTTTTAAACTAAGCTTATTATACTTTACTCGTATGCCTACTGCCATGATTTCCATCAATTAGATTCCTTCATTTAGCATATTCATTAAGGTTCCCAGTTTGGGACCTACTCACATTTGATAAGACGGCTTTGATCTCTTCATCTTAGTAATTAGAAAAGTGTTCATTAAACTATAGCTTATATTGGAGCCCTGTTGAACACAACTTGAGGCTCCCATCAATCAGTATCCTATTGTGTGAGCTCTTTAACCAGTTGTTAATCCACCTAACACAATATTACCCTGCCATACTCCTCTGTTTTGCCTACAAGAATATTATAAAAGTTTCCCATAAATTCCCTGCAGAAAGAAAATAGCCTATGTTCACAGAATTTTTTCTATCTTTAAATACAATAACCCATGTAAGTCAGTTACTTTAACATAAAGTATTGTTTACAGACTCATCCTGGTGCTAACTGGGCACTGTTTTCTTTTGTGAAGAGCGCTTATCAACAGTTCATCTAAAATTTTGCGAGAGTGCCATCAAAATAATAGCATAGTAAGCTTAGATCTTACAGTTTTGCTCATTTTTAAAAAATACTATCTTTCTCAAAGATGAACAATATTGTTTCCGTGACTCCATCTCCAAATCCTTTCATTACCTTGAAAAGTACTTCATCAGAGAAGTAGCGCCACACATTTGAAGGAGCAAAGTGCTCCTCGACTTCTTGAACTTCAGTTAACTTTACTCATGTTAGTTTCACTCTTTATAGTTCAAATGTTTTTCTCCTTGGTAAAGAAGACAAAGATAAAACTGGGTTAAGTAAAAGGCAAATAACCAGGAAAAAATACTATAACAGATAAAAGAGCCAAATGACTTTTATCTTTGTTCTATTAAAAAATACATAAAATATGATACTTAAACCATCAAAACTCCAAACTATAAGTGAGCAAAAGACATATAGATATTCATTAAAGAGGAACTATATCTGGATCATAAAGCATGGGAAAGGTTGTGCCTTTATAGCATTCCAATTATACAAGTTAAGATAAATGCTTTTATTTTTTTTATTTTATTTTTTTTGCTTAATCCCTTCACATTTTCCACTCAGACCGGCAACCCCCCTCCCCTCTGATAGCGGTCAGTCTGTTCTCTGTATCTGAGTCTGTTTCTATTTTGTTTCTTAGTTTATTTTGTTCATTAGATTTTTGTTCATTAGCATAATGCTTAAGCGGGTTGGGGGGACATAGCAGAGGGTAAAGTGGGGATAAATGGTGATGGAAGGAGACCTGACTTGGGATAGTGAACACACAATACAATATACAGACGATGTATTATAAAATTGTACACTTGAAACCTATATAATTTTATCAACCAATGTCACCTCAATAAATTTAACAAAAAAGAAAAAAATAATTGCCCTGGCCAGTGTGGCTCAGTTGCTTGGAGTACAGTCACACACAACAAAAGGTGGCGAGTTCGATTCCTGGTCAAGGCACATACCCAAGTTGCAGGTTCGATCCCTGGTCAGGGTGCATACTGGAGGTAACTGATCGGATTCTCTCTCACATTGATGTCTCTCCCTCTCTCTCTTTCTCTCTTCTTTCTCTCTCTTCCTATCTCTAAATAATAAATAAAATAAGTAAAATGAAAAAAAAATAAAAACAATCAAAAAATGATAAATGCTTTTAAGCTTGGACTATAAAATTAACAAAGTCTTTTTAAAAAATATAATACATAATGTTGACAATAAAGCTATCACCTGCATTTTCACGTATATATTGTGTAATCACATATATTGATAAAAGAAATATAACCTTCTACTACTTTCTTGCAAAGTTATGTATCAATATTCACAACAACCCTTAAGGTAATATTTTGAAATGCAGGAAAGTCTTTAGTTACAAATTCATAATTAAGGATAGACACTATCTATATAGCAAAAATAAGGAATATGAAATACATTATGACTCATCATTATAATAGGATCCTACATAGACATTAAAATATAATTACTATGAAATTGCTATAAGAGAAATATTTATGTTATAATTTTTGGTTTAAAAGATAAAATGTGTATATTCTATGCAAGACCAACTATGTAATACAAATTAGCAAAACCTTCATTGACCAAAAAAGCCTAAGAAAATACACCAAAATTAATGTGGATGCGACTCACCAGATGCTGAATTTCTTACAAAGAGTGTGAATGATTTTTATAAGTGAAAGAATGGTAACAGGTTTTATTTTTTAAACTGAGTTGAAAGGTTCCATTTCCTTTAAAATCAACAGAATTTGGGCATATTTTTAATAAAAAGCCATTTAGATAGTCAAGAAAAATCATGAAAATGATCATGTTTTCAGGATAATATGAGAGGGAGAAATACAGTCAGTCAAATCATGGCATGATCTGTGAGATCTAAGAAAAGCCCTCCCTCTGTCCACCGCCACCACCACCCAACAAAACATCTTCCCAGTCATGTTTTGCCTTAGGGTCCTTCCAGCCATATTTAAAGGCATTGTAACTCTTCCCAAAAAGGTTAGCACTCAAGCTTTTCAGTCATGCATTAATGGTTAAATCACAGTCAGTTGATAGCAAGGCCTTCAGCATGCAACGCTGATTAATTTGGTTGAAGACGGGAGATAGAAGATCCATGGCCATATGTAAAGTAGTCAACCTCTTCACTTCTGAAGTGCACAGAATTCACATGAATGCATACATCTCATACACACTCAGCACTCTGAATTCCTATCATGAAACCATGCTCAGAACTAATACCATTCTACACTTAGCAGGAATGAGCAAGGCCGTTCTGATTTGGGCCTCACAACACATTAGAGGTATCCTTGAGCATTCTTCTAGTTATAAAATGACATGAGATGTTTAATGTTTCAAAATATAGAAATGCATAGGATGAGGTGAGGAAAACAATTCCTGTATAGAAGGAAGAGAGAAACTAGGATTTTACTGCGATCCAGCATCTGATATTTATTAATAATATCTACATTGACAGTGAGAACACTAAAGCCCAGATACCACTTTTTTTTTTTTTTCAAATAAAGGCAATTTTTAAATGCCAACGATGCACAACATGATGCTTTGAGTGATTCAAAACTGGCTCCTGAATTTATTTTGACTAGATGACTTTTTCTCTAACAAATATACAGGATTCTTGGGTGAGATGACTTTTTCTCATAGTGTTTTTCATGGCCTTTAAATGTCTTTGTCCATAAAGATTTATTCTTTTTGAAAATGTAAATGTTGCCTCAACAATAATAGGTCAATCTGACAGTATATTCCTGATGATCTGGAGTAATGGAAAGGTTAAAACATCACCTTTGGAGTGGTACTGCCTTAAAAAATTGCTTATCCTGATGCTAATCATGGGGAAACAAATCAGACAAATCCAAATTCATCCAAACAGTTGGACTTGACTCTATGAAACTTAAAAAGGACTCTGAAAAACTTGATGGAAGAATCATTCCAGATTAAAAGAAACTAAATATACATGAAAACTAAATGCAAAGTATGATTCTTACCTTTGTAACTAGATTGAAAAAGAAAAACTAAAGGACATTACAAGGAGAGTTGGGAAATCTAAATATAAACAGAATACATAGTATTGAGCATATGACACCTATAACAATATATCATATAGAGCACAATGATATAATATATTAATATTGTATCAATGTTAAATTGGAATAATTTCTTGTATTATGTAGAAGAAAGTCTTTGTTCATAGAAGACGCATCCTATTTAAGAGTGGTGTTTGCAACTTTCTTTCAACTGTCTTAGAAAAGAGGAAAAATAAAGTGTAAAAAATGATATACATATCCATATGCATACATATATACACACATACATAGAGACAGACAGAGGCAGGGGGAGAGAAATTGATGCAGCAAAATGTTAACAAATAATGAAGACGATTATATTGGTGTATTCGTGATCATAGTATTTACTATAGTATTTCTTTTAATTTTTCTACAGAGGTTTTTTTTTTTTATTTTTCAAAATAAATTTGGATAAAACATGCAAAACAAATACATAACCCCATGATACAATGGGGAAGCTCAGAAGTCCAAAGACTGGGTTTTGCACACCTCTCTGACAAGTGTATCTTGGTGACCCTGAGATGGATGAACTGAATGGTCTCCAAGGCACTTTCCTGAAACATGAGCAAGCATTTGGCAATAAAAATAGTCACATGCCTATGCATGTGAATGTATGTTGACATATGCAGATAGCAAAGTAAAATTGCTATTCCTCTTCATCAAATTACTCCTGGGAGTTTTGTAATTTATAAATTATTCCTCCTCAGCCCCTTATTGTGTCTGTGTTTAATGATATTAGCCTACTTGGAACTAAAATTGTGTTTCTTTTTCCAAGAATAAGGCCTTTTCTCTACTTTAAAAATAAAAATTTCATACAAAATAGCAAGAAAGAAAGGAAGAAAGCAAGAGAGAAAGGAGAAGGGGAGAAAATAAAAGAGGAAGGGGGAAGGAAGGAGGGAGGAAGGAAGAATTCTGGCTGAGGACTTCTTCAAAGAACTATGTATTTTAACACCAGAGCAGGACTGTAAAATGGGAATTGAGATTTCTACTTAGTGGTATATTATTATCTCTAATTGGGAGTTGGAACTGGGACCAGCAGCCACTTCACTGACCCATGAGTATACATATCTAACACGTGTATAAAGCTCTCGGTGTCTACCAGGAGCCAAAGGAACCAGAGAATGGAAGCAAGAATGGACAGTCCTGAGAAAGAGAGTAGATCAGTTTTGTTTTGTTTTTTTAAATATGTTTTTATTGATTTCAGAGAGAGGAAGGGAGTGGAGGAGAGAGAAACCTCAATGATGAAAGAGTCACTGATCGGCCGCCTCCTGCACGCCTCCTACTGGGGATCGAGCCCACAACCCGGGCATGTGCCCTGACTGGGAATTGAACCGCAATCTCCTGGATCCTAGGTCGATGCTCAATTGCTGAGCCACGCTGGCCAGGCAAGAGTAGATCAGTTTTTAAAAATTGTGTGTATAATGCTCCCAAAACTTCACCAGGTGGGCCATTTTCCAAAACTAGAACAAGTTTCTATGGCTATTGAGAAGTAAACAAATTTGACCAATACTCTTAAGCTTAAAAACAAACAAACAAAAAACAACAAAAGAAGCTTCTAAATTAAATGCATATATTTGAGATTTCTATTTATTTAAAAAGTGCAAGAGAGCTGCACAAACTTGTATGCTCAAAAAGCTAAAACAATTTTAAAAAGTCACTCTCACTCAATTTCTACTATATACTCTTTTGTATATTCTGATTTTTTTAGAAATAATGCTTTTTATTGCTGCACATTCTGATTTTATTTTTTTACCATGGCAGTGGCCATGAATTATCTTTAAAAACAAATTTAACTTCTTAAAAGGATCAAAGAAAAAAACTCCATGTAAAATGGCATTATTCCTCTGTTTGATATGAAGAAATTTCCAGGACTGTCATAAACCGAGTTGATGAATACACTGACATTTAGAAAGTGGTTCTGTAACTGGAAATTTTTGAAACCTGAGAGACTGTAATAAATAATGTGAGAGTAGTCATTTTTCCCATCAGTGGGTTCATTCTGTTTATTTTTCACTCTTCTTGGTGACTTGCGTTGGAGTTGCCATGAACCCACTGAAGAACTGAATGTATTTTTTTTAATTCCAACATATGGATACTTGACCTTTTCATTAGCAAGAAGAGAAATGATTGTGGCAGAATAAAATCTTACTCTATCTTGCTTTCCCCATCAAGGGGAGTCACGCTCACCCTCTCCCAATCTCGCTCTCTTTATTCTGCCATTTTCTTCATTTATATAATGAAGAAAGAAAAAAAAAAAAGCCCATAAAAAGAATCTTACCCTCCCACAGTGGCAACATGTCTTTGGCTATATCTCAAACGCAGTATAGTACGGATTAGTTGTATTGGAGTGCACCCACCCAGAAGTTAAGCTTGTCGAGGCAGCTTTCTGTCTGAGTTTCTGCTTCTTCATTTGGCCCAATGTAGAACCCAGAATCTTGCCTGGAATGGTCAGAAAGAGTCCACCCAGACCAGGGACTCAACAACACTATGAGTTTTAGTAAGACAAGAGGATATATTAAAATCACACTCTGAAATAAGACCCATGTGCACACACGAAGGGAACCAACAAGAGGAATTATAAATGTTTCCTAACCTCAGTCTCCATGTGTCTCCTCTTCTCCAGCCCGAATTCTTCCAGAGTGTGCATGTCCCTACCTTGCTCTGCAATAGTTCCCATATTCTTGTCCCAAAGAGTTCTCCCAAAAGCTCAGGCCTTTTCACCCACAAAGACCGACACTCATTTCAAATCTTGAGTTTTTCTTAATTGATTTCTCCGGGATGTTTTTCTCCCATCAATAAGCTGTGCAAAATATACAAAGTCTACACAATCTTGCCTGCTGGCTTCGCTCATTGACAGCAAGCACTGCTTGATGCCGCAGCTCTCTCACCCCCCTTTTCACCTGTACCAGCCTGACGCACCCCAGCTCCACCACAGCCTGTATTCTTCATGGTATGACAATGAGAAGAGCATTGTAAAACCCTTTGTCCAGGAAACACAACTTCTTATTTGACCTTCACTGAGTAACATTATGACTGTCCTTGGGTAAGATGCCCGCACAGCAGCAGCAGTCTGAGACTATTACCTGAGAGCATCACTAATATATGGGAGCTACCCTGGCACGTGCCCCGGCCCAAGGTGCTGCATGAACCATTGCTTGTGGCATGCAGGCTGGTTGATATTCACATGCATCCTGGTCATCCTCTTGCCTTTATGACCGCTCCTCCGTGTCCACCGGCCTTCTTCCTATCAGCTCAGCTACTAGAAGTTTGACACCTTGATAGAGATGTAACTATCTAACTGCTTTAGACGTAACTAAGGCACCGATGTGACTTTAACGTCACTGGAACACCCAGCCCAGCTCTTCTTCGCTCCTTAAAACTCACCATAAAACACGTTGTCTGGCCCTACACAGGAAACACTGGTCACATCTTGTTTAAGTCACCATGCTCATATCACTTCTATATAAAAGGCAAATTACAGAATGTCTCCCCACCACCCACCAATGTCCTCCTGCAGATCTCAAACCAGTAGAACTTAATGCCAAAATACAGACATTGTTCAAGGAAGAACAAATCTCGCCCTTCCTGTGGTAAGCAGCCGATCACAACAGTGGAGCCAGCAGGGAGGGCGTAACCCCTTGGACAGGGAAAGAGTTTTCTACCCAGGCAGTGATGCTAGCAGTTGAGAATTATAAGAGTTCATGTAAACAAAATAGTTACAGCAGTTTGGGGAAAGTAAGCAGTAACTACAACCAATTGCCAAACCAATAGACATATAGTTCTGAATAACTGTTTCACGTAGACACAGACAGACAGACCCAAATCTCCTTTGAAGTCAGAGGGAAGTTTAAGCAAAGCCAGAGCAGAGGCCATTGGCTGATTGTAACACGATCATTGTACCTTCAGAGCTTTCAATTGGTACGGTATGTTCTGACGATTTTTCTTTTAAATACATATAGAAACTACACAGAAGAAAAAAAAAAAAAGCCATCTATTTGTAATCAATATTTTGATAGGCCTCATGAAATAATCAATCCTGCATAAAAGCTAAAGCTAAGTCTCACTCATGGCTGTGCTTTCCCTTCGATTTTTGTTTACCTGCTGGATTGTTTGGCCGTCCCCACCTAACTTAGATTAAAAAAAGGGAAAGAGGCAGAATGTTTAGAATTAGATGAAACACTTTTGCCTTTATTCCCAAAGGTCCTTCCTTCCAATACATTGCATTTTCCTGCTTAAAATAAGGTATCCAATGAATATGCCTGTCATTCTCTTAAAAATAATAATAATTGGTTGTTAAGGAATAAAAGCACAAAGCATGTGTATTTATTTATTCCTCTGCTTTTCCCTCCAACTCAATGGCTATGAAAGGGCAGTGACTGTCCCCCAGAAACAGTGTTCTTCTACCTGCACCGGAAAATGCATGTAAAAGCCTCAGCCAGCCAGCTGCAGCCATATCTTTGTTTGGCAACCTGGGTCTTCTCTTCCCTTGGTCCTGCTCAGGGCAACACACAAAGGATTCCTCTGCAGTCGGGGATAATAGCTGATCCCATACTCTGGCACTAACACTTAGAAAGATTAATTACCCTATTACAATCTTAGACATTACTAAGGAAATCTTTGTGTAAACCTTTTAACTCACAACAAATGCAGCCTCCTTGGTGCCTTCGGTGTCTTGCACAATGTAGGGCCTCACCCTCCCACACCTGTTCCCCATTGTCCCCGCATCTTCAGGAAGGTCCAGATGCGCACACGAAAGAGCTCACGCGTCACACCCCCCTCCCCACCCCCCGCCGCACAGTCCAAGCTGCTTCCCGATGCGAAGGCGTGAAGTCGGGAGTGTGGCTGGAACAGATAAAGTTAAAACTCCTCCCGTCCGTAGACTGGCTGCTCCAGAGATTAAGCAGAGGGGAAAAAACACTCCGTGATTCAAAGGCAGCCGCTGTGTCAGAAACCAGAGGCACCTAAGAAGATTCAGGTTGTAATCCCCAGACAAATTATACACCCAATGTGAAATATATACCCAATGTTGAATTCTCCGCGCGTGGCACTGAGGCTTCCCTCTGGAGTCCAGCGCTGGCGATTAGACCTTAGGGCTACCTCTCTGTTTTCACATCTCCACCCTTGCCGCCTGCCTGCCATGGCTTCTCTCTTCTCCAGGGATGTCTCCTCCTCAGATTTCTTTCTTTTTTTTTTTTTTTTTTTTTCAAATATATCTTTATTGATTTCAGAGAGAGGAAAGGAGAGGGGGAGAGAGAGAGAGAAACATCAATGACGAGAGAGTCACTGATGGAGCCCGCAACCCGGGCCTGTGCCCTGACTGGGATCGAACCCCGATCACCTGGATCCTAGGTCAACGCTCAACCGCTGAGCCACGCCCGGCCGGGCTCCTTCTCAGATTTCTTACCACACTTTCCAGGGGAACCCACTGGGTTCAAGACATAAACATAATCAATGGAAGGGGAAGCAGGGGTCCAAGAGAATAGGTTACAAGTCATTTACAGGCTGGACAAAGGGAACTTTTAGCCACCTCCATATCTCCTGTCAATTATGATATTTCACTATGTCATCAAACCACCTTCAAGAGTTGTCCTCAGAAAAATGCTGGAATACTGTTGAGAGTAAGTTGGCGAAGAGCATGGCACGCAGGTTAAATCCCAGTTCCAGCAGGTATTGGCCGCGTGAGCCCAGGCAACTTGAGTTATCTAACTAGCCTAGGCCTCGAATGCCCAGCCTGTAGAATGGGAATGACAGTGACGCCAAACGCATCAGGGCATTGTGGGACTACATGAGGAAGCACACAGTGTGCCTAGCACAGTACCTAATGCATAGTTGGTGCCCAGAAAATGTTAGCTGTCCCTGTGATGGTCATGCTGGCTACTCAGCACACACAGTGACTTCAGAGCAAGAGAGCAGGCTCTGTGCAGTGAGGAGGCACTTTCAGACTAACCAGTCACCTCCCCTGAGAACCAGTGAGTAGATCAGGTTCCTTTGCTTTTTGTAAGCAAAATTTTGACAAATGTAATGACAGGGACACTAAGACATGGGGGGAGGAGGGCTGCCTACAAAACTGGTAGAACTGGACAACCCCAAAGGCACACTTCATTTTCCTGACTCTACCATCCCTACCCCCACGACCTGGTTTACTTTATCTATTTTCCCTGCTGCCATTTTTTGGCTCTAGTTTTATCTACTGTCCCAAAAGCCACGAAGCATAAAGACTTTCCTTTTTTTAATCTTCACCCAAGGATATTATTTTTTATTATTATTGATTCTAGAGAGAGAGGAAGGGAGAGGGAGAGCGAGAGGGGAAAAAAATCAATGTGAGAGAGAAGCATCGATCAGTTGCCTCCCATGTGTGACGGACCAGGGGTCAAACTGCAACCTGGGTATGTGCCCTGACCAGGCATCTTTTGGTGTACAGGACGACACTCCAACCAACTGAGCCCTCCAGCCAGGGCAAGGCTTCCCTTTTTTTTTTAATTGCAAATGAGAAGTATAAACAAATCTAACTTTCAGGAAAGCCCCAAACTGCTCTAGCAGTACAAGCGCTTCCCAGAGAAAGGGTTCTCTGCATTTTCAGGTTAGCACTGGGAAAGTTGGTTTTTACAAAATTACCCCCAAAATGTGCAATCATAAATGGTATAAATAACACAAGCATGGGGACTTTCTTTGTAGCCAATAAAGTTGCTACAAAACAAAAACAAAAAAGTAAGAAAGGTTTTCCACTCTCTGCTCTCACCCGGAGGAGCCAGGAGCTTTGTACTGGTTCTTGACCAATGTGGAACTGTAGACCCAGATCCCTCACAAAGCATTTCTCTCCGGATGGGTGGAGAGCTGAAACTGGTGCTTTATCCTGTTAAGAGTAAGCAAATTCAGTCTGTTTTCCATGTATGTCGCAATCTTGCTATTTAGACACTGGAAGAAAATTTCAAGTGATTAAAATAAGATTCAGTATGGAAGTCATCAGGATGTTCAAAATTCTCCTTCCTGAGTCTGTGGAAACAGTGACTTTCTCTGGTTCTACAATGCTTAATTCCTCAGGTGTTGCTATCTGCCAGTCTCCCAGAAACAGAAACTGTTACATAAAGCTTACACAGACCGAAGGAAGTGTTCCAGGGCTGTCCAGTTCCAGAGTTAAAGTGAAATCCCAGTGACAGGAAGGGGAGAGGGGAACTTGGAACCAAAGCCCTCAAAATGTAAGACATTCTTTTAAGGACATCCATATCACTCCTTTACTGCAATATATTTCAACGGATAGGCTTGAATTCAGAACTTTAAATAAAGGACACCTTGCCGCAAAGCCAGGCTTAGCAAGATGATCAGCTTTTGGTCAAAAATACCTGATGGAACATCTACAGACACATACAGAAGCCAGACAAGGGTACTGGCCTCTGATTACTCCCCAGTGTAGATTCACTTTCAACTTACAGATCAGACACCAGACCTGCTCTTGGGAAACCCTCCTGTTTGAATGCCTCAGAATCTACCATTAGTACCTGCCAACATCTTCAGGGTTACAAGGACCTACGAGGTACAGCAGAGTCTTCCAAAAAGCAATAGCAAGAAGGAAAACTTTGGAGAGCCCAGACTTCCTCCTTCCTGGGTCTTCCTTTCCCTCTCCAGGGTTCTTTTTCAAACATGAGGATTATGGTAAGTGGTGAGAGAATTTTCTATCCTAACTGTGAAGAAAGCTCCCCTGTTTTCCTAAATCCTTTGGCCTCCTGGAAATGTCCCAATGCCAGCAATATTAAATCTTCAAAGATCTGCTTCTAACACATTTACCAACTCCTGAGTCATTAAATCACAGCCGTATAGAGCTGGAAGGGGCCTTTGGGAGCCTATGATACAAGTAGGATCTCGGTTTTAGTTCATTTACCAACACCAATCAACTGGTAATAGCTTCCTGGCTGGCCATGTTGGAACAAATTCTAAGCCCCAGGAAGGTGTTGGTGATCTCTATTAGCTAGGCCTTCCTCGGTCACAGGAGGGTGGGTTAGCAGCTTGCTGGGACTTACTTTCCATCCTTGATCTAACCCAATGCTTTCATTTTAAAGAAAAGAAAACTGAGACTGGGGGCTGCAAGGACTTTTCCAAGATCATGCTGCTCTAGTGGCAGGACTTTCAATTCTAAATCTATTGGATCCCACACAGCAAATTATTAATTGGTCTTTTTTTTTTTTTTTTTTGGTTCTTTAGAACTGGAAAAGTGCATGATGGGCTTCAGTGTATCTAATTTGACAGGCAAATCCTCAGAGTTTTGAAATCTGCATTACAATAATAACAGCACTCAATAATGCTTCCTAAGTGCTAGGCATGGTTCTAAGTGCAGTCTACATATTAACTCATATAATCCTCCAAGTATTGCCACTTTATAGGTGAGAAAACTGAGGTGCAGAGTTTATGGAAATTTACCAAGGTCAAGCATGGCCAGGAAATGGTGGCACCGGGTTTAAATGCAGACTAGATCCAGAGTCCATGCTGGTAGCTACTCTACTACACTGCCTCCCTAACCTAAGCTTCAGAGCAGGAGTTCATATTATGCACAAAAAACTGCCGGCAATCAATTCAAATACAATGGTTAACCAATGAGAATGCCATAAGGGGCAACCTCCGTGTTAGGTTTGCTTCCTTCCCATTGTCACTGGATATGGCCTCTTACATACACACCCTGCATTTCTCGAGCAACTCCTGTGATATTTTCCAACTCTGGCAAACCATTCCTAATCTATGCATAACCTCCTGGCCATGCCTAGAGCACACTAACTGTGACCCAGAGCAGCCCTGAGCCCACCACCTCCACCACTTTCTTCCCACACCCTCTATCGAGAGAGAAGAGACCTTGCTTCTAGAACCTTTATTGCCAAGTGTGTTCCTGTCTATAGGCAAGAAGGGTACGGGGCAGGAAGAGGGAAGGTCGTGGAACAAGGGGCATTAAGACAGAGTCATCATAAGTGGAAATAAAGCAGGAACTGCTGATACTTTCAAGACCAGCTCCAACTCTTACTCTCACCCGTTCCCCTCGCTCCTCTCTTTAGCCTCCATGAACACGGGGCAGTGCACTGGGTACCAAGGACAAGATGATGACTAATCTGTTCTTCCTGCACTCGAGGAGATGACATGCTAGAGTAGAAGGCAGGCACAAGAGCAGGCAGGTAGAAAGCAACGTGTCAGGGACAGAGCTGGGCACACTTGCGAGTGATTTGTGGTACTGTGTAGGAGGAACAGCTAAATCAGCACAGTCTTGGGAGCGAAGGGCCAGGATGGGACAGGAAAGCTTTCTCTGGTTCCCAAAAGTCTCCTTCTCCACCAGGCTGTGTTTCTGCCTTAGGCTGAGTCCAGTTTGGGTGCTGAGCTGGATGGAAACATGTAGGAGCCGCCTGAGAAGACAGTTGGCTCAGTTTCCCCTCTGCTGCCAGGGCTCCACACAGGTTTCTCCGACCCAAGCGCTGAGCCACCAGGGCCCTGACCCTTTCTCTGGAGAGCAGATGCCGTGTTGAAATACAGTCTCTGGAGACAGAGGGGTCTGAATTCAAACTTCTGAACCATTCTTTACTTGCTGTTGACCTTGAGTGAATTATTCACCTTCCTCAGCCTCAGGTCTTTAGCTATTAAATCAGCAAAATGTATAGTATTTCAAGGGTTATTATAGACTAGATACCTTTTAAAATTATTAACAGTGCCTAACAGATAGGGGGTGCTAAATTACTGTTAGCTCCCTTCCTTTCCTATCCTTCATCCCTAATCTCCTGCTACCAGCGTTCCCATGGATCTAAGGCAGCAGGGGAATGAGCTTTGATCTGAGCAGAGGCACAACTCCGTCCTGCTAAGCCCCACACAGGCTGACGGTGTCCTCTTTCCCAGTTGGCCCGCGGCCCCAGCAATGCCACCATCTTCATTTCTATCTGAATAGTGATCCTTACGGGCTCCTCACAACCCATGGGCTCGAGGTAGCTCATCAACCACGCAGCCTGGCTCTCCACGGTCCTGACACTTCAACCACACGCCCGGGCAATAGGAGGTCACAGGAGGGCTTCCGGCGAAAGAGCCTTCACTCGGCCTGCATTTCTCCTCCTCAAAAACACAAACATCACTACCCCCCGAAACTGCGGCTACTTGCCCAGCCGCTGTGGCTCAGTGGTTGAGCATCGACCTGTGATCCAGGAGATCACAGTTCAATTCCTGGTCAGGGCACATGCCCTGGTTGCAGGCTCGATCCCCAGTTGGGGCCTGCAGGAGGCAGCCGATCAATGACTCTCATCATTGATGTTTCTATCTCTCTCTCCCTCTCCTTTTCTCTCTCTCTGAAATCAGTAAAAACATATTAAAAAAAATAAACTGGAACTAGCAGGAGACGGCATCTGTTATGAGACAGCAAACCTTTGTCATTGTCAGTCTTTAATGTGACATCATCTCATTTTTTCATCCTGGCTCGGAGAAGCTGAGTCCATGCTTTAGGAATCCCGGAACTCATAGCAACAGCTGACAATGAACTCAGATCCTGTGCTCATTAGGTTACATGAATTACTTTATTTACTCTCATAACAACTCAGGTACTCTTATTAGGCCTGTTTTGCCTGTGACAAAGGTAAAATTGAAGCCCTAAGCAGCGAATTAACTTACCCGAGGTCACACGGCCAGAAAGCGGTGAGATCTGAACCACGGCGTCTCTACAGCAGAGCTTAACCCCCATGCGGCATCAGATTCTGTTTTATGATCCTGGGTTGTACAGTTAAGATTCAACTCTTCGACAAATATGTTTTCATCAGACACTGTGGGCCAGTCACTGCCCCAGCACTGGCAATAACACAGAGAGAACCCTGTTTTCATGGAGCTTCCCTTCTACTTGGATTAACAGAAAATAAAAAG
Source organism: Miniopterus schreibersii (assembly GCF_964146895.1). Taxonomy (NCBI): domain Eukaryota; kingdom Metazoa; phylum Chordata; class Mammalia; order Chiroptera; family Miniopteridae; genus Miniopterus; species Miniopterus schreibersii. The sequence continues at coordinate 65,649,709 of NC_138109.1, forward strand.
ATATATAGTAAAATATCAGATAGGGATGATTGCTCTGAAGAAAAATAAAGGACTATACAGGCAAAGTGCTATATAGCTGGGGCAGGGAGGTGACCACCTGTCTCAATCCTGTGTCTTCAGGTGGGAAATATATTACCATCCCCACCCAGATTGAATAATGAGATGAAAAGCTAAGTGACTTGCCCAACATCCCAGAGCTTGCAAGAAATAAAATACAAAGTAAAAGCCAAATCTCCTACTTTCTACTGCTTTTTTCATGTGCCATATTTGGTTTGTCTAATAATATTTCAACCTGAAATCACCCTTCTATAAATGTGCATTTTTAAGCACAGATAATCCCCATGTACTCATTTTTCCTTGTTGGTCCCAATAAAATGAGATCATCTAATAAAAAACAGAGTGGAAAGGGGAAAAGGCATCTAGGAAAGAAAGCCCTCTAAACTTACGAATAAGAAATGGAACTGTCCAAATTAAGATCTCTCACTCTCACTTTTAAATGCCTTGATTAATAGCTGATAGGCAGGATGTGCTCCGTCATAATACTCAGGGATTTGGCTCTCACAAGTAGAGAGATCCTGGATCCAACACTTCAATTACTAAGGGAACTTAAGAGCCCCAAAAAATCACTACTAACAGCATTGACATAATTTCCAATCCTGCTTTTTTATTTGTTTGGGTAATAAACAAATGAAATTTTAGTGATAAATTGATAGCTCTGTCCTGTGCTGTAAGTCTATGAGCATACTAATGGGATGAATTGTGATTATGTGGTTTTGACATGAAAAATATTAATCAGCTTAAACTCTCTGAAGACCTTTTGGAAAACATGACCCAGTAGGGGAAAATAAACCCCACTCTTGTAACTGATTAAATGTCTTTATGGTTATTTTCTTCCTGTGCCTATATTTCTAAAATACTGGCAGGAGAACAGATAATGGACAATGGCAAATCTCAGCTACAAATTGTATTACTTAGAACAAGCAGGGAAAGACTAAACCTGTGAACTGATAAAAGTCCAAATTTTGGATTGAGCTTTTTGAGGACTGGGCCAAAAATCAATTAATCCATCAATCTGAAGTGTTGATTATTAAATATCTGCCTCTGTAAAAATGCAACTGTAACACAGACATCAGCTGGGGTGACACTCCCTTTGAGGTTCTGATCACCAGTCTCATTCTAACTGCAATGGGGAGCCCAGCAGGCCCTTCAATGTTTCTGGGGACTCTTGGGAGACATGTTTTACCTTGACATCTTTGGTTCCAATTCTCTTCTTGTGGTCATTCCCTTCTCTCTTCTTTAAGTCAACCCATTCATGAAATATAACCTGTTCTTTCTGATTTTTCAAAAGGACTACTCACGCATGGCCATGGTATGTAGTAAATTCTTTACTAAAAATTCAAGGTAATGTCTGCTGAGTAGGTGGGTTGATTATATACAATGTAGCACAGATGAGCAGAAAAGAGAATTTCTGTGGCACCACCATCACTCCATCACCTCTGCAGAATTTGTCTTGCCTTTCAGTAAGGCTCTCTCTCCATGACTAAACACACATACACATCTTTCTCTCTCCTCTCTACTTCACTTGCCCCTATATTGCAAACTTCCTGTTCAATTCTCATTCAGCTAAGACTTCGCTCCCTCATACCATGTGGGCACGAGAGCTCTCTTTCCCCAAACCGAATGGTCAACTGAGATATCAAGCCAAAAAATGGAAACTGCCCATAAAAGACATTATGCAGTTGGTTCTTAAGTAAAAGTAGAAGCTTTTCCCCTCTACACATGTGACCCAGCTAATATTATCTACCGTCTCAAAGGATGAAGGAAAGAGCATTACCTTCCTTTCTACTTGCCTTTTACCTGCAGTGACAGCCCATGACAATTCTAGTGCTTCTTCCTTTTTATCCCCCAACATACTTCCCAATGCTAATTAATGTTGCTACCTCACCAGCTGTGGTATTTACATCTCAGTAAGAAATGCCACCAATACGAACTGAAGAAAGCCTTGTACACCTCATTTGTTAAGCTGTATCGCCCCGGCTGGCAGGCCTCCAATTCACTGCAGAGTATGTGCCTACAAAAGGTACTGGAAATCAAAATATTGTTCAAACAGATCTTAATTATCTTTAGAAACTATTTCATAATATTGGTATATTCCTGATCAGGCGCCTGATTCCCAAATTTTATTCAGGAATATTCAGCCAATCCTTTGATCAGGTGTAAATGAGACACATATCCAGTGTTATTTAAATATAAAATATCAATTTTATAACTATTTTTCATTATATAAAAATTTTCTAATTATAGAAATAGTATGTTTGTTGCAGAAAATGTTTTATAGAAAAGTTACCTGCAAACTCACTACCAACAGGTAACCACTGTTTACATTTTGTTCTATTTCTTGTAAGTTTAGTTTCTCTGCATATTTTTATAGATGTGAGGTCACCACAGTATATAGTTTTGTGTTCTGATCTTGGTATTCAACATTATATACTGAGCACTTTCCCATTTGTAATCATAATTAGTAATGTCTATATATTAATCCATTTATATACACACTGATTTACACAGCTTCACCTATCTTCCAGCACTTAGGTTTTTATAAATACTATGTGAAATCAACTATTTAATAAATTGTGATAAGAATGTGTGTATGCACATCTAAAATGTGTGTACAAAGCCAATTAGAGTGCAGAGGGCGACATAGTAAGTAATCATATAACTTTTTTTCCAGTCTTTTTATTGTGGTAAAATATACATAACAAAATTTACCATCTGAACCATTTATAAATGTACATTTCAGTAATACCAAATGCATTCGTAATGTTGCAACCATCACCACCATCCATCTCCATAACTCTTTCCATCTTATAAAACTGAAACTCTGTACCCATTAAATAATAACTACCCATTTCTCCCTCCCCACGCCAGCCCCCGGCAACAACCATCCTACTCTCTGTCCCTACGGTTTTAACTACTCTAAATACCTCACGTAATGAGATCACACAGTATTTGTCTTTTAGCGACTGGCTCACTTCACTCAGCATAATGTCCTCAAGGTTCATCCCTGTTGTAGTCTATGTCAAAGTTTTCTTTTTAAGGCTGAATTGCATTGCACTCTATATGTCATACTTTGTTTATCAATTCACCTGTCCATGGACTCTGGGTTGCTTCCATGTTTTAGCTGTTGTGAATTCTGCTGCTGTGCACATGGGGGTACAAATATCTCTTTGAGACTCTGCTTTCAATTTGGGGGGTATATATTCAGAAGTGGAATTGCTGGATCTTATGATAGTCTTGTTTTTAATTTTAAAGCACTGTCATACTCGTTTCCACAGAGGCTAAACCCATTCACATCCGCACCAATAATGCTGCACAAAGTTTCCAGTTTCGCCGCATCCTAGTCGGTTGGATGGTGTTGGTGTGGCCATCATAATGGGCGTGAGGGGGTATCTCACTGTAGTTTTGATTTTGCATTTCCCTGTGATTAGCAATGCTGAGCATCTTTTCATGTGCTATTGACCATTGTATAACTTATCGGAGAAGTGTCTGTTCGAGCCCTTCACCCATTTTTGAATTGGGTTGTTCTGTTGGTTTTTGCTGAATTTTAGGAGTTCTCCATACGTTCTGGATATTAACCCCTAATCAGATATAGGATTTGTCTAAGCGTAGCACCATTATAATTATTCTGTGACTTTTCAAGTTGGACCATACAGAAAATGTTATGATGGTGACAATATCTAAAAGTGGTAGTTCTACCTTTACTCAATCCCAATTTCACCTCCCTGTCGCAATCCCAATTTCACCTCCCTGTTGCAATCCCAATTTCATCTCCCTGTCAAAATCCCAAGTCCTTTCTTACAGATACTGGCAGCTGCGGTCCTCGAGAACAGTGGCAACTCGGCTCACATTTTCCTCAAATTCTCTGGGTGAAAGGGTCAGCGCAGGGGTCACGATGGACTCGCAGTCTCTGGGCCAGCCTGTGGGGAGACGCCTCCCAAGGGGCACGGTTCCTGGAAGCGCGTTGGCACCCATAAATCAAGCTGAAAGGACTGGGCGGAAACAAACGAAGCCTAGGGAACAAGGGCCTGTGCCCCCAAAGCCACGCTTATTTTGCACTCACTTCTTTATACAAAGAACAGGATGTGAACATGCCAGCCCCCCAGCTCCGCCACCCCCGATACCATCAGACTATCTTGCAAAGCGACTGAAAAGGAGCCGTAATCCAGCGACAAGGCCTGAGCAGACTGTACGAGAGCCACTGGCTTCTTGTGTGGGGACCAAAGGTACACCCAGGAGTGCTGTGACTGTGTGATGCCCTGGAGCCGGAGGCCAGTAAAACTAATGCTGTGCTACATGGAGGGGAATAAAAAAAGTAAGATGAAATCAAAAGCCATTAAATCCTGGGACTCCACAAGGCTTCTCTCCCAGCGAGCCCACTCTAAGCATCCACGTGGCAAGTGGGCTTTCCAGCACTAAGCGCTGTGTCGCAACCGATCACCTGCTGTCCGAGGGGAACAGGCTCAGCCAACAAATCCATTATGCCTTTTCCGCTTCCAAAAGTTTCCCCGGTATCAGAAGCCAGAAAACCCTACAAAAGACGACCAGCATCTTATCAGAAGTCTCTGCAAATGACTGGTCTTGGTGTTTTCCCGAGAGCCAGGCAAATCCAAGCGAGGCACACCTGGCCCATAGCCGCCCCCTCCTCACCCACACCATAGCCCCGCTCAGCCGGGGTCTAGCACCCCCGGTTTATTTCCGATTTCCCTGCAAACCGACCGAGGCCCCCAGCTAATTCTCACACGTCATTGGAAAGTTGGCCACAAGGGTACTATGTGCATTACCATCTGAGAGACGGTTCATTCCTAAACCTGGGTATTTATCCAAAGGGGGGGAGGGGGGGAAGCTTCTCACATGAAGCATAAGGGCTGAGGGAGGGAAAATTTGCTTTACTTTTCTTGATTACTTGAAACAAACCAGATCATCTAACCAATATCGAAAAAATGATAAATTTCATAGCCTTTACTTTGATTTGGGAATAATTCCACAGAAGTCTCTTGTTTCATTGTTTCTCAGTCTAGGTTCATTCCCAGCCCAGCTCTCTCTAAGCCCCTCACCACATTTTTTAATTCTCCCTCTGGCGTCCTATAAGCCTGCCCACTCCCTCTGGCCAGAGGGCCCAGACGGAGACCAGCAGGCTGGGGCTGGTGCACCCCCGGGGATGAGGCAGGAGAGTCTGGCCCTTTGGTTGGTGGCAGCTGATTCAACCTTAGCAGGCAGGTTTGGTAACAGCCTCCTGTTTGAAGCTGGGGCAAAAAACAGTGATTCAAATATTCCCTTCAGCATCAACCGGCTCCATCTCACCTCTCCTTCCGCCCACAGCACTCCTGTCACACTGATTATGGAGGCAGCGGTTGTACAGTAATTAGGATCCTCCTGGGCCAGCCAATCTCCGTGAGAGCAGAATGCCAGCTGCTCCATCGCCAGAAACGTCTCCCTGGCATCCCTTCCTCCTCAGCATTCTTCCTCTCTCCCAGCCTCTATCCTGTCCCCCAGCCACCAGAATCACTCAGTCAGATTGAGATCACTGGACAACTTCTCTTCTGCCCCAGGTAACCCAAAGGTTATTTATTTGCTTAGCTCACTGGGAGCAGCCCCAGCTCAAGACCAGGTGGAAAAGCACTGGGTGTCAGTTGTTCTCAGCAACCCTTTTGCCGAGAGTGAGTTTCAGAAATCAGCTGAGCAGGTTTTGCTTCAATTCTCTACCTCTTGACTTTATTGCTCACATAATATCATAGGTCTTCTGGCCTACTGGGCATTTTCAATGTCCACATTTCTCCCAACAATCATGATCCTGGGGCTGTTTCAACTCCAGGACCCATCAGACTCAGGATTTGGAGACCACGGCCTCCTTGATGGCATTGTCCATGGGACACCTTCCTTTGGGAGGGCACACTCCAGGGATGCCCAGAGTTGCCTCCCTTTCTGCTTCTTCATTACTCCCCTTTTCTCTTTCTGGGATCTTAAAAGACCAATACGCAGGAGATGGCGACAATCCTCCTACATCTGTCTCCCGACGAAAACCAGGGACTCAACTGGCAGCCTGAGAATTTGTCCCTCTTGGTTTCCTGATTCTGAAAGCCAGAAAATAAATGCACTGATGAAGTCTGATTATGCTGAGGGAAGACAGGAGAAAGCCCACTGCCTGGAAGACCACGCTGATCTAACTGCACTGCCCAAGACCCAAGTCTGTTTTCTTTCTAGCCCCACTTCCATTTTCTCTTCTCGTTGTTAGTCAGACTTATCAGAATATAACATTTCTGTGTTACCAAGGATAATGGGTATCTTTAAACCCCATTCCCTTCCCTATGACTCAAAATAAGAACAGTACAAGAATATGCCTCCCTACTCCCTCAAGCCAACCCACCCAGCTCCTTGACTCACTCCAGAAAGCCAGACTTGAAGGAAGGAAAATACAGCAACTTCTGTGAGGTCTGTGAGACCCTGAGTCCCAGGCAGAGTGGAGGGTGGAGCAACAGGATTTTCAAAGGCCCCAGCCTTTCCTTCAGAAGATCTTTGAAGTGCCTAAGGCACCACTTTCATCCCAGAGAGATATGCAAAGGAGCTTGGGGAAGCAGAGAAACAGGAAAGGCCCATAAAGAAAGGACTTGATTGTATTTAAGAAACGGTCATTCTAATAGCTCTATGCCTGCAGGCTCTGCCATATTGTCCCTCACTATGGGAGGAAATGACCAGCCCTTTCCACTATGCAGCCCACAGACATCTACAAATAAGAACAGACCAGTTACAGGAGGCCAGCAGAGCAGACAAGGGGTCCGCCGGCAGAAAGATGCCAGAGGCTTCACCTGGCTCTGAGCCTGGGCTAATCAGCATGTGGCAAATGGCAGTACTGGTGATGAAGCCTGGGAAAAGGGAGACTTAGCCAGTTACTAGGTAGGTCACTGCCCGGATCAACCAGCCCTTATATCGTGTAATAGGACACTGGAAAAATGTTGGCCCCTATAGCTTCTTGTGAAATAGAAGCAAATTGCTCAGTTTAGGCATGAAAACCTAGAATTTTTTTTTCCTTTTCTTAATTTTAAAGACTCAGGCTGAGGATGAGACTTGCCCCTAGCCATCCATGGCTTGAAGACTGTATTGATTCCTAAATGAGAGTATTCTGCCCGCAGCACCTGTAAATATTTAGGCCTAAATTCATCAATTAATAAACCAGTAGAGACTTTGCCACCACTTTTTTCGGAGAACCTTCTCAAGTAATTATTTTCACTATTTTCTCTAGTGCCCGATGATGGAACGACCCCTCACCACTGCCACCAGCACCGCCACCAGCACCGTGTGTGCCACTTGGACACACGCGCCCCATCTTGGTGTCGCGACTGACTGTCCCTGTATCTACAGTTGCACACAGGGACCCAAAAGAGGCCCCAGCCCTTTTCAGTCTTGCCAAATATCCTAGTCTTACAAAATGGATCCTAAACAGAACATATCCTTTTGGGGTCAGCTTGGAAAAAAGCAACAAAGCAAAACACAACTGAACTTGACATTGGCACTGACTCTCACTTGGCGAATAAGGGAGAAGCCGTTCCACTCCCTGCCTTTGAACCCGCACCCCTTTGCTCGCTCTCTCCCCAGCCTGCTCTTTCCACTGTGCTAGGTTAATAGGTGATTATTTTCACGAAAGCAAACCTGCTCAAAGCTTCCCAAAGCTTGCAAGAAACTGTTACTGCGATTCGATCTTTCAAACTTTGCTGTGTTAATAATCCCTTTAGACTCATAAAGAGCTTCCTGGAACCGGGGTTAAAATTAATTGAATTTGTAGTCTCACCAAACAACTCCGTGATTAGTATTAAGATAATTACGGTAAGTTTTAATATCATTGCATTCTCTTTATTAAAGAGGCAATATCAAATTAAATACAAAGCAGCCCTAACTCTATCCGTATGTCTTCATTCATAGTTCTTCCCGTGACTCACACAAAAGCAGGATATAAACCAGGTATTTATTTAATGTCTATATCTTTGTTATTAATGGCTCTAAACTAGTAACAACAACGTCTTCTTATTCCGTAGTTTATTCTTAGGCATTTTTGTTTCCTATCAGAATTGAGCTCGTTATGGAAAGCTTACTTTTTAAGCCCTAGCTCATTTTATTTAGGAATATTTTCCAACTGAGCTTCCTTTCCAGATTCTAAGTCCTTACGTAGTTTGGCTTCAGAATCTGGTAGAAAGATCTAAATGCTAGGAGATTTCTGCTATGAGAGGTAACAGAATGGACTCAGAGCCGGGAGACCTGAGCTCTTGTCCCAGCTCACCAATAATCACCTATGTGATTCCTCAGCATCATTCCTCCTTTGTTTAAAGATGAAAAAAATAGAACAAGCAGAAGAAGGGTGATTTTTAATATTGCTATCATCTCTCAACTTTTCTAAGCCTCTACCTTTTATGATTATAATTATATGATATTATAAAAGATCTATAAATACCTCTCTCACTAGTGAGTCATAAATAGTTATTTTTTTAAAAAAAATGTATTGTACTCCTCCTTATTGCTACACGAGGATAAAAAAGACTTTTTTTCCCCACAATTGCTTGTTGCCTAACACAACGCTGTTTGGTAAAAATGTTTGCCTTAGAACCTGAATTTGAGTTTATGTTTGGTGTGTGGGATATAGGTGCCTATGACAAGTATATATTTATATTTATATTTATATTTATATTTATATTATTTATATTTATATTTATATTGGGAGTGGTGGTTATAGTGAGGAGAGAAGGAGTACTATTCCCATTTTGTTTAACCACTACTTTCCTGAGTTTCAAGAAATTAAGAAAATATTGAGTAAATACAGTTATATACCTTGAGAAACTATGTTCCATTCTTTCTGGTGTTCCTAGATGGTAAATAACCTCTAAACCAGCTACTTTCAATCTTTTTCATCTCGTGGCACACGTAAATTAATTCCTAAAATTCTGCAGCACACCAAAAAATATATTATAGTTCTTGCAGATCTGACCCAAAAAAAAAGTAGGCATAATTTTGATTCATTAACAACGGACAGCTATTGTTGTGTTGGCTGCTGTCATTTTTTTTATTTGACAATCTAAGGGAAAAGAGGTCAGGGCCCCCGACTAAACAGTCAGGTATTGAATGTTTTAAATTCGGCAGCACAGCAGCGTGCCGGAGGCAGCGCCGGGCCAGAACGGCTGATTGAAATGAGCCAGCCTTCCCCATCGCTTCAATCAGGACTCGTTAGCGAGCGGCTCCCAGGGATCGGCCTGGGGAGTAGATGTTACATCTGAGTCATAGTCGTTACCCTCAGGAGGTTAACCCTCCCCTTGAGGAGAGAGGAATCATAGAATTTTAGGGTTGGAAAAGTTATCAAAGTTCTTCTGGTCGAAACATTACCCCATGAAATTGTCCTAAAGATTCAGTTCTTTAACTCAAGACAGATCATCTTCGGGTGGAAAACCCGGGCACACTGCACAAGATGTGGCACATTAGGAAATGGCCATGTATTCCTTTCATCATTCAACACGATCTGTTCTGTGCTCACTGAGGTCTGTAAAAACAAGAAAATATTCACACCATAACCCCACTGAACGTAAAAGACAGGACCGATATGCACTGATAAAACTTTACTTTCCCCTACATTTCCACTCCCTTGAAAAGCCAAAGAGAATCAGCTTCTGTGACAGGCTGATTGGCTGTGAAGACCCGGCCAGGAGGCCAGGATGGCCCTGCGGGCGGCAGAGCCCGAGCCCTCGGCCGAGCAATTCCGCGTAGTTGCCCTCCCTCTGGTGGTCAAAGCGGAGATGGCAGGTTCCCGTTCCAGGGAGAGTCCCGGTGGAAAAAGGGAACAGGGGTTACCCCACCCCCAAAGCTTTGCCTGTGTTTCAGAACCTCAGTGCTGTTACAGAACAAGTTGTCTTACAAAGACTTCTTCTTAATTAGAACATCTTGCTTGTTTATAACGATCATGGCACTTACAAAAGACCATATGTCTTTGAGATGCTGCTTGGCAAGACTTTTCCAATGTTTACCAAATCTATTTTGTATCCCATGCTAATAATAGTGCAGCGGGTCCCCAGGCAGAGCATGGGGACTGAGGACTTCTTGTTTCTTCTATTACTCAGTATTCCGCCTTCAGAATATGAAAGACCTCTCAGTTCCTGTGAAGGGACTAAAACAGAGCTCAGAGTTTCCCAAATGCTGTTATTTTGGGAAACGTTTATTTCAAGGACTAAACTGTAATCTTTTGTCAAATCAACATTAAGCAATGCTCTGCACTTCATTACACACACACTTTAAACTGTCCCTTTTAAAAGAAACGCCATTTCTTCTGGAGTACCCATGTAGGTCCATCCTCTAGAGCCATGGTTAGTTCAGGAAGGAACCGCAGAGGTACACTCCAGTTGTAGAGGGTGGAACTTGTGCCCAGTGTTGGTGATCACTGGTTCAAGGTCACCCAGCTGGACTCTTCCCCCCATAACACCCTGACTATGCCATGCAATTAAAAAGAAATCTAAAGGGAGTGACTGCACCTACATGATCTATCGCCAACATAACACCACAAAGGACAATTAAGCGGTTTGTTTTATTTTGCTGACATAGCAATAAATAACATGCTCAGTGTACGGTTTCAGTCCTCAGGTCCGATTTCGGTCGGCTGGGAGACTCAGCTCCTGTTGCTCGTCTTGGTCAGCTTGGGCCGAGAACGGCTTCTCTTAACGTGAGCCTCTGAAAGCCCATCAGACACTTGCTGTGTGCAGAATGCGTCTGAAGTAAGGCAGACTTCCTTTAGTTACGTTTTTGTGAACAGGTAATGAAGCCTTAAGAGTTTTTCTTTTCTTATTTAGAATAGTTCTGTAGCTCTAGGTGGCATAATCCTTCATTGTAACATTCTTTACGATGGAGGTGCTATTGGAATTGGAATGACTATTAGCAGGTCCTTCTCGCGATTGGGGAGATGAAGACAAGACAGCAACCATTTGGAAAGAGCTCTGAAATAACTCATAGATGAGAAATGACCATTGAAAATAACTGCCCATGTGCCAGCCAGTATTCCAAATGCCTTATCTCTATTAACTCATTTATTCCACACAATAAACTGATGGTGAAACTACCATTGATGTCCCCACTCAACAAAAACGTTCATTTTCATCAAGGTATCTCATTAATTGTGCCCATATTCTTGTGCACCACTGAATGCCTCATTTTTTATTTCCTTTACAACACATTCTATTTTCCTCTTGACACTGTACTGTGTTTTAATTTTTCAATATCTGTTGATGTCTTACGTTCCTTAAGGGCAGGGTCTGTGATTTATTTCTGTGGGTTTTCTTGTTATAAATAACTTTATTATGTGCAGTGAGTGGGTTTTATGAATAGAACGTGTTTCTTTATATCTAAATTTACTACTAAAGCTTTATTAATCAGTTGGAAGGGTTTGTGCCCTTATTTCCCAAAGAGGAAAGCAGAATTTCATTGGAAGTTTATGAAATAGCAATTAAATTTAACTCCGAGGCTATAGAGCTGTTTCCTTCAGCTATAAAATAACTTTGAAATTAGTGGGCACTGAGGGGAAAGAAGTTGGACCAAGTTCTTCTCTGATGTGACTATGTATTCTTTGGAGACAAAAAAAAAAGTCACAATACATGTGCGGGTGCCAGAAAATTTAACAAGAGTGAACGGTGGTGATGAGTCAGCACCTAAGGGGTGCAGCTGTAACTCTAGGAAATTTGAATCGAAGCCAAATGTAGAGGGGTGATACGAGTCTCAGGTTTCAGAAAACACCAACACAACCTTTCCCAGGGCACAACAGATTTTGCCTAAAATAACAGGCCACACACACTACGAGGCTATTGTTCTTTTTAATCAGTTTGCCAAAACTTCAACTATGTTTCCCCTAAGCACAGGCCTGCACCTACAAAACACTCTTGTGCTTCTGTATACGTAGGATTTTAACGGTTTATACATTGTGTTTGGGAAGAGGGGAAACTTATTTTGCTTTATAAAGCTGGCTGTAGCTACATCATTTCAAAATCCAGTTGAAAAATGGTGAAAAATTTAATAAATAGATCATTCTATTCCAAGGTATATTTGTGTCTTCATCAATAATTTGAGCAACTTCTCTACAAGGGATCTTGGTTGGAAACCATTGAGGAGGCAAAGTCTCACCTCTTGAAATGGGCACAGCCTAGGAATCCTGAGGCACCGTAAGGGTGATGAGCTGCAGCGTGTGGCCATGGCCACGAGGAGCCCTTGTGTGGCTGTGGGAATGCAGAGGAGGGAGAGCGTATCTCCAGCCTCGGAATCCAGGATTCCCTGGAGAGGGTGGACTACCAGCTGCTCCCTGAGGAATGGTGAAAATTTAAATAGGCGGAGCTGGGAGAAGACCTTCTATGTGGAGTTAACCAGTGAGCCAAGGCAGAGAGGAGAATGCTCGGGGCACAGACAGGAAAAACAGTCACGCTCGAAAGAAAGAGGTGAAACATGATCGTCGAAAAGGAGTCAGGCTAAATTTCTCAATCCATTTTCATGGTGTTCTGCAGTCACGGCTGAAAACCTCTAGGAACAAAGTCATAGTGAAAAGCCAGGTTCAGAAAGGATCTGACAGGTAACAGACATTTAAATCATCCTGGGGGTTAGAGGCAGAACATAGAAAAGGGATCCTTTCCAAATAAGTTAAAGTTTGGGGACATGAACACAAACAAGGCAATTAGGACAAACGCTGCTTAAGAGCCTGCCTCTGTCCCTTGAGACGGAGCAGGAAGACTCAGCTAATGATACCAAGTGGAACTCGAAAGAATTGGATGTGGGCGTTTTAAATGAGGACCCTTTCACTCCAGAACCATCTCTAAATGAGCGCAACTTTATTGGTCCTTGGGGCACAAGGTCAAGACCGAAGTCCTCTGCAACTATAATGAGGATGCTTGGGATTTACTCGTGTCGTAGATTAATTCTGAGCGAACACCCAGTGGCTGGCAGGATAATGAGAGCATCTTCCACTAATCAAAGAACTACAACATTGGAAGGAGGGTTTCACTCTTTTCCCAGAAAAAGAAAATAGGAGTTTGTTTTTCCCTTGATTTTTAAATGACTTAATCTTGAGAACAACAAAAAAAAAAACAAGAAGAAAAAAGCCTAAATGCAAAGTTTGAGCACAATGAGACAAAAACTAAGGAATCCTTGGTTAATTCTTTCATTCCAATGCTCTTTTTTGTAAAAAAAAATATATATATATCATTTTTTTAAATCTCAAGGGTAGAAAAATTTGCCCGGCAGGGTGTGGCTCAGCGGTTGAGCATCGACCTAGGATCCAGGAGATCGCAGTTCAATTCCTGGTCAGGGCACATGCCAGGTTGTGGGCTCGATCTCCAGCCAGGGGCGTGCAGGAGGCAGCCGATCAATGACTCTCTCATTATTGATGTTTCTATCTCTCTCTCTCCCCTTCTTCCTTCCTCTCTCTGAAATCAATAAAGATACTTTTTTTCAAAAAAAAAAAAAGGTAGGAAAATGTAATACGAAGAAAAATAAAAGCTTGACCAAAACACAATGACAAGATTTTGAAGCTGAAGTGTCATTTGAACAGCTACAACCATGATCACTACTAACTTCTATCGCATCACATCCAGCTAGCACTGTTCTGTTCTGGAAGGTTCTCTCTGCATTTCAGAAGAATAAACTGAGTCCATTTGAGATTACTTCCTACACATGGCATTTTGTCACCTGTATACCTCAGTGCCTGGCGGGTCTCAAATGTGGCCTGCAGGTGTGATTCTACACCCCTGCTTTGGTTTCGTACGTGTGTGGTCAGCACCCTCATTCATTTATGAAGCTCACAGCTACTGAGCACCTACTATGTGCCAGGTATGCAATGCACTTGTTCATTCTTTCTCTATTAGTCTTACAACCCTCAGTTCTTCTGATGTTTCTATTGACGCAATTTGCAATTTAACTTTCAAGTGATCCAAGACTACGTGTTTCACAGTTTGTTCAAAGCAGTACTTTATTGGGGAAAGGCTAGAGAAAAAGTGAGAAGAGACATATACTAAAAGATAAGAAGGACTGCTGTGCCACCCATTTTATACATAAGTGTGTTACTTTTTTAACAGAATTTTCAAAAGCACTGCATTTTACCCCTAGCTCTAGCTTTAAGCAAATAATATTTGGGAGCATCAGTTAAAGTATTCATCTTGTTATGACTTTACATTCAAATAATCTTATGTTGCCAAGGATAATACTGGGTTAGCATGAGCTATCTGCCATCAAGATGGGAGAGAAAGCATCACCTTTTCTGTTTCTACGCAGAATGAAGTTAAATAAAAATGCGGCAGTGAGCTGCTTTGTCTGCTGATCCATGTAGAGGACCACATAAGAGAGGTTTCAAGGGAACAGATTCTCTGCACAGATGAAATAAACTGATGACTCCCCATCTGTCCCCTCCACAGTCTCAAAGCTAATATTCATCCTAGCCAGGTTTGTCAGTAAATACATACTCAATGTGTTAACTATACTTACAGTCCAGTTCTTCTAAGCTCTGCTCAGAAAAATTGAACAATTCCAATTTTTTAAAATATTTGCTTACAAAAAACAAAACCAAGAATTATACGTAACTGAGAAAAAATGGATAGGGTTCTCATGGACCAAAAACTGTGGAGCCGGTGATATTTAAATATGTTATTAGTGACTCTTAATAAAGTTATTGAATGCCTACCATATATAGCATGGGGGAAATATTTATCTATTTACTCAGCAATATATATTAACAGCTAATTATGTTTCAGACTCTGTGCTGTGCCAGATGCTGGGGAGATGCGAGACAATCTTTATGTTCGAAAGAACTTCAAGCTGACTGGAGACTCGAATACAGACCACATTTCAATTAACAGAGGAAAAACATAAACAATAAATACTTCAGGGTTTCTGAGCAAGTCTCCCAAGGCTCATAAAGAACAATTATGTTCACAAATGAGACTGGAGCTCAGTGGGTGGGCAAAAGGGACCATGCTCTGCTCTGCCTCCCCCACCTGCTGCGCACTTCACAACAAAAATGAAATAAGCTCTTCCTGGGACAGAGTTCAAGGTTATTCTCTAATTGTCCCAACCTCTCTGGCAGGGAGACCTGTGGCCAGCAGAACCATGCTGAGGGGAAAACAAGGGAGAAACTGACCAGCGAGTCAAAAATGGACCAGGAAGCTTTGGGGACCACCACACACACGTATTCGAGCCCATAGATCCTCCGATGAAGAAGAAATGAGTATATAAGCACATCTAAAAGGTCTACAAACCTGTGTCCTGAGGGCAGGAAGAGGCACTTATGCAACTGGGGATTGCAACAAAAGTAAAAATACAAATTACAAAACAATAAAAAAATATATAAATTGCAAAACAAAAGGTTGAAATCCCAGTGCAAACTTTCTAACCATAGTGAAGCAAAAATAAATTAAAAGAATTATGAAAGAGACCAAAAAAAAAGACATGGACAAAGTAGATGTTAGATGGCAGACGAAGTCTGAAATGGAGCTTTTAAGAGGAAGCACAGTGAAACCCGTGGGCAGATCTCAACACGAACTCACATGCCTCCCAGCCCCTCTGAGAAACCCACAAGAAAAAGAATCAGCATTTATCGACTTGGAATCTAAAATAAGAATGCTGTGGCCCACTAAGAGGTAAGAAAGCAAAAGCATTTCGGATTTAAAAAGGGCCCAAATCCACCAGAAAGATTTAGAATGAAAAGCAGAGTTAAATAAAAAAGAAAAGTAAGTAGCAAAGCTGGCAGTCACTGTTGACTGAGTGATGCATTTTCAAAGCTTTAAAAATAGCAACACGGGCCCTGGTCGGGTAGCCTAGTTGGTTAGAGTGTTGGCCGGATACACCAAGTTTGTGGGTTCAATCCCCGGTCAGGGAAGACACAAGAATCAACCAAGGAATGTGTGAATAAGTGGAAGAGCAAACTGATGTTTCTCTCTCCCTCTCTCCTTTCCTCTGTCTCTACAATCAATCAATCAGTCAACTAATCAATCAATCACTAAAAATAGCAAAGGGAAAAATGTAGTCTCAGAAACTTTTTTAATGGAAGTAAATGTCAACTGAATTCAAAAAGCCAAATTCCAACCCCAAAAAAGAGAAAACGTAACCCACTGATTCAAATGTAATTGATTAAGAAAAGCAAGGTCGCTCTTGAGGCCGGGCAATGCGGATATTCTGCAGAGGGCAGTCACTTTCCGATGGTGGGAGAGGGAACTGCGGGGGCCTGAAGGGACACACGGAGAGGGATCCTTACAACATCGTCAGCCTTCTGTCTCCAGTTCTTATGGAGAGAGAGTGTTTTCATGCTGATTAATTCCCTTTTTCTTTCTCTCACACATACACACCTGATGCTGACCTTTCCCGTTCCTGCAGGTAAATTCACTTATTTTGCCCATTCCCACGCCTGTGCCACCTGATTTGTGTCTAATGGTGACAGTAGAATCTAGTTCACCACAGCGTTCCTGCAAAAGTAATAGATTAGTTCCTTTAAAAAACACTCAGGTTCGTACGGTACCTGGGAGGGACCCGTCTTTAAGGTGAAAGGGGGAAATAAAAGAACGTGCGAAGTGTCACCAGCACCTACACGGTGTCAGCCCCTGCCTTCCGCAGCCTTGCTCCTCTGAGCTCCCAGAGCTCCCAGTGCCCCGGGTGTGGCCTTGCTTGGGCCTTCAGCCAGCCCTGACAGCAGGGTAACCGCTGAAATCAGTCAGTCTGCTGCCGAGTGTCCTAAGCTAACTTCTGGCCCCAGAGCAATGGCAGGATTGGAGAACAGTGAGGTCTGCCTCTGAAACACTGCATTCCCCACTTGCTCGGAGCCTAACCGAGAAGGGCCGTGCAGACGCCCGCCAGGCACGCAGGACCCTTGCCCACAGGGCTCAGAGGTGGTCCGCGGCAGGTTTTAAATCCATGTCTCTCTACCTTTACCTGAGGACTTTCATGCATCGCCCCATTCTACGCTCTACCCTCTCTTCACCGGCGACACTGCCTGTCGCTCTCTCACGTGCGCACGCTCAGGTAGCTGTTCTCCTCTGCCTTGGGTGAGAGCTCAGGTGCAGTGTCTGCTCCATGGCCTTGTTGCCCTGTTATACGGGTCTATCGACAGTATCCATGTGTCGGTTATATTTTTACCGCTATGAATCCACCTGCCTCCTGGCATATCCAGCTTTTGAGCAATAATTTGCTTGCACTGGTTTCCTTCTGTGAGGTTTATCTCCTAAGTCATCAGTCATTCCCCTGCTGTTCCCATGGAGAGAATATGCCTCTGTTTCCCTGGCACTGGCTGCACCAAACATGTCCTTACAGATGTGGAGATGCGTCCCCCAGTCCTTGCCCCAAGGAGACGTCTTCCTTATATGAACATTCCCTCTTTACCCTCCCCCTAAAAGTCCCTCCCTCATCTGCTGTATGAAGCCTTAATTCCCTTGCCCAACGCTCTACGCTCCTCCATGAAAAGTAAGAGGAAATACTTCAACTACAAGAATAGAAATACATTGCCTGAAATTTTTGCACGGTGTCAGATCAAGTCATCCTCTAAGAGCAGGTTGTGAGGAAAGGAAGGTGAGAGGATGGAAGTCATGTGTTCTTAAAGAGGGGCACGGGTCACTTGCACCTTGCCTGGCACAGAACCACAGTCCCTCAGAGGCACAGCCCCGGACTGGCCTGGGTTCCAGTCTCCTCTGAACAACTATGTGACTTCACCTCTCTCTGCGTCCACTTCCCAATCTGTGAAATGAGGGCTTAGAGAAGATGATCTCTGAGGTCTTTTCCATCACACAAACCTGCAATTCTGCTCATTTTTTAGGGGAAGAGACGAGACATTTTCACAGAGCCTTTGAGGTCACTGTGCAGGAGGAATGCACCGTTTAGTACATGAAGGGAGCAATTTATCTCATTTTATTTACTTATAAGCTTATTTACTTATTACTTTATTCATTTATCTTTTAAAAATTTATTGAAAGATGCCCTGGTAACATTTCCTGGAAGACATAAGAAAGGTCTTCAAATATATGGGAAGCTCTCCCGTGGACACCCTCTTCCTCAAGTAGAATTGTTCTATGTAAACCCATGAGGCAGAAATGAAACACACCAGTAGAAGACAGATTTAAGTTCAATGTAGAAGAAATGTTTTACTCATTTGGGGGATAGTCCAAATATAGAATCAACTAAAAGACTTCCACAAACACACTGCTTTCTCCCAAAAATGTCTCTTGAGAATGGGAGTGTTCGACCACAGGTATTATCTGGTGGTTGCTCTTGCCCTGACTTTCTGGGAGAAAGCATCCTTCCCAATGCGTCTTACCGCTGCCTGCCTCGGCCAACATCCTGCACAACAGAAGGACTTTTTAGCTCCCAGATCAAAGCCTCCCTGTGTGCAAAGTGCCCATTGTTCATTAGTGAAATGTGACTTGCACCTGCTCGGCTGAGAGGTACCGCTTTCACTGTGTCCCTCTCGGTTTCAGCAGGCTGTAGCGAGATCACAGGGACAGTCACTCTGGTGACGAAGGAAGCCACGCTCTGCCAGTCAAAAGCTGGACCAGCTGTGTTGGTCCTGTGTGAACCAGGTGCCTACTGCTTCCCCAGGAACCTGGTGCCAAGCCTTGGCAGCAGGGTGGACCAGCAGCTGCTCCTCCAGCTTCAGTCTTGTTTCTCTCTTTCCTCCTCGGTCTGAGAATCCAAGAGCAGTCCCCTGGGAGGCCTGTTACGAAGAGGAAGAAAGAGAACTTTGAAAGGAGATGGAAAGGTGATGATTACAAAAGCTTGGCTGGGGGCAAGAAAAGCAAGAAATGCAGTCAAGGCATTTCAGCCAGTCTAAGCGTCTCATATTCTGAGTTGCATCACCCCCAAGAGAGGAGAAATTTATTGCAGGAAGGCAGAAATCACAGTGAGAAAATAACCTGTTTATTAATAATATCATTGATATTATTGTTATTGACTATAGATTTCAAATCCATGTCAACATTGATCCAAATAAAACAGTGATCATGATAGAAACTAACAGCCTCAATTTAGATTATCAGGCAACGCCATGTGCCCTGCCAGGCTGCTCATTCGCTTGGTGCCTCATGGATTAGTGTGGAAAATAGCAGCCGGAAATAAGACTACCATTGGTTCCTATGAGATTTCCTGGCTGTAGGTTCACTTGGTGTTGTGACTCAGAAAATACTATTAGGCTATAACTAAACTGTATGGATTTGGGTCTTGAATTGTATGTTGCGTGTTCTTTTTCTAGAAGATTTAAACACCACTAAGCCACTCAGTCAATTGTCTATGCCCCTTAAATCTTACCATCTTCTCATTACTCAGCTGCGTGGAGCAGGAGTGAACAACCCATTTGCCAAATAAGTTGTTTCCACCCCCAAAAAGCTCTACCTTGCACACTGTCCTTGGAGATGTGGCCAAGGGCTCCTTCCCAAGCAGTAAATCCCCGTTTGGGGGGGGGGGGGGGGATGGAGAGTAAATGACACTGTTGTGCAGTGACTCATCCCCTCGCTGACTTCATTCACTTCTGTGTTTGCAGCCAGTTGGACAGCTGTGCTGGCCATGTGAAGTCACAGAATTTTCTTGTTCCAAAGACAGGAAGATGGGGGAGAAAGCAGATAAAACAGTGGATTCGTGTGTGTGTGTGTGTGTGTGTTGAGCCATAATTACTGCATGACTTCACTTCTCTGACCAGCCACAGTCACCGCATTAGTCACCAGTGCTCAGAGGATGAGACAGGCCTGGGTGGATTCAACATGAAGTGGGACAGGCCTGGCAATTAGGGCTCAGGTCCGGGAAAGGGCTCCCACTGTGTCACAGTGAGGTGACGGGCAAATGCCTACGGCTAAGGGATATGGTCATTAGCTGGAAACTGAGAAAAATTAGGCCCTTACAAAAAGTAAACAAGGGCCTTGCTCTCAAAACTTCCACAGTCTAGGGGGAAACCTATGATTACTCAGAAATGGAAAAAATGCCCTCAGATCACAGAAGAGAAAGTAACTCAGAATTGCTAGAGGCTTGAAAACCAGTGCAAATGGGGCCACCACCTGCACACTCTTTCTAACGTCAGTTGAACCCTTAGCTCTGCTGGTGCAATTTTCCTCGTCATCAATTCATACTCACTTTCTCCTGTTTCCCACAAAGACTATTCAAAACCTCCAGCATTCACCCTGGAGCCCACACCTCAACCCTCTAAATAATACAGAGTCAAGACCAAATTCAGCCCAGTGGACCCAGGTACTTTCTCTCCTATTCAAGACCGGTCCATCCACTCTAGCCTTGATACCATCCGCTCTTTCTTCCAGGTGTTTGTTTGCATGTCTTTAATCTAAAATCAGAGGATTTATCTTCAGCCCACTTTTTACTGTCAGGGTGAGAGCCTGCTTCTCTGATAGAATTTCTAAACTATCTCTAGCTCTTCCTTCCTGTAGCTTTTGATTTGTAGTTCCAATGGATCCCTAACCTCTGCACCTACATATCCTATGAGAACCACAGAAGCATCATGTCCAAAACTAAATCAACATCTTTCTCACTAAACCTTCTTCGGATCTTTCTATCTCTGCTGCTAACATCGGCATCTACCTACAAATCAGCAAGTCAACTTTCACCACACACACCCCCTTTGCCTCGTATCATACATTCAACACAACAAAGATGCTGTTGAATCTACCTTTTAAATTTGCCCACCTCAAGGAAATGTTCAGTGCTTACTATCCTACCGCCTGCCCTAGTCAGCCCCCTCTCCTCTCACCTGAACGGCAACAGCCCCTTAACCAGGGAACCTCCTGCCTTCTGTTTCATTCTCCATCAGTCCAACCTCCAACCTATTGCTGGAAGGTTCCCATATGTGCAAATCTCAGCATTTAACATTCCTTTTTAAAATCCTTTATTTACTCTGTATGGCCTATAAAATAAGTTACAAATCCCTTAGCCAAAAATTCTCCATGATGTGATCTATAGCTCTCTCTGCATGCTTTTCTCCTGTGTGTCTTCCCTGCCCTAGGCCTATAATACACATATAACTTTTTCTAACCCATCGGTTTATGAGGACAAACCAGAAATGCACCCTAGCTATAGAGCTCTCACTCTG
Organism: Miniopterus schreibersii; assembly: GCF_964146895.1. Classification (NCBI taxonomy): domain Eukaryota; kingdom Metazoa; phylum Chordata; class Mammalia; order Chiroptera; family Miniopteridae; genus Miniopterus; species Miniopterus schreibersii. Next base: position 65,670,827 of record NC_138109.1, read on the forward strand.
GACTCCATCCAGACCCCTTAGTTGATCTCTACCTGGCCTTGCTCTAATGGTTCTGTGACTTTGACCTCGATCCCGCTATGGCCTTTTAAGTTTGGTATTGATAGTTGATCTTTCTAGTAAATCTAGACTTTCTTCTAACAGGCTTTGACTTATATTGATGGTCCAGTTCATTGAATCTCTGTTTGCTTTGGGCATAAACACCAAACACCAACTCTTAAAAACTCTTAGGATCCAAGTCTAAGTTGTAACTCAACCAACACCTGACAAGACAAGCCCCAGCACCCAGGATCAAGACATGAAGACACCTTTGTTTTATATATGTTCCTCAGAACCAAATTATTTATAGCCCCTTTAATACCCCCTATGGTGTTTCATGCCCATGCTCTGTATGGAATAATATTTTAACTTGTTCACCTGGATAAATAACACTAGATCTTCTATATTCATCTCAAGTGTCCCCTCACCCATATAACCTGCAGTATAGTGGAAAGTGTTGACCAGAGGAGAAATATTAGAGCTATCTAGGATGTAGGCAGAGGAGAAGGTATCAAAGCATTAAATTAATAAATTCAGGAGATATTGCAGGACAGCCACACCTTGAGGAGGAGAGAAAAAGAAAATGAGAACTGAAAAAGTCATAACTGTAGAATGGCTCACATGTTTTTAACTTTAAAAACTGAAACTAGCAAAATACCAGAAGGACTCTGACCAAGTAGAGGTAATAAATGAGGTTAAGGGTAAAAGCATTTTCCCTAGCAATAAGATGCAAACCTTATGGTAATGGCATTGTACAGGCAGGCACACCTCAGAGATATTGCAGCTTAGGTTCCAGATCACCGTAATAAAGCAAATACCACAATGAAGCAAGTCGTGAATTTTCTTTAGTTTCCCAGTACATATAAAAGTTACGTTCACGCTATACCGTAATCTATTAAGAGTGCAATAGCATTTTGTCTAAAAAACAACATACACACCTTATTTAAAAATACATTATTGTTAAAAAATGTTAACCATCATCTGAACTTTCAGTGAGTAATATCCTTTTGCTGGTGGATGCTCTTGCCTTATTGTTGATGGCTGCTGACTGATCAGAGTGGCGATTGCTAAAGGTTGGGGTGGCTGTGAAAAGTTCTTAAAATAAGACAACAAGACACCTGGCTGGGTGTGGCTCAGTGGTTGAGCATTGACCTGGGATCCAGGAGATTGCTGTTCAATTCCCGGTCAAGGCACATGCCCTGGTTGTGGGCTGGATCCTCAGTCAGGGGTGTACAGGAGGCAGCCGATCAATGACGACTCTCTCATCATTGATGTTTCAACTCTCTCCCTTTCTCTCTCTGAAATCAATAAAGATATTTTAAATAATAATAATAATAAGACAACAAGGAAGTTTGCCACATCAGTTGGCTCTGCCTCTCACAAACAATTTCTCTGTAGCACATGATGCTGTTTGATAGCATTTTATTCACAGTAGAACTTCTTTCAAAATTGAAGTCAGTCCTCTCAAACCCTGTCATTGCTTTCTTAACTAAGTTGATGTAATATTTTAAATTCTTTGTTGTCATTTCAACAATCTTCAGAGCACCTTCACCAGGAGTAGTTTCCATCTCAAGAAACCACTTCCTTTACTCATCCATAAGAAGCGATTCCTCAGCCATTAAAATTTTATTATGTGATTGCAGCAAGCAATTCCGTCACTTCTTCAGGCTCTACTACTAGTTCTCTTGCTATTTCCACCTCATCTGTAGTTACTTTGTCCACTGTCGTCTTGAATCCCTCAAAGTCATCCATGATGGTTGGAACCAACTTCTTCCAAACTCTTGTTAATGTTCATATTTTGACTTCTTCCCATGAATCACAAATGTTCTTAATGACTGTGAGTCCTTTCCAGGAGGTTTTCAACTTACTTTTCCCTTTTCCCAGATTTTTAAGAGGAATCACTATCTATGGCAGCTAAAGCCTTACAAAATGTATTTCTTAAATAAGACTTGAAACTTGAAATTACTTATTGACCCATTGGCTGCAGAATGGAAGTCATGTTAGCAGGCATGAAAACAATATTAATCTCTTGTACATCTCCATTAGAGCTTGTGGGTTACCAGGTACACTGTCAATGAGCAGTAATATTTTGAAAGGAATCTTTTTTTTCAGAGCAGTAGGTCTCAACACTGGGTTTTCAATATTTAATAAACCATGTTGAAAACAGATGTACTGTCATCCAGACTTTGTTGTTCCATTTATAGAACACAGGCAGAATAGATATACATAATTCTCAAGATCTCTAAGATTTTCAGAATGGTAAATGAGCAATGGCTTCAACTTAAAGTCACCAGCTATATTAACCCCTAACAAGAAAGTCAGCCTGTCCTTTGAAGATTTGAAGCCAGACACTGGTTTCTCTCCTCTACCTATGAAAGTCCTAGATGGCATCTTCTTCCAATATAAGGCTGTTTTGTCTACATTGAAAATCTGTCATTTCAAAATCTGTAGCCACCTTCATTAGTTATCTTATTTAGACCTTTTGCATAGCTTGCTACTGCTTCTACATCAGCACCTGCTACTTCACCTTACATTTATATGTTATGGAGATGGCTTCTTTTCTTAAACCTCATGAACTAAACTCTGCCAGCTTCAAACTTTTCTTTTGCAGCTTCCTCACCTCTCTCAGCCTTTATAGAATTGAAGAAAGTTAGGACCTTGATCTGGATTAGGCTTTGGTTTAAGGGAATGTTGCTCGGCTGGTTTGATCTTCTATCCAGACCACTAAAACTTTCTCCATATCAGCAATAGGTTGTTTCACTGGAGTAGGACTTATAATTTCCTTCAAGAACTTTTCCTTTGCACTCACAACTTGGTTAATTGTTTGGTGCAAGAAGCCTAGCCTTTAGCCTATCTTGGCATTCAACATGCTTTCCTCACTAACCTTAATCATTTCTAGTTTTTCATTTACAGTAAGAAACATGTAGCTCTTCCTTTCGCTTAAGCACTGTGGGCCATTGTGGGATTATTAATTGACCTAATTTCAATATTATCATACTGCAGGGAACAGGGAAGCCCAAGTTGAGGGAGAGAAATGTGGGAAGGGCTAGTCAATGGAGCAGTCAGAACACACACAACACATCCATTAAGTGCCCCATCTTACATGGGTGCAGCCCGTGAGGCCCCAAAACATTTACAACAGCTACCTCAAAGATCACTGATCACAGGTCACCATAAAATATATTATAATAATGAAAAAGTTTGAAATGTTGTGAGAATTACCAAATTGTGACACAGAGACACAAAGTGAACAAATGTTGTTGAAAAAATGGCACCAAAAGACTTGCTCAACACAGAGTTACCACAAACCTTCAACTTGTAAATATTCAATACCTGTGAAGTGCAATAAAGCAAAGCACAGTAAAAATGACGTATGCCTGTAATAACAAAAAATCAAATGTAAATGAACACAGTGTAACTAAAGGCATCACGTTTTCCATTTAGCTCTATTTTGCAGGAAGATCTGGAGAGAAATTTGTGAGGTGTTTGGAACATAGACAAAGAATACAGAAATAAGAATAACATACATAAAAGAGTTAATTTAAGATTGTATATTCAAGAATCTCTGGTCTGAGCTGTGCTAATTAAAAATTATGAAGAGCCCGGCCGGTGTGTCTCAGTTGTTGAGCATTGACCTATGATCCAGGAGATAGTGATTCGATTCCCCGGGACACATGCCTGGGGTTTCAGGCTGGATCCCCAGGAGTGGGCATGCAGGAGGCAGCCGATCAATGACTCTCTCTCATCATTGATGTTCCTGTCTCTCTCTCCCTCCCCCTTTCTCTCTCTGAAATCAGTAAAAAATAAAAAAAATAAAAAATAATATTGCAGATGCATATCCTCAATGTCTCATCTTTCTTTCATCATGGTTTGAAAGAAAACCCCAGGTGTCAGGAACCTGGACTGAGAAAAGGGGAATGGTTGGTCTTTGGTTTCCTGTTCACAGTAACCTAGGAAAACTGCTGCTTAGAGTGGCCCTTTCTCTCCTGGCATCTCCTTAAAGTTGGGCCCAGGGACAGAAGGAAAAGATGGGTAGAGATGAATTAGACCAGGAATTCACACCTTCCCTACAGACTCCCCACTCAGAAGGAGTTCACTGCCTGTCCTCAACGTACCAAAAGCATCCTCTGATTACTCGGTCATAGCACTTTGCATGTTTTCCTGGTACTCTGTTTGTATCCATTTACCCATTTCCTCCAAGTATAACATACTATACTAGATTAGGATAGGATTGGATACGATCAAATAGGACGCAATAACAGACTCTGAGATTTCAGCAGCTTAGTGCAAATTTTTTCTCAATCATACAAAGTCTGATGCAAGTCATCAAGAATTTCCCCATCTGGCAATCATGGGCCCAGACTATCTCCACTGTGTGAAACTGTTAGGTCAACACATCACTCCTGGGTCATGGCAGCATGGAGGAAGAGAGAGGGGGTGGTGCACTGACTCCTAAATGCTTTTGGCCATGATTTGCGTTCACATCATTTGCATTCACATCTCATGGCTAGAGCCAGTTACACAGCCCCATCGCCTGCAAGGGGCTGAATGGTATAACCTCCTGGAAAGAGATAATTCAATACAGTAAGCACTGTTTCTACCACTTCAATCTCATTTGTACTTGTGACCCTAAAACCTGGAGAGGGGCAAGTTCGTACTTAGTACTGAGTAAAGATTTGCTGAATCGTGTTGACTCTGCCTGATAAGCTTAAGGGAAGTCTCCACAGAAGATGGTATCAGGAAGTCCCCTTCAAAATCCTAACCCCAGGACAAGGGTCTGAAACAAAAGAGGAACCAAGAGAAAGCATTGCTGAGGGATCCAGATGAATGAATTAAGACAAGAATAGTCAATAGCATCACATGTCACAGAGGAAATAAATAAGAACATGACTGAAAACAGGCCATTCGATTTGACAATTAGGTCATTAATGGCTTTTCTCTGGTGCAGGCCAAATCTCATTATGGTGAGTTTTAAGAGGGAATCCAAGTCACTTCAGTGAGCTAGAGTTTCACAGTAGGAATGTTGCTCAAAACAGATGGCTGTTTGAGATTTGTAGATGTTTTGTTACTCTGAGATTTTTAACCCTAATAAAATGTCTTGCCATGAAATAGCAATAATAAGAATAGCTACCACTCACCACGTACTTGCTATATGTCCAGCACTCTGCAAAGTACTTTATTCACATTATTGCTAATATTTAATAACAATCCTAGAAAGAAAGTGTTGTTATATTCTGATTCCACAGTTAGTACGTATACAGTGAGGATGAGGGCCCAGTTCTGCTTGGTTTCAACGTTTGTGCTCTTTCATCTACATCTCAGTCTTGTTCACCAAAACGTGCAGTGGTTAATGCTGTAGATATTAGATCTGGGACACCCTGTCACAATGGAATGGCTCTTTCATATTGAATTAGGCTATCCTTTTATTTTTAGCCTCAGAATCATTCCATACTGAGGCAGAGTGATTATTATTCTGAATTATCATTCTGAAATTGCCCTCACTTAAAGAGATACATTATGTAATGTATTATGGTATCCAAACTTTCTTCAGTTCTTCCTTGGTTTGCTTACTGTTTATCATTTCAACCTTCCTTTTACTTATGGAAATAATAATTTGATAACCATAAATGATTTTTGACATTGGTTAATCCTCAGATGTTTTCTCTTTGACACAAAATTGTAAACAGTGTGCTATATTTGGATAATGATCTTTTCACAGTAAATTAGCAAAAAAAGTAAAATGTATACTTCTCAAATTTTACAGGGAAGACCGTGTTGAGTGTAGTATATTGGTTTAATTGCAGTTAGATTGAGAGATTATCTTTGGAAAATTCTCTTTGGAGTCAGTAGGGAACCAGTAAGGAAAATTTGGAAATGCTCTCTTGGCCATACCAATAGGTAAACAATTCAAAACCATAGTTCATTTAAAGCTGCCAGAGAAAAAAACACTGTTCTCGCCCTTAGTTAATATAGTCCTACAGTTCTATGGTGCTTGATAGTTTAATAATTCCTAAAATGACTGGCCAAATTGCCTTTTTTTAAAATATATATATATCTTTATTGATTTCAGAGAAAGGAAGAGAGAGGGAGAGAGAGATAGAAACATCAATGTTGAGAGAGTCATTGATCAGCTGCCTCCTACATGCCCCCTACTGGGGATCAAGCCCGCAACCCAGGCATGTGCCCTGACCAGGAATCTCCTGGATCATAAGTTGATGCTCAACCACTGACCCAAGCTGGCCAGGCCCAAATTGCCTTTTTAAATTAGTACCTGCAATTGAATTTCTACCTGGTTGGTCTATCTAGAATATGACTTATGATCACAGTGTTCCATATACTCTTTCATATATGGCTTTTTATTTTATTGAAAAATTCACTGGACTTTCTGTATGGGGGACACTGAGACACCTATCACACCTTGCCTATTAAGTCAGACATGTATGCAAGTTAGCATTTATAAAGGTCATTGTAAATTTTATTCCAAGCTTCACCAGGAATTTCAAGTTTGTATATTACTTTCTCAGAGCCTGAAAACTAAATAATTATTAAAAGTAAGAATTATTTCATGTGGATCTTTAGGGATGAGTGTTGGAAAATAAACATTAAGCAGAATGAAATCTTATAGGTGTGTTTCATTTATTAATTTATCAAATATTTATTGAATGAACACTTGAAGTGGGCAGAGTGCTGGACTGGATGCAACAGGAAAGATACTCCATATCTTCAGTGTAATATATTGCAGTAAAAGGAAACTAAGTGGATGGATTTGCTTAAGAAACATGCAAAGCAGTATTTCCACAGGTGGAAATAATATAATAATGCTCATTTCCAGTTTTTCACCAAAGTTTCCTCAGACATTGTTTGGTTGACAGGAGTACAACCTCTGATCGTTTCCTTAAAACAAGCTTCTATGAATATTTCCTGGATTCTTGCACATTTGAAACTGCTTTTCTGTAGCCTCAGACCAGAAAGACATCTTGGCCATAAATGAAGTCTCTGGTTCGTTTTTCCCCCCCTTAAATATCTTATAATGATTTTCCCATTGTCTTCTGGGATTGATCTGTATCTTTAAAAAGTCTGACACTTGCCAACTTTGTTCCACCATCGGTGACTTGATATTTTTACCTGCTGGCTCAAAATATTTTATAATTTATTCTAATCACTTTAGGTTATGTCTTGATGTTGCCTTTTCTTGATCAATTTCCCCAGAAGCATGGTAAGTCCTTTAAATATATAGATTCATCCCATATTTTTATTTGTAGAAATGTTTCCTTGGATTCTATTTTTAAGTATGTATTCTGTGGTCTTCCTCTTCAGAGATTCCATATATATGTTTCCTTGGTTTTATGCCTATAAGTTTTACTCTATTTCTTTTCATCTCTGTATTTTATTCATTTTATTCACTTTTATTAAATAAACTTCATCCCCTGCTGTGCTTTCAGTGATGTCTGTTCTTCTTGTGTTCTATCTAATTTGGTCTTTTTCTTTCCTTCATGATTCTGACAAATCCCATTGCACTGCCTCCTTTAACTTATCTGTCATCCGTTATCCAGGCCCGAGTCATTATATTTCTGCTTCGTATACCTTCATTAGTCATTGTTGTTACCCTATTAACAATTTTTATACGTGGAGTGCTTTTACAGTTTTTATCTGCTTCTTGGCAATAGTTCTCTGGTGCATTTCATTCATCTACAGAAAAATTGTCCTGTCCTCCGTAGTTAATAGTATCCCTGTATACGTGCTCTTCCAGCTCCTTTGTTCTTGCTGTTGTGACTCGTATTTGAATGAGTTTAGTCTTCCTGGACCAGCTATTTGCAAAGGTTCCTAGCAGGCAGAGAAGGGCTGAGGAGCTACAGTCTGCCAGGCTGCACAGAGTCTGTGGCAACACACTGTTCCCTTTGCCTGGAAGGTTCTAAGCGGCTTCTACCAATGTGATTCTCCAGTTTCTTCACCAGCCGCTGCCACCAGGAACACATCTCTTGCCTTTCAAGATAGTAGCCCCACTTTTTGTTGGTGCATCTTGCCTTGTACTTTCTGTAGTCTGCCATCTGCGTGGCCCCCAAGCCCTTTGCATCTCCCCACAATGCCACACCCTGTCCCGTCTCGTCTAGGGTAAACAGACCTCAGTTTTTCCAGGGTCAAGGAGGTTCCTAGGGCATGGGACATTCGGTGCCAAAGCTAGGAAAGGGCTAGGCGAATTTCGACAAGTTGACCACCCTGAGTTCATTCTTGCTCACTGCAGCTGCCATTGAAGATGAGGTCTACCCCCTGCTGGAAGTCACTACTTACTGTGTTTTCTGTAACTCATCATGGCGGATGCTCTCGCCTCACCATTCTTCTCATTGCCTATCACCACTCACCATGCAGCTCCTTGCTGGCTTCTGCTAGCCTCAGTTGCTTTTGGCAGTGTGTGTGTGTGTGGTAGTTTAAGACATTTCTAGGTCTCCTGGTTTCACTGAAAATGGAATTTGTGGATTTTTTTTCCATTCAAATTCTTGTTCTATATAATTTCCAAGAGAAATAGAAAAATGCAGACAAAGCCTCTACCATGTTTCCTTGGAGCTCAGTAGATATTTTCTGTTGTCTTTGTAGAGTCCCAGGTTGAAAAGCCCCACTTTCGTGGCAATTGAATTTCTTGACCAAGTGAACACTGCTGTTAAGAAGGCCGGGAAGCTCAGAACAAGATGATCATGTAAGCAACACCCCATGCAGAGCAGTGAGCCTACAAGATGAATTTCAGGCTGTGTATGCTACACATTACAAGAACACATTAAGGCACATAAAAACACAAAAGCACATTATAAACATCAAGTGCTATATGGATAAATAGTAATAATAAAAATAGTATAGGAGACACCTAAGAAATCCCAATGGGAGTCACTAGCCTACAGAAAGTGTACGTAGAATACAGAACTAAGTTTTAAATAATCCCTCTTTAAATAAGAAATTCCTGTTTCTTGATTATGACCAAATACATAAACAAAAGGGGGAAAAATAGGCAGAATGATTTGCTACATGCAAATCATTGTGGCAGATGCTGTTGCATGGGTTATTTTATTGAATCCTAACAACTCTTCAAGGTAAGTGTGGTGGCAGTAAGTGTCAGAAAAGTTAAAATATCCAAGATCATGCAGCTAACAAAAGCTAGAGCTAGGATTTAAACCTGGGTGTCTCTGGGACCAATGCCCTTCTTGCTATACCACCCCACCTCTTTTCAATCAAAGAAAGAAATTGATGGAAGTTCAATGCATGGAAGAGAAGACTTGAGGGAGGTGATAACTTAAAGCAGGGGAGTGGAAAGGGCGTCATTGAGTTCTAACCAGATGTGACAAAAGCTCAAGTATAAATAGTGTAACTGCTACAGGAACACAGAGGGAGCAAGAAAGTCAGCAACCATATTTATTAAGATTTTTAATGCAATTGCTTCAACAAGCTGGAAAGACATTTAAGACTTGAACAACTTGGTGCATCTGGTTTCATCCCCTGACAGAAGCCATTTTGACGAAGTGGGAATTAAATTCACAAATGTAAGAAACTAGAATAGTTTATCAAATTTCTTCCTGCTGTTATGAAAAATAATGTTGTGATAGGGAATGAGATTAAATCTCTCAAAAATCAAATTTAGTTTTAAAAAAGAGACAGAATGGCAGGCTAACTGGTCTACCAGAGGGAACAGAAGTATGAGGTCTAATTCTTAGAAAATGATTTGCAGAAAGAAAGTCTGATTCTTCATGTCACTGAAAAGCTATTAAAATTAGATAAGCTCCGAGTATTTGAAAATGCTTAGCCTACAGTCCCTTCCCAAATTACAGGCATGCAGAAACTCTACTGTTCAGGTTGACATCATTGCAATCATCTTTGTCTTCAGTCAACCCGCCTAGAGACTCCAATGGGAGCAAAACCCTGTACATGTTTGACCATGGCTTCTACATAGTGCCCCCATGAATAGGAAGAAATTTGGGGCTGTGAGCTTTTAGCTGATAGGAGGAAAGTACACTATGTAGGAAGCTAAGTGATTTGAGGAGCTTATATAGCCTTGACCAGAAACCTCCTTACAATGCCATATATCTTATTTTGTTAATTTCCAGTTATTCCTGTAAGTTATTCAATAAGGAAATAAAACATTAATTCTTCATCTCCAGACACTGGTGCATGTGGATTCCATTCATCTTTCTCTAACTACTCCAGCACATACTGACCTCTTCTTTCTCTGAAAATTAGTCCTATGGCTGATGTGATAGAGTTGACCCTTAATTGCTTTTTTTGTGATTGTTTATGTAGGGAAACTTTGATTTAAACTAGAGGATAAGTTCTGTAATCATTAGTTGTAAACATTGGGATAAGCAAGAGCAGACACTTAACATCTATTAATTCACTGAGCACAAGGGAAAGGGAATGTTAATGGAAGGATTGAAGGGAAGGAAACAATGAAATGCAAAGCATGAAGCTTGTTGAGGAAGGGGAAGCCTTCATGAAGCATTACAACACTGAACACTGGGCAGCCAAAAATTTACAAGGAATTCTGGACACCTGGGAGAAGTGAGGGCAGAAGTACCAATAAATAGAAGAAAGCATGAGAAACGCTGACTGCTGCATCTATTTGTATTCACTTAACTAAACAACGAATTGAAAGTCATCGTCTTCAATATCCTCATGCATAGCTTCAGGAGGAAGAAATATAGCCATCAAAGAAAAACACAGGGTCAACCACAGGGATCAATATAATGACAGTTGCCAAAGGCAACTTACTCTTTTATCCCAGAAAGGAGTATAGAAATATACCAAAGAAAAATACAATTTGTCCAAGAAAGTAGAAAGCAAGCCCTGGTTATATCTTTAGGCCACAGAATTGAATATGCTGTCTTTTCCTCATTCAACTTACTCCACCCTCACCCTTCATTGCAGCCTCTAGTTACCAGGTTTAAGAAATAAAATTAACATTTACAAGTGGTACAATGTGAAATTTCATTACACACGCACACACGCTCTGGCACACAACAGGTTCTCAAATAACATCGTTTCTTTTAACAACAGTTCGTTATAACATTGATAAGAGGCTGTAGGAACTTAAGTCTTTATATCAATTAGCTTATGGTAAAATTGGTTTCATTATATGTCATTTCGAATAAAGTCACAGGACCGAACAACAACATTAAGTGAGGACTTACTGTGTATGTGTGTATAGCAAATCATTCTCCATTTTCATGATTTTTTAATTACACAACATTAATAACACTTTGGTTAAATGAGCAGAAATGCTAAGGAGCAGACAAGTCAGACCATATGGAAAACAATTTTCGTTCATAAAAAGCTTAATCGTTACAAGGAAAACATTAGAAGATGGATGTGTTATAAAAGATCCAGATGACTCTAATTTGTCTCTTTATTTATTTTGTGCTCTCTAAGCCACCTATTGGCTTTCGGGGGGGAAAGTCAATTCATGATAAGGCTTTTAAAGCTGAATCACACTAAAGTCTGTTTGACAACGTGATGCTTGATGCTTAGAAATTCTGAGTTGCAATGTTGAAAGGCAGTAGAAAGACAAATAGGAAGCAGCCAATCGAAGGTAAGTAACAGGCAAGGCTTTTTTCTTTTATTCAGTTTCACCAGTGTCTCTAGATTTTTTCTAATTTTTTGAAAAGTATCTGACTGGTTAGCCTGGAGCTGGGGAGAGATGAGAAAGGGACCTGTGATCAACTAAGCCGCACTGGGGGAAATGAAAGCTGGCCTCTCTACCCTCCAAAACGGTGCCTTTTTGTTCACTTTTTCTCCTATTCATTCAATCAATATAAAATTTATTGCATATCTGACCTGGATAATGTCATCTGAGTCACTCAATAATAATTAAGACACTGCACTTGAACTTAAAGGAACTTATAATCAGATAAAGGAGAGATTCTACCAATAATCATAATGTAATCGAAGGTGGTAAACACAGGAAGAGCAAGGCAAGAACAGTACTGAGTATAATTTGAGAATGTACAATCCAGGGCTCCAGACTCAAGTTCCAATATATGTTCCACTGTATGGGTTGCACTTAAGTGAATTATTTGGGAGCTGGCTTGCAGTTTTTTCTCTTGACCCTAAATTCTGCCGTCATCATGAGTGACTTTATTATCTTCAGAGCCAATCCAACTTCATGACTTTGGAAACTTCCTCTTCTGTTGTGTTTTGGCTACCCCCTCCCATAACTGACATAACTCAGGACTGTTCCATCTCTGAATCTGCTCATTAATATAAGCCACCCCTGACCACAGACTACTATCATTCCAGCCGACACACTCAGTTACTCCCAGCACACATATTCGTCAGTCCTATCAAAACCTCTGGGGCACTAACTATTCTACTTTGCTCTTTTCCACCACTTCCAGGTTTCGTTTCCTTCCTTTTTCATCTAAGAGTCTGTGGTTCATAGCCTCAACTCTCTTGCTAATCTTTTTTTCCATCTTTATTGAGATATAATTGACATATAATATTGTATAAGCTTAAGGCATACAGTGTGATGATTTGATACTTGCATATATTGCAAAATGATTAGCACAATAAGGTTAGTTAATACCTCGATCACCTCACATACTTACCATTTGTGTGTGTGTGTGTGTGTGTCTGTGTGTGTGTGTGGTGAGACCATTTAAGATCTACTCTCTTACTAGCTTTCAGTATATAATCCAATATTGTTAACTATAATCACCTTGCTGTACATTAGATCCTAGAACTTATTCATTTTACAACTGTAAGTTGCAAAACACCATATTAGTATAATAAAGGGTAAAAAGCCACAAGGTCATCTAAATAGATACAGAAAAAGCAATGGACAATATCCAAAACTCTTATATGACTAAAACATTCAACAAACTAGAAATACAAGGGAACTCCTTCAATCTAATAAAGGGCATCTACAAAAAACCCACAACTAACATAACATCAGATTTAATGGTAAAAGCTTAAAAGATCAGGAACAAGACAAAGATGTTCATTCTGACTACTATTTTTTTTTTAATTCAACAAATATTTATTGAGTGACTATTATGTGCTAGATATTGTTCCAGGTACTTGCAACATATCAGAGAACAAAACAAAGATCCCTACCCTTGTGGAGCTTACAGCCTAGCATTTATGAGCACTTTGCCTGCATGCTGTCTGTGACTCCAGGCAAGTCAGGTCGCCTCTCTTCACCTCTGTTCTCAGCTACCAGGTGCAGGAAGAAGCAGGCCCAGTCCAGGTCTGAGTAACCTGTCTGGTGCAGTGTAGAGGCCAAACAAGACATAACCCCCAACCCACTACCCAGGCAGATTGGACTGGAAGTTGACTTTTGATAAAGTATAAGGGGCGAGAACAGGGGGATTGGAGCCAGATGGTCTGGTGTGCTGCTTCACCAGGGCCTGGGCTGGCTACACACACTGCTGCTGCTGTTGCTGCTGCTTGGTGGCTGCCTTGCTGGCAAGGTCCTTGGCCTCTGTAGCTGCCAGTGCCGTCTCCTTTGCCTTCTCCTTGGCTTCTTTTTTCTATCTCAGCAAGGGTTTTGGAAGGGACCTCACCTTGCAGCTTAGCCAAGGTGTATTCAAAACCCTTCATTATCTTGGTCACATTGCTTTTGAACCAGGTGAGGCCAAATTCCTGGACATCTCTGAAGATGCCAAATAAACTAGAGGAGACCCAGGCTTTCTGGTGAATTTCAGTCCAGCAGCTGTTCTCAGAGTTCACACAGTAAATACATCATTCCTCCACCACCTTAAGCTGGGCATGGTTGATGTTTCAGGTGAAGGTGGTAATGGTCCGGTTCTGTGGGTCCAGAATAGAATCTTCCAGGATGTACACCAAGTGAGCAACATTGTCAGGAAATAGTCACTTAGCCCAGTGGGGCATCCTGTTGGTCTTGGTCTGGAGTCTCTGGGACAGGACTGATTCTTAAAAACTTTTTATATCTTAAAGCTATTAAGTTTTGTGGATTGTCTCAAACATTGCAAATATTTTTTAAATTTCAAGCCATTAAAGTATAGTTGATACAATATTGGGTTTTATAGCCAGGAAGAACTGAATTTGAACACCAGTTCTGCCTCTTCCTAACAGTATGATCTTGGGCACATGACCCTCACAAGCTTCCATTTCTCATCTGTGAAATGTGAAGAATGATACCTACTATGTAGGATTGATGTGAAGATTAAGGTAGATTATATATATCTAGTCACTTAAGTAAGGTTCTTTGGTTTTAGGCAACATAAACTAACTCTGACTAATTTAAGCAAAACAACTAATGTGTTGGAAAGATATTGAGATAGCTCACCAAATTATGGAAGAGGTGAACAACCAGGCCTTCGGAAGGACAAAACACAGGGGCAGCCCCAGGGGACAGCAGCAGGAGCCCTTCCATGGACTACCCAGCTAAGGTCCAGCCATCACATGTACCAGCTCCATTTACTTTTTGTCTCTGGTGTCTACACTCAATATTCAAACTCTCCATTGAAAGAATTTGGCAGGCCTAATCCAGATCATATGCCCTCCTCTATAATCAGGGAGTGGGTTTAATTACAGAAAGAGAGGCAAGCAACACCCCCTCCAAATAACAAAAAAGAGGGGAAGGAGGGAGGAAGGAAAAAGATAGAAAGAAGGGAGGGAGGGAGGCCAGCTAATCCTGCAAAGTGCCAAGTGCTGTATCTGCTCCTTTAGTAAACTCAAGAAAACAGTACTCATTCATTCCAGGAGACATTTTTATCAAGATTTTATACATACTTAAAAAAAGATATTTCACTGACATCAGAATCTTAAATGAGTTTCTCAAGATAAGTTATATTTTGCTCTTACTGAACTCATTCCCAAGAGAGCCAGCCCTAGAATCAAGCTGAAAATCTCAGTACTCAAAGGGCTCAGTGCTTCCTAGTCACCATAAAGCAGCAGCAGGCCTCTTTCTTGGCCCTGCCTCCTGAGGATATACTATGCATGGTTAATTGTATTCTTGAATAGAGCAAGATCCTGAATGGAACAAGTATTTGAAGATAACCTTCCAAAAGATCCAATATTTCAAAACCAAAATAGAAATGAGGGAAAACAAGTTTTTAAATTTATACAATATAACCATGATGGAAAATCCTCCAAAGATAGTAGTATTCTTGGAAGGGACTTAACCCTCTGAGACTTGATTTCTGGTCTTTAAATGTGTTTGATGGTATCTACCTCTCATAACTACTCTGAAGATCCAAACAAGATGAAAATGAGATTTAAAGTATAAGTACCATATCATAGAAATCCACATTTCCCTATCTCTTTTCCCTTTGAGCCAATTGAAAGCACTATGAAAATGTTCTTTGCCTGATTTTATATACACATATGCATTTATAAATATATAGAATTGTATAATATGTAATGTATAAGAGTATAATAATTGATGTATTTAAAAGGAGGCCTGCAAAACATCCTGCCAGTATCTCAATATGATGCCATTCCTCACAGCAATCCTGCAAGTTCCACTTTACAGATGAAGAAAGTAAATTTCAGAAAGTTTAAACAAGGGCCATGTCAAAATTCAAACTTAGCTCTGACTCCAGAACTCATGGTCTTTCCCCTAAGCCACATTACCCCCCAGGAAGGTAAGATGTTCCATAAAGAAATCATTGTAGAACTAGACAACACGGTAATCAATTGCTAAAGAATGTGATTTCTTCAGCCAGTGCTCTGAAAGGACATGAAGAAACTCATAAGTTGCTTATGTATCTAAGCCCAGCACCTGGCTTAGTGCACAGGAGGTGTTCAATAAGGGTGTATGGAATAAATCTTGTCTGCAGTTTGGTGGGGAAGATTCCATGGAAGAGAAGAGATGCCAAATACCATCAAACACTTCTGGGAAAAGGGTTTGAGGGGGAAAAAGCTAACAGATTTTAGGTTGTGAAATTCTTTCATCCTCTCTTCCCCCATCCAGCCACCCAGCAATTGTGATTGTCATTTTTTTAGTTAAAGAAGAGGAAGAAAAATAATGAAGAGGAAAGGAGGAAAGAGAAGAAGAGACCTATGAGTCTCTACAAGTCTGTTATTAATAGTTTTCATCACCAGTATCCTTTCAGCTTTGATTTTTCTCTCTGATGGGCCACAGTATTTGAAATCAACCTTTCAAAGAATCTGATATTTCAAAGGTAAAATGAGAACTTCAGGTTGCCAAGATTTAAAACTTTGTAGACATTGACACACCATGATCAAGTAAAATTTACTCCAGGGATGCAAGATTGGTACAATACCTGCAAATCAATAAATGTGATACATCACATAAACAAAATGAAGGGGGGGGGGGACACATAATCATATCAATAGATGCAGAAAAAGCATTTGATAAAATCCAGCACCCATTGAAGATAAAAACTCTCAGCAAAGTGGGAATAGAGGGAACATACCTCAACGTAATAAAGGCCATATATGACAAACCCACAGCCAACGTCATATTCAATGAGTAAAAACTAAAAGCATTTCCCTTAAGATCAGGAACAAGCCAGGGATGTCCCCTTTCCCCACCTTATTCAACATAGTCTTGGAAGTCCTAGCCACAGCAATAAGACAAGAAGAAATAAAAGTCATTCAAATTGGAAAGGAGGAAGTAAAACTGTCATTATTTGCAGATGACATGATACTGTATATAGAGAACCCTAAAGATTCCACCAAAAACTACTAGAACTGATCGATAAATTTGGTAAAGTAGCAGGATACAAAATAAATATCCAGAAATCTGTTGCATTTTTATACACCAATAATGAACTATAAGAAAGGGAAACTCAAAACAATCCCATTTATAACTGCTTCAAAAGAAATGAAATACCTAGGAATAAATTTAACCAAGGGTGTAAAAGACCAGTACTCAGAAAATTGTAAGACACTAAAGAAAGAAATTAAAGAAGATACAAATAAGTGGAAGCATATACCGTGCTCATAGTTAGGAAGAATTAACATCATTAAAATGCCCATACTACCCAAAGCAACCTATAGATTCAACACAATTCCTATCAAGATACCTGCGGTGTATTTCACAGAACTAGAACAAATATTCCAAAAATTTATATGAAACCACAGAAGACCCTGAATAGCCACAGCAATCTTGAGAAAGAACAAAGTTGGAGGAATCACACTACCTGATGTCAAACTATACTACCAGACCATAGTAATCAAAACAGCATGGCACTGGCATAAAAACATACATATAGATCAATGGAACACAATAGAGATTCCAGAGATAAACCCACACCTTTACAGTAAATTAATATTTGACAAAGGAGACAAAAACATACAAAGGGGTAAAAATAGCCTATTCAATACATGGTGTTGGGAAAATTGTAGAGATACATGCAAAACAATGAAACTAGACCACCTTCTTACACCATACAAAAGAAAAAACTCAAAATGGATTAAAGACTTAAATGTTAGGCTAGAGACCATAAAAATCCTAGATGAAAACATAAGCAAAAAAAACTCAGACATTTCTCAAAACAATAATTTTTCTGGTATATCTCCTCAGGCAAGGGAAACAAAAGAAAAAATAAACAAATGGGACTATATCAAACTAAAACAGTTTTACACAGCAAAGGAAGCCATCAACAAAATTAAAAGACAACGCACTGAATGGGAGAACATATTCGCTAATGATACATCAGATAAGAAGTTAACATCCAAAATTTATAAAAAACTTATAAAACTCAACACCAAAAAAGTAAAACAGTCCAATTAAAAAATGGGCAAAGGACCTGAATAGACACTTCACCAAAGAGGACGTACAGATGGCCAACAGACATGAAAAAATGCTCAGTGTCACTAATCATCAGAGAAATGCAAATGAAAATTCAAATCACAATGAGACATCACCTCACACCTGTCAGAATGGCTACCATCAATAAATCAACAAACAAGTGTTGGAAAGGACATGAAGGAAAGGGAACCCTCATGCACTGTTAGGAATACAGGCTGGTGCAGCTACTGTGAAAAGGAAAGCAGTAGGGAATTACCTCAAAAATTAAAAATGGAACTGCCTTATGACCCAGTGATTTCACTTCTGGGAATATATCTGAAGAAACCGAAAACACTAATTTGAAAGAATATATGCACCCTTATGTTTACCGCAGCATTATTTGTAATAGCCAAGTTTTGGAAGCAGCCCAAGTGCCCGTCAGTAGATGACTAGATAAAAGAGCTGTGGGACATTTACACCATGGCATACTATTCAGCTGTAAAAAAAAAAAAAAAAAGAAGGAAATCTTACCTTTCGAGACACCACGGATGGACTTGTAGAGCATTTTGCTAAGTGAAATAAGCCAGTCAGAGAAAGACAAGTACCATATGACTTCACTTATATATGGACTCTAATGAACAAAATAAACTAACAAAATAGAAACAGACTCATAGATACGGAAAAGAGGCTGACGTCTGTCAGAGGGGAGGCAGATTGGGGGACTGGGTGAAAAAGGTGAAGAGATTAAGCAAAGAATAAAAAAGAAAGACTCATGGACACAGACAACAGCGTGATGATTGCCAGAGGGAAGGGGGTGCGGAGAAGAGGTTAAAGGGGAGAAAATGGGGATGGAAGGAGACTTGACTAGGGGGTGATAAACACAGTATAACATACAGATGACGTATTGTAGAATTGTATACGTGAAACCTGTATTATTTTATTAACCAATGTCACCCCAATAAATTCAACTTAAAATTTTTTTAAAATAAAGATAATTATTTATAAAGTAAAAAATAATAATAAATAAAAATAAAATTGTATAGACATTGAATTATTTGTATGATATAAACCTGTTGGAAAACCCTCCAAAGAGATCTATCCAAAAGTATATCTGATAAGGATAAAGCCATAGCCCTAAAAGATATTTCCTCAAATTCTCTGAATTGGAGCTGAGGAAGTATATATTGCAGTTATCTAATTTTTCTTTTCTTTTTTGGTATTTAGAGATAATTTTTTTCAATGAAGATTAGGAAATAGAATCAATCAGATTCTTAAGGGGAACACCACGAGGGCTTCACAATGCACTCTCCTCCCTTTCTAAGGGACACCATCCAGCTAAACTCTGAATGAGGGAGGGCTCCAACAGGATTGGCATCACCCCACCCACCCCTGGAGGAGTCTTGTTATTAAATTATTTTTCAAAGATTCGCCTTCCCCTCGTCTTCAGAGGCATACAGCTGGGAGTCATTAGCTGTAATCAGTGGGCAGCCAACAAAAGAGGAAGCAGTGGGGGAATGCTCTGTCTTTCTGTAGCAGCCATCTGGGCAGAGGGAATTTGGTTTTAAACCCTAGGGGGTGGAGGAAGTTATTGGGATCTCGTTATATTTGGACTTGACTTCAGACCCTAAACAAAAGATCTTTTTTTCCCCTCCAGCTTTGCTTTCTGGAAATGGGAGTAAAAGATAGCCGTAGGAAGCTGGTGGCCATCGCACAGGACTTTACGGGCAGAGTGGGCAGACAGTCTGGCTACAAAAGCCAAACACTGGCTGGTTGGGAGACTGTTTCCAGAGGGTCTGAAAGAAAGGAGGAGCTCGTCCTACTGTGAGCAATCGTCCTTTCTCTTTCCTTCCTCCCCCAGCTCACAAAGAAAAGCGCGCCTCGTCCACTCACACAAAAAAGAAAATTATGGGCGTCTTTTAAGATCTCTACATTGAGAGACCATTTTTCACTAGTTTCAAAATAGAAGACCACATTTTTCATTTCATCATTTCTCTCCCTTCTCTGAGGACGTTGGCAACGTGATGTAACAAAGAATCAGAACACACTCTGAGGCTAGAAGCCTGAGTTTTATCCTGGTTCTGTTGCTAACTGAATGAGTAGCCTTAGCAAATGAGGTCAGCTCTGGGCCTCGGCTCCTTCATCTCTAAACTGAAAATAATGATAGTTATTTCTCATAAATTTGCTAAGAGAAATTGTAACGATGGGTATCAAGCATCTAGTATCCTCTCTAGAACCTAGCAGCCAACCACTAATTGATTACAATTTTTATTTGTGATATTTATAACAAACTTTTAATAAAAGTGGCAAAATACACCAAATCATTTCAGAGGATTTGGGGGGAGAAACTTAACAAAGTTAGTTAAGCACGCCTCATACCTCCAAGTCAGAGGTCCCTAACTTGGGAATCTATGGGACCAAACACCACAATAGAATGTATGTTTTAGCTTCACAGGGTCTTTAATTTTAAATTTTATTTTCAGTGTCTTAAAATGCAGATTTCACATTAAAATATATATTTCCGGCATCCCTTGAAAAACAGAAAATTTAGCCACCCTGGGCCAGCATTTCTGAATAGCAACAGAGGGCTAGGGCTGAATAGGGGCTTTCCTTTTCAGATAGGACCTGTGCTCTTCGGTGTCCCCTTCCTCCCAAATGCAGGATTCTGTCCCTACTTCACTAACTTACCCTGCCTGGCCCATTTAGGCATTTGAATCTGTGATACTTTATCTAACCCTCTGCCTCTATGAGAAACAAAAGGCGTTTCATGGAGGATGCTGTTAGTAGTTGCTGGGCATGGAGTGAAAGGAAAATCATGTCACATCTTGATTACTAGGACAAGGGGCACCAGACCCAGTGACTTCCGCAGGAATTTGGAGACTTGTCATTTAACGTCCACAAGTCTCAAGTCCCTAAAGGCAGCTAATATTTACTCTGCCATTTCACAAGGTGGGCGTGAGGATCTATTAATGTAACGGGTGTGAGCAAGCTGGAGAATGCTATGTACAAGTGTAAGGTAAGACTATCAAAGAGAATGGACACAATATTTAGAGGAAGGAAATTATTTACCAGCCCATCTCTAATATTATATCTTCCTTGGAAATCACACAACTAAAAGGGATGTTTAAAACAGTTGTATCTAGCCCTCGATTCTACAGATCAGCGATCTAAGACATGGGAAGCAGCGTTTAAGATGCTTACAATACAGTGAAGAACAACAAAAATATATGAAGAGGGTGCTCACTGAACCGATACCTAAAACCATGTCAGCCTCCATGAAGCCCAGGGAGGGAAATTGCAAGTCACCTGAAGGAGATTTGTTTTTTTCGAAGGGAAATAAACTGCTTCTGCCTTGGATTTCAAACTGTAAGGATAGTAGGTGCCTCCTTGCTCTGAGGAAAGGCTGTAACAGGACATATGTGCCATAAGCAGACACAGAGATGTCTCTCCCTTGTTTGCCAAGCCATATGGATGGAGCGAGACATTTTTCAGAAAGAAACTATGAGTCTTCTGGGGGGGGGGGGGCTCCTTAAGATTCAAACTCCCTAAGATTCAAAATAAGGACATTTGTCAGGAAGGACCAAAAAGTCCCTCACCCAAGGTCTGCTGGCAAGAAAGGGAAGTCCCAAAGGGGAGCGCACAGGAGAGCAGGGGTGCAGGGCCAAGGCAAGTCTAAGAGTCGGGTAAGTAAGGGGCGCGGCTGGAAGCTGTTCCGTGTCATTTTGGATCTTCCTAAAAACAGATAGAGAGAGGATTAGGCAGGCAAGGGGCTTGTTGGGGGAAACTCTCCTCAGTAATAAGGGGGAAGGAACAAGAAAAGGAGAGCAGAGCCTTCAGACCATGATGCAGGACCCACACATGTGAAGGGACAGAAGGAAGCAAGTGGGACTAAGTCCTGAGGAGGCCTCGGCCAGGCCGACGGGGACCAGCTGAGCCACAGCTGCCCGTTAGGAGTATCTGTGTCAGGCGGAAATGTCCCGGTTCTAACACCCTGTCCCCAGCCCTGTCTCCATCAGTCTAAAGGTGGGACAGTGGAGGTGGCTATCAATCAGCTGTGCTCCCCACAGCGATCTCCCTGAAGGGAGATCTGACCAGGTCACCTCTGTGACGGCCATAGACAATCTGGCCAAATGGCATGCTGCCATGCTTGGGGACTCACAGCGTCCACCATGTAGATGGGCATCTGGGCCTGCAAAGGATTATTCCTGAACCAGGCTGGACAAAACTAATGTTCAACAGCAGACTAACTTGGATTTTCAGTCCTCTCCCTCTGCCGCCCTTTTAGAAAAAAGGCTTGCCCTTTGGGGACTAAATAAATCTCTTTAAAAGTTTATTTATCTTTATTAAAATATAGTTGACATACAATATATTAGTGCCAGGTGTACAACATAAAGACTGGACTTTATATGTCTTATGATTAATCATAGGAAATATATTCAATAATAAACCCCTTGATTTTCAAACATAGAAGGGGTCTATTATAAACTCCAAGAGGGCGATAACAGATTTCCTGCTCATAATATCATGGAAGGGAGGGGAGTAACCAAGCAACGAATTAAAAAAATAACATGTCATGTCAATATATTTGTACCTTGGGTAGGAAGGTACATATGGCTGATTACATATGGCTATAGGAAGTTATTAAATAACAGAGGATTTTTACAGAGTCAATCAGTGACAGAGATATCTAACAGCAGTTATGATAACTTATACCTGTATAGAACTTTGTAGATTAAAAGAACTTTACATCTATTACATTCATAATCCCATGACAACCAGAAAGAGGAGACAGAATAGTTTGTCTCCATTTTAGGGATAAAAAAACAGAAGCCAGTGGAGACTAACAAATTTTTCTGAACTCCATTACCTGTAAGTAGCAAAGTTCATACTGGAATCCTGTTTTATCCCCAGACCCTCCTGTCTATCCTTTCAATTCCCTAGGTTGACTCCCTAGATTGCCAGGTCAATGCACTGGACAATAAATTCATAGGATGCTAAAGGAGGGAAGGATCTCATTTGGCTGCAGTAGTCAGAGAGGTCATTCCAGAGCAGGAGAGATGGGCTCTGTTTCTTTTTTGGTTTTTGTTTGTGTGTGTGTGTGTTTCTGCGTCTTGAATAATGGGTGGGACTCAGAGAGATAGAGAGGAGCGAAATGATGTTCTAGCTGGGGAATGCACGACATTGTAGGAGAGCAAGTAAAATAGCTTGACAAGTACAGAGGAACCTTAGAAAATCCAGAATGGTGAGTTGGGACTGGGTGGGGAACTTTATCCAGAAGGAAGTAGAAAGTATCAGGTTTTGGAGAAGGGATGATGCCATCGGGGCCATTGGGAAGAGCACTGTGCCCAGAGCCCTGTGCCTGGTGTTTCAAAGGCAGAGAGATGGACCTAAGGATTATGAAATTAGTTTACCAAAGGACTGGGACCTGATTATAACAATAATGAATACAGAAGAGCTGAGTGTTAAGGAAGTAGAGAATGAGACAGTTCCCATCTCAGAAATCACAGAGATGGTTTCCAGAAAGAGAGTCTCAGGGGACAGGATCAAAGAAACAGATAAGAAACCACTTTAAACAGCTTTTATCATAAGGATCCTATTTCAGACCAATCCCAAAGTAAATGAGGTTAGGAAATGTTTATGTTAGAAGATTTGCATGTAGAACACTGTTTTCCTCTTCTTGGTTTCAGGGCAGCCAGACAGAAGAAATTAAGTGTAATTAAATATAAAAAGTATCAATTAGCACTGATTCTCCCATCTATAGAGAGAAATGACCAGTTGGGAATGAGTGATCTAATCTTTTCTCAGACCTCAGAAGGCGCAGTAACCAGACATCCATCTAATCAAATGGAAGAAGACATCACAGGAAAGAAAAGGGAGGGTTCCCAGTACACAAGGGAATTTTTTCCCCCAAAGTAGCCCTTGTTCAACAGGTCATTATAACCTCTAAAGGAGTAATGTCTGATGTTCTGCTAACTTATACTCACACAAATCTGACAGTCTTGGTCGAGACAGAATTTTAGTCTTGAGTGATATTTCACCTGCATCACTTAAATATTCAAACCTTTATATACGTGATCATCTGTCAGAATAAACACATTTAGCATTAATTCCCACTTACATTGTTTTGACCAAGTAGATTCAAACCAACCACTTCTCCATTCTCTAAATGACTTTATATTTCAGTACTGAGTACAATGTTTCCGGATTATAACTTTCTGTTCCCTTTGCAATCATACATAGGGGGTCCCACCAACACTTTTACCATTCTTCCTGCCCAATTTCTCTCTGCTCCTTGCTCACTGAGAACCACATCTATGCATCACCAGTCAATGGTTTTAAGGCATTTTCTAATTGGCATGGTTTCCCTCCACTTTCCCCTGTCCTTAATATCCACCCTCTCCCCAAAACATACACTTACACATACACAGCCTTATACATACAGATTCTGAATATAGGGTAGATGCCTTGCCAAACAATTATATTGAATTTCACAACATAAAACAGTTAATTTGGTGATTTTTATAATAAGCTGCTAAGTCTCCTCAGTCAAGCACACCCAAGTCCTACCCACCCACCCCCATCCTGAGCGTATCTGACTGTACCCAGGGGCCCAGACACCTCCAGTAGGAATAACCTCCATTCCTCTGGGATAAACCATCCCTTACTAGCTAGATAAAGCTCCCAGGCCACACTCGGCGAGAGTTCTAGAGTCTGCCTTGGGACCTGCCCTGCCTTCCCCGAGCCAGTCCCCTCCACCACCTGCCACCCCCTGCCCCTCCGTGCGGGCTTCTGTGAGGGACGTCCTCCCACCAGCCCCTTCCCCTGCATCCACACTGGACACTGCGCTTTTCCTGTGTTTCCCGAAGCAGCTCTAACCCAAGGCTGTGAGTAGTAGAATTCTACTGACAGCTTGAAAGTAATGGAGGGCTGTGCAGGGCAGAAAGCAACTTCCTTTCAACATCAGGCAAAGGGGGACATGCACTGGCCAGTCTTGACCGCGAGAAATTTTCGGGAGCCATATCCCTCCATAGGCCACAGGCATCATCCTCTGTGTTCCTGGGAGCCCTCACTCTTCCCCTGCCCTCCCCACATGCCCCCTTCCCTCTCCATTCACAGACCCTACTTCACTTGATTATGCAGATCAACAAAGCATTATCTTTGTCTCATTCTGATTCCTCCCCAATTTGCCCAGGAAGTCTTGTCTTTCTCAATCTAAAGGCCTATCAGGGCTTTTCGAAAAGCAAGAGAATCATTCCCTTGGGAATAATATATTATGTGATTTCCCTAGAAGACAGAAACAGGAACAGATTTTCATTTGTTAGTAACTTTTCCTTGCTCTATTCATAATGGCTAAATATTTGGAAAGCCTTTTAATTAGGGCACAACTCCCTGAAGCTCACTGCAGTGTCCCCAGGAACGCTCTCCTGCAGCCTTGAAAGCTGTGGGACCAGCAGTGGTCATGAACCCTGCTAGCGGTGGGCTGACTTCACCCTGAAACTCACTCACAAGACCACCAACACCAGTTTGCTCCCAGGCAGGGGAAATGTACGTTATTGCTTAGCCGGGCCATGTTTTACTGCTCTCCCAGAGGTTCCCTGTTCTAACCCTCCGCTGGCAGCAGAACATCCCTCCCACCTCCTGCGGTGACCTTGCTCCCCAAACAGCCCACGTGCACCTTTCTTTCAGTTCTCCCACAACACACGGCTGGCCGTGAGCTTGCCATTTACATCAGTGTGACCATTATTTGCACTCCCTGGGATGTCCTTGCCATCTGACCTTATCAGTCTTCGACTTCTAACCTTGCCTGCTTCTCTGTCAGTTTTCATCTTTCCTAATCAATAGCCCTATATTAGTTTGCTAGGGTTCAAAATTCAGGTGTCAGCAGGACTTGCACTGCCGCTGAAGGCTCTGGGCAGAATCCTTGCCTCTCCTGGCTTCTGATGGCTCCAGGAGTTCCACTGTCGGTGGCCACAGAATTCCAGTCTCTACACCCATCTCCACACAGTCTTCTATCTCGGTCCTCTGCCTTTTCTCTTAGAAGAATCCTTATCACTGGATTGAGTACCCAATCCGATAACCCAGATTGAGTATCTCATCCGGAGATCCTTAACTTAGTTACATCTGCAAAGGCCCTATTTCCAAGTAAGGCCACATTCAGAGGTTCTGGGTGGGCATAGCCTTTGTAGGGGAGGAAGACCACCATTCAGCCCACTGCAAGCCCCACAGTCCTAAGAGCCTGCCCGCTGGCTGTGCAGGGCATCCTTCAGAGCCCCCAGGTTCAGAAAGGGATTCGCTGGGCTGCCCACATGGGCTTGAGGGAACCCTGTTCCCTTTGCCTTGGGCGGGTACATACTATCTCTCCACCAACAGAACTGCTGCCAGAGGTCCGGTTTCACCTGCCAGAAGCCCACAGCGGTTGGTGTAAGGTGGGAAACGCAATCAATCTCATTGGACTTTTCCATCCCCACGGCAGAATGGAAAGTTTAACTTTCTCTCCTCTCACCCTCCCTGAAATTTGTACGTCGTACTGCATGACAGCATTTTCCAGACCACGGTCTGCGGAACGAGACGTCGCTGAGCTTCCACAGTCAATGCTCCGAGAGCGACCACGCACGCGAGCGTCTTCGTGGCTCTGAGAAGCCTACGGCAAAGTAAGTAGACTTGAGAAAGGAAACCTGGTTAACCTCATCTAACCCAATGTTTCAGAAACTCTCTTCCTCTTAAAGATCTTTCTTTAACAGAGTCTCTTTTAAGATCCCATGGAATGCTAATGTCCGGCAGAACACAATTGGGAAATGTCTTTTGAAAATATTGGGAGTGTCATAGATTAATATTGCATAAGCAACAGTTATTGTCTTCTCATTTCCAACATTAGAACATGCAGCTGCATCTTGTCCTGTTGGTATTCTAGAGCTAAAATTAAAGTCTTCTCTGACCAATTTCGGCTTTTCTACTTAGAGCTGAGAACCCTGAATTAGTTGGCATCTGTAAAGGATGAGGCACCAAACTAACACACAATAATCCTTGAGATCTTTTTGAAGACAGTGACCCACCTCCTGTTCATCCGCCTTTCTCCACCCTCCTCCTAATGCTGGTACCTTGTGTGTAACGAGCACTAACTGGATGTTCTCTGAGAGCAAAACCGTGCATTTTGATGTCCCTTCTTGCACTAAAGTAATTTATGTGTCAGAAGAATAAGCCCTACTTATTTTTCCTTTCTCAGACACAGGAGGATACTATTTCAATGATTATTTATGTTTTAATAGAACTGAGAAACATTACATAACAGATAATTTGCAAGAAAGTTTTCAATGAGTCATTTCAACTTAGAGAACTTGATAACTTTAAGCACGGATACCACATATTGTTCAAAAACAGGAACTATATCCATGTGCCAAAGAGCCTGATTCTAGGTTCAGGGGAGCCTCTTTCTGAGAAGGTGGCCTGAATGTTAGAATGGACACTGACCCCCGAGTCAGAAGAGCCAGGTTTCAGTTCTACTTGCAATACCACAGACAAGACTTTCTGAACTTGGAGTTTCATTCTTGAGTTTCCAGATACATCAAATGGACATGCTAATACAGTCATTCCCCATTACTCAAGGGTTCTGTATTTGTGAACTCACCTACTCGGTAATATTTATTTGTAACCCTGATATCCGTACCCATGGTGCTTTCACAGTCATTCGCACACATGCACAGAGTGGCAAGTAATCTGAATTGCCCAACATGTGTGTTCCCAGCTGAGGTGGAATAAGGGGACACTCTGCCTTCTGGTTCCAGGTCTCATACTATAAACAAGTGTCCTTTTCCTGGTCTATTTAATGCAACATTTTCACACTTTTTGTGCTTTTGTTAGTGATTCCACTGTTTAAAATGGCCCCGAATGTAGTGCTGCCCAGTGTTCCTGAGCACAAGAAGGCTCTGATGTGACTTAAACACGTGTGTTGGGTAAGTTTTGTTCAGGCATGAGTTATAGTGGTTGTGGCTGTAAGTTCACTGTAAATGAACCAACAATATAGAAATAAATAAGGTGTCATTACACAGAAACACACATAAAACAAGGCTAAGTTGATGAAAATGTTGTGAGCAGAAGCTCTCCAGGACTTAACCATGTATTTGCCTTCAGAGCAATGGTTCAGTATTTACTAATTCAGGTCAGAAATAGGGGAGAGCTCAGAAAGTGATAAAGCCTCAAACAATATGTTATTATGTTAACTTTATGTTAATCTTAACAAATTTTCCTAGTATTAAGACTGTTTAAGAATCCTTTGCCTTCCAGATGCAGGCTTTGTTTTTATAGGGCTAGAAATGAATTTAGAAAAATAATGATTTCACAAAATGCTCCTAATTTAAGCCATAAAGGTGAAGAAAAAACAAACCTAAAACATTTCAAGAAAAGTTTAGTATTAGATTTGAGTTTATAGAAACTTTATAATATAATAGTTATTAAGCACAAAATCTGCAGAGCATTTTATAAAGAGAAAAAGATCGAAATCCCCACCAGTCTTAGAAAATTGAACTTGCCTCAGATAGACAAGGGATGTATAGCAGAGGAATACTGGGTTACTGAAGGGTCACTTGGTCCTAGGTGTTCACAAGGCTAATCAAATATATAAAACAAAGACAATTCTGATCAGGGTAGAGAGTTATGAGAGAAATAGCAGCTGCCAAGACAGGCCGAAAGGTGCCCAGGCAAAGCCAGTGAGGGTGTTTTATCCACTGAGCCGTTTGATTGGGTCAGTTTTATCAATGAGACCATCGGCTCTATTTAGAAGAATTCGGCTGAAATGTTCCAGGTGTTAGAGTATCATCTGCATGGTTACATAGCTTCCCCCAATCTGTCTCCCCAACTCCACTATCAACGGATTGAAAGGACTTTGGGTTTTGAAAATCTGATGTGCCTCATTCCCACGGGTGGGTATGTTGCTATGTAACAAAGAACATGCCAGTTCATCTTCCCCTAGCACCAGGCACAGCTGGAAGGAAAGAAAAGGAAACCCATTTTAAAACATTTTAAAGCTCCTCTCTATTCCAGACTATGAGACTGCTCTGTTTAGGATCTAAAATATGCTTACTTTAACCCATCTTTGTTGACACAGCCACAAACTTCAGCAAATACTGGAACCAGACTCAACTAGATTTCTTAGAAACTTTCATAAGTGAGCAAAATCCCCCTTTGATTTTGCCTGATGTTCATCTGCTATAACTTTTACCAAGTTCTAAAAAGGAAATCTTCTAGCATTCTTTATTCTGTATTTTATTGTTAAAAAAAAAAAAAGGCAATTGGACATTCATCCATTTCAAGCTATAGTAAATTTTGTCTCTTCACCCTCTCCAAAGCTTTTTTCTGATAGCCCTCATTTGTCTATATTTTATAAGCAGTCCTTCTAACCCATGGAACTCTCCCTGACTTCCAAAGTAATGAGGATAATTGGACTTGTGCTTGCAGGGGAAGAAAACAAACAAACAAAAACCAACAATTAAAAACAAAAAAACAAACACAGAAGCCAAAGCTTAAGGTTAGAGGAGAAGGGTTGGGTCCAGGAGACCATCTTTTTTCTCAAAGAGCCCCAAATGTGTTCACAATCTGCTGACTCTCTATTGGGAGGACCGTAACTGTGCTCTCCCAGGTGCAAAGCTGGGGGCTCATGAACTCTGGCCTTTGTCCCCCGACCTGCTCTCCGACCTAGCAGCATGCAGAAAGCCAGGAGCCCCCTCTTTCTCATGTGGCAACCAGCTATGTAACCTTGGCCCAATCTCCGGTAATTTCTCTGAGCTCCAGAATCGTTGTCAGTAAAGTCTGGGTAATACCTTCTCTGCCTGAAAGCTTGGAAGTAGACCTTCCCATTTCACATCTAAGATCCCTAACCATGTATTCAAGG
The DNA here is from genome assembly GCF_964146895.1 of Miniopterus schreibersii. Taxonomy (NCBI): domain Eukaryota; kingdom Metazoa; phylum Chordata; class Mammalia; order Chiroptera; family Miniopteridae; genus Miniopterus; species Miniopterus schreibersii. The sequence goes on from NC_138109.1 coordinate 65,700,442, forward strand.
CCCTAACACCCCTTCCCTCCTCTTCGCCCCTTCCCCCATGAATGCCATCCTGTCTCCAGTGGGCTGGAGGACTCCCTGACCCCCAAGTTTGCCCCATACGTACTCACCTGCATGCCTCTGTTCCAGCCTCCTTCCACCTATACTATTCAGACCCAGCTCCCCACTCCATGAGCCTTCCCTGATTTCCTCCAGGAACAAATTATTTCTCTTGTCCACTCTTTCCTTTGGAAACTTTTCACATTTGTTGTGGTATTATTTATGTACAGCTGCATCTTCTCTATTAGATGTAGGCAGAAACCTCAGTTTACCAACATTTCTGCCTCTGCTCCTTTCCACCTAAGGCCCAGACAGCATCTTGATTTTTAATAAAGGTTCATTAAATATTTATTAGATTAATAAATGAAGCTTATCAATTTACTTCACTATGACAGTCTGTCTTCAAATATAAGTGGGCATAGAAAGGAGTGATCATATTTGCTAACTAGCTTGAGATCATTTAAAGAAAAAGGAAAACAAATATTCACTATGAAATTAACAGTGTTCTATGATAAGGATAAGCCCGGATACAGGGACATCAAAATCATGTGACCTCTTCTAGTCCCTTGATTCTAATTATAAAAACGTTTGGGAAAAGCAGTGGGTATGTCTTGCAGCTGGCCTCCCACACTCATCCCCTAGCGACCGGGTTCTTCAGTGTGTCCCCAAGGTTGAACTTAATCAGCATGTGCAAGGTGCTCTCCACTTAAAACAGCTGAGACTACCTCAGCCTCTTTTGGTATCTGAAACTCCTCTCTCTGACATTATAATAAAGCACATTCACTACTACAAGTATTAGGAAAAAGGGAAGGACCTTAAATATGTGATAAAATATCAAGCTTGCAATCAGATGGAGGAATTTGTACATTTTAATATGCCTACATATGAATCCTCAAGTTTTAAAAATCAGTCTCCTTGCACATACATAATGAAATTTCCAAGAAACAAGGGCTTCAGAAAGAAGTGGACTTAGGAGTCCTACATCTGAAGCCTTGAGCTCACAGCACACGTTCACAATCCTATTCTAGTTATTAGTGCAAGAGGCACAGCCCAAAAGCCCTCCCTGATCTGGTCTCAGTCACCCCACATTCTCAGGCACCTGACACATGGAGCCACTCACCATTGTCTCAACAAAGTGGGCATCTCCTTAGCTTTATGCCTTTGCTCAGGCCTGACACCCTTCTTTCTCTTCTCTGCTAGACAAAGCTCTTTATGTCTCTACTTCAGCATCTGCTCTTCTGAGTCCACCGCTGAGTGAGTTATTTGTCCCTGCATGTGTGCTCACATACAACTTTAATTAGTACTTAGATATCATGCTTGGTTAATTGGGTACCCATCCTAAAGGACATCTTTTGTCTCCAGAAATTAGCATAGTGCCTGGCGCATAATTGTCTACTCTTACCTGTCCTCCCACTTCCCTGGGATAGAACTGTCACCTTGAAGTGTCTATTCAGCCAAGACTAAAAATTTTGAAAGCCCCCTTTCATCTACATGGGAGCATATAGGCTTTCTCTGTCCATCAGCTGGAAGCCAAGGATTCCAAGACCTGGCAGGGTCACAAGATGGAAGGAACCTGAGTCCCTGAGTCACTGCATGGAGGAAAGTCTCCCACCAACTATGAATACCCTCATTAGATTGTTACATGAGCAAGAAATAAACTTCTCTTGTGTTAAGCCACTGGAAACTGGGGCTTTATTTGTTACAGTCGCTTTACCCTAACTAATACAGATTCTCAAAAATGTATATTTTATTTAACAAAATAGTTCTGTGGAATAAACAATGTTTAGTCCCTCTAAGGTCTAAATCATAAAACATGGATACGGGAGAGGATAGGAAAGGAGAGAGGAAGCAAGAAAGGGAAGGGAGAAGGCAAGAAAGAAGGGAAGGGAAAGAAGAAAGAAAGAAAGAAAGAAAGAAAGAAAGAAAGAAAGAAAGAAAGAAAGAAAGAAAGAGAGAGAGAGAGAGAGAGAGAGAGAGAGAGAGAGAGAGAGAGAGAGAGAGAGAGAGAAAGAAAGGAGAGAGGGAGGGAGGGAGGGAGGGAGGGAGGGAGGGAGGGAGGGAGGGAGGGAGGGAGGGAGGGAGGGAAGGAAAGGAGGGAAGGAAAGGAGGGAAGGAAAGGAGGGAAGGAGGGAGGAAGGAAGATAAAAAGATATATACAGTGTATACACCTCAAATGTAAGCTGCCTAAATCCTTACCATCAACTGGTACCTTATAACCAGGTCATTTGTTAATTCTGGTGCTGTATCCATGATGCCTAAACATTCCCTGAGATACAGGAGGTGGTCAATAAATATATGCTGAATTAATTAGTAAATAAAATTATAAATTACTACCATGTCTTTGCTTCCTTATAAAATGACCCCAAGAAATCACATCTCCTTAAGCCTACTGTATGGTATTTAATCCAGTATGAAATAATATATCTTCCAAAAGTTTAAGAAGCAACACGTAAGGTATTGATACGCATCTGAATGCCTATGAACATGGATTCCATGTGCCCCATGGAATCAGTGTTCCCGGCAAGCTTTCTTCTGAAATAATAGCGTGTCGCTTGTTATTAAAGAGCTGACACTTAATGGTTGGCTCTGAACTAGATAAAAGGCAGAATTTTTCTCCCCTTCTTAATCTCCAAACCAAGTTACTTATTATTATAAAAATTTTTAGGGGAAAAAAAAGCTTCAGAAGATATTTTTGGGACGAGAGATCAGGAAGCAGGAGAAAAGAGAGAAAAAAATAATCCAACTTTAATATCAAGTAAAGGAAGAAGAGACCACATGTGGTGATGAGACCAATTTAATCTGCATCCTATGGTCCTATGGTCCAATTATTGCAGCATACATATATAACGCTAAATTTTGCCCAGTCCTGCTAATCAGACAGCAGCTCAGTGTGTCTGTTTATCTCTAAGCCATTACCCAGTTGTACAGTAAATCTGCAATTCCAGGGATGGTCGAAAATAGAAACCCATGCTGGCTAAATTTGTTTTGGGACATATCAGGCAACAGCTAGAAATTTTTAAATGACCAACTTGTATTCCGCCGAGGCACTGAATGAATTGATTAGGGAAAAGCTAAAAATTGAATAGTATTTTCTGGAGTAGGCTAAGGTTAGTGCTGCCAGTGAAAATATGTAACTACCAAGAGAATGGCGATCAATCAGAGCTGATTTTATAATAGCAATGTGAAAAAAAATCCGATTAAATCGGGAAAGGGGGAATGTCTTATTTTCCTCTCTCTAAGCCCCTTTCCGACTAGGTCAATGATATAATTAAGTCCTCAGGAATACACGCAAACTCCCACCAGTACAGTTATGATAGGAGATAAGTTTTCCCACTGGCCAGAGGTTATTTCTCAGTTGAGACAACCTTTGATCAGGAGATGGGGACACACACTCTGGAAAGGGCTGACACTCCGTGGACCAATACCGTGTGATTGATTGGTTTCTAATATGGAGTGTGTGGCGCTGCCTTTGAGGAGAGGGCTCCCTTGAGAGACAAGCCCAGCTATTGTTTGGCTGCTCTCGTGTTAGCGAGTGCCCTGCGGTAACCCTCGTGCTCTGAAATACTCATATTGGTTATTTCAAAGTTGGGTGCAGAATTGTGCTTTCCCGTGTCTGTCACTAATGACTTGCAGCTGTTGCTAATCTGTGCCTCTGATTTCCTTTGATTACTATGTGTATTGATGCCTGTGGTAAATAGGCATCTGCCAGGTGCCAGCACAATCAGGGGAAAATATAAAAAGTTCCCTGTTTCAAATTCAATGTGACATTGTGCAAGTTGAGAGGCAGCCATTTAACTATTCAGAGGAAACAGCTTCCTGGGGCACCTCCGGCCTCCTGGCCAGGGACATTCCTCCCGTTCTCCCCCCTCCCCCGATGATGCTGGTTTTCTTTAGGATTGCTTTCAGGCACAAGAAGAGGTTTCCATGCCACATGACATCAGCAGAGCAAAATATCTAAGATGAGCGCTTATGACCCAAGTCTCCAGAGAGCAAGGGTCTCACCTTTTGGCTGATTTAAGTTTTAAAGAACCTCACCTGCCCATCAAGTTCCCAGAAACTTCTCCATAACAGTGGTCCTGGGTTTCTCCCTTTGAGAAGCACACCTTACTCAGAAAGGGCCCTGGGCAGCACCACCTTCTCTTGCAGGAGAACCAGGTAGTAATCTGGGAGGAAACAGCAAGGTGGAGGCCTTCCCAGGAGAGATGCAAAAGTGATCATGATCAAAAACCCACAGCTGCTTGTCTGGAGCATTTTTTCTTACTGCTTTTTGGTTCTTAGGGAAGCTACAGACAACAGTAGAGTTCATCCACTTCTTACTCTTACACAGAAATCTTAGAGCACAATGTGGGAGACAGGAAGGAGCCCCTGGTGTCCCCGTGGGGGTTCCCTCCCGCCTCCACCACACGCCCGCCCTTCTTGCAGGGTGAGGGTGCTGTCTGGGGCTGCAGCAGACACTGGCTCTCCCCAGCCAGGACGGGGCGGAACTCTGCTTTGCACTGGCATCTCCTCCTTCCCGCTGTATATCATGAAGACAAAGACACTCTGACAGGTTCGTTGTTTCCTGTTCCAAAAAGAAAATCTTCGGCGTTGATGCCCATCCATTATTTTATCATTGCTAGAAATAGAGTGAGGCAGGTTGTTAGGTTGCAAATTTAGGAACCTGAAGGGTGACCAGATGAACCTTAGAATATTGGGATAACCGCCCTCAAGATTCCAAGATATGCTGACATTAAATAGGTTATTTAAATCTTTCAAAAACCTAATATAAAAATGAGCATCTGATAGATTTTTTTAAACCCAGCTTGGCAAATTTTAAAACCCAGGCCGTGGCTGGGACATTGATATAAAAGCAGATCTCAAAAATGTTTGGTCTTGCCTGGCCAATGTGGCTCAGTGGATTGAGTTTAGTCCCATGCACCAAGAGGTCACCGGTTCGATTCCCAGTCAGAGCATATGCCCAGGTTACCAGCTTGATCCCCAGTAGGGGGCACACATGAGGCAGCCGATTAATGTTTCTCTCTCATCATTGATGCTTCTTTCTCTCCCTCTCCCTTCCTCTCTCTCTCTAAAATCAATTTTAAAATATTTTAAAAAGAAAAGAATGTTTGGTCTTCTTCCATCAAACTGGCAAGAAGTGTCCACTCTCAGCATTTAACCACGAAAGCCTCAAAATCTGTCCATAAGACAGTACAGACATACCTCAGAGATATTGTGGGTTTGGCTCCAGACCATAACAATAAAGCTAGTAGCGCAATAAAATGAGTTGTAATAGTTTTGTTGGTGGAGGGTCTTACTTTCATTTTGTAAGAAACATAACATCAGTGAAGCACAATAAAGTGAAGAACAACAAAATGAGGTCTGCCTGGGTGCCCCAACAGTAGGTAAATAAAGTCAAAGTTTGAAAATAAGTAAAAGAGGACTTCATATCTAAGTCAGAAGAGATCATTATAAGTCAATGCCTCTTAGCCCGATGATTAAGGGAAACGGATGGGTCATAATAATCACCTGGGCATTGACTGTAGGATTCAGAAAGAAACCTCTGGGTCAGGCAAAGTACAAGAATAAAAATAAGGGGACATATGATAATAAATCAGCAAAACTATGAGTCAACATTCTTGGAAAGAAATATTATATCATTCCCTGGCTATTCAGACAACAAATACTTCAAAACTATTTCACTACACTGCATTTTATTTATTTCAAGACAGTGGTTTAAAAAGAAAATTCCCAGATCCAAACTCTAAAAGCAAGTCAACATCTAAAAGAGTCTTGATAGCCCGGCGTGGCTCAGCTGTTGAGCATCGACCTAGGATCCAGGAGATGGAGGTTCGATTCCCATTCAGGGCACCTGCCCGGGCTGCAGGCTCGATCCCCAGTAGGGGGCGTGCAGGAGGCAGCCAGTCAATGACTCTCCCTTCCTCTCTCTGAAATCAATAAAGACATATTTTAATTAATTAATTAATTAATTAATGAAAAGGGTCTTGATAGATTGGAAAAGGGAAACTTTATTGAATTATAGAAAATGCTGCCAAGGAGACTGGTTGAAGGTAAAGACATTAAAGAGATTTGAATCCTTTTAAGGTTCACAAAGTATGCAAAAGCACCTCTCTTCTCATTGACAGAGAACAGATGGAATTAGATGAGGTGTAGAGGTGATAATCTAGAAAAGGTTGGCTGGGGACCTGTATTACTCTCTTAATACCAGTCCACACAGCCACCTCCCTACCACCTCCATTCCCCCAAGAAATGCAATGTCAGGAACAACATACTAGACTTCACAAACTGCATAGCAGAGAAATCCTTGGTTTTCCAGCTCCTTGATGTGACCTCTTACAATTACCAGTATTCTTAGTAGCTGCCTTTAAATTGCTATCAACACATCTGAACACACCATATTCCAGAGAGACCTGTAAAAGGAGCCATCTTGTTGGAGCTCTGTCAGCGGCCTGGAGCCTGCTCAGGCGATGAGGTCGAGCAGAATCCTGCACTGGCAGCGAGAGCTAATTGCAACCTAATGAAGCAACCAGCTGGATCTTTATCTAGCGACTTCCGAGCTACTCCATCCTCAATAAAACTCTTGCCCAGTGACTTGGAGGAATCAGAGAAATCACAAAAGAAATGCACTAAATGTGAACTCGAAGCTGTCTCCCTGAGTATCACTTTCATCATTGAGTAAAGATACGTACATATCAAATGCTTAGTGGTACCAGTTTCCCATTTACTTCAGGTCATTGGAATGGCAATTGCCTCTTTTCCAAACATTTACATGGGAGTGTTGTAACTGGGTTTCTAAATAGTGTTACAAGGGGAGTTATCACTGTAAGCTGCTGTGCAAATTAAAATAAAATATAAATAATTAAAACACAAAGAGAATTTTGAAAAAATGCTAAATATTGTATGTTCCCTTTTAAAGATTCCTGAAATACATTAGCATATTATGGACTCTGAGGGGTCCTGAAGTTCAATAAAATTAACAGTTCAATCTAGAATTTTCTAAATGTATTTGATGGAAAATGTTTTTACAGGCAACCCCTATAAATACACCAGAAAAAGTGTTTCATGGCCATGTTAACATACTCGTTTGTTTACATCAAAACAGAACATTTTGCCCGGCCGGGCGTGGCTCAGCTGTTGAGCATCGACCTAGGATCCAGGCAATCGGGGTTCAATTCCAGGTCAGGGCACATGCCCGGGTTGCGGGCTTGATCCCCAGTCAGGGGCGTGCAGGAGGCAGCCGATCAATGACTCTCTCATCATTGATGTTTCTCTCTCCCTCTCCCTTCCTCTCTCTGAAACCAATAAAGATATATGTATAAAAAAACACACAAAACAGAACATTTTATCATTTACAAATTGACAAATGGCAGGAGTACTTCTATGGCAGATTGTCATCTATATAATTTGGTCCACAAACTGGCCATAATACTTAATAAGCCTTGGCAATAATCAAGAAGAGACAAAAATTACTGTCTAGTTGAAATCCTGTGGCATGATGGGTCTTTATTTGGGTCTTTATTTCCTAATTGCTTACTATATGTTTTGTGGAATATTTTATTTGTATTAGTAAAAGTGGCAATGTTATGATTTTTGCCAAACAAAAGCGATCTCAAGGAAATTTTACAAATGTTTTATAATAGCATTCATCTTCTAGTCCCCAAACCCCAAAATCTCCATATAAATAGCTAGTGAAATGAATATTAAAGAAGACCTATGTGAAAAAGCATACAATAGAGTCTAAGGATCTGTGCTCCTTGTTTTAGAGCTTGTTAAATTCAGTTGCTAAGACAAGATAATTATGCTAATAATTAAAGGCATAACACTATAGATGCTATCAGAGAATAAAAGAGGGTTAATTCTCAGTTTCAACTGGAATATCAGGCAAAGGTTCACGAGGTGGACATCATGTGCATAGAGCCTTAAGAGAATCAGGTGATCATTAATAAGTAGAGATGAGGGAAGGAAGAGAAGAGTATCGCATAACTAAGAAGAAATATCAGGAAATAAAAAAGACAAGTTGCATTTAGATTTTTCAGGGTCTTGAATAGTAGGTAGGACATTTGAGATGTGAAAAGAAATTCAGTAGACAGTAAGAAGGGCAATGAAGTTTTTGAAAGAAATGCCCCTGAAAAAGTTACTACGTGGGAGCAGCATGTAGAATGGATGAAAGGAGCAGTCCAGAGCAATGGTTCTCAAAGTGTGGTCCCCAGGGCAGCAGCAGCTGGGACCTTGTCGGAAATGCACATTCTTGGACACAGATAGTGGGGCCCAAGAATTCGTGTTTTAACAAGTCCTTCAGGGGATTCTGATGCAAGCTCAAGTCGAAGAACGCCTGGTCTAAAGACAAGAAAATCAATTACAAGTCATTTTAATTGCCCAGATAACTGGTAATGAAGACTTAATCCAGATAAAATAATCACGGTAAGAAAGTAACGGATACAACAGATTGGAAACAGGCAGCAGATTTCACCAAACGATCAGTAATCTGAAGGATGTAGATCATCAGGTCTCTTCAAATGCTGTCCTAAATTCCTAGACAGACGACCACTGTTTCTTTTTTATTCCCCCAGTGTGAAAGTGATATTGTAGAAACACTACTGAAGAACTTCTGAGGACTAGCTAGATATAAGGAATGGGGAATAGAGAGAATTTAAAATAACTCCAAGTCTTAAGCCTCTGAGACAGGCAGTTTAAAGATGTCTTTAACAAAGAGACGAGAAAAGCAGAAGGAGATGCAGATGGAAAATGGAATGGATCCATGTGTTTAGTTTTTAATTATTTATACCCCTATCTAGTGAAAAAAGAATTTACAGAAGCTATAAACATGTACACTACACAGTAAAGTAAAATAACATAAGATAAAATAAAGATGAGAAAGAAAAAAATGAGGTCAGAGAAAAGTAAGGGTAGAAAAAGAAAATGAAGCCATAAGTGAGCCAGAAAAAGGCCAGGTATGTACTTTTAAGCTTCCTTGTAATCACAACCCTGAAAGATTCACAGGATCCGTGAGAGCAAAGCAAATCAGTTACTTAGGAAAAGCCCATTTCTCCTTTGTACTGAAACCAGGGAGAAATTTCTACCCTAGACCATCAAAGAGAAGATTTATAATGTAGCAAACAATGGTCTCAATACTGCCCTTGGAGATAAATAATTTGGTTTGAGAACATCACATGGAACCGTATGTGCCTTTAGAACAATGAAGTGAATATATCTTGCAGGAAGTTGAGAATGTGAATCTGAAACTCAGGAAGAAAATCAAGAATAAAAATGTGGATGAATTTGGAATTTTTCCACATAGAAGAATTGACTGGTGCGTAAATGACAACACAGTAAGAGAAATAGAATTGAAAAGTCCTGTTGCTATTAGGGTTTATGTCTATGGTGTAGAAAGCACTGCCTAAATAAAAATATAGTATTTTCACTAAGATTATATATTAGTAGGTTTCAAACATAAATGAATTTTTAATTGAAAATATAAAAAGTTTCTCTCTTAGAAAAAAAATTAAATTCATCAAATTTTTAATTTATAAAACAGCTGAATTATTAGCATTCTAAAAGATTCAACATCAAGACAGATCTAACTCTCAAAGTAGGTGGATGTTACACTCACTTCCTCCCAGGACCAAACTGTAATTACAACTAAAATATAGAGCAATCGGCCCTGGCTGGGTGGCTCAGTTGGCTCAGTTGGTTAGAGCATTGGCCCAATACACCAAGGTTGTGGGTTCAATCTCCAGTCAGGGCACATACAAGAAGCAATCAATGAATGTATAAATAAGTGGAACAACAAATCAGTGCTTCTCTCTTCCTCTCTCTCTCTCAAATTAATGAATAAAAAAATTAAAATATAGAGCAATCAACCTGAATAACCAACTGGAGACTAGCGGAAGAGCAGTCTTATAACCAGGGATTTATAGAAGAAGGCACATTAAGACTGGTACAAAGTGCAAAGATGCAGAAAGGCCTGGCCCTGCTCCCTCAAGCAGCGGCTAAGACTGCTAAGGTTCTCCCTGAGGGGCATGGGGTCTCAACCCCAGGATGGACTCCCTAGCCCAGGACACCAGAGCTGGTAAAATGCACCCACATAACATCAGCTGTGAAAATCAGCAGGGATTCTGTCTTCCAGGGAGAAGAAGATCTTGTAGAGACACAGGCACTCTCTTAAAAGGCCAATGCACAAAGTCTCATTTGCAGCCACTCACCCTAGGCTCCAGCATAGGGAGGGTGGAGCAGACTAGAGTTGTGTGAGGAAAGTAGGGTTTGTGGCTCTGGCGAAAGAGCTGAAGGGATAGCCACCATGATACCTGTGCTGAGTTACTCTCCCACACTACAGACACCATGTTTCTTGGGTGGAGCACTCACCTCCTTGCAGCATCAGCCTTGGGGAAAGCAATAGCCCCAACCTCTGGACTTCCTATTGCCCTACCATGGGAAGCTTTTACCCTGCTGAGGAGTCGGCTGCCTAGGCTGGGAGTAGAGGTCTGAGTTGACTCAGGGTGTGTCAGTGACTGAGTTGTGTGGCTTTGAGGCAGGGGCCATTCCCCCCACTTTCTCATGAACCTGACTGGTGCCTCCTCCTTACAGGAGATCCACTAGCCCCAACCTCCCAACTTCTGGTGACTCCAGCCTACAGAGGTCTGAGCAGAATCCAGGTGAGACTGAGTTGTATGGCTCTTGGGTGGGAGCCACTCCCACCACCATCCCCCAAGCGTGACTGGCAGCTCTCCCTCACAGAAGATCCACTATTCCCATCCTCCCAACTCCAGGAGGTCCTGCCCTGCTGAGATCAAGCTCCCGGCAAAATCTGAGACAGACTAAGTCTCTAGGATGGGAGCCATTTCTCGCTCACACACCCAAGCAGTGCAGAACCTGCCCTTCATATGGCCAAATATTGGTCTGTTTGGGCCTGATAAACTCTGCTGACTTCATCTCAATGACTCCCTAAGACCCTGTCCCAACACAGAGGTGTGTGAGCACCCAATGGGTGGTGCTAAACTTGGTATGCCCTGGGACACTTGCTAAGCAGCCTCAGACCCAGCACTGGCACCAAGTTTGAACCTGTATCAATCTGGTGAGCACCATTTGCCCCTTACCTAGTGACTCACTGAGAACCTACCTCATACAACTCACGTACCCCCAGAGCTACGTGAGTCACAGCCTAACAGGCAGCCAGCAGGAGAGGCAGGTGAAGGGAGATCTCAGGGTGCCTTGGGACTTTTGCTGACCTGCCCTCAAGCCTGGTGCTGGTAAAAGCTGGCCTGGGGGCACAGTTTGATCATTCCTGTGCATACCCAGGCCCAGCAAAAGCGGCCACAAACTGTGGGTAGCTTTGTAGCTCCAAACAAGTTGCCCAGGGCCAGTCACAGGCACCATCTGACATTGGCCAGCAATAGATTTCCTCCCAAGAGGCCAGAGAACCAATATAACCAGTGGCCAGCTTCAGACAACATCAGAGCAGGATCCAATTAGCTCCACAAATGGGATATCCAAGGGAGATCTTGGCAGGCACCAGACCCTGCTGAGGCAAATTCTGCATTGTGTGGTCAGCATCTACACAGCCTCTTATACACTGTGGTCGGGGTTGATCCTCATAGTCAGCCAGCCTGAGGGTCAACCTCATGCAAGAATGGACAAATAGCAATCAAGACTCAGTTACAACAGGATGACCAACATAATCCACAGAGGGACATTCCTAGAGCACCCAGATCAGGTGATTAAGGAGACTGTGCCTCTGGGTCCCAAAAAGAATCTCAAATAAAAAATATAACTTTATACTTAAAGAAACTAGAGAAAAAACAACAAAAGAAGTCCAAAGTGAGTAGAAGACAGGAAATAATAAAGACCAGAGCAGAAGTAAACTAAATGAAGTCTAAAAATAAATACAAAAGATCAATGAAAACAAGAGTTGTTTCTTTGAAATGATAAACAAGATTGACATATCTTTAATCAGATTCATCAAGAAAAAAAAGAGAGGATCCAAATAAATAAAATCATAAATGAAAGAGAAGTAACAACTGACACCAACGAAATACACCAAGGATTGTAAGAAAATATTAGGAAAAACTATGTGTCAACAAATTGGACAATACAGAAAAATGAATAAATTCCTAGAAACATGCAATCTTCCAAAACTGAATCAGGAAGAATCAGAAAATCTGAAAAGACAGATTACAACTAATAAAATTAAAGTAGTAATGAAAAAAAAGCCACACCTTCCAAGAAATGAAAGTCCTAGACTGGATGGCTTCATAGTTGTATTTTACCAAATATTCAAGAAAGAACTAACATTAATCCTTTTCAAACTATTCCAAAAAATTCAAGAGGAGGGAAGACTCCCAAGTTCATTTTATGAGGCCAGCATTATCCTAATTCCAAACCCAGATAAAGACGCTACAAAGAAAGAAAATTATAAGCCAATATCCTTGGTGAATATAGATGCTAAAATCCTCAACAAAATGTTAGCAAACAGTATCCAGCAATATATTAAAAAGATCATACATTATGATTACGTGGGATTTATTCTGGGGATGCAAGTTTGGTATAATATCCACAAGTCAATAAATGTGATATACCACATAAACAAAATGAAGAATAAAAATCACATGATCATATCAATAGATGCAGAAAAGCATTTGATAAAATCCAGTACCCATTTATGACAAAAACTCTCAGCAAAGTGGGAATAGAGGGAACATACCTCAATGTAATAAAGGCCGTGTATGACAAACCCACAGCCAACATCATACTCAATGGGCAAACTCTACAAGCATTTCCCTTAAGATCAGGAACAAGACAGGGATATCTGCTTTCACCACTCTTTTCAACATAGTACTAGAAGTCCTAGCTGTAGCAAACAGACAAAAAGAAAAAAATAAAAGGCATTCAAGTTGGAAAGGAAGAAGTAAAATTCATTATTTGCAAATTATATGATACTGTATATAAAGAACCCTAAAGATTCCAACAGAAAACTACTAGAATTGATAAATTAATTCAGTAAAGTAGCAGGATAAAAAATAAATATGCAGAAATCAGTTGCATCTTTATACACCAATAATGAAATACCAGAAAGGGAAACTCAGAAAACAATCCCGCCCAGCAGGACGTGGCTCAGCAGCTGAGCATTGACCTAGGATCCAGGAGATTGAGGTTCTATTCCCGGTCAGGGCACATGCCCAGGTTGAGGGCTCAATCCCCAACAACTCTCTCATCATTGATGTTTCTATCTCTCTCTCCCTCTCCTTTCCTCTCTCTGAAATCAATAAAGATATATTAAAAAAAGAAAAGAAAAAAGAAACCATCAGACATGAATATAACTTAAAAAAAAAAGAAAACAATCCCATTTACAAATGCTTCAAAAAAATAAAATACCTAGGAATAAATTTAACCAAGGATGAAAAACACCTATACTCAGAAGATTATAACATTGAAGAAAGAAATTAAAGAAGATACAAATAAGTGGAAGCATATACTGTGTTCATGTATGGGAATAATTAACATCATTAAAATGTCCATAGTACCCAAAGCAATCTAGAGATTCAACACAATTCCTATCAAGATACCAATGGCGTACTTCAAGGGACAAGAACAGGGATTCCAAAAATTTATATGGAACCACACAAGATCTCAAATAGCATTGGCAATCTTGAGAAAGAAGTACAAAATTGGAGGAATCATGTTACCTGATATCAAACTATATTACAAGTAATTAAAACAGCATAGTACTCATATAAAAACAGACATATAGATCAATGGAACAGAATAAAGAGCCTAGTAATAAACCCATGCCATTATCAGGCAAAACATACAGTGAAATAAAGGTAGTATATTCATTCACTTAATGGTGTTGGGAAAATTGGACAGTTACGTGTAAAAAAATAAAAATGAAATCAGACCACCTTCTTACACCATACACAAGAATAAACTCAAAATGGGTCAAAGACTTAAATGTTAGGCTAGAAACCATAAAAATTTTATAAGAAAGCATAGGCAATAAAATATCATATATTTCTTGTAGCAATATTTTTTTCTGGTATATCTCCTTGGGCAAGGGAAACAAAAGAAAAAACAAACAAATGGGACTATATCAACAAAAAAAGTTTTTGCACAGCAAAGGAAACCACCAACAAAATGAAAAGACAACCACTGAATGGGAGAACATATTCACCAATGATATATCTGATAAGGGGTTAATATACAAAATTTATAAAAAACTTATAAAACTTAACACCAAAAAACACCAACCAATCCAATTTAAAAAATGGGACAAAGGAGGCCCTGGCTAGGTGGCTCAGTTGGTTGTAGTGTCATCCCACAGACCAAAGGGTTGTGGGTTTGATTTCTGCTTAGGGCACATACCTAGGTTGTGGTTTCCATCCCCAGTCTGGGCAAGTACAGGAGGCAGCCAATCAATGTTTCTGTCTCTCTCTCTTTCCTCTCTTTCAAATCAGTAAACATATCCTCAGATGAGGATTAAAAAAAAAAAAAAAAAAATGGGCAAAGGACCTGAATAGACACTTCTCCAAAGAAGACATACAGATGGCCAACAGGCATATGAAAGATGCTCAATGTCACCAATCATCAGAGAGATGCAAATTAAAAGGACAGTGGGACATCACCTCACACCTGTCAGAATGGCTGCCATTAATAAGTCAACAAACTACAACTGTTGGCAAGGGTGTGGAGAAAGGGGAACCCTCGTGCACTGTTGGTGGGAATGCAGACTGGAGCAACCACTGTGGAAAGCAGTAGGGAATTACCTCCGTAAATTAAAAATGGAACTGCCTTATGACTCAGCAATTTCACTTCTGGGAATATATCTGAAGAAACCCAAAACACTAATTCGAAGGAATATAGGCACCCCTATGTTCATCGCAGTATTATTTACAACAGCCAAATTTTGGAAGCAGCCCAAGCGTCCATCAGTAGATGAGTGAATAAAAAAGCTGTGGGACATTTACACTATGGAATACCACTCAGCCATACACAAGAAGAATATCTTACCTTTTGCAACAGCATGGATGGACCTGGAGAGTAGTATGCTAAGTGAAATAAGCCAGTCAGAGAAAGACAAGTACCATATGATTTCACTCATATGTGGAATCTAACGAACAAAATAAACAAAAAGTAAAAACAGACTAATAGATACAGAAAACAGACTGACAACTGTCAGAAGGAAGGGGGTTGGGGAAATGGGTAAAGAGATTAAGCAAAGAAATTAAAAACTCATAGTATGGTGATTACCAGAGGGAAAGGAGGGTAGAGAAGTAGAAGAGGGTAAAGGGGGATAAATGGTGATGGACTTGGGGTGGTGAACACACAATACAATACACAGGTGATGTGTTATACATCACAGAATTATACACCTGAAACCTGTATAACATTATTAACCAGTCACCCCAATAAATTCAATAAAAAATTTTTAAAAGAAAGAATAAAAATTCAAATTAAAAATAAAAGATTCTACATGGAATATCCATACTGATTTTTATTGACTAGCAATTGCCCCTAGCAAAGTTAATTTATAAAATTTCACTTATCTCTAATTTTTGAAGAACACATCTATTTCATTAGATGTGGCAAATATATTTTAAATCTATAATCCCAAAAAATGTGTTGGAAAACAGTTTCAACAATAAATGTGATATTAGATCAATAAACTCTGTTGGTCAGATTAGTTATTCTGTTACGTCATTAACAGTAGACATTTCTGATAGGGCTATTTCAAAAAAGTAAATATATTCCAGATTGGTGTATGACTTGAAGACTATTTTGGTTGCAATTATCAGAAACTGATTTGGACTTTTAAAATAATATTTATGCATATATATATACTCATATATCTTATTGTAATGATATATGAAGTGTCTCAGATCAAAGGAAATATTGAAGAGTAAGGTCACAAGATTGGGACAGCAGGATCTAATGGGCAGACTGCTCAGGGGGCAATAATGTCATCAGGATGAATCAGCCTCCAAGTTTTCCATCCTATACCGCTAAATCTAGATCCCCCATCCTTGGAGAGGGAGCATTGCTTCATACACCCATCTCTTGGCTAGAGAAAGGCAGGGCCCCTTGAGCAACAGCCCCTCTCAGGCAACCCTTTTTACAGAGATGTCAAAGTTGAATTATGGCAAAAGATAATGGGAAGGAAAAAAATGTCCACCACATGCAACAAGTATGCATTTATGATAAAAAAGCTGAAACACACATGGGCATTTACATATAACATGAATCTTATCATCACCCGGAGCTGGAGTATTTTCACATTCACATCCCTTGGCTATCTTAAGAAAATGGGCATTTGCTATAGGTTATAATCAACTCACAAGGACTCCTCTTTAGATCAGGAGAATTTTTTTTTGTGTCAATAAAAATGTGACAGGTTCATTTTGTCTTGTTCTTACATTTCATAGAATCTAAAAGAAAAATAAGGTATTGTTGACCTCATGTTTGAAATAAGCCAACATTATACTAAAATATCAATGCAACCTTAGACAATGTTAATGGAAAATTAAGTCCAAATGACAGTAAGTATAGTTTCAGTGCCTTCTGTGCTGTTTAGACAGAGCATTGTTTTGAATTCTGAGTTTTATAATTTAGAAAGGATGAGGCAAATTAAGAGTATGCTTAGAGGACATGACAGGATAGTAAAGAAACCATCAGAATAACAACGAAGGGAAATGGGAATATTTCAGAGAGAGAGAAGAGGGTTTGAGAAGAATATGACTACTGTCTTGAATGTACTATGCTGTAATGCAAAGAAAAACTGAACACATCTCCAAGATCTAGAATTCAGTTCCCTGCCCTGGTAGGTGTGGCTCAGTTGGTGGGGTGTCATCCAAGCACCAAAAGGTGGCCGGTTTGATTCCTGGTTGATGGCACATGCCCAGGTTGTAGGCTCAATCCCCAGTAGGGAGCGTGCAGGAGGCAGCCAATCAGTGTTTCTCTCTTACATTAATGCTTCTCTCTCTCTCACCCCCCTCCCTTCCTCTCTCACTAAAAAAAAAAATCAATAAACTATTCTTTAGAAAAAAAATATAATCCAGTTCCCACTCTTTTCCAATTTTGCTGTGTGATCCAGAGCAAGTTGCTTACTGTCTCCGGGTCTTTGTCTGCACATCAATAAGAGGAGATGTTGTGTTGTGGCTAAATGGCATGGATTTTAATCACACAGACCCAGATTCAAATCTCGCTTTCACTGCTTATTGCCAAATGATTTTGGTCTGAGACTCTATAAAATAAAGATACATAAAGATGAACTCTCAGAGTTTATTGTGAGCATTAAAAAAATAATGTAAGTAAGACACCTAGTACAGTGCTAATACATAGTAAATTATAGAGTATTCAATTACCAACTACCTACATGTTATAATTGTAACTATTCGGTAACACAATTACATGTAATAATTGGAGTGTCCTTACAAGAAAAAAAATTAAGTTGTCTGTGGTGTAGGAACAGTGGGTGAAAGTTCTATGTAAAAAGATTTTTCTTTAAATAAAGAAATAACTTTCTAGTAACTAGAACTAACAAGAGAAAAAGCTGACTTGTGAAGCAGCAAGGTTCCCAACACTGGAAATATTTAAAAGGGGAAGATGAATATCAATCGGGATACTACAGAACAGCTTCCTGTATATTGGTATAAGTGTAGAAGGACATAAGGCCCTTTACTAATCCAAATGTGAATTTCAGCTAAGTGCAATACCAACTACATTCCTAGCTTGTAATATTAATGTACCACTGCCCTCTAGTGTATAACCTAAGAAGATAAAATCATGGATATAAAAAAGAAAGAAAAGAAAGAAAAGAAAAAAGCAAATTGCACAAGCACCATACAAAATTATTTTTATTGGCAAAAAGTTCTCTCTAATTGAGTAGAAACTTCTCATTGTCAGATAAGAAAACTGAAGAATAGAAAGTGAAATGATTAGCTGAAAGTCAGCTACAGAGTGGAGACTAGACTGCTGGTCACTCACTCTCAGGTTAGGGTTCCCCCTTACGTCACGTTCCTGGTACCACAGTTCTTCCCCCAATAGCCAAAAATCCGTGCCGAAAATCCTTGGTTCTAGCCATGCAAAAATTAAAGTTTCCCCAAGCACCACAAGCCCAGCTTGTCCTCAATCACAAGTTCAAACACTTAGGACTATTTTGCAGGAAAAAGCAATTGTTAATGAGGCATTGTTGACAAGAACAGTCCGTTATCAGCAAGCTAATGACCACTCAGGCTGCAGCAGGGCTGCCAGCCTACAATTAGGTCTGCAGTGATGTACACACAGAAAGGGACTCTAGTTATAATTAAACCTGATCCTTTAACCCAATTGCTCATTAGGAAAGAAAACAAAACAAAACACAGATCCCACAACAAGAAGGTCTAAAATGAAAACTTTCGTCCAGGGATGAAATTCTAGGCCATCGATTTATTTAGCCCATGTCAGAGTATCGTCTCTGGGTGAGCACTTAAGCTTATATTCTTCTTCAAAATACTTTGTAATGAAGGGGGGTTGCTTTTTTATCTTAGTGATTTTTAAAGTCATGGCACATAGCATAGTGATACTCCTTTATTTTCTTCACTTTGCTTATCAGTACTTTCCCATTGTATTTCTATGAAAATGTATAACTTGTATAATTAAATATATTAAAATTATACTGAATCTTGGCAAAATCTCTTTAAGTGATAAAAATATCTAGGTGTTAAATAAAAGGACACATAAAAGAATTAATCGTTCATTATTAGAAGAAAGCAATACGCTCTATTAAATAGCAACGTGATATAAAAAGTCAGTGTGGGTTCTGGGTTCTGGAGCCAAGCAGACCAGAGTTTGCATGGCAGCTTTGGACAAGTGTCTAAAATGTTTAAGGAAAATGACTGATAAAATGAAAGCTCATGTAAAAATCCTAGCAGATTATTTTTTAAGTGACCTATAGTTATAAGCTTCTTCCTCTTCCCAAAATGCTCCTGTGTTTCTATTTCTTTCTCCCAATAGTATTAAAAGTATGTCTAAATTTAGAAAGACAGATGTATTACTAAGAAAATCTACCTTGCCCGGCCAGGCATGGCTCAGCAGTTGAGCGTCGATCTGGGATCCAGGCGATCAGGGTTCGATTCCCGGTGGGGCACATGCCCAGGTTGCGGGCTTGATCAATGACTCTCTCATCATTGATGTTTCTATCTCTCTCTCTCCCTCTCCTTTCCTCTCTCTGAAATCAATAAAGATATATTTAAAAAAAAAAAAAGAAAGAAAGAAAGAAAGGAAATCTACCTTTTTAAAGCCTTGGGTTGCTGAGGAAAGTAGTAAGAAGAGGTGGAAGGAGATTAAAGATGGCAGCAGACTGAGAGGAAGCTACACAGACACTCCCAGGACCAAACTGGAATTACAACTAAAATATAGAAAAACCATCCTGAATAATCAACTGCAACTGAAGACGAGCTGCAGAACACCCCCATAACCAGTGAGGAAAAGTGGAGACCACATAAGAGACTGGTAGGAAGTGCGGAGGCACGAAGTTCCAGAAGGATATCTCAGCTGTGGGGGTTCCCACTGAGGACTCTGGGGTCCAAACCCATAACAACTGGCTGAGAAAATCATCAGAGTTTCTGTCTGCCAGGGAGAGATGACTGGAACTGCAGGCACCCTCTTAAAGAACCAACGCACAAAATTTCGTGTACAGACACTCACCTTGGGCTCCGGCAGAGGGAGGGCAGAGTGGACTGAAACTGTGTGAGGAGAATCTAGGGTTGTGGGCTCTGGAGATAGAGATCAGAAGCATCCCTCTGGATTCCTGGGCTGAGTCATTCCCCCATACTGCAGAGGACATCTTTCTCTGGCAGACATTTTGCTGCTTTTGCCTGGGGGGGGGGGGGGCCGAGAGCAATTGCCCCACTCTGCTGGAAAACCTCTCGCTCTACCTCATGGAGTTTCTACAGCCTGAGGCTCATTAGGAGAATCAGATTAACCAGCCTGCAGGCAGAGGCAGACCTCAGAGTGCTTTGAATCTTCACCTGATCTGCTTCTGGACCCAGGCCTTGGAAAAGCAGACTTTGGTGTGCATCTTGGTTCTGTCCACATGCACTCAGTCCCAATAGAGGAGACTTCAAGCCATGGGTTGTTGATAGCTCCAAACAGGATATACAATGCCAGTCACAAACAGCATCTGACATTGGCCTGCACCAGAGACCTTCCAAAAAGACTGAGTCCTAGCAGGCCTACCTAATACATAGAAACAAACCCAAATAGGTAGCCAAAATGGGGAGACAAAAAAAAAGAGCCCCAAATGAAAGAACAAGAGAAGTCTCCAGAAAAAGCTAAATGAAACAGATAAGCAATCTATCAGATATAGAGTTCAGAATACCGAATGTAAGGATGCTCAACAGCATGAAAAAAGATATGGAAACTATGAAGGAAATTAAGAATGACATAGCAGAAATAAAGAATACATTGGAAGGAATAAACAGCAGATTAGAGGAACCTGAGGATTGGATCAGTGAATTAGAAAACAGGGTAGAAAAAAAATCACTCAATCAGAGATCCAAAAAGAAAAAATTGAAAAACAGGACACTCTAAGAGAGCTATGGGACAACATGAAACATAACAATATTTGCATCATAGGAGTGCCAGAAGAGGTTGAAAGTAAGCAAGGGTTAGAGAACATGTTTGAAGAAATAATGGCAGAAAACTTCCCCAACCTAGTGAAGGAAAAAGTCATACAAGTTCAGGAGGCACAGAAATTCCCAAGCAAGCAGAATCCAAAGAGGCCCAGGCCCAAACACATCATAATTAAAATGTCAAAAATTCAAGACAAAGAGAGAATATTAAAGGCAGCAAGAGGAGCTCCCAGAAGGCTGTCACCTGACTTATCAGAAACTCCACAGGCCAGAAGGGAGTGGCATGAAGTATTCAGGGTAATGTAAAACAAGGATCTGAAACCAAGAATACTCTACCCACAAGGGTATCATTCAAGATAGATGGTGAAATTAAGAGCTTCCCGGTCAAAAAAAGGCTAAAGAAGTTTATCACCACCAAACCAGCATTGCAGGAAATGTTAAAGGGACTGCTGTAATAAGAAGAAAAAATAGAGAGAGAAACATAGGCATAAAGAATTATAATGGCAATAAATAAGGACCTAGCAATAATAACCCTAAGGACTTTAAGAGAGAGATCAACAGAAATACAGTCATAGTCATGGAACTGAACACCTCACTGACTTCCCTGGATAGATCTTCCAAACAAAAAGTCAACACAGAAACAGTGACTCTAAATGGCACACTAGATCATATGGACTTAATTGATATTTACAGAACATTTCACCCCAAACCTACAGGATATATATTCCTCTCAAGTGCACATGAGTCATGCTCAAAGATAGACCACATGTTAGGACACAAATCAAGTCTCTACGAGTTCAAGAAGACTGAAATCATACCAAGCATCTCAGATCACAAGGGCATGAAATTAGAAATCAACTACAGTAAAAACACTCAAAAACATTCAAACACATGGAGGCTAAATAGCATGTTATTAAACAATGAATGGGTCACCAATAAGATCAAGAAAGAAATCAAAAACTTCCTGGAAACATGAAAATGAACACACAACAACCCAAAATCTATGGGACACAGCAAAAGCAGTCCTAAAAGGGAAGTTCATAGCACTGCAGGCCTACCTCAGAAAGCAAGAAAAATGTTTAGTAGACTATCTAACCCTACAACTTAAAGAATTAGAAATCTCCCCTGTGAAGCCGTATGGACCAGGGATTTTGTTTGCTGGGAGTTTTTTTATTACTGCTTTGATTTCATCAGTTGTTATTGGCCTGTTCAGGTTTTCTGATTCTTCCTGATTTCGTTTTACAAGATCTCACTCATACGTGGAATCTAATAAACAAAATAGACTGAGGAACAAAATAGATCCAGAGACATAGAAGCATAGAACAGACTGATGAATCTCAGTGGGAAGGCGGGGGTGGGATAGAAAGTGGGGAGAGGTCAATAAAAGAACTTCTATGCATATGTGCATAACCCATGGACATAGACAATAGTGTTGTGAAGGACTGGTGGGGGGCGGGAGCAGAGTGGAGGGGATCAATGGGGAAAAAAGGGGGAATATCTGTAATACTTTCAACAATAAAGATAAATTTTTAAAAAAAGAGACAAGCAGAGAAGAGGGGGTAGGTGCTGACTGAAAACAAGAGAGAACAGCTTCATTTGATTTTAACTCTGGAGTGTTGAGAAGACAGTGGGGAAAAGAAAGAGAGAGTGAAGCTAATGAGATTAGAAGAGCCTTGTTTCATCCATTTCTTTTCATTTAGTGCCCTTCTTTCCTTATTGACTTTAGATTTTCCTAGGGAAATCCATGATGGGGCCCTTCTTATTCCTGCCCATTCACTCTTCATCTGCAACCCCTCCTGACTCCTTGATAAGCCTGCCCCCTGCTCCTGTGCTCCTGAATCAATCTCGCCAGCATTTTCTGGAACTATATGTCATAAATTTTCTTCTCATTACATTACACTTTCTCGCACATCCCTTCAATCTGTTCGTCTCTATTGATCTCTTACCCATCTGTCTACAAACATTCTTAGGTTCTCTCTGTGCTTAATATTCAATCCTGCAAGTCCTCCAATTGCCATGTTCTCCTTTCTGGGTAATAGAAAGGGAAAGCACTGTGAAGAATACATAATTTTTTTAACTGGTCCTGTGCTCGAGGGGCTTATAATTTAGTTGTGGAGACAAGACTGCTACTTCACTAGAAACAATGGTGATCAATAAAAGGCAATATATAATTAAGTCCTGAATTGTGTTGTCAGGCTCTGAGTTTCTATAGTTTGGGAGATGCAGGAGGGGGAGTTCCCCAAAGTGATTTGGTCAAGGATGGCTTGAAGGAAGTACCCGACCACAATACTGCACAGAGCAATCAATAAATGTTGGTGATTTGATTTTAACTTGATTTGAGATGAAATGTTAGCTAAACTTTGAAAATAATTATCATATGATCACCAATTCTCCCATCCGTATGACAATTATCTGTATTCATTGAACTTAAGGTGTATATTATTTTACATTTTAACAACTCTGACACATGCATCTTTTAATCAGTATCTCAACAGGCATCAAATTAATTGGCAGTGCTTTTCTTTCATATAAATAATGGTATATAAGATCATGGTATAGTTTACAACTGATGGCTTCTTAGATTCCATACAATACAATATTTATTGAGCATCTAGTATATTCCATGTTATTCTTCTGAACCCCAGGATATGTGAACAATGAATGTAAAGTTTCTCTCTTGTGTAGCTTGCATTGCAGTAAGGTAGTGGAGATATGTAATAACCAAATGAATAAACATATATAATACTTTGAAAGTAGGTACTGTGGTAGAGACTAAACAAAAACTGGATTTAAACCTACATCCCAATCTACCGTGTCAGAAAAGAAAAGGTATCCAGAAGCAAAGTTTTAAAATTCAGATTTTATATAAGGAGAAATTGCAATTTTCGAGGAATTGAATAGAATGGGATAATGTAATAATGTGAACTGGATATAACAATCAAAGTAAGGGATTAATGGAAAGACGGTAAATTTGGCAACTGTCTTTAAAGCCACAGTACAGCCCTACTCTGCCTTGTCTTATTCAGAAATTTTGTCAATGACTTGGGCAAATAAGAAATTACATTAGTATCTAATTTATCAGATGATAAATCTTGGAAGGATAACAAATACATTAGCTGATGATGACAGAATAAAACAATGGACTAAACCTAACAATAAAAATTAACCACGAAGTCCTGTTTTCAGATTAAAATTTTCATTTGCAAAAGAACAGATAGAAGATATATGATGTAACAGTAGTATATGTAAAAAAAAAAATTGGAGATTTCTGTTGCTGACAAAATCTACATGAGATAAAAGTTCTGAGGCTAAATTTTTTTTTTACGTATTATATGTTAAATACATTTTGTTCCACTCATACTGTTCTGGAGTCAATACTGTATCCCGTTTTGGCTGGCATAATTTAGACAGAGGGCTTCAGTAAGAGTCAGTTGACATAGATTTGCTTCAAAGAATCTATGAATCTCATAAAATTGTGTGTAACGTTTTATTTTGGCTTGTGTGTTTTCAACGAAAGAATCTATAATTTTCTTCAGATTCTCTAAGTGTTTAGAACCACAGTTTTTAAAGCAATGTTGACAAACTACTGTGATTCCCAAGGATAGTGATCTGGCAGATGAAGGATCTGTGGAACAAACCATGTGAGGAAAGGCTGAAGAAGGGTAAGAAGACACTACTGAGTAGAGAGAGATGATAGCTCTCTTCAAATACTTGAAGGATCTTCTTGCTGAAGAGAGCTTGGATCTAGTTTATGTGACTCTGGTCAGTAGCACAAGAATGAAAACGTGAAAGTCACTAGAGTTTCTCACATTGTACAATCGGAACAATCTTAAAATGTCATTGGCTGCCCCAGGAGACAGTGAGTGTCTTCCTGGAGATACTCATAGAGATATTGTAAAAATTTCGCATACTCTGTTTTCTTCTTGGAGATTTACAATGTACGTCATGCATGTCAACACACTAAAGTCTTTGAGAAAACCTTTGGTAAAGAAACTGAGCATGGCCAACCCCACCTGACACCTAACACACTTTTAAAAGGCAGCTTCTTTAACTTTTACAATAGAAGCTGGAGAACATAGTATGG
Source organism: Miniopterus schreibersii (assembly GCF_964146895.1). NCBI lineage: Eukaryota > Metazoa > Chordata > Mammalia > Chiroptera > Miniopteridae > Miniopterus > Miniopterus schreibersii. The sequence continues at coordinate 65,725,159 of NC_138109.1, forward strand.
ATTAAAGCCCTGATCTCAAGGGTGAGCAGACTTGTTCTACAAAGGGCCAGATAGCAAATAATGTCAGCTTTGTGCATTATATTGTCTTTGACACAACTACTCAACTCTGCCATTGTAGCAGAAAGCAACACATTCAATACATATACTAATGTGCATGGCTGAGTTCCAGCAAAACTTCATTTGTGGAACGAAACAGGACTCAGGCTGATGGGCCTGTGCTGCAGTTTGCCAATCTCCAGACCAGATAGCTGCTCCTAGAACCCTAGAATTCCATGGCTCTGAGATCTGAACCTGAAAACCTATTTACCCACAACTATATACAATACCCACACAGTGCCCAGGATTTTAGAAAGGCTACTAAAGCAAACAAACAAGAGGAGCGGCAATGTTTATAGTGTGTAGTGAGCAGAGACAAACACATTTATAAATTTTTGCTCGAAGAACTAGAAATTACACTCATCTCAACATAATATGACTTTCCAGGTAGATTCAGAGGATCCTGCACTAAGAACAGGCCTTTTTAAGAGCCCAGGTAGGAGAGCACGCCGGTGATTAGTGAGGTCTGTATCCTCAGGCCTGGCTTGTTCCACTGCGGTCAGTTACACAGCTGGTTACAAGGGTGTGTTTGCACCTGTTCGAGCCTTCAAGTGTGCTGATCTCACATTAATTAAACAACTCCTTAAAAGCAGGTTAAAAACAAATTAGACTCTGCCGTCCTGTGCCTACTCCAGCCTTCCCTCTGTGGCCCTTCATCTACAAGGGATCATCTGCAGAGGGTAAGAGGCAGTGTTTCTTTGTAATTAGGGAGGGGTTCATTATCCCCCATCAATTAATGCTGCCACCGCTTACTGAAAACAGTTGTTGGTACACAGTACAAATTAGTGACTAATTAATAAGGGTTGATTAGCTAAGCTTCCTCACAAGGTAGAACAGACAATAGCCACCGTCCACATGGGACCATTGATGGATTGATTAGAACAGGGACATGAACAGTCTAAAATGAAAGACAGGCATGATAATGACATTTTCAGGAAAAAACAGCACTGCTAGACATGCTTTCTCCCTCTATATAGAGGCCAAACAAATCCTTCAAGATTTTAAAATATTATTTAAAAAAAGAAAACAGAAAAATGGATGGTATCCACTAACTCTACATACCTATTTTCCAATGCTGGGAGATACAGGCTGAAATACCTGGGTAACTCAGGAGGACGACAGCAAGATTCCTCGGGTGTGTTGCCGAGAGCACACCAAGTTTAGGACTTCTGTTGGCACTCCTGCAGCCAAGAAATTCTTTCTCTTTTTCTTCCATGAAAAGAGATAAAGTGAAGTCAAGGGCAGAGAGCAAAATAAGTTAGATGACTTTATAGGACAAATCCCAGAAGGTTTTCTTATAATTTTCAAATTTAAGTTGCCCTTGCTAACAAAGTAAAAAATTAGCAGAAGAGTCCACTGAACGAAACATTTGCTGGAGCTCCAGGGCAGCTGGGACTAAAGGTGGTTCTCAGCTCTAAGCTTCCAGGTTCTTTTAAAGCAACTGATTCTATTGAGAAACTGCAATAGGTGCAGTATCATCATGAAAGTGCTTGACACACAATGAGAGTTTAATAAGATTTTTTAAAGATAAAAGTAAATATTTTGTAATATCTCTCTAAAGAGAGATGTTAGTTGTGCAAACTAGAATTATAGCAGCATGGTCTTTGGCAATGGTTCCCAAATATTTTAAGTGTGAAAACTTCTTGAATATCAAAATAAAATTTTGCATATCTCATGAAGTAATAGTTCTGCTCTGGGTTTCCATCTATCAAAAAATATTTCACACACGTTAAGAGAATGTATGCCAAATGCATTGGTAGTACTTAAGAAATATTATGAATGAATGAAAAAATTGCATTCATATATGATGTTGACCTACAGAGAGTGCTCGTAAGGATCAGCTCCCTATCCATAGATTGGGCCATTCTCCTCAGAATGAAAACTCCTTTGCCCATTTGTCTATGTGTCAGAGCAAAACTGAAGCTATTAATCAACGAAAGCCTAAGCCTTGCCTGGACTCCACCCAATTCCAAGTGGAAATTGGGGAGCTTTCCATATGGCATGCGTCCTATTAGGCTTCTCAACTTTCTCTTAACTGTTAAACATACTCCCTGCTTAGCTGTTAAGCATGCGGGTCTGCACTTAGCTTTCAGATATTACTGCAAGGATAGCCTTGAAGTCACTCGTACTTCATTTTATCAAAACCTAGTTAAGAGATTTAACATTTATAAAGGACTGTTGGGCAGTCTCTCTTATCCTCTAGATATAAGATTTATGCCCAGACCATTGATCTCACTTATGTATATTCTAAAATAGTGAAACTCAGAGAAGCAGAGAGCAGAATGCCAGGAGCTGGAGTGAGGGGGAAGGAGAGGTCTTGGTCAAGGGTACAAAGTTTTAGTCATAGCAACATGATTAAGCTTGGAGCATGGTGATTGCAGTTAACACTGTATTGTATACTTGAAATTTGCCAAGAAGGTCGATTTTAAGTACTCTTACCGCACACACATACACACACACATACAAAGATGAATAAAAAGAAAAAGGTAACTATGTGAAGTGACAGAAATGTTAATTAGCGTGGTTGTGGTGCTATTTAACAATGTATACATATATCAACACATCAAGTCGTACACCTTAAGGATATACAACTCCTATTTGTCAATTACACCTCAAAAAAGCTGTTTTTATAAAAGACTTATGCTCACATCAATCTATTATGTCAAATTTCTACTTACCTAGTCTGGATGCAATTGTTTGGTTTCCCTCCCCCACAGAACTACTTTTCACCAAATTGCATTTTCCGTTTAAACCAGTGGGTCACATTATGGGATGTAAAAGGGGATGCACTGACTTTGAGGATACTGCTGAGGCCATGGTTCTCTCTACAGCGGCCAAGGGAACAGTTTAAATCAATCCCAGGGAAAGTTTTACTTCTCCTAAGCAATTGCTTTTTTTCTTTAAAGATATAGTAAAACTTCTGTGCGTAATGGTATTTTCCTACTGTGTTAAGGAAACTCAGAGCTAATTTTGTGAATCTGAGTTAACCTCCAGTAATTTCAAAAAGCTGGTGGCACACATTTTGTGTCTGCACCTCTCCCTAGTTCTTACTGCGTTTCTTCCAATCTTTTTCTTTTCTAAATTTTTTGTTTCTTTCAGTTACAGTTTACATTCAATATTACTTTGTATTCGTTTCAGGTATACAGCATCGTGGTTAAACAATCATATGCTTTACAAAGTGTTCCATCCATAGTTACTACAATATTATTGACTGTATTCCTATGCTGTTCTTTACGGCCCCGTGACTATTTTGGAACTGCCAGTCAGTACTTCTCAATCCCTTCGCCTTTTTCATCCAGTCCCCCAAAGCACACACAACACACACACACACACACACACACACACACACCCCCGCAACCATCAGTCTGTTCTCTAATCTTTTTCATTAGCTCCAAGCCAGAAGTGACAGAACTAGAGACTAAATCAGCAACTGAGAACAAGTCCCCGAGGAGAGCACATTCTAGGCTCAGAGGCTCGCTGGGTGCAGCCAGCACCTCCCTGGAGAGCTTCCTGGCGGAGCCAATTCGGCAGGAGCAGCATTAACGCCTCCATCTCAACATCCAACCACCCTCCTACTCCTGCACCATAAATAGGAAGGCTGGAGATCACCTTTTGAGAGAGTGTGTTATTTGGTCTAAAGAAAACAACAACAAACAATTCCCTCCATAAGGAGGAAAAATTGCTCACCTCCACCAGGGTCAAGGGAAGGGCCTGTGCTACCCAGGAAAAGCCCTGGAGCAGATGAGTCCTTCCCTGCAGAGCATGGTGCTGGGGGAAGGAGAGGAAGGTATATGGGAACTGACACCCCCTCCAGGAGCCTCCCCAGGAGCCAGGAGCCAGGGGCAGGGAGAGGCGGAGCCGGGTGGAGCTGGCGGTGCCTGTAGAAAGGAGGGGCGCTTCCACAGAATGTGAAATTTAAAAATAACAGGAATGAGTCACCTAAAGGTGATTGTTTTGAGAACCGAAGAGCCAAAAATTTGTGGAACTGGACTGAGATGCTGTGTGTGGGACCTGCTAACCAAGAGGAAAATGAAGTTGTATGTAGCAAGTCTCAAAGCATTAAAACATTTAATTTTCAACCCCAACAAACTGAGACTTGTGTCTACCCTAGGTATATTTATTTCTTTACTTACATGGGATCCATTATGTATTTAAGATAACTTTCAAAAACAAGGGCTATTAATGGGAATTGTTTCTCTTAATTAATCTTCTTAATATTACTGTGTATATCAAATTGAGGGTGGGGCGGGAAACACCTGGCAGAGATGTGAGAATCATGGTCTGGCAACGTCAGAGCAGCACATTTCCGTGCCAGCCTCTTTATGGAATTTTTAATTTTTCAGCAGCCAGTTTCAAAGCGAGCTGAGATTGTGGCATGTTTCAGGAACCACGATTTTCCCAAATCATATTTCAGAAAGTGTAATGCTCTACACTTACTGATACCCTTTGACTCAGCACTTTTTCCCCCTGAAAAATTTACTATGAGGAATAATCAAATATTTTGCCCAAAGCTTTTCAAGACCAAGTTCACCTGAGATACCTACTTGGGAAGTCCCTTATTTCTTTGATTTCCCCCACTTTCCCTCAGGATGATCCAGCTCTGATCCCAAGTTTGCCCTGAGAGGGGAACAACCTGATTAATAAATAGAGACCTGAACTGGGCCTGAGCAGTTCCACTTCTATCAGTAACTTGGTCTGTTATTTAGGTCTTCATTTTCACTCCTTCATTTTCATCCACAGTCACCTATGGATGTTAGAATCCTGGGTGCTTTTCTTTTCTTTTTTTTATATTGGTTATGTACCAAGTTTTCCATAATGATCATATAACCCTTTTGAAACCAGACACAATGGATCCGAGGCCGCCTGTCACTACTTGAGCCAAATTGAGCAGAGACAAGGTTGAATCATATATGAGCGTTTATTCTAATAATGCCGGCAGTATGGGGAGAGCAGTCGGTCACCCTGGGAATTCTGCCCTGATCCCCCCCCCCCCCCCCCCCGCCAGTTGGCTGACTATATATCAGGGAGGGAGAAGCTGGAGCTGCAAGTGTGACAGGAAAGGGGATGGAAGGGTCTGCCGTCCGGCCCTCAGGAGCTCAAAGTCCGATAACCAGGTGGCGAATCTGTTATGTTAGAAACAGCTCAGCCCATTCCTGGGGCCAGAGAATGGTCAGCATTCCTCAGGCAAACTTCCGAGGGGGTCAGGGTCCAGGCACAGCAACCAAATTGAAGCGTGTCCTGTCCTTGGTCTGTTCTCAAAATGTATTTCTTTTCTAAGTAATGGACCCATCGAGGCATCTTATCTTTTTACAGCCTTGTTTCAGCCTCCAGTTTCCCAGGGTCTGTAAGAAAACTTTTTATCTGTAGTTAGAAAGGTGAATAATTATTAAACAACTGTGGCTGTATTCTTATTACATGCCCTACCCCACTATCACTTTTATAATAAAAACATTATTTTAAAAATAAATTAATGAAAAGACTAAGTTAAAACATCTTATAAATACTATAAACATTGTAAGTAACAAAATGCTTAATAATAGTTGAATACTGAGGAAAAATTAGTGCCTAAATACTGACATGGCTATACAGAAAGATTTTAGAAGAAACCATGCTAATCTAGAGAAAAGGGGATGAAGAGGAGCTTAGCAAATAATTGATTTTTAAATAATGCTCTCAATTCAGCTTTGATATCATCTATCACAAATCCTTGCCTTCTCTTAATATGGCATAATCACTAGGGAATGGAGGTTATTCTGCTGCACTAGAGAAAGTCAAATCAGCCTCTTGTAATTTACCCAGAAAAATCCAGAATGTAGCAGGGATTAGTCAAGCAACTGCAGTCTTTGTGCACTATTTTGATGGGCATTGAGGGATGACAAGGACAGTCTGACCTTCACAGCAGCGACAGGCAGGCTCTAAAAGCAGTGCCCTGTTGCTCCCCGGCTCTGGAATGCATGAAAAATCTTCATTAACCTCTTGAAATAAGATCACCCTTTGGAGACACTGCTACTTTTTTTTATACTTTCACTACCCAAGTACTGTCTGCAGACACAGCACAAACTTAATCACTGAATCAATTCACCTTTGGAGAGAGTTCTGGTTCCATGAGATCCCACAAACAACTCAAGAAAAAGAGAGGCACCTTATAAAAAGGAAATAAAGGTGACAAGCCCCCAACACACAGAGTTGCAGATCCTGAACCATAAAGGTGGGTGGGATCCAGTCAGAGCCTCTTGGATCCAGGATTCCTCCTCTGGTTTAGATCTGCATATTCCTGGCTACCATCACTATCCAGATATATGTAGGAGAGGTGGGAGCAATACCACTGACGTCAAGGTTACTAAAAGGCCAATTGGGATTTTGAAGACCATAATTTCTTTCCCTTTCAAGCAAACACCCATGTTAAAAGTTAGCCTCACCTCTCACCAAATCGTTTCACCAACCTGAGTTTGCCTCACCACTTCTAAAATGGAAAAAGAAATTGTACAGCTCAAAGTGCTAGAAATCAGAGTCAATATCCCCTCCTCCCTCAGTCCCTCCACTCACAAGTCATTATAACCTAGCTAGCAAAGTTCACTAGCCCAAATGGCAAGCTTGACTAATGGCTAATATTTAATCTCCTTTCAAAACATCAAATAAAAGCAGAGCGCTAAGGCCAAGACTGTACTTCCTTCTTGCAGCTTCTCTTTGCAAGGCAGACAGCCAGGCCTGCAGTCAAGGTCACCTTGGTAAATGATGTCAGGTACTGGTAAAGAAGCTGGGACTGAAGGCTAATCTGCTAAAGAGCAGGTTCTGTTCAGTCTTCTTTCCTCGCAGAAAAAGGCAGTACTAATCCCCTTTGCCCTTCTTGCAGATTTTAAGACAAGCAGAAAGGGAGTAGAGTCAGATTCTTGCTTTGGAGACACAATAACTCTACCCATTGTGTTGTACGTGGCTCAACAGATTTACTCACACCAATTAGCTATTTATCTTCCTTTCAGGAGGGCAAGCAAAAGGTGGTCAGACAAGAACTACCGAGAACTGAGGTGGTCCTACAAGTGACTGGCAGTCTGGTAGGACTCGGTATCCTGATGCATAAATCTTAAAGACCTCGGCTTACTACGAAGCTCAAAGAAAAGATTTTCAGCAAATATTAATAGAGAACATCAAGCTGGGAAGATGCTAGGGGAGGGGAAATTCTCAACTCTCCTCAGTTTCTGATAGGAGATGGGCTCAGGCTGGTGACAACAGTGTTCTACCTGTCCAAGGATAGATCCTGCCAGGTTGCCGGAAGGCCTGTCACTGTGAAATTCTAAATAATTGCTTGGTGTAACTGTAAAATCTAACTTGTTTAGCCACATCAGCTGGCTCTACCATCCAGTTTTAAGTGCACTGATTTATAACCCCATTGGTGCTGTCTTGCTTTACTGTCCAGAGACATTACAATAATAGACAGGCAATAACATGACAGTTATGACATGTCCGGTCCATGTGATTCCCCAGGTATCTGTGAAGTCTAAGAAACACTGAGCGTAGCAGACCTAGCCCCATTTTATTATCCCCTTTTTATAGGTGAAGAAATCAAGGCAGAGAGTAGGTATAAATCACGCAACATCTCAGCTAATGTGTTATAGAGCCAAAAATTGAACCCAACTAATAGAGTTCCAAAGTTCCTAGCAACCATTGCACTGTGCTGTATTGTAAGGAAAAATGTTTCTAAGGAAAAATACCCTATGCAGAGCAAAACAAAGAGTGAGCTTTTCTCTGGTTAAAAAAAAAACAACAAAAAAACTAGCCTCCACTCATATTGTTACCTAAAGTTAGATTTAGAATTTACACGAGGCTAAGCCATCATCTTGTCCAATTTATAGTCCAGAGCATAAATAAATCCTTTCTATAAAACTCCATTTCCTAGAACTGCTGCAAATGCTAAAACCAATAAAAGATCGTATTTATGGAGCATATGCCCTGTGCATGACTCTCCTTCATTTAAGGTGTCACATTTAGTCTCTATCAGGTAAGAAGCACAGAATCCTTATTTTCAGATTTAAAAAAAATTAAAGCTGAAAGGGTAAGTGACTTGTCCAGGATCACACACCTCACATTAGCAGAGTTAAGACTGCCCATTAGAAAGGGGTGTAAGGGTAGAGATGGGGCGCAGGCATGCACTGTGCAGGGAACACCCATCACCTGAGGCCCGTGTTGTGGGACATGTGCGCAGCAGGGTGGCAGCCGACATCCTCTGGGCCTTCGGTTTATTCTTCCTGTGAGCTGCCTTTTTGCCCTCTCTTTATTTAATCTGCTTGTTTTATCTTTCACTTATTTAACAGATATTTAATGAACACCCACCATGAGCCAGAGACTAATATAGGCACTAAGGATAAAGCAGTAAGCAAAATAGAATTATTTCTCTCATGGCGCTTACATTCTGCTGAGGGCAAGAGGAGAAATAAGTGAGAGAGAGGAGCAGTGGTATGAAGAGAAATAGAGAGAGATCTACATCTAAATATTTCTATCTATCCACCTACCTGTCCACCTAATAAATAGATGGATAAATAGATAGATGATAGATACATCGATAGATGATAGATAGATGATGATAGATAGATGATAGATAGATAGATAGATAGATAGATAGATAGATAGATAGATAGATAGATAGATAGATGATAGATAGATAGACAGATAGACGATAGATAGATGATAGATAGATAGATAGATAGATAGATAGATAGATAGATAGATAGATAGATGATAGATAGATGATAGATAGATAGATAGATAGATAGATAGATAGATAGATAGATAGATGATAGATAGATATAGATAGACACACAGACAGACCCAGAGAGGGAGAGGGGGAGGGAAAGCTTTGGTGATGAGTGTTATACTAAGATAATAAAACAGACTAAGAGGGATCGAGAGTGATAGAGTATAGGGAGGGGGTGGAATCTGACATCAGATGGTAAGAAAAAGCTTTGTTAATAGAGTGAACTGCAAGCAGAGCCTTTAAGTAGATACTTCATGTACTTTTGTGTCCTTATATCCGGGAGGGGATGGAGTCAATATGTCTCATCTTAACATCCCCAGGGAAGTGCCTACATATCTCCCTTCATTCATTCATCTCGGAGTATCTTAGTGGTTTCATTGGTGGAAGACAGAGATGAAGAACATCAATTAGCTGTCTTGAGTCGGGTTCTCTGGTAACCAGACTCGAAGACTGAGATTTGTGTGCAGGAAGTTTTATTGGGGAGTACTCGGGGAACAACACCGTAAGAAAGCGAGGGAAGCAGCCCTGCACAGAGGGGCATGCTGACTGGTCCTACAGGGAGCTCTGGAGCTGGGCTGGCTCTGCAGAGGCCAGGCCAGGACTCTGAACTCCTGTATCATCCAGTCACTGTAAGCGCCCGTCCCCAAGGACAGAGCAAACCTGGCTAGGCTGCTGCTCCCTTCAGCTAAGGGCAATCGAAGGCAAGGGACTCCAATAACAATAGCAGCCGACACTCCCAGCAACTGTGGAAATGGGCAAATGAGCGCCTTGGCACCAGAGGCGCCCTGGGCAGCACACACAGCATCTACCACACTAACTCAGCCCAGTGCCCTCTCAGTGGGCAGTATTGTAAGAGGGTGAAGGACATCTTGAGTTGGAGTGCCTGGGTAAAGCTGGTTTCCACCCTTTACCAGTCGTATGACTATGAGCAAGTTATCTAATTTGTCCACGCCTGCCTTCCCTTGTCTGTAAAATTAAAGTAATAATAGTGTCTATTTTCTAGGGTTATTCTTTTTTCTTTTTTTTTTAACCCTCACCCGAGGACATGGGTTCATTGATTTTTTTTTTTAGAGAGAGAAAGGGGGAGAGAGAGAGAGAGAGAAAGAAAGATCAGTGTGAGACAGAAACATCTCGGTTGCCTCCTGTACACACCCCGGTCGGGGACTGAACCCACAACCTAGGTGTGTGTCCTGACTGGAATCGAACTCACAACCTTTCGGTGTATGTGATGATGCTCCATCCAGCTGAGCCACCCAGCCAGGGCTCACAGTTATTCATAAGATTGCATGAGTTGGTGAAAGTAAAATGCTTACAAAAGCACCTTGGTAAGCATCAGACAAATAATAGGGTATGGCTTTTCTCTTTTACTCTCAGAACACTCCCTGTCCATATTACTACTTCCATTTTAACGAACAAGTTTAGCTAAAACTCACTAAAGGGGCCCATGTACACCTGCTTGCTCAGCCTTTCTTTCCCGTCTCTGCTTTGCCTTGGGTGTGGTTTGTAGTGAGGCTGGCCCAGCCCCCTCGAGCTCTGGCTTGGGCCTGGCCAGTCACAGCCGTGAATCCCGAGTCATAGATCCTGGGATCAGCATCCAAGCTAAACTGAGATAAGAAAAACTCTCTCCTGGAGCTTCTCTGTTCTTTCATGAAAGCTCATTTTTCTTTCTCCTGAAAATCCTCTCTCTTAAGAATCATGTAAAGATTCTCAAGTTTCTAGGAATCCTCTTTTATAAATTGTGGAGACAACTGGCCTAAAAAGTGAAACCAACCCCAAAGAGATAATGCCAAATGACTGTGATTGAGTTCCTGGATCCTGCCACGCCTGAAACCAGTATTCCTGGTTTTGTAAGAACATGAATCAAGAAATGCCTTTTGCATTGGGCCTGAGGTGGGCGTCCTCACTGGCAATCCTTAGCTAGGCCCTAGAGGCTGCTAGCACAACCCCGAGAGCAAAACAGTAGCGCCCTCCCCAATCTCCTCCAAGCTGCGTTCAGTTTACTTTCTAACCCTGAGGAAGATCGTCCTTAATATGCCTTTCAAACTTCTTTCAGCATATAATAATGTCAATTTTTTTTTTTTTGGTGGTGGTTTGTTCAATCCTCACCTGAGGATATTTTTTTCCATTGCTTTTCAGAGAGAGTGGAAGGGAGAGAGAGAGAAACACTGATGTGAGAGAGACACATCAATTGGTTGCCTCCTGACCGGGGCGGGGGATCGAGCCTGCAACCGAGGTACGTGCCCTTGGCTGAAATCGAACCCAGGCCCCTTCAGTCCGCTGGCCCATGCTCTAGCCACTGAGCCAAACCGGCCAGGGCAATAATGTCAGTGTTTTGAAAGGAGTTGGCCCAAACTGGCTTCTCTCCACAGCCCACTTCCTTAAGTCTCCCCAGCCTCATGCACACATTACTCCGGAGTTCTTAACCTTGAGCATGCACCACGACCACAGGGACAGACTACTGACTCTTACAGCCATCGTTTCCCATTCAGATGGTCTGGAGTGGGGTGCAAGAACTTAATTTCTAATGAGTTCCCAGGGCACTGCTTGTGAGGCAGGATAGTAAGAAGCCAGGAACCTCCCTGGGCAAGTGGAATGGGGAAACTGAGACAAAATAATTTAAGAAGGCCAAACAATTTGAACAACTTACAGATAGCTAGTGAATCGCAAGACCTTATCTTTCCTAACCAAGAACACTTGAGAGCAAATGGTTTATACCTCTCCTCCCTGACCAGAGAATATATAGCTTAAATCACCCTGGTCAGGGGGATAGAGAACAGAGACCCATTTAATGCCATTTGTGCCAGCCAAACCCAAGGACAGATGAAGTCAGGGGAACAAATAAAAACCAACTAGAGCCCAACAGGCCCAAGATAAAAGTAAAGCAGGGAAACTGACCAGAGGATGATCCCAAACTCCCCTATACACAGGCTCATTTTGATGACTCCACATATTGATGGACACACCTAAAAACTAATGAATATTCTGTTAAGACCCTCCCCTGAGACCTTCCCTAGGATTCCTGCCAGCCGCAGAAGAGAGATTAAAACCCTCAAGTCAAAGTATTCCAGCAGGAATTCGCTCTGGACCACTCCCATGCCTTCTCTAGAGCATGAACTTTTACTTTCCTTCTCCTAAACTCTAAGGGTCCCTACGAAACTTGCAACCAGGGGAGCAGCGGGCAGCAGCAGCTGGTCCTGGGCTAACCCCGGAACCTGTCTCCGAGGCCCCCTTTTTCTCTGACTTCCCAGTGAGCTAAATGCAGCCCTGCCTTGGCTCACTTCTTTCCCATAACCTTTCCAGGGAGCCAAAGCAGAGCACCGCCTAGGCTCTCTCCTGTTGCTTCTCCTACCCTAAGCCCTTCCTTTGTTTCACTGTCCCCAGCTTTAATAAATATTCTCTCAAAATCACCTAGACTTGTGTTGTGAAATCTTTCCTGCATGAAGTCAGGAACCCACACACTACAGGCGGGCCCGAGGCAGACATGCTCCGGGCCTGTCTTCGTCTGGTGACACTTGGATGTTGCTGGTCCTGGACCACACTTGAAGGACCCACCACATTACTCGATAGAGCCTCTTTATTCCACACCGAAGTGAAGAAATCAATAAACACGCAAACCCATTTTTCATCTTTACAGTTATCTCCCAAATGAGCCCAGTGTGGATCTGATGACTCACAGCGGCCTGCCTGTTTGACACGTTAGAGACAGAAAGCCAGCTGGATACTTGTTGTGAAAGGCTTGGTTGCCGTGGGACTTTATGGAATGTCACCTTGAAAAGCCCACGCCGGGCTCTTCACTGGTACAGGCATTAAAACAGCAATCCTATAGGGGGTAGGGAGAGGAGGTGAGATTTTGATTTTAAAGAAAATTCTTGAATTGAAATTTCTTTCCCAAACACTGTATCATGTTGCTATGTGGACACACATACACACACACACACACAAACTGCAAATGCAAATGCTTTTCAAAAGTCATTAAATGTACAAAATGCTATTCTTCTTTTAACATACATAATTGTCCACCCACATGAAAACCAGCGGACCCAGATTTCCTTCCTTCGGGAATTGGGGAAGTTGTACAAACTCTTGTGGGTTGATTTTCTTAATTTCTCTACTTACAAGCCAGTTGCTAACTTCAAGATATCTCTCTTTCATAACCATCCATATCTGTTACCAATTCTATTCCTGCACCTTTATCTTCTAGATCTTACCCACTAAACCCAGAAAAACCATTCCTCTTCTTCCTCCCTCTGTTTGTTTCGATTCTTAGAGGAGAAATGGTCAAATTTGCTAAGTAAAAGCTAGTACTCAAACAGAGGAAAACTACGCATTTTGATGGGCTTAGATACAAGAATCAGAGCCACCAACATGTCACATTCTTGGAGTCTTTCCAGCTTGACAAGTCTTTTTCTTCGTGTTTCTCTAACACTGCACCATCTTAATTATAACTAAAAATATATTTTTGTTGAATTTTTAATCACCTTTATAACTTTGACTATTTTAGCAGTATTCTTTTTACTTACTTAAATTACACATTTTATTATTTAATTACATCATGGGTTGAATAGATTTTGAAGGGTTTATCTGAAAACCTATTCATGATTTATAATTTTGTAAATAAAGGACATGCATTTTTGCCTTAATAAAGATCTACAAGCCAATCCGTTTCTTGCTCAAGGACTAAATGAATTTCTATGATCCCTTAAACCTGAAACATGTATTTAACAAGAGGCCCTTCCTGTTGGTCAACTCATAGATTATCAAGTCGAACTGTGAGATTATTTACTTTGCAACATGATTTTTTGCTTTTCGAAAGAATCAACCAGTTTTCTTTAACTAGTCACTTATAAAAGCACATTTTGACTCACACACATTTTCATGCACACAGCTGTTGCTAAAAGCAAATGTAAGAATGAAATAGAAATGAAGTATCATCACTCTTATTTTAAGCCTGTAGACTCTTCCTCATTAAATTGACTCCCGTTTCCTAACAGAAAATCTCAAAGCATCGCCCTTTGCATGTGGATGTTAGACTGAGCACTAACAAACACTGCTACAATAGTAAGTAGCCAGCTCAACAGCAAGTAGCACGGCAAAATCTAGGGCTACAGGTGTTTGCTGGTGTCTTACACATAGGGTTGCCAACAGCAGAAATTAAAAGTCTAAAGAGCAAACTATTTGTTTCCAACTATCTCCTCTGTAGCTCATCCTTTGAGGTAAGAGCCGTGTCTCAGGACACTCTATGCCAGTGGAAACCTATTTTAAAACTAGGGTCCATGCCTGCCCCATTTCTCAACAAGGATCCCTGACTCTAATCCTAATTCTGGGTATTAAGGATGGGGCCTATAAATGGATTTTTAACATTCTGTTTTATGCCTTAAATGCTCTTATCTTTTCATATGCCCTAACTATTCTTTTAGAACAAAATCCAGTCTTGTTTCTAGAAAAGGACCAGGTTGGGATTTGTCTCTTAAAAGTGTATGTAACTAAAGTTATGAAATTAAACCATTAAAAAAACAAAAAACACCTGTATGTAGCCCATGCTCAGGCCACCTGCCTCCGTGGAAGCCAGCGAAGAGTTTCACAGCCCTCTAGCTGAGAAGGCCGCTGGCCAGCGGAGTGTGCACCTGCCTCACCCAGATGCCACTGTGCTGACCCTGCTGGACCTGTGCCTCCTGGCAGCAGGTGTCTGCCAGGCTAGTGGTATGAAGGTGACCCACGTGGGCACTATCCTCAAGGGACTCAGAGTCTGTCAGAGGGGCCCCTTCTTAAATACAAGGACCCACAGACCCCAGTTTGAGAAAAACTCTACCCTGATCCCATTAAAGGCAATTTGCTAACCGAGAGCCACTCTCCTGCCATTATGTCAATGAAGCACTAGATGGCGTCAGAAAACTGCCACATGAGAGGAGCGGCTCGGGCATCCTGGGCTGCAATCTCCTTGCTCCTCCAGGAGTCAGCACTTGGTGTGCAGAGCCTCAAATATGCCCTCATAGCTATGATTTTCCCCAGAGAAACACAAAAACAACACAAACGGATATTCTAACAAAAGAAGCACCTACCATTATCACTGTCAGCTGCCTGATTTAATGCCGAGGACCAGCAGTGTGGCCTGAGGCAGCTTCTTGATTTTCCAAACAGCTCTAAGTTCTGATTTCCTCGCATACCAGACTCGGAATTTCATCTGGCTTCCTCGAGAGGCATGTGTGAGAACCAAATGTCAGAATGGGCTGGAAAGCCTTTGGTAAACTGCGATGGGTTCTTCATTAAGTGCCATTCGCACACACTTTCCCCTGAAATCAGAGCTGGTCCTCGGGAAACACAGGCCGAGGAGGGAGCAGCAGTTCCTCTGGGGAAGGCGGGGGTGCCCTGCCCAGGAATGCAGCGTTTCCACCGAGCTCGGCCAGCGTGCTCCGCGCACACAGCGAGGGAACAGAAGTGTTATTCAGTTTCTGGACACCGGGGATTTGCTTTCCCTGCTCTCTGGTTAAATTATCACCCTGACTTAATTCCAGTCTCAGGCAGAGGCCCTGGCACACTGGTTCCCGGTCCTCTCAGCAAACTCCAGTGAAACTGAAGGCTAATCAAAATGGTGAAATGAAAAGAGTCTCTAAAGCGCCCCTCTCCTTCCAGGTCCTGACAGTAACGTTTCCTCCCAATTAATCCTGTGCCATCACTTTTATCCAGGCTGCCCCTGTCTGGTAGGGAAATGAACAGAAAAAGGAATAGATGCCTTAACATGTTTCCCGTTCCAGAAACATTTATATTTTAAAAGAGAATGGTGACGAAAGGACAGTGGTTCATCCAAAGAAATAAATCTCTAATGGTTAAATGTGAGGCATTGGGTGGGGGGGGGAGGCTTTAAGTTATCAACTCTTCCTAGCGGAAAAGTCATCTCTCTTAGCTTTTAATAGAAGGCCCAGCCACCTTTTCTTCCTTCTGCCCCCTAACTTGCCTCGGGTCTGTGCAAATGCCCACACTCTGAAATGTACCTACTATTCTCTTTCCTTTGCTGTAGTCCATCAGCAACCGCATTTTTAAATTTAGAGGATCTTTCTATCTGACCCTAAACTCACATTTCTGTCCCTATACACACATGCTCAACAGAAATCTAACCAGCTACCATATAAGCTGCAGAACTTAGCAATAATACTTGAACCCTTTGTACTATTTTATAATAGACAAGTGTTTCTAAGAGGTAAAAGGAGGAATATGAAATGCAATAAATTGCCTGAGGCCACAGGGCTAACTGGCAGCAGGATTCAGACCTAAATGTGAAACCCTGACTCCAGACAGCCCACGGAGTGTTCTGGAAGCTATGGGAGAGGAGCCTGAGGAACAGAATGATTCTCCATGGAAATGCCCTCACGGGCCACACCTACACCTCCAGGCCCACAGGCTTCTCCTGGGACCAAAACAAATCATATCTACAGCCGGCACTGGTGACGTCGCTATTATTGGGGATGGGGAAGGAGAGCAGAGACAGAAGTCCTATCTCAGCACCTGGCCACTGTTAAACTCTCGGAGTCCCTTAAATACTTAAGGCAGATTCTACCCTGAGCTGCACGAGAGTATCATTCCCACGTCCAGATTCAACCGTGGAGCTCGGATACCCTGAAAAACTGTGAGCTAGGGGGGAAAAGAAGAACTCTGCAAAGTGAAGAAATCAGGGCCGTAAAGCCGTGTTCTTGATTCCAGATTTCTTAATCCTGTCTGTGGAAAGTGCTCTCTGGGCTGTTGTAAAAGAGCTAACCACCACAAGCTTTGCATTTTTACTAAAACCCTCTACTATGACTTCACCCTACACCCACCAACACCCTTCCTCCCCTCGCGCGGGTCCTACCCGGGCTGCGGGGGCGCCTCCTCCCTGCGCACAGTGCCGCCTTTGTGGGAGCTGGCGCCCTGCCCTCCGGGGGAGCCGGCCTGGCAGAGCCTCCCTCCCTCACTCAGGAGCCCAGTGCCCAGACACCTCCAGTCCTGAGGGCTTCAGCAGAGACGAAGATGGGGATTACGAAGAATCCAAGAGAGCTGTTGAGAAGGCCGCCCACCTTCTGAGGGTGCACAGAGGCCCTTTTAAGAACTCTTTGCTCTCCCCAGGACATGCTGTCATGTGAGAGCAGGAAAGCGGCCGTGGCTCTGCAGGCACACCCCTGCCATGCTGCCCTCCGTGATAGGCCTCATACCTGGAGGCGAAGTCCACGGGAGGCATCCAAGGGCAGAAACAGAAGGCCTGAAGCTCAATCAGCTTAAAGACATGCCAGGAAGCCTTGTCAGAGCAAAGGTGAGGCCGTGGTTGCTGCCACCCTGGGACTTACCAATAACTGTGGCTGAGCGGTTTCTTTGCAGGTCCCAGCTCAGCCCTCGCACACCGTGGCTTCCAAAGGCCCAGTGGATATCGGATATATATATGCATGTTTGTGTATATGTGTGTACATATATTTATACAGCTGACCCTTGAACAAGAGGGGTTTGAACTGCCCAGGTCCACTTATACGGTGGTGTTTTTTCAATAAATACAGTCCACCCTTCCACAGATTCAACCCTCAGATTCAACCAACATGGGATCAAAACAGTATTTTCGCATTCCCAACTGCAGATTCCCAACTGTGGGTAAGGAATACTGTTTTCCATCCCAGGTTGATTGAATCCATGGATACAAAGAACCAACTGTGGTTAAGTTTTGGGGGATCAAATTATACGTGGATTTTCAATCTTGTAGGGTCATCGCCTGTAACTCCTGAAATTGTTTAAGGATTCACTGTATATGTTTCTGTGTATATATGTACCGATATATGTATACATACACAGTCCTTCATACGTGTGACTAAATGGGACTGCAAAGGAAAAAAATAATATCCTACATTTCTATAAAACTTTCTACCTTTATCAAAAGCTTTTGCATCTGTTACTGTGTTGTTTCATTCCTAAGTTATGAGATAGACTGAGCAGATACTATTATCAGTCTTGCTTGACAGATGAGGAAATCAAACTTCCAGTACATTGTGCTGGTTTGAATCAAAACTAGACTCCAGGTTTAAGGACACATCTGTATCTCCCTGCCCAATAGGTATTTGTTTTTTAATAATTGTAAAATAATTGTACGTAGTGTTCAGTTTGGGATATAAACTTATAACATTTTATAAATTTAAGAATGATTTTTGCTGACCATGCTCCCCCTCGTTGCCTTTTATCTCTATAACTAAAATCCAAGTAGAAATGAACAAAAATTATTTGGATGCTGCTTACCTTAAAATAGCTATTTGGCCTATTATTCTCAATTCTACCTGCATATTAGGAATCAACTGAGGAGCTTTTAAAAAATATCAATTCCTGGGCTTCACCCCTGACCAACTGAAGCAGACTGTCTTGGGGTGGGCAGGGCAGAGTAATTTTTTAAAGTGCCATGTGGGACTTTAATATGCAACCATGGACTTAGATTTATAGAAGTACACATGTCATCCATCGTACCACCCGATGCCAGGTCACTTTGCACATTTTGTGTGTGCACATATCCCATTTCTTTAATCCAAATGCCCCCAAGTTTACGAGCTATTCAGGAGTCAGTCTTTTCACTAATATTCAAATAATATGCTCGAGCCACCATCTAATGTGTGGTGAGAAATCCAACTACCTCCCAATATTTTTGAGGAATCCAGGAAACATGCTAACTCTTGGTTCATCTCACTCTAAATTCCTGCTGTTGCTGATTTCTCAGCCTTACTTAGTATCTTTGCAACCCCTCGCCTTTGGCCACCACCTTCCCACCTCCCTTCAACACCCAAAGCAATCCTGTCACCACTACTTCAGGGAACAAACTTTTGCTAAGAGCTTAGGTTTAATATAAGGAGACTACAGTTCCTAAAGAAAAACTTGCCATTGGGTGTTAGGCATCACTGTTCTTGAAGTTCCTAGCCCTCCCCTGGAGGTTCCCGCTGGCTGTTTTTTTCCCTTAGTCAACAATTTCCTATGTTGCTGTATCCAACTAAACTTTTCTACCACCTTCCCTTTCATTGAGCCAGGGGTCCTCACCACCTTCCTACCAAGCTACAACCCAAGAAAGCTCACATTCCCTCAATTTTATTAAATAAAGCAATGTAGCCCTTTGGACTTCATCTTCTCCTCTAGATTATTCCAGGAAAGATAACCTTTTTTTTTTTTTTTTTACCAACATGGCCCATTCAGGGGTTTCCTAAATAAAATATCTATCATTCTTAGGATCTAGTGGGAGCTTTGAAGATACTGGTTTTCTTTGACTTGGCACAGACTGAGTTCATAGACCATGATCTCTTCTCTCACTACTTTATTTATATACATTCATTTATGTATTAATATATATGTATGTACGTATTTATATACATTACTATATGTGTGTATATGTGCATATATATGCATATGTGTATATATACTTATGTATGTATATATGTATATACACACACACTCCTGAGGAAGCTATGCACTGCCAGACACTTAGCTGGGTACTATTATCACAACGAGCTTTTCAGACAGAGAATGAAAGAATTCTTTGGGCAACATGCTTACCCAACATCCCATTCATCCCCAAATTGCAAAATCTTTCTGCTCAGTTTCTTTTAGAAGAAGGAAGGCAGCCTCCTACTCATGGCCTTCAGGGTGTCAGTGAACAAACCTGGCCATTTTAGACTGTACATATTAGCATTTGTTGCACTGTTTGGCAGAGTACACACCAAATCAGAATGATTTCAGGAACAGCGTATCTTGCCATGAAGGATGACTAGACTTGGGGAGCTAGCGACAAGAGAACTCAAGAAGTCATCTGAGTCACTTCTTCATGACACTGATAAAGAAACCCAGGTCCAAGGGGTCCATAATACTTGTTGGATGATCTTGGCTTCTTAGTAGCATAGCTGAGTCTAGTTGGTCTCCTGGCTTCCTGTCGAAGGAACTTCGGTAAACACACAGCCTGTCATAAAATGTAACCTTAATTAAACTTTATTTTCCTTATTAGAAGAAATCTTAAGATTTGAAATGGACTATATTTCAATAACAAGACCACAAGGGAGAAGAAATAGGTTTCCTGACAAAATGCCATTTCCTCTCTGGCTACACTGCCCCCTTTTCTTTCTCCCTAATACCACACCCCCGACCCAAACCCCGCCCCCCATCACCCATATCACAATGCCCAAACACAGAGCATCTCTTTATACAACTGCCCGTGAAAACTGCCTGGACAAAGGCAATGTTCCAATCTGCTGCAGAATGAATTCATAGCAAAATTCAGAGCCTTAGTTTTGTTGACTTAAGAGATTTTATCCCAGCATATTTCCTAAACTTTATTTATCACCTCTAGATCTGCCACTTGCTCTGCTAAAGAGGTGAAATTCATGCTAACTTTGCCTATTAAACCATGAGCCTAAAGAAGTCCCAGCATTTTGTTAAAATCAGGCAATCCTCAAAGGAAGTCTATCTCAGCCACAAAAAATGCATAGACTTTCCAAGCTGGGGCATCGTGGACAGGAGAGTGAATTGAGTGGGAGTTAGGAGGTCTACATCCAAGGCCAGCTCTTCCACTGACAGACACACCCCAGTGGCACTGTTTTCCTTTCCTAAAATCAAGAACTTTAGACTAATAATCCCTGAAGTTCCTCCATCCACAAGTTTCTAGGATTCCATATAATCATACGGATACCTTCTGTGATATCCTAAGCGATGTGACTTAGGTTAGGTCATCCAGAGGATAGACGTGCTTTAATGGGCAACCCTAGCAAAACATTTTAAGAAGCTGAGTGTTCCTAAGAAAGATTAATGTTGAGAAAAATCAGGTCACCCTATTTGGAATTTGCCCAAGAGTTGCTTTACTTAGAAGAAAAGCCTCAGAAGCCCAGTGGCCGTGGCTCATTACTGAGGTTGTGGGATTTTTTCCCCCCACAGCCCAAATGTTGCCTCTCCCAGCACAACAGGGGCCTCTGCTGATACTGACCCAAAGGGCACTCGCCCCACCCAACACCCTACAATGTGTTTTCCTTGGAACTTTCTTTATACACATTTAACTACAGACCAGCCCTGCCTATCTTAAATCGAATGTACCAGGCATGGCTCTCCCTGGTACAGAGCCCGAAAAATAAGGAGATGAACAACTCGTGGCTACTTTATTGATGTCTTTCTGGGCCAGGAGGAGAAGGCAGAGGAGAAGGTTCAGACAGAAGGTATCACTGAAAATACTGAAAGAACCGAAGGCAGAAACACAGCGCCAATAACTGTTGGCTGTCATTAAATCAGGAACAGGCAGTCAGCTGGGAAGGAACCAAGCAGCGGCCTGCTTGCTACTCCTGTTACGTTAATTATGAAAGCCGAAAGGTAAGTTTCATGATTTACCTAACACAGTGCACGTTTCGCAAGCTCATGAATTCAAGAGGCCTTAATACTCAGCACATAATTTGGTGCATGGCACTATGGGCACCTTTCAATTTAACTTTCAGAGCTGCGATTTCAAATATGACAAAAATGTTAAAATCAGTGTGGCCTTAAACGATGTGAACACATCAAATGATAGGAGTAGAGTATTTAGGCTGCATTCTCTCTGTAGCAAAGCTCAAAAGGGGACAGGAGATGGAAGCTCTCTTATGCTTTACTCTGTCTCCCTTTCATCACAGAACTTGCACATACCAAGTGTTATGGACTGAATGTTTGTGTCCTCCAAAATTTAAATGCTGACACTCTAATCCTCAATGTGATGTGGACGTGGGGCATTTGCGAGATAATTAGGTTTGGGTGAGGTGATGAGGGTAGGGCTCCCATGATAGAAGAGAGAGACAAGAGCTTTCAAAGAAGTCATGTGAGATGACAGTAGCCTACAAGCCAAGAGAAAAAACCTCAGAACAAAACTTACATTGCCGGCACCTTGATCTTGAACTTCCCAGCATCCAAAACAGTGAGAAATATAGATTTCTATTGTTTGAGCCACCCAGCCAACAGTATTTTGTTATGGCAGCCGAGCTGACTAATTAATTCACCAAGACTCAGAACTCATAGTCTGCCTGAGGTGAGTGATGTAGTCCATGGAAAGTCGTGAAGCCTGAGTTTAATCAACATCACAAAGCAAGTCAAGAAACAAGGGTCTCAGGTTACTGAGTAGAGTTTTTCAGATAAACAGACCTCTGCAGCCTCTTCATTCCTCTCTCTGATTTCCAATATGGACGGTCCTTCACAGACCAGAGGGCAGGTCTGAGCTCCTCCGACTAGTCTGACCATTTGGCTTTTCTCTCATGATCTGCAGCAGGCCATTTAGCACTGAGTTACATGCCATCAAGGACTTTTCACATTTTGGTTTTGTTTTTTTAATTTTGCTTCTTGAAGATCCTTTTTAAGCACATAGAGTGTAGAGACCCCATCTCATCTGTTTTCAGCCTCCACAAAGCCCAGCACAATACTTAGCATATAATAGGGAATCAATATGTATTGGGTTTTTTAGTCAAATAAAAAGCAACACTTTTTGTGATCAAATGAGCTGTAATTTGTTGCAGGTCCCACTTGCGTTGAGGAAAGGCCAGCCATCTTTTATGCACAGGATAAAGAGCTGTGCTCTTACCCAGCCTCACATCTAATAACAATAATTGGTCATATTAGTCTATCACTTTATAGCACACCTTCAAAAAGGTGATTTCTGCAGGTTTCTTCCCACAAATCCTATCAGCATGATCCTCCGAGGGGAGCCTCTCGGTGTGGATGGGATCATAAAGCCCACCTCATCAAACACCCCCTACCTCTCTCCAATCCTCTCAAACATTACATGTTTGAGACCACAAATCTAGCAAAAATTTCAGTGGTTAAAGTAAAAAAGTGCTGTTTTAAAAGTTCTACTTCCTCACAGGTGGAGTCATAAGGAAGAATCTCTATGCATGACCTAGACAAAGAAAATTTTTAAAAGCAGACATGGTCAGGTGTCTCCCATTTAAAACTCCCCTGAGTAAGGGCTGGCTCCTGGGGGGTGACCCTGCACATGAGTTAGAGCGAAAGGCTCCTGGAGATGGGTAAATAGTTTCACTGATTTCTTTTATGAACAATAGAGCCAGGCAGCCTTTATGGGAAAAATAAGTCATAAAAGGGTAAGATCACATCCTCAGCCAGAGGGGTGTATGCAAAACAGAACACAGGTGGTCAAATTTCTGTCCAAAGCTACAGACAAATCTTTTTGGTTTTGTTTTTTAATTTAATTTAATTTTTCCATCACCATTTATCCCCCCTATACTTTCTTCCACCTCCACCCCCCACCCCACAATCACCACACTGCCCATGTCCATGAGTTCTCTTTTTTTCTTTTTTGCCTAATCCCTACACCGAACCCCCACCCCCAACACCACCAGAGCCGTCAGCCTGCCCTCGATCTCGGAGTCTGTCTCTATGTCACTTGGTGGCTCAGTTTGTTCATTCAGGTCCACATATGAGTGAAATCACAGGCTACTTGTTCGTCTCTTCTTTCATTTGTGTTACACCCAGTGAGTGCTTTCACCGAGCAGGCCACCTCCAACCCGAGGGCCAAGACCAGCATTTCTTTTAATTGAACGAATAGTACAGTTCAGTTCAGTACAACAACCGAGCACTTCACACTTAGTAACTGTGAGACTTGCCTCATGAAACTTTTGGGATTTATACATAAAACCTCACTGGGTCTTCCTGTCGTATATATTTCTCACGACTGGTGGGCCGGGGAGCTGGCGAGCTTTGCCCAGCAGTGGCCAGGGTGCTGGTGGAGTAACAGCACTGGCACTTTCTCCTTCCTGGCTGTGGCACAATGGAAGAGCAGCACCGTCTGTCCTCTGACAGAGCAGCACCCAGCAGGGTGTTGTAGCCCTGGGTTCTGGCCCGTGGATCATGGCTGCACCCTTAAGGAGTAGGTGGGCCTGGGCAAGCTGCTTACCCTCGGAGTCTCGATTTCTTCATCATTCTGCAGGGCTCCCACCTACTTCATCCAGGAGTCCCAGGAGCCTTAAATAAGCTATTGCTTACAAAGCACCTAACATAGTGCCCCGTGGATGAAGATATGGAATAAATGTGCATTCCTGCCCTTTCTACACGCCCCACCTCACCCCACCCCTCTCCCACCACTCCTTCGGTCGGGTCTTTGGCATCACTGCTACATTTTCCCACTTTCCTTAGGAGGGGCTTTGTCGACCCTGAAAATGTTACCTAACAGTCCAACAGAGTCAGCTCCAGAGGCAGTCCCTGAATCAAAACAAGGTGAATGTAAAATCTACACAAGTTTTCAGAAACACATATATCAAAGAATATCTGAAATCCACGAAGGACTGTTATTTCTCTTGGCTGGAGCAAAGTCGAGGCCTAAGAAAAACGTTTTGTTAGGTGACTGGCTTTAGGACTTTTGGGGTCTCTGAAAAAGACTGGCTTCCTATTTGAAGCAATAAAAGCAGCTTCTGTGTCTCCTTCACCTGACTCCACATTCCTGTAACCGGGGGGTTTCCACAGCATCCAGGAAGGACTCTTGATAAATATTAACTAAGGAAAAACAGGCCGGGAGAAATGACTCTTCTTTTCTGGCTTATCCGTTCAATTCTGAAAAGCCGGAGGCCTGTGTGTTTCATCTGTAAACTTTTCTAACTACGAAACAGCAACTCTCCCAAATTCCAACACGCTGAGGAAGGCAAGTTAGTCATAGGTGGCCCCCTGATGTGTGACCTACCCTGGCAGTTTGTGCAGGGACATTTCCTCTCAGAACATTCTAGTTCCTCATCAGCAACAAAACTGCCTATTCTCACTGTCTCTGTCTCTGTCTCATGTCTTCCTTTCCTGAAACCTTCCCATGTTTCTGGTCAGACTTCTTCTGTTTGTTTTTTGCATTGCCTGCTATTTTGTTTATACCTTTCCTGACACGTGTAACAGTTACTTGAAAAGACGCCCACCCTCCCGCACAGTCGGGAGCAGCTGAGGGCGCGGACAGGTCGGCCCTTCCCTGACCTTGGCCAGCCCTTCCCTGACCTTGGCCGGCCCTTCCCTGACCTTGGCCGGCCCTTCCCTGACCTTCGTCTGCTGCACCATGCTCTGCCCATCACAAGCATTCAGCACAGGTTGTTGAATTGTCTTGAGCAGAGTGCTCCTCCACACATTAGTTGTTCATTTGTGCCTGAAACCAAGTCCCAGGGACTCCTTTTTCTGCCATAATATCAAGAGAGTGCATTTGAATAGACAGGAAAAAAACAGGAGGGCCAGGAAAGAGAGGCAGCTGGAGAGAAGCCTGAAAAGCTTCCCCTGGACCGTCAGAGCTGCACATCTGTCCGTGCCCCGCCTGCCCGCTCACCCGGGGCTGCGAACCTGTTCAGCTGCGGCTGGGGGACTGGTTTTACCTGAAAAGCAGCTCACTCCCGCAGAGTTTTCACAGGCTTCCTGGGTCTCTAATGAGAATGACACATTTCTATTTAAAATCCTTTTTACCGTGATCTCAAACCATTTCTAACTAAAGAACTAATCTGTATTGAATCACATGTTCCATTGCCTCCCACGGGTAATTCCTGCCGCCCAGGTCTTTGGAGGCAGGCTGAGCTGAGACCTGAAGGAGAGGCTGTTCTGCAAAGTCATGACACCCACACTGCTATCTTGGTACGTCCACCCTTCCTCTGGTCACTCACAGGCCGGACCGGTGGCTGCTACTGTCACCAGTTTAATGCATGATGCTCTGCAGGAAGCACTGCTGGGAGCCCTTTTACAGCGGCTGGAACAATGCTTCTGACACGTGTCCCCACGGCCGTCACAATGATGAGGCTCCTGTCAATTCCCTTTTTCTCCTAGCGGGTTTGGAGAATGCCCTTCACGAGGCCTGGCTGGTCATAGAGAGACACAGGGCTCTGCGCTGCCCCCTATTGTCCCTCACCTCGAGGATGCCTCTGGCATTTGCATGCAGTGAATCCTTCTGCCAGGCTCTTTACAAAAGCGAAAGAGAGAAGAGCCGCCTGAGGAGCTTAGACAGAAAGGCCTGTGTCCCTGACAGTGGTTCCACCCAGTGGTGTAGCCTCAGGCCCTGTGGCTGCCCCTGAGTTCCATCCAGTGCTTTGTACTTCTCAGAGGAGCAACTAGAACCGGTGTGGGGATTGTCACCACTGGAGTCCTCGTCATTCAACATATATGGAAAAATACACAGTACATCTCAGACTCCCACATACATGTCCTCAAATCAAAGGCACAAGAATATGCCTTTTCACCCATCCTCGTGTGTGGCCCACTGTGCACCCAGCTGCTGAAATAGCCCAGAAGTCATTCTGGTTGCTCCGCTTTCCCCACGTCCCCATAACCCATAACCTATAGTGGGTAGATTCTACCCAAATGTCTCGCTCGCGCTCCCCTCTCCTGACTCACATCCAGCTGACTGTGCTAGGTTCTTTGCTTTTCTCCCTGAACCCCTTTCCACAAAGTTGTCAGGATAATTTTTCTAACATTCAGGTCTGATCTTGTCACTCCCCTGCTCGAAATTCTTCAGTGATGCCCCATTCATCCCAGAGATAAAAACTGACTCCTCCAGGTGGCTTTCGGATTCGGCCCTTCCCTCCCTGTCTAGCACCCAGTTTTCAAGACCACCAGATATTCAGTTGACTCGCCTAATTTCACTCTGCTCCCCACACCCAAACCAGGATACACGCTCGTCCATCTTACCTATGTTCTGTTTCTTTAACTGGCCAAGGTCAGCAGAAGTGTGAGAAGTTTATTTCCCCCACTCCACCATCCCCAAGCAAGACAACCTTAAGGGGTGTCCCACAGGGTGGACTCTGATCGTGAAGACGACCAAGTGGCAGTGAGACAAAGAGGCAGAGAGAAACCGGGTCGTTAGTAACTTTGAGAGTCAAGCCTGTCTGGAGCCCTGTCTGTATCTAGATTTTTCAATTTTATCAGCCAAGAAGTACCCTGTATTGTTTAACCCTGTTTGAATTGGATTTTCCACCTCTTGCTACAGAGAACCTTATTTGACACAGCTGAAATTAATAGTATTCTCTCTGAAAGAAGCAGCTTTTCTTAGAATAAATGATAAAATAACTTTTGAAACCAAAAGAGTTCAGTAAGTGCAGCTTGAATAGAATCAAGAAGCTTGAATTCTCAATGAAACTTTGCCTGCAACTTCTTGGGACCCGAGTTTCTCGTATTTTATTCTTCTTTCTGTGCATTGGGTCTGTTCCTACCAACTCCGTTCTTAATTTATAACACTGTTGATAGTAATAAAGTCTGGAAAGATGCCGTAGTCTGCTTGGGCTGCTATAACAAAATGCTACAGACCCGGTGGCTTATAAACAAAGAAATTCATTTCTTGCTCTTCTGGAGACTAGAAATCCAAGATTGGGGTGGAGGCATGGTCAGGTTCTGGTGAAAGCTCTCTTCCAGGTTGCCATGTGCCAACTTCTTGCTGTGTCCTCACGTAGTGGAAGCAGAAAGCTAGCTCTCTGGGGTCACTTTTATAGGGACACTAATACCAGTCACAAGAGCAGAGCTCTCAAAGGCCCCACCTCCTAATACCATTACCTTGGGCATTGTTTCCAGTTTTCAACACATGAATTCAGATCATAACAGAAGTTCTGCTGTTCCTTCATAACGCATTTAGTCAGTTAAAAAAAAAATTTATTGAGTACTTTCTGTGTCATATGCATAGGAAAACCTGAGACATTTTCTGGGCTAGGGTTAGGCAAACTCTAGCTCACAGACTGAATCTGGCCCCATCCCTATTTTGGTAAATAAAGTTTTATTGGAACACAGCTGCACGCAGTTTTTGGCATACTGTCTATGGCTGCTTACACAATACACCAGTAGAGTTGAGCAGTTGCCACAGAGACCATATGGCCTTCAAAGCCCAAAATGTTTACTATCTGGCACTTTACAGAAAAAGTTTGCCAACCTCTGCCCTACGCTACTCACCACATCTAAAGTTCTGGTTACAGTAAACCTCCCTTTCCTGAAAAGCTGCGGTGAAGTATGTACTTCACCAACTTTTGTGTAATACAATCCCAAATATCAAATTACACTCCTTAAAAATAAGCATGGAGGAGAAAAAATGTTTTTATACATACACTAAATTTAATACATTTTGAGTTTCCAGAATGAACTGGTACCAAAAATGGCATGCAGGTCCTGGAACCATCCTTAGGATCCCCCTTGAGAGATGGGCAGACTCCACCTCAGCCGGTGTCAGTGAAAACCCAAGTGAAGACGCTATGACTCATTAAAAAGAAGACTTTTGGTTTTTATCTCCTCCATTCTTTCCCCGGGCACAGTTTACTTCTCAGAACAGTGATCTGATTTC
Organism: Miniopterus schreibersii; assembly: GCF_964146895.1. Classification (NCBI taxonomy): domain Eukaryota; kingdom Metazoa; phylum Chordata; class Mammalia; order Chiroptera; family Miniopteridae; genus Miniopterus; species Miniopterus schreibersii. The sequence goes on from NC_138109.1 coordinate 65,753,268, forward strand.
AAGAAACTATAGGCTAGAACTAGAAGAGAAAAATACACGTAGGCCCATTTCTAAATATTAATGCAAAGCTGAAAACTAGAAATTAGGTCCCTGGTCTTTTTCTTTCTATCTTGGTTTATGGTGACTCACAGGTAAGCTTCTGACCTAATATCCCGACTTCCATTGTGCACCAGAGGCTTTCTCCAGGCTCTTTTCAGGTACTAGGGGAATTAACACCATGATCACTCACATGATTGTACAGTGGAGTAGAAACAGCACCGACTGTTAAATCCCACAGATAGCGGTATGAATTTGTTTTGCCACTTATAATGTACACAATACAGAACACAGTCCTCATCTCCGAACCATGATCTCCTCAACAGGAGGCAGAATGCTAAATGCTATTTTCTAATTGTTAGACAATCAAATGAAGTCATGTGAGAGCATCTAACACCGATGCAGGCACAGAGCTGCTTTTCAACAAGCGTGGCATTCTTCCCTCCTTCCTCCAGCCTCCTACACCCTAGTCTGAAAAAGAGAATCACTACCTCTTATAATTCTGAGTCTTTCCTGTGTTAGAGGAAAAACAAAAGTTAAAAGTTGAGAGATACAAAGAGATTTAATTGTGTTCTGGGATTTTCTCCTCCCCATTACCTCAACTCCCAACCCCAAGATTAAAGATGAGAATAGGTTTCTGTTTGTAAATGAACAGAAAGCTGCAGGCATCAATCAGTAGTAACCACTAATGGAAACTTGGCTACTAGTACCCTCTCCGAGGCTGTCTGACACATTTGGATCTAATTGGCAGTCTGCTTCAGAGCAGCCAAAAAATATAGTGTCATACATATTCCAGATCAAAGCTGAGGCAAACTTGCTGGAGGCCCTGGGGCTTTGATTGCCAAAATTAAACAGGAAGGTCTGTGGGTTTTGTATAGAAACAGGTAAATGCTCACTAGCTTATTTAAAGGAAACCTCTAGAAGACCCTGATTTAGCTAGTTTGGACCCTAAACATGAAGGGACAGGAAAAAACATTCAGGGTAGCCAGCAGCTTGGGTGGTCAGAAGGAAAGACCAAATTATTTTCATCCTGCCTCCAAATATGATGGAAATTAATTAATTTTCTCTTCTGGGCTTTGATGTAATGAATAACATAGGCTTTTTGGTAAGAAATGTGCTCCAGCCCTAGGCTCAGAAATGTCAACTATACCTAAAAACACTCTTCAACCCATTATTTGCAAGAGAAAACAAAATTTTGCTTTTAATAAAAACCAATGAAAAGAATGCTCTTTCCTAATTCTAACACTATCCACCAGAAGTTAAATGATAAATGTTCCATTGAAAACTGTTCTTTTTTTTAGTGTCACAAGCCCCTGAAAATGATGGAAACATCTTTCCAGAAAAATACACATTCAACACAATTTGTATACAATGTCAGTGTTGACAAACTTCCTGAGGACCTCCCAAGGAACCCCTTGGGCTCTATACTTCCTAGGTTAAAGATTCCTGTATTAAATCTATTAAATGGAAGGATAAACAATTTGCGAAGTAATGATGTACTTCTATAGGTACATCATTATTTATATCTAACTTATACCAGTCATAGCCAATTGCCCATCCTACAATGGACCTCCAGCTCACTAAAAATTACCCTAAGTCCCTTGGAATGTTGGCTATGGAGAACTAGAAGGGCCATGGTACAAACTCCTAATTAATCTTAATATGAAATGATAAGAAGATAAGGGAAAGCATTCAGATATGGGAATTATTCATTCACTCAACAAATATTTATTACACGCTTATCATGTGAAAGCCACTATTTCAAGGCAATAGGGTACCAAATGAACAAAACAGATATGGTATCTGCCTTCTCAGAGCTTATACCCAGGTTCAAAACTTGGCCTGTATTTACCATATCAAGTTATCTGAACTTTGTAAGATTCACTTCTTTCATTAAAAATGATTATAATTTACACCTTGTAAGTAGTGACAAATACTGTTCTAAATGGTAATGCCAAAGCAACTAGTACACAGTGGACATTCAAATATTATCGATTATAATTTTTATCATCACTACTATGGGAAAAATAGGATTATGTGGCAAGTCTTAATTCTTCAGATTATGTATCACTGCTGAAAGGTCTTTCAATATCCCTACTATTACTGGACTCAAGCATATTACCACAGAACTCCATAAGCATTGGAGAGAATGCCAAAGAGAAGGTTTGGACTCAATTCTACAGTTCTGGACCCTCTCCTGCCAGCCTCGGTTGGGTTACTGTTTCTTGAATGCGCTTTCATTATAAGCATTAATCATTGTTGAATGCTCCTTGATTATAATGGTTCTTTCAGCATCAGTGCCACTGTTTCTTCTCTAAGGCTGCCATGTTTTCTCTTCTAAGACATCACTGTGGTAGCCTCTATATTTAAGAAAAGCCTTTTAATTGAGTTGCCACCTGCAGATTCTTCACTTCCATTTCTCCATCACTGATGTTAATAGAAGTAAGGACATTAGAAAGATCAGAGTATAAATAAATGAAATAGAGACTAAAAAGACCAGAGAAAAGATCAATAAAATGAACAGCTATTAAAAAGATAAACAAAATAGACAAACCTTTGGTTACACTTACCAAGAAACAAAGAGAGAGAATACTATTAAATAAAATTAGAAGTGAAAAAGAAAACATTACAACTGATATCTCACAAATACAAAGGATCATGAGAGACAACTATACACAATTACACATCAAAAAATATTGGACCACCTAGAAAAAATGGATATATTTCTAGAAACATATAACTACTAAGACTGAATCATGAAGAAGTATAAAATCTGAATCAGTAATCAAAAACCTCCCAATAAACAGAAGTCCAGGATCAGATGGCTTTACTGGTGAATGCTACTAAACATTTAAGGGAGAATTAATACTAATCCCTCTCAAATTCTTCCAAAAAAATCAAAGAGGAGGGAAAACTTCCAAACTCATTTTATATGACCTGAATTACTTAGATACCAAAACCAGACAAGGACACTATAAGAAAAGAAAATTACAGGCCAATATGACTGATGAACATAGATGTAAAAATTCTTAACACTATATTAGCAAGTTGAATACAACAATACATTAAAAGGATCATACCTCAGGATCAAATGAGATTTATTCCAAGGATGCAAAGATAGTTCAACATCCATAATTCAATCAATGTCATACACCACGTTAACAAAATGAAGGGGGGAAAATCACATGATCATCTCAGAAGAAGCATTTGACAAAAATCCAACATGCATTCATGATAAAATCTCTACAAAGTGGGTAAGGAGAGAACGTACCTCAACATAACAAAGGCCATAATGACATACCCACAGCTAGCATTATATTCAATGGTTAAAAGCTAAAAGCTCTTCCTTTAAGATCAGGATTAAGACAACATAGTACTGAAAGTTCTAGTCTGAGCAATTAGGCAAGAAAAAGAAATAAAAAGCATCCAAATTGGAAAGAAAAAAGTAAAACTCTATTTGCAAATGACATACTGTTTTTTAAAAACCCTATTGACTCCCCCAAAAAGCTGTTAGAACTAGTCAACTTATTCTGTAAATCTGCAGAATACAAACTCGACACACAGAAATCAGTTGTGTTTTTATACACTAACAATAAAATATCTCACAAAGAAATAAAACAATCCCATTCACAGTATCATCAAAAAGAATAACATACCTAGGAATCAATTTAACCAAGGAGGGGAAAGATCTGTATCCTGAAATCTATTAGATGTTGATAAAAGAAATTGAAGAAGACAAATAAATGGAAAGACATTCCATGTCCATGGATTATAAGAATTAATATTGTTAAAATGTCCATTACCCAAAGCAACCAACAGATTCATGCAATCGCTATTAAAATTCCAATGGCATTTTAAATAGAAATAAAGAAAACAATCTAAAATTTGTATGGAACCACAAAAGTCTCCAAATAGCCAAAGCAATCTTGAGAAAGAAAAACAAAGCTGGAGGCATTACACTTTCTTATCAAACTATATATAGTTTTAATATATAGTATACTGGCAGAAAAACATACACATAGATCAGTGGAACAAACTAGAGAGCTCAGAAATAAACCTATGCACAATATACACTTTAAAATAATACAATTTTATTTTTCAATTATACCACTGTAAAGCTGAAATATAAACAAACAAACAAAATCTATACCTTTCAGAGAAAATACATGACACCAATGCAAAAACAAGCCCACGTAGAAAACCTGTCATATTTTTAAGGAAAAAGAAAATATGCCTGAAAACCAAAGCCTATCTAACCACATCCATTGAGAGAAGGTAAAAATCAATATGGTGATTATTTTGTAGAAAAACTAACAATGACAACATTATTTATTAAAATTCTTTGATGCTATCAAAGTTATATTGAAAGGAAAAGTCATAGTTTTAAATGTTTTTATAACTAAATAAGAAAGAATAAAAATCAGTGAAGCATTCAACCCAAGAAGTAAAAAAGCACAATTTAAAAAATACTAAGAAAAGCAGAAGAAAAAGTTAATAAGTATTTTTTTAAATTAATGAATTAGAAAGAAAGCAAAATAAGATTATTAAATCCAAGAGGTCATTGTTTGAAAAGACTAAGAAAACAGACAAATACCTGGCTACTAAGAAACAGCTGAGGGAAAACAGATAAAAGCATCATTCTGAGAATCAGAGATTGTTTTTAATTTAAAAGACTTCTCCATATGACTCAATTCTTCACCTTCTCAACACAACAAAAGTATTGCCCCTCAAGCTCAGAACCTTTCGATGGCAACCACCAGCTCCTGAGCCGGGCAGTCAAGGTCTCTCTTTCCTCGAGCTTTCCTGGTTCTCCTATGGCCTGCAAGTGCTTTGTTTCAGTTTAATTAGGCTCTTCATCGCTCCCCACGCCACAGTGCTCTCATCACGCCCCTCTCTGGGATGCCTCTGTCCCCTTCTCCCTAATCACAATCCCAACTACCTTTCGAAGCCCTGGCCCAGTTACCATCGCTGTAAACCCCTAACCAAAAAGTTCCAGCCGTGTCCGTCCTGCGCATCCCACCCCCCCCCCCACCCCCGGCATTCATCAGGCATGACCCGGGCTGGCTGGTCATCTTTCCAAAGCCCAGTGTGTTCTTTCTCCTTAACCCGGCTAAGCCACTTTGGGCAGCTCATTGTCACACTTGTTTTTATGCAAAGAGAGCACCCAATAGACGCTTCGTAAGGAGAGCAGTAACCTGACAGGCTTGCCTTCTTCAGTGTGCTCAGCTACAGGCCCATGCTCCTCAAACAGGCCTGGTGCGCCCCAGGAACACACTGTGACTACCAGAGGAAACAAGATACAGCTTCTTTAGGAAGTTAATTTTACTTATGTAATTCACAATGTCTTATCTAAAATGAAATCAAAATAATATGGAGATTATAATTTTTAGATAAATTTTAAAGACAAAAATGAGAAAATAAGAGATATCAAGTAAGCTTCTAGTCCTCAGCAGTTCATCCTGGGCAATGCTCCCAGGTCATCGTCTCTTCCTTCCAGGGGTGAACTCGTGTTCCTGATACCAGTTGAGGATGTTTATGAGGAAACACTTGAGAAATACCCTGTAGATTGTGAATGGGTAATAGGGAAGGAACACAGTCATTTCTGTTTTTTACATCATTTCCATTTTAAGATGCAATCAACATACATTTTTGTTTTTATTTAAATGGGTAATAGACACTGAAGCATACAACAGACTGATGTATATCAGAGGGAAGTGGGGGCTGGAAGAGATTAACTAAAGAAGTTATATGCATATATGCGTAACCCATGGACACAGACAACAGTGAGGTGAAGGCCTGGGGAGGGGGTGGGAGCGGCGCAGAGGGGGCGAGTGGGGGGGAAAAGGGGACATCTGTAATACTTTCAATAACAAAGATACATTTTAAAAAGTAATAATGAAATGGGTAACGGAAATTAAGACTGAAAATTATTTTTCAAGTGTTTACCTCCTTGGTTATTATATATTTGTGACATCAGGCAGAAATACTAGAAATGAATTTTAGCATGACCACTCAAAATTAAATGTTCCTTCTCTCAAATGTTAAAAGCCCTAAGTGGAAACATTTTGTCACAAATGGGAGCAATTATCTGTAAGATGGCTTATTATGGGTTTCAAGTACTACATAGAAAAGTAAATACATTTCAGTTCCAAAATAAAAATGTTTTTAGCCCTGGCTGGTGTGGCCCAGAGGTGAGAGCCTCAGCCGTGCGCCCAAGGGCTGCAGGCTTGATTGCTGGTCAAAGGCATGTACCTGGGCTGCAGGGTCACCCCCCGCCCTGGTCCGGGTGCGCGCAGAGGCAGCCAATCGATTCTCTCTCCCTTCCACTCTCTAAAATCAGTGGGAAAAATATCCTTGGGTGAGGAGTAACCAAAAAAATAAAAATGTTTTCTTAAAGCATGTTTTGAATATTCAACTTTTACTTTCTAATTTACTGTTTTTGAAATTCAGTAGTTTTGTGTTCTACTTTTGAAAATAAAATTTATTAGGTCTGAATAAAAATTTATTTATACCTAAGTAGATGTGCTTGTCCATACACCCAACTATTCACACACACACACACACACACAGATATGTGCAGGCCCCACAACAAAAGGCAGCAACTGGTTAACTCAAATCCATTGCTTTCTCAGTCCAACTTGAGTGTGTGTGTGTGTATAAATATGTATGTGTGTGTATATATATACATACATACATGTGTGTGTAACACCCTATATACCATCTACTAACACATACACATAGTACCTCAACTATTACCTTAACTTTATTTCAATTCACAGAACATGCAATGTGTACCAGAAAAATTAGTAACAACTGAATGTTAAAAAGACTCCTTAGACTGACACACTCAGAATAGTTCACTGTGTGCTTCAAATAAGAATACTGAGGTTCTGTTTTTAATATAATTACTAGAGGAAACATGTCCCTGGAAATTCCCAAGCAACTTTTTTGGTAAATCGTTTTCAACCATCAAGAACTGTAAATAAACCATAATGTTCAACGATTGTTCTTTGAATTTGATAAACTGGTCATATAAATTTACATGCTTCTGGAATTACCCATAATTTAGCAAATGGAAGCTTCTTTTGGCAATTACCAATTCCTCACCTAATAAGAATTTCCCTTGTGCTATTCTTTTCTTTTTTTAAGATTTTTTTCATTGATTTTGAGAGAGAGACAGTGGAAGGGAGAAGGAGGGAAGGAAACATCGACATCAGAGAGAAACATCGATCAGTTGCCTCCCGCACGGCCCCCCCCCGGGGCTTGAGCCCACAACCCGAGCATGCTCCCCAACAGGGACTCAAACTAGCAGCCTCTCGGTGCACAGGACAACGCCCAACCAGCTAAGCCACACCGGCCCGGTCTGTGCTAACTATTCTTACGTACTGGGGCCCATTGTGGGTGCTGGTGCTCTTTTCTGTCTTACACAAAAGGTTAGATGTGAATTGGACCCAGAATAGAATCACTTCCAGTTTTCTAAATAAGAAAACTGAGACAAAGAAATTGTCCAAAGCCAAAGGGACTAGTAGAGCTGTCGCACCACCTCTGGTCTTCCATCTCCAGTCAGAGGAATGGCTATTCTAGTCCAAAACCTCTAAAGCATCAGCCTGCATCTGTATTCCTATACTGGGGCAGGAAAGGGGAGGAGGTGATGACCTTGACCTTTGGTGCAGGCCCCTCATACCAGGCAGCACCTGATGAACTAAAATCTATTGCTTCATTGATCTGACTTGAATGGAAACATCATCCTGTACTTTAAACCACCTCTTGAAAGTTGTCCTTCTGAATCCACCATGAGATTCTATCCGATCCTGAATCTCCTGAAAGTTTGTTAAAAAAAAAGACATCAGCACTTTATAAAGTATATAATTGTCTAATCACTATGTTGTACACCTAAAACTAATATAATGTTGGATGTCAACTACAATTGAAAAATAAATTTTAAAAAATACTAGATAAATTTTAAATTAAAAAATGAGATCAGGCTTTCTTCTAAGTCCATTTAGGGAAATCTGTCTCATGTGAAGACCAAGTGGGTCTTCCATGGGTGCCAGCCAGAAGTAGGGTTGCTGCTGACACCTTGGCCATGCCAGGCTCAACTGAAACTTCAGATCAAAGGTTCCCTTGTAGGAAGCTCAATATTGCTCTTCCTCTTCTCTGAGTTTGTGAGTTCTTCTGCATGACACTCTCAAGTCTGCTACCTATTTGGCTTCACAGGGCAAGGAAACAGAAGAGCAAAAAGTTAAATTTCCTGGTGAAAACAACAAACATAAACATGTTCCCATTAGCCACTTTAAATTTTAAATAATAGGGGTCAGAGAAATATGGTAGAAAGGAAGTGAAAGGTATCTGAAGGACTTGATGTGGCTTGCAGAGGTAGGGGGCCGCCTGGAAGGTGGGAGAAGGAAATGAATTCTGCCCACAACCAGTGAGTTTGGATGAGAACTCTGAGCCCCAAATGAGAACACACCTGGCCAACAACTGGATCTTTAGCCCAGTGAGACCCTGGGCAGAGAGCCCAGCCACTCATGCCAAACTTCTGATGTACAGAGACTGAAGCTAATATAAATGCTTGAAGCCACTTCAAAAAAAAAAATTAAAATAATGCTCAGAGGTCCTGAACTGGCTCATGCATCATGTAGGTTCAAATTCTAGCTTTGCCGCAAACCCATTGTATGACCTGGTGCCATGTCACTAGCCCCTGAATCTCATCTCCCATCTATAAGATGGGGAAAGGGCTTATTAACTAACATCTACTTTCTAGAGTAGTTTGAAGAGCAAAGTGAAATGTGAAAGTACTTTGCACACCATATGGCATCACGTAAGTGCAAGTTTTATGTAAACCTCTGCCCCACAAATAGTGTTCATAGGAATTCTGCATTTCTCTCTCCATATGTCCTCCCATTTTAATTGAGCATAAAATTAGCTAAATATTTATTTGTGAAATACTTCGTGAAAAAAGCAACATAAAGACATTTTTTAAATCTAAAAAGATGCCTGGCTGGTGTGGTTGAGCGGCTGAGCATCGACCTAGGATCCAGGAGATCGTGGTTTGATTCCCGGTCAGGGCACATGCCCGGGTTGCGGGCTCGATCCCCAGCAGGGGGCGTGCAGGAGGCAGCCGATCAATGGCTCTCATCATTGATGTTTCTCTCTCTCTCTCCCTCTCCCTGACTCTCTCTGAAAGCAATATATATTTTTTTAAAAACCTAAAAAGACAATCTACTTACAGAGATCATTGCTCCCTCAACACACTTTTACAAGTTTGAAATCCATTAGCCGCCCCCTTCCCCTTTGGGATCAGTCTGGCTGAAAATTCGTCGCCCACACTCCCAGCCACAGCGCACAGCACAGTGCACTGCAGCGCTGCAGTGGCTCCCTCTCCTCCCACCTCCTCACAAACAACACTCAGGAGTACTTTGACATTCGTGATCTCATCCACTCCTCCCAAGCCAGGGCTAAGACGGATGAAATGATGCTGCATGATAAATGGCTGGCCTGGACCACACCACCAGTCAAGAGCGAAATCAGGCCTGGAACTGAAGTCATCTTATTGCAAGCTGGTGTCTGTCTTCCCACCCCCACCCCACCCCACCCCACCCCACCCCACGTGGATCAGCAGAGGGCAGGCAGGGAGAGCCGTGGATGCCGCTTGCTTGTTCTGTGCCCTGGGTGACGCCAGATTTGCCAACCCTCTCCCAATACTCTGTTCATGTGTCCTCATGGTGCCAAAGTCCCAGGGCCAGGTTGGAATTCAGGACACGCCATGCAGGGTGGTGTGTGGATTCTGGGACTTGTTTGCTTTTAGTTAAACAAACTTGCTTGGATACAAAAAATAAGTCCAGGTTTATCAGTAATCAGAAGTCCCATAACTCACCTCAGGAAAACGTTCATTTTATGTGAATGTGTTCAATAGCATTAATGCTAACTACCCATCTGCTCCTCCAAAAAGAAAATATACCCCTCAAGTCATGCCAGATCATTAAGGAACTACGAAATGGTTAACATTAGACTTAATTTCCCTCTCATCAAAAGCCTAAATTCTAGTTTTAACATACAAAAAAGGAAAACTGATAAAATTGTACTGATAAGTTGAAAAACATAAAAGCAGAAAATGGTACTCAAAGTACAACCTCTTTATACATCTATACATCAGAAATTCATTCAGTCAGCTCATTATTTAGAGCCTCATTTCTTGCTGTTGAAACTGTCAGTCGGTTGATCTGATGATAGGCCAGAAATACACATTAGAGTACAAGCTGGTAACATTAATAGGAAAGCATTTGGATCTGCATTAACAATTGCTGGGTTGTAAACATTCAAAGGGACCTGTGAGAATGTACTTTGTGTGGAAGAGGCAAACATTTTGGCATTGGAAGTAAGTATAATTCTAGTTCCAATATTAGCAAGTCAGATACACACTGCCTAGTTAATGAATCACTTTCCATCTCCTGCCCTTCTCCTCCAGCTGAACCCCAGGGAGTGACTGGGTTTGATCTCAGGGGGTGGCCATCGGCCCTAGGCACACTGTCAGACACACCAAAACACAGTGTCAAAGTGACTATTCAAAATAATAAATTATTCTTACATATACCTCCACTGATGCAAAGCCTTGAGAGAAAAGCACATTCTCTTGGGACTCATAGAGCGAAGGCAGGCTCAGAATTACTGATGACTGTAAGAGCATCAGTGTACTTTCAAGGAGTCTGGTATTTTTTTCTGGCTGCCACTCATCATAGTGTAACCCTTGGCAAGACATGAATGCAAAACCATTGCTTTCTCTGTTCAATGGATCTGCTCCATTTATCTCATAGGACTGTTCTCAAAGTTCGTTAAAAAGTATATGTAAAAATACATTAAAGACATTCTAATTGCTATTAAATTATTTGAAGACTTTTTTTTCTCTCTTAATGTAGAGTTGTATACTATCCTTAGGGTCTTAAAAAACAAACAAAAAACCCTAGATTTATTATCTAACAAATGGAAATAACTGAACGACAGAAAATCCTAATTATAATTCTCCAAATTCACTAGATTCATAATTTACATTGCAATGAGTCTGCTGGTTAGGCATTGATTAAAATCACTGCTGTATAAAATGATTCATTCAATAATGCTTTGGGAATGCAAATTCAAGTTTAGCAAACAGTAACACACTTTAAAAATGAAATAATGTTGACATTCGAGGAGATGATTAAGCAAATTAAGAAACTATAACCCAAAATGTTTTAAAATGATGTTATTGATTTCCTTGAGACTAATGGAATAGAAAATAAAACTTCAATTTATAAGTCAATTATGAACCTTTGTACTCAGGTATATTAGAAGCATATAATATTCAATAAAAAGGCATCAACACCAGGATAGGAATGTGAGCTTTCAGGTTTACAGAAACACAAGTTCTAGTTGTTAACCAACTCCTGGCACTCAGCTTTTGGGGAGTCCTGCCTTGAATGCTAATCAAATGGAAATAACCTCAAGTTAACATTCTAATGTAAATCCTTTTTTAAAAAATCATAACAAGGAAACACATTCCTCTAATAAACTTAGAGGAAGGTTAGAACTGACCTTAGAGAGCATGTAGTCCAAAACTTGTTTTACAGAGCTAATGACTTTGATGCCTGGCAGCATTTTTTACTAGAATGATCAAAGACCTAAATCACTGGTTATTTCTCTGGGTAATGATTAATGCGTGTGCACTGGCGGTGTGGAATGTCGTCCATGCAACAAGGGCGTCTGCAGCAAGTGAAGGCATTGCATTTGCTCCCATTTCTTCTAAGAAAGAAGGTAGCAAGAGTTACTTCCATAAATGGTATTGCAGAGCCTAGGATTTAATAGTGACTTGGTTGACACCTAGATGATTAAAATTAAACATGTCTAAAAACATGCAGCACAAGAGTTAACACACTTGATTTCCTGCTCCACATTTATTGGGGGCTGGAGAGACTAAAACAGCTATTTTCCTCTCAAATAATTGGAAAAATATAGTATGACAGTAATTTCTTAAATGCATAGCAAAACTTTCTGGATTGTGAATCAACATGAGATGTAACAGCCTATAGATATCAATTGTGACAGCTTTTTAAAATGTCATTCATCTAAGGCGTTCTGAAATTGTCTCTGAAGCTACACAAATATACACGATTCTGTACACATAAAGGCGTCCATTCATGAACAGGAAGTCTTTTAGAAGCGCTGTGCAGGAAAGGTGAAAGTAATACATACATATATAGATGCTGAACAGTTTTTAAGAGTCAGTTTGGGGTTCCAAGAAGCAGTGATTTACAGTCAAATAAGCATTTGGATTTTCGGCTTGGATAGGTAAAATTTTTGTGATGCAGGCACAAGAGAATTCATACTGCGAAGTATTCATTTTTCAAAGACCTCCTTCAAAGGAGAGATTTCAAGTCCAGAGCAAACATCCATGGCACAAGATTCTGAAATTTCCTTCCATATGACTTTCCTCCTCACCTCCCTACTGGAGAAAAAGAGAAAAATTCCTAGAAGGGGCAACGGCTAGATGTGACGCCATTACATCCAGCAGTGTTTCTGGATGGTAAGTTATTGCATCCAGATAACAATTTCTATTTCAAATGGACTCTACCACTCCAAACGCAAGAAGATTTTGTCACAACACCCCAACACGATCATGTAGACCCGGATTTCTTCCTGGTACAGCATGAGAACCACTAGGAAAGGATAGAGCTGACAGAGAGAGGAGACAACGCTGAACTCTTTCACTGGCCAGTTATCCAAAATGACCACCTTAGTCTCTGTTATCAAAGTTGTCAGCTCTTTCCTTTATAAACAAACTCTCTTGATTGGCTTACATCTCAACCCTGATGCAACAGAGATATACTTGGGTTTCACCTACCGATCTGTTCTTGTTGATTCTGACCATCTCATCCAGGCCAATTCATTTAGCTATTTAAGGATGAAGTCACCATTTCCCAGGTACTTTTCAACATTCTTAAATCCAGTTATTTCAAATCTGTTTGACAAACAATCCCACTCCTTATCCCCCCCCCCACACACGAGCTAATTCTGTTATAACAGTATCTCTGTGAGAAGACCATTCCTTCCGTTTTTCCAAGGAAATAACATAGATATTTTCTTCCACTTCTACTCCAAATTCAGGAGCTCCACCTTAAATAACACACCCTTTTGGGTGACTTGAAATCAGCCCATTTTAAGATTCTTTGTAGAACCAAGCTTGAAGAGTTTACTAATGGAGGAGTACATCGCCACTACTGACATTCCTGATACAAAAATTCACTTTCAGTTGAATTCCTGTGATTCCCCTGAGCAGTTATAAATGCCTTTTATGATAATGAGGCAGTGTAAGACAAAGCAAATTATTCAAATATATATACATTTATATTTATACTAATATACATTAATAGAAGAGAGTATTGATTTTTTTTCTGAAGTGTTTTGAGTTTCAAAGGAAAATAAAGACACTTAACACTGAGAAATTTCTAATAAATGATTAAAAACGTTTTGGGTTGGCTGCCATTCAAAAGTATTCCCAGAGTTCTCATCAATGTTCTATACAAACTATAAATAAAAATATACATGACCAAAAGTACTATCTATATATTTCAATACGTACATGTGAACGAAAAGTTCCTTAAATATACACATCCCCACATAGGATACATTCCATTACATAGGCAAAGCATCATTCTCTAATAACAGGCCCAGGATAGCAGCAATTTAATAATCTAGTTATTATCCAGTTACCTCAGAATTATCATAGGTCCTGAGAGTTCCTGATGTGGGGTCCCTGGCTTCAAGGAAAGCTCTCCATTATCATTTAACACAGTTCTCATGAGGCACCAGGCTACATTGCTAATGGCAATTATGTCATCCTGTGACTGCAGAAAAAGTTACTGTCTTTTCAAAACCCGTTTATTCAAAATCTGACTAATGGTATGATACAAAAAATAAGTCATTTTATTTCTTACATATTTCTGTTATTTTATCAGTGCCTTGTACATTCAGAATATTCAGATTACCCTAACAGACACTAAACTCTGCTGAGAAGACAGCTCCTTGGAAATGTGTTTGAAAATACATATATAACCTGGCGGGTGTGGCTCAGTTGGTTGGAACGTTGGCTGTACATGAAAAGGTTGCAGGTTGGATTCCCGGTCAGGGCACGTACCTAGGTTGTGGGTGCAGTCCCCAGTTGGGGCGCATACAAGAGACAACCAATCGATGTTTCTCTCTCACATCGATGTTTCTCTCTCCCTCTCCCTTCCTCTCTCTAAAAACAACAAAAACAAATGTAAACAACATGATTATCAATCAGTATTTTTACAAACTGAGATGGCATGATGTCATACTAAGTATTGTTTTAAAAGAGTTATGTTTATGAGTCTATACTTGAGTAAGTTAAGAACTTGCAATCAAAATTTCCATATATAATATGCAAAAAATCTTTAGGTTGACTTACAATAAACAGTATTAGTCACAGAAGAAAATATAGAATGGCTTTTACATAAACATTTATTTTGTGCGTTGTACTATTGTGTGTGATAATTACACACTATTATTTTGTGTGTGTATCTAGGCATGCCCAGTGGATAGAAATTCTAGGTAGGCAGCAAGTTATATGGGTCCTAGGGGTACATATGGACTTTAATACTCATTCTTGGTGTGTACTTTTAGGTCTAATTCTAAATCTGTTGGGTATATGAACACAAAGCTCAAGAAAGGGCCCTGTTATCTATGATGAAGGTTTTGAACCTCTGCCACTCCACCCAAATACTTCATGTAAAACAAGCTTGTAGACAGTAGCTACTGGCTGTATGAGAAGAGTTTATCACCTTAAAAAAGTTATACTTGCCCAGAGAGAGAGGTTAAGTTAGACCATATTGTTTTACATGTGAAATCCTTTTACTGGGACAACTTCCTCTGCACAGCAGTTTCTCCTGCTTGAAGATGAGATCACTTGAGGAAAAACCCATTGTGTTCCTGCCAAGTCACTGTGGGAATGCTGGGAAAGCACGCCCAGTAGCTGGCAGATGGAGCCACCCTATCGACTCCTGAGATAAGCAGCCTGCTTTATCACGCTTATGAGAATTTTCCCTGAAATAGTCTTATCCACGGGTTTCCCCCCATATTTCCCATGGTAGTCAAATCAACACAGAACAGACTCTAGCTTCTCAATTATCATGCATGTTGCCAACCACGACAACACCTTTATTATACTGAATGTTCACTCAGGCTCCTTGAATTTGGCTGGAAGTTGAACAGTCCCACGGGATCCTTCAGGTGATAAAACGAGGCTGTGTTAGTTCCTTCCCAAGAACCCAAGCTTCTGACATGCTCCGCAGACACAACCTGGACTGCAGAACCCGATTCTCTTTACACAGGAACACACACACCAGTGCTTGGCCTTTTCTGATGCCACAGGAGGACAGGCAAGTTCAAAGTCTGGACACAGAGGCACTTCCAAAATTTGGCAAGAAAAAGGAGGCGAGTTCACTAAGTGGGGCTTTATCACTGTGCTCTCTCGTATGTATAAGACATGTGTGGCACGGGGACACAGGCAGAGATCTTTAGGTTGTGGATGGGTCATGCTTTTTCTTCTTGCCCCGACAGGACTTGCAGACACAACAGATTATACATGGGGAAGCCAGAAGTAGCAAGGGTGAAGTCACCAAGGCAATGATGCCCAACCCCACAAGAATCCCAACAACCTGGAAATTTAGAAAAAAGGAGAAAAAAAACTATTTTAGCAGTTAAATCTTCGTATATGTGTATTATACTATCAACTATGGACTCAAAATTCACATTGAGCCTGTACAGCATGGCTCAGCGATTGAGCATCGACCTATGATTCCAGGAGATCGAGGTATGATTCCTGGTCAGGGCACATGCCTGGGTTGTGGGCTCGATCTCCAGTGGGGGGCGTGCAGGAGGGAGCTGATCCATGACTCTCTCATAATTGATGTTTCTATCTCTTTCTCTCTCTCCCTCTCCCTTCTTTTCTCTAAAACCAATAAAGATATACTTAAAAAATAAATAAAATAAATGTATTTTTTTAAATTCACATTGAAAGCCTAATCCCCAATAATGATGTTTGGAAATGAGGTTCCTTGGGAGGTAATTAGGACATGAGGGTGGAGCCCTCATGACGGGATTAGTGCCCTTATAAGAGACACCAGATAGCTTGCTGCCTCTCCACCCTCTGCCATGTTAGAAGATGGGCATCTGTAAACCAACAAGAGAGTCCTCGCTGGAAACCAACCCCAACTCTGGTGGCACCTTGATCTTGAACTTCTAGTCTCTAGAACCGTGAGAAATAAATTTCTGTGGTTTAAGCGACCCAGTCTACAGTAATTTGTTACAGCAGCCTGAGCTGACTAAGACACCATCTCAGACGCACAAAACGGTCTCAACTATGGGACCTTTTAGCCAGTCCCCAGCAATGGCCTGAAGTGAATAAACCAGGAAGATACCAGAGACGAAATCAAAGGGGAGAACCAACCAACCAAATGCTAACTCAGGCCCTGGCACGAGCTCAGTATAATCATGAAATGTTGGTGTTGGCTCTCTCTCTACCTGAGTTTCCTCAACAAGTCTCATAGGGATGTTAATAATGATTACTAGGCTATTAACACTGACTCCTTCAAAAGGAACATGGCCTTTAATAAATATGAAACACTATTAAAAACAAAACAAAACAGGGCTCCCTCTGAACCTGTCAGAGTCACACAATGCCATGCACAGAGGGATCTGAGCCCCAGCAGGGCTCACTGGGTGTTAGAGCACTGCCTTTCAGAGCAAATGTGCCATAAAGGGCTGCAGGAAAAGTCATTCCACCATTTTTTCAGAAGGAAAGAACATCTGCCCTCATTCTGAAAGTCACTGTTAATTACTTGGCTGCTCTGGGGCCCTGCCCCTCCACCTATCCTCAAGAACACTGTGCTCACCAATTAACTCCAGGCAACTGCTCCATTACTTTTCCCTAGCCCTGCCCCAGGACACCCCAGAGCCTCCTGGGCTGGAATGGGAAGCGGGGGTAAAGTGGGGGGACGAACACGTAGGCTTTCTAAGCCATTATGAGTCTGGTTTGTTTCATGCCCCTTTCAAGGTCAGGGTACCTGTGTCCGGTTCCATATCACTGAGGCTCTTGAATGGCCGAGCTTATTCCTACATGGCCCTTTGTCGTAATGTCTGAGGAAAATGTCGTTCTGAAAAACAAAGAGAAAAGTTTTGGTTAACTTTAGCGGAAGCACAGGCTCTTTCTGGTGATATTAGTTAACAGCCTCTAGGTATTCCAAACCCATGATCCTTAGACTGTACCATAGTAGTTCTATATATCACCAAGTGAAAACAGATCATAATCAGTGAGACTCTTGACTGAGTCTAATAGAGATAAATGGCCTGACCAACTATCATCGAAAGGCAGCTCTATCAGAGGTGTGATATGGAATGAGAGGACCGTGAGTGAGGCAGCTAAAAGGTGGTTGTAGCAAACAAGGCGATAAAATGCCAGTGGTTGAGATGGAGAAAAGGAAAATACAATCATGAGATATTAAGACAGTAACTAACCAGGTGGGGAAACTGGGAGAAATCACAGATGAGGGGAAACAGAATGGCAGTGGCTTTGTTGAGAGAAACAACACAGAGATGGATTTTGTTGGGAGGTGACAAGCAGAGTTTAGACATGTTGAACTTGAGAGATACTTGAGACATCCAAGCAGTACTGTTCAAAAGGCAGCTGGTTACACAGATGTGGATTTGGGGGAAAAGACTTGGGAATCAGTGTACATGGGGTAGAAGAAACCACAGAAGTAAATGAGATCACCCGGGGAGAGTATAGACTGAGAGGCAAACAGGCTGTTGAACGCAAACATGTAAGAATGGGTCAAGGGAGAGCCTGGAAAAGAAACTGAGGAGTGGCCAGAAATATAGACAGGAAACCTGAAGAGCTGGAATCACTGAAACGGAGGTGGTCAAGACGTGAAAAGCAGCAGAGAATCTAGGTAAGATGAGGACTGAAGTGTCCCTTGGATTTCACCCAAAAGCAGTCACTCAGAGCCTTGGAAGAAGAGTCAGAGTGTGACTAAATGGCAATCTGAGCTCAGCAATGACTGGAGGTAAGTGTCAACAGCTTGAGTTGATTATGCTTTATTTTATTATTTTTTTTATTAATCCTTACCCAAGGCTATTTTTTCCACTGATGTTTTAGAGAGAGTGGGAGGGAGGGAGGGAGGGGAAGAGAGAGAAACATTGATGTGAAAGAGACACATTGATTTGTTGCCTCCGACACTCGCCCCAACCAGAGCCAGGGACGGAATCTGCAACCCAGGTGCATGGCCTCCACCAGGAATCAAACCCACAACCCTTCAGTGTGCAGGCGAATACTCTAACCACTGAGCACACTGGCCAGGGCTGATTATTGAGGCTTGGCTGCTGAAGCAGGGAGAGAAATAGAATGGCTGTAAGGGAAAGATGTAGGCTTGAGAAAAGTACTATTCATGTTTCAATGGGAACCAGCTGAATGCCTGGATAAGTTACTGACTATAGAGTGGGGAGTAG
This sequence comes from Miniopterus schreibersii, assembly GCF_964146895.1. Lineage (NCBI taxonomy): Eukaryota > Metazoa > Chordata > Mammalia > Chiroptera > Miniopteridae > Miniopterus > Miniopterus schreibersii. The sequence goes on from NC_138109.1 coordinate 65,771,859, forward strand.
AAGTTGAAGTCAGAAGAGAGAGAAGGGAATAATTGAAGGGGACAAGTCGCCAAGGTTCCCAAAGCAGAGGATTAAGAATACCTCATCCTCGCCTGGCCGGCGTGGCTCAGCGGTTGAGCATCGACTTAGGATCCAAGAAATCTCGGTTCAATTCACTGTCAGGGCACATGCCCGGGTTGCGGGCTCGATCCCCAGCAGGGGGCGTGCAGGAGGCAGCCAATCAATGGCTCTCTCACATCACTGATGTTTCTATCTCTCTCCCACTCCCTTCCTCTCTCTCTGAAATCAATAAAAATATATTTTAAAAAACAAAACAACAACACCTCATCCTCCCACCATGGTAGCTTATAAGATTGGAACTATCTCAGCTAAAATTTTTAAATCTAATTCAAATGTATTTGAGTGAAGGATTTTTTTAGAATTTATCTTTATTGTTGAAAGTATTACAGATGCCCCCTTTTTTCTCCCATTGACCCCCTCCACCCGGAACCACTCCCCAGGCCTCCACAGCACTACTGTCTGTGTCCACAGGTTATGCATAGATACATGTAAGTTCTTTGGTTAATCTCTGCCCGCCCTGCCTTCTCCCCTCTTGCATCTGAGATCTCTCAGTCTGTTCCATGCTTCCATGTTTCTGGATCTATTTTGTTCATCACTTTATTAAGTTCTTTAGATTCCACATATAAGTGAGATTATGGATGTTTTGTCTTTCTCTGCCTGGCTTATTTTGCTTAGCATAATACTCTCCGGATCCTTCCATGCTGTCTCAAAGGATAACAGATCCTTCTTCCTTACAGCTGCATAGTACTCCATGGTGTAAATGTCCCACAGCTTTTTTATGCACTCATCTACTGATGGGCACTTGGGCTGTTTCCAGATCTTAGCTATTGTAAATAGTGCTGCTATGAACATAGGAGTGCATATATTCTTTCTTGGTGTTTCAGGATTCTTAGGATATATTCCTAGAAGAGTGAAGAAATTTTTCCCCCATATTCTCTTGATGTTAAAATTTAACCAGCATTAATAATGGTAGGACAGAAGAGCAAGTGTATTCAAAGATCAACAGCCTATATCTTTTTAACACTATCTCAAAGCAGTAAGGACTTTGTGAGTTTATCATTTTTTTAAACAATTAGATATTTTAAATTAAGTAATCAACTATACATCTTCCTCTCACTGCAGTTTTGTGTTTAGCCTCATTTCTCTTCATCAGCTGCAGGAATGTGCTTTTATAAAGTCTCAGTGGTGGGAGAAGACTGAAAACTCATCTGGGATTTTCCTGCTGTGACTGACACATTCTTCTGATTTATGACACTTGTCTGATGCTTTTTGTTAGGTGGTTTCCTTTAAGCTTCACAGATGCTCTGAGAGGTGGCTATTATTCCTCTTTGAAGATGAAGTCATTGTGCCTGGTCACCTGGTGGAGAGAGGCAGAGCCAGGAGTCAAATCCAGTGCTCCTTCACCCCACCAAGGTGCCTTGGGACCTTCTCAGATGTCACTCGGCTGACCTGACCAGCTAACTGATCATGGCAAATGCCGTATGTAACCTTTCATGAGGCCATAGGAGGGCTTCCTGCAGCTGAAACTTGTGTGGGGCGTTGTCTAGATGGACACCACCCAAAGAGTGGTCTTGACTCCATCAGCTCCATTTGGAGTGTCTTAGAAATGCCAGTTCCTAGGCCCCAGTGCAGACCGCTGAAGTTGGGTATTGTGCCTATGCTTTAACATGCCTTCCATGTGTTTCTGATGTTCACTAGTGTCCTGGGATCCAGTGGTGGTTCTAGGTGTTCTCTGGAAGGTCAAATGAGTTTGGGGGAAGCTGAATCTTGAAGGTGTGGAATGTATGTTAGTATGTCAGTGAACCTGTTTATTTAACCTAGGGAGTCCCAAACACATTAGGTTATGGAGATTTTTTTGGCAAGTTTCCTTGCCCAAGTTTCTAGGGGATACTGTTCTAGGCTGAAGTGACCTTAGGGACAGCTCAAGGAAACCCTTCACAACCTGTAAGAAATTAGAATGTGGCAGTGTTAGTTCTCAATCTTTACAGTTCACATCTGCCATGAAGCTTTCAGGTGACACAAACAAGTCCAACCAAGTAGATGTCAACCTCACTAAAACGCATGTTATATGGAATAAGTGCTTTTAATTCTAGGCTTAGGATAGGAATTCCTGTATCTTCTTAAATGAGATTGGTTTCAGGACAGCATTACAATTACCTTACACAGCACTTGACAAAGTGTTAAGGGAATATGTGAATGTCATACATATTCATGGATTTTCAGTCACTTTGTGAGACTTTGACCTTTTTTATTTTCCAGCTTGGGACTTTTTTGCTTCTATATCTGAAATGACTGTAAAACAGATTTTTTGTGAGAATTTAAAAAACTCTATCAAAACATCTTGGGGGCATCATAAAGCCCCATTCACAGTAGTGTACATGAAAGCACAGAAAATGCTACAAGTTTCATTGATTTTAGTACTACTATTAAGTTAATCAATTTTTGCTCGTCTCATGATTAACCTTTTTTAAAGTTTGTCCATAGGTAACAAAGCGTTGCTGTTTAAGGTACATAAAGGGGGGTGAGCTAATCGTGGCGTCTATTAAGTAGGATGGTCAGAGGTGAAGAATTAGGGTTCTCTCTTCAGTATGTTCTCATGTGTACTCAGCTTCCTGCCCTGGGCTCTGCTGGAGTGCCTGCTCTTTGCACACGCTCTCCTACCCTCTGAAGTCTGCTCACTGCACCTCTTGAACGTACTTACGACAGTCTGCACATTATGGAAAAAGGCAAATTTCATAAGTTTGTGCTCTGCTAACTGTAGATATTCATTACTCTATGAGTTATCTATTTTTATAACCACCTGTGGTCTAACATCTCTTACTGATTATGGCACTAGGGAGGGAGATATCCAGAAAAGACGCTTAATTTGTACAATTTCAGCCAATCTGTGGATGTAAAAACTACACTACTGCCTTGCTATAACCCAATCCACTATAATATGGGGAATGATTTGTCTTGAAATCCATCCTAGCGGGTGGAGTTGAGCTGAACTCCTTCTGGCTTTTCATTGAACTCTTTAACTATAACATGGCCCCATGGCATCGGCCCAAGGAGTGGTAAGACGCCAGTGTGCAAAGGGCTCTTCAGTTTTTCCATTAATTCTCATCTAAGAGCCTTTTACTTACATGTGTACTGTATTTATTTACACACTGTAGGTGGATAATATTTAAAAGCCTGGTTTAATAAACATTTAAACCTTCCCCCAAAAGAAAGAATATCTAACTTTGCATAGTGACAGTATTGTAGCCAGTGAGGTTTATCCGAGGTACAATTACTGCTAATTGGAAAACACACACACACACAAGAATGCCTCATCCTCTGAAACAGCAGAGGCAAGGATCAAGGCAGGAACACGCTCAAAGCCTGGGAAAGACTCAACATCGCTCGTTTGGTGTCTGTCTCGGGACTGGCTTTTGGACAAGCACCCTTCCCCGAGACCCATGCTCTAAAACTTTCCTATAAACAAGGATCACCTCCACCATCTGACACGGAACACTCGTCTACAGGAAAACATCATTACCAACAAGCCAATGCCCCTGGCTAAAACTAAGAAGCGAGGACTCCGAGAACAATGACCAGAAAAGATGCTGTGTATCCAGCACCTGGCATCTGCGCCAGAACAGTGTGTTCTCTGCAGCTCCATGCCACAAGCACACTTCAGCCAGAGGAGAAGGGGATCTGCAGCACACATTTATTCCCTCACACTCTGGCTTCCTAAAGAGAACCTCATGGGCTCAGCCTGCTTGTGGATCTGAACCCAATTAATATTCTGGTGAAACCTGGAGGAAAACAAAAAAAGACTCCTTCCATTTGTAAAGCGTGAGGGGTGTGCAATCCGTCAGATCCTCATCTGGACTAGCACTCAACTGGATTTATGAGAGGTCTCGAGTACCAAACATAATTGTGATTCAAGGGCGAGAACAGAATTTTTAAGAGAAAACATTGCTCTCAACCTGAGCTGCTAAGCTTCCAGAGTCTAAAATGTCAATTTTCTTCTCCCCAACTTATACCTCTTCTTGAAATACTGACATAAAACTGATTAAGATTCTTACTCATAGATGTCATCCTAAACAACTTATATCGAATTTCAGTTAAAAACCAGGCACATGGGGGCCAGCAAACATCCTGTGTCTCCTGCACACTCACTCCCCAACTGCGGATGATGCTAAAGCTCTAAAAGACTTGCTTACTGAATTGGAGCGAACTGAGCAATTAAAATGCAAAGCTGAGAAAAGAATGGCCACCCAACCATGACTGAGGGCTGACACTGATATGGACATATTTTATAGATCCAAATTGCCAAAATTGGTAATACCTATAAACAACTCAGGCTGCCTCAAACGTTAAAACACTGTAACTGAAAACAGTAGAATGAATTCTCAACAATCCTTTACACCATCTTTTAGCTCATAGGTTATCATTAGCCTTAGCACGGGACTGAATGAAACTGCACCTGAACTTGAGGAGGCATGCTTCGTGAATGGTTAAGATAAAGAACCATGAGACCAGACCTCTTTATCTAGAAGGGAACCCTGACAAAACAGTTGAAGTGAATGAGACAGTTATTTGAGAGACACCATTGATGTGAATGGCTTTTTTTCTTTAAATTCAAAAAGAGGAAAACCACCTAATTGTGGTAGGCAGGATAACTGCTCCCCTAAACATGCCCATGGGTTTTCCCCCAGAACTTGTGAAAATGTTACCTTACATGGCAAAAGGGACTCTGTAAGTGTGATTAAATTAAGACCTTGAGATAGGGGAGATGATCCTGTATTGTCCAGACGGGCTCAATCTAATCTCACTGGTCCTTAACGGCAGAGGAGCTTTCCCAGCTGCGGTCAGAGGGAATGGCTCTGGAAAGAAGGGCCAGAGAGATGGGATGTTGTGGCCTCAGAAGATAGAGAAAGGGGCCACAAGCCAAGGAATGCAGGCAGCCTTGAGAAACTGGAAAAGGCCAAGAAATGGATTCTCCCCTAGAGCCTGCAGAAAAAAATGCAGCCCTAAGGACACCTTGATTTTAATCCAGTGAGACCCACATTAGACTTCTGATGTACAGAGATAAAGATAATAAATTTGTGTGAAGCCAAAATTTCACGGTAATTTGTGATAATAGCAACATAAAACTAATCCACTAACAGTCCTTTACATAATAGGATGAGACAATGAATGCGCCCAAAGCAGGACATGTCCCTAAAATGAAAGCTTGCCTTTGAAAGCCAAGGTGACACATCTCTGGCAATCAAGGAGAAGTTTCACGGACATCTAAGGTAGCAGACTCAGGAAGTCTCGTTAAGAAAGATAAATCCTTTGGCAGGACAGAAATATTTTGAACAGAAAGCCTGTAGGACGCCAGCTGTCGCACGGGTAGTGAGGAGAAAGACGACCCGAGCAGAGTCCGCGTCGCGAACTTACGTCCAGGTTCTGGAGACAGTACCAGCAAAACGTGTGCTTGCAGTTCTTGCACATCATCTGGGCGCAGCCTTCGTTGCGCTCGATGTACACCAGGCAGACCGGGCACTGCTTAATGGGCGCGTCCGCGGCTGTCCCGAAGAGGGCCCTAGGAACAAGCGGGTCAGAAATCACAGCGCGGGCTGCAGAATGAGGCCTGATTTTTTAAAAAGCTAGGACCACCAGGGTATATACCAACCAGAGCTACGGTAAGAATGGGCTAAAGATAATTAACTGATTAAACAGTGCCCTGCTAGACTCAGTTTCACGGTCAGCAATGGAATTCCTAGGGCTCCTGATGGGTAGGTAGGGAACTCTTGAGCTGGGCTTACTTCAACCCAGGGAAAAGGGTGGGGGGGAAATAGGAGAGACAGGGATTATTAGTTGTTCAGATAACTCAAAACAAAAAAGACCTTAATTTATTTATCTTTGGCTTTGAGTGAATTATAGCATTGTATTTTCCACAGCTGATTTAATTTGTTGTTTTGCTGAATTAGTATTTCATTCCCTGAGCTGAATAAAAAGCGCAGAAGTCTGCTACACCGCAGAAAGACTAGCTCAGGATCTGACGGGACCCAGATAATCCATCTAATGAGCTGTTCAAATAAACAAATGAAGGAGGCTGGGGGGGAGTCAATAATCAATACTTTAAAGTAAATGCCCAATGTCAGTGAAAAGACCAGCTCCAAACAGATGGATAGGCCAATACTGGGTCACAGCCTAGAGGGACACAGAAAATAAGGGAGGGAAAGTTGGGTGGGAGGGAAGGCTGGGTAAGCCACCACAGCACTGGGCTGCACTTTAGCTACTGTTTCATCAAAACCACCACCCAGCTTCCCAGGGTTGTAAAACCTATGATAGAATTTGGTACCCACAATAACCTTACAGAGCACTGGGACAGTTACTATTTTAATTATCTTCCCACTCTGTTTTTTTTCAAATAGAGAAACATCCCGTAGGGCCTGAGTGACTTGCATGAGGTCACACGGATGCCAAGTGACAATGTCAGAACTCAGTGCTTCTCCCTCTGGGATCTTTACATTGTCCTGTGATCCCCAGGACCTTACTGCGGTGGCAGTGAAAATGTAGGTACTAGCTGAAAGGGCACATGCCCGCCATGTGGACTGGATCATCTCTCCCCTCTCAGTGTTTGGTCTGAGTCAGGCACAGTGTCGCAGCCAGGCAGCACTGCTGTTCCTCTCTGAGGTGCTGGGGGACTAAGCCAACTGGACTGCGACACTGGCATTTCTGCTCGAGCTGATGCAGAACAGCCATAGCCTCAAGCAAAGCATAGGATCAAACACAAAGGTCTCTCACTCCGGGCCCTGCTGCTGCCATGAAAAGCCTCCCTACTGAAAGGTACAGATTTAATTGCTTCTCACCATAACAGAATCTCAACCTTGGCACCATCTTTTCAAAGCCTCAAGTGTTGAGAGAGAAGCTCTTTTCCTCTAATGCCTTGAATTTAGCCCCGTACTCTGCGGAAGGGCTGCTGTTTCTGCCGCTGTATTTTCCTGATATGACTGGCACACCTCAGGAGCTGACAATTTAGTTAGGTAAGAAAATAACTTCTGCACTTTGCAAGCAGGAAGAAGGAGGTATGTCTGTCAATAGTTGGCGGGTATGATACTCAAGCAAATGGCTGTGGGCAAGCTATGACTTCCAACTGAGAACCAGCGGACCACACGACTCTCTAACTAAAGGGAAATCAAAGCTCATACAAACTCTAATTGCAGCTGTGTCTGAAAGATGCTCCGGGGTAAATAACTAAAATCCCTCTAGAGATGCTTTGCGGGTCATTCTTTGTTCAAAACTTACTGATCCTGAGACACTTCTCAGGAAGCGCTGCAGGGAAATCATGAATCTCTAAATTCCATCACAAGATAACTCCTCTTCCAAGCTACATATTTTGCATTTCTGAGAAAACTAGTGAATAATCCCAAATGCCACATTTGTTTTCCTACCCGTGCTCTGTTGGTAAGATGATAGGCTGACTCTCCCTGCAGGAGACCTCGGCGTGCCAAGCATCCTTGCAACAGGAGCAGAACTTCAGGTGGCAGGAAGGGCACTCCACCAACACGGGCTGTCCTGGATCACCTGGTGCAACGGGGCACACTGTCTGACAGTCTGCGACGGGACACCACGTTCGGTAGGGGTCCAGGTGAACTTCTAAAGCGTAAAGAAAGAGAGTGTGATTGTCTATCTGTCTTTCATTCAAACTTGAGGCTTTCTCCCCTTCATTTATTCTCTTTGACAAGCTAACATTTATGGACGTTTAGGACAACCAAGGGTGGTGATTTCTTCACAAGGGATCCAAACCTACAAGGTCACTCAGCGCTGCCACATTTCTCAGAGTAGGTACTAACAGAACAGGCCAGCCCTGCCCTTCTAAACAGATAAGCAGTGTTCTCAATAACATAAATTTGCAACTCCTAAAATATTTCTCATCTTTCAGCACTCAAAATAGGCAAAAATCTCAAGTCCCTTCTACATTAAATGTGGGTACTATCTTGGAGGAAATTGGACATTAAGACCCTACCAAAGCAAAGAAAAAAAATTCAGAAAAGATTTTGTCCTTTCAGGCACTGGGAATTAGGTGGTGAGGTTTCTCTGCTGTTTAGTGAGAATTTAAACAAGGAAGAATCAAATAATTTAGGGGCCCAACAGTGTCTGGTATGGCTTAGCCAAAAGGTCAGATTGGCTGGCAACTTGGATCTTCTGCTGTCTTACCAATATGTCACTTGGAGACAATTTTTAAAAGACCCACATACTCTAAAAACCAAAGGTAGGGACTTTCACAAACCATAAAATGATAGTGTTGTCAGGCACCTCATAGGCTAGATCCATGTGGCATGCAGGAAAGAAGACACGGTTGGGGGGTGGATTGCTGTCTCTCTCTTTACAAATCTTGTTCAATTTTCCATTTTCTACACAATAACAGAACCCATGTTCTTGTCATATAATATGGCCTTCAAGGGAATATATCAGATGAAAAACGATGTTATTTGAGGCGTAGAATAGCCCTTTTTTCTCTGAACCAATGTACAGGGTGGGGCAAAAGTAGGTTTATGGTTGTAAGTATGTGAAACACAGGGTTTATTCTTGAACTGTTATTTATTAATTATTGTATTATTGTATTATTTTCCATATGAACAACTGTACACCTACTTTTGCCCCACCCTGTGTTTTGCAAATTTTGAACTGATGAGATTCTAGTTTTAAATCTCCTAAAGCTTGTGATTCTTGAAAATTTCCACCCAGGAGGCAAAGAAACCCAAAGGGTGGCACAAAAGGAAATGAAAGTATTAAATATAAGCTTGGTTTTAAAGGTAATAATTTTACAAATTCAGTATCAGGGGGTAAAGTCTGAAATGTTCCAGTCAACACTGTCTCCATTAATGTCTCACCTAGAAAATGCAACAGTTGGATCTATTTTTATTATAGGTTTTCATTCAAAAAGAGCATCCTTAAACATATTTTCTTATTTAATTCTGGGGGATAGGGACTGGAGAATGATGAGCCAAATATAATCAGAAAAGGGAAACCTATGATTTATAGATCCTCAGACCCCGAGAGAGATGGACCATCTAAGATCCCTAAAACTTTGGGACAGGATGGGTAGAAAGCCAAGGGGATAGTGACACACATACACTCCAAGGTCTTACCTTGTATTTCCATACCGTTTGTATTTTCATCCAAACTCTTATAACTGTTTCACAAATACTAAACCCAAAGAAATGAAGGCTGATATATAACTTAGAGCTAAGGACTCTCAGATCAGATATCTACTAACCATCCAATCTAAGTCACAAGTCTTTAAAAGTCTGATGATAAAGGCAAGTCTATAGGTTAAAACCATGAATAAGCAGCCAGCCTACACATGGTTTGATTTGAAAGCTTTCCAGCTTTTACCCAAATAAGGCAAAAGAAGAGATTTACATAATAAAGCAGTCGAACTTCATGGCGAGCTAAGTGAGCAGAAGGAGAGTCACAGACTACGTGGGAATAGTAGCCAAGGGCTACTGCAGGAAGAACAGACGGTAATAGCACAAAGTAGCAGCAAAGGGGTCTATTAGGAGGCTATTGTAGTCATCTAACCCAGGAGGATACACTGGATTTCATGTTAGAAGTGGAAGTACTAAAAATCTGGAACACATTTTGAAGGCCAAACTGTCAAGATTTTCTAGTAGAGATGCAGTTGGATACAGTCATCTCAGTTGACAAACACTGACCTAGAAATATGCCTGGAACATAGCAGTCACTGAATCAATGAGTAAAGTGATGTAACAGAAGTGTAAAAAATAGTATCTGTAGATCAATTCCTTTTGGTAATAAAAGGCGACAGTAGCATAAACGGCAAGGTTGCATATTGTCCCACCCTTCATTCAGATATTTCCAGAGAACAGAAACAACTACCCAGGGAGATTTATTTTTTTTTTTAAAGGACATCTTGGAATCTCTTGGACAAGAGCTTCCCCCAGTGGAACGAGAATCCAGACATACAAGTCTGGCCAGGTCACACTGAAAAGGTGTCTGTCCTTCAGATTACCCTTCCGCCCCGCTCCTAGAAGAGCAGCTATACGGAAAGTCAATAGAAGCTAAAAGAGTTGTTTTATTTTTTTTTAAATATTATAATTCTAATAGGCCATTAACTGCATAATTTTGCTTTACATACCTCAGGTAACACTGTGTTCCACAAGAGGGGCCTACAGGCCAGATTAGCAGAAAAGGAAAAGTGCTGAAGGGGCCTGAGACACTGGCAGCCCTGGCAGCTAAGGACTTCGCAGAACCCAAGCCAAAGGGGAACAGACTGATGGACACCAGGTGGGGGCCTAACCACTGAGCACGAGCAAGAGCTGTCCTCCCCCCACCCTCCCCTCCCCGCCAACAATACGAGAGGACACTGAGAGCAAAGGCAGTCCCACTGGATTAATGATTAATGGGGGGTTTTCAAAACCCTTTTTTATTACTATTATGGTGAATTAAACTCTACTTCGTGGCTTTTGGCCTAGGAAACACAGTAATTACGGAGATAAACAAAATGCACACTTATCCAAAACATTTAGGGTCTAGTTTCTCCACCCGTCAAATTTCTTTTCCAAAGTTGGGGGAAAAACGAGCTAATGTATATTCAAGAGATGGGGAAAAGTTCAGAAATCTAGAAAAGAGAAACCAGGAGCATGTGTAAATCAGCCCCCAACTAACAGTGCCCCAGACACTTTAATATGAACATGATTTAAAAGTGATTAGTTGTGCGTAGGTGGCTGGGCATTGTCCTGTACACCGGAAGGTTGCCAGTTCGATTCCCGGTCAGGGCACACGCCCAGGTAGGGGGCATGCAGGAGGCAGCCGATTGATGTTTCTCTCTCTCTCCCCCACCCCCTTCCTCTCTCTCTCTCTCTCTCTCTAAAATAAATAAATAAATAAATAATCATTTAAAAAATCTGTTTTAAAAAGTGATTAGTTGTAACATACTTACATCAGAGATGAACAAATTCACAGACTTGCACTGGAGTGTATTTATGAAAACGACAATGGATTACTGAAGTAAAGCCCCGTGACTATTAGATCTTAAAATTCTGCTTGTTAACGCACTTTTTGAAAGGCAGGAAATGCTATTTAAACTCTTTCCTACTTCTGTATTCTGACAATTATTGGGAAGTAGAAACATCTTAAGAAAATAAAACTGCTATGAGACCTAAAGGCCATATCTGACACCAATGCACACAGGGCCCTTGGTTTTCCTACCCGAGCTACCAGCGCCGGGTAGAGATTGTTTCTTATTCTATAGTACTATCTCAACTCACGTGAGTGGTTTCTCTGCCCTCCTCTACCGTAGTGAGGCTGTGGCCAAAAAGATATCAAATGCATTTTTATTATTGCGGGAACACCATGCCCCCAGGCTAATTTAATTATCAGTTGAAATAAATCAAACTGTTTTAATTTTTATGACCCACTGCATTTTTAATTATGCCAAAGTTAATTTGCTTTCTGATAGCTCAAAGAAAAAGTCTTCTGAAGATAGTTAAAATGCAATTAAATTAAACTGATCAGAATTAACATCTGCTACAGGAAATACACCCAAACAGAGGCAGCCATCAGCAGAGGGGTTGCTCTCAAGGTAGTTGAAGGGAACCACAGAATTTCAAACTTGGAAACAACTTTTTAGGTAGGCTAGTCTAGCACTGTTGTATTAGTACCCACAGACCAGATGTTAAGAGTCTGCATAATGGGGTTAGTGAGCAGATGAAGGGATCAGGCCTTTTTCACCCCTAGAATACCATTCTCCATGTAACACTATAATCATGCTCCTAAACAGATTTTAATTTCCACTATAATGTGGGAACATTCTCAGCACATCATGATCTCCTTGGAGGTGGTTGGAGTAAGGGGATTCGTGCTTATAGTAAAAGTATACTGTAAAGAAAACGGCTGTGACACGGTGGTATAAAGGAATTAGCATTGATTATCAAGTTTCTATATAACTCTCTAGCATCTATGACAACGAGGGTGGAAACATGCTGGAAAAGATTTGGACTAAGTTGAAAAGAAAACAGAAGTACAACTATTAGGCTATACTCTCAGTCCAAGGTATGCTCTAGGTCCTGGAAGATGCTTTCTTGGTCTGGTTCAGAAAACTGGGGGAAAGGTAAGATTTCGTGGTGGCAGTGACTGATAACAACAACAGTAACAGCCGTGATAATATACACATGACATTTTCTCATTCTCTACAACAGCCCTGTGATAACCATCCCACGTATACCCATTTTACAGATGCGAAGAGAAGTGCGCACAGGCACTTCACCTTGTGCCTCTCATTCGAGTCCCCTTCAGAAATCCCATCCTACGTGCTGATAAGTGTCTTTTCCTGAAGATGTTTTAGTTTTTCCAAGGGAAACTCAACATCGAGAGGGTGCTGTTTTAGGTTTAAAACAGATCAACAAGAAGGAACCGGATGGTAAAGCAGAGGAAGCGTGAAGCTGGGGAGCAAGTGTTATCGCCCAAAAGCACAGAACAGCTTAAGGAGGAAACCCCAGCCTTTCATTCCCCCACGGCGAACACAGGCCCAGGAAGAAAACACACCCACCCACCCACGCACACACAGTAAGAGCAGGCTTGTGATCAGAAACTTGTGAAGAGGAAGGTGACTAATGAGAGAGACTAATGAGAGATGGGATTTTTATTTTAAAAATAAAAACTGAACTAATGATAAGGTCATTAAATGTCACAGTCTTACAAACAAACAAAAAACACTAAAAGACACCAAATAACTACCCAGGGAGCTCTGGTGAGATTAGACCTTACTGACCAGACACAAAGATGGGTGAGAGCATTTCACCAAGGAAAAATAAAAGAGTGAGATGAAACTCGAAGAGCCATATCATAAATGTTAATACTTAAGATGAAAGGAGGCTTGTGAAAAATGCTGAGAACAAAAGGGCTTTCAAAGAAAGATGAAACCAGCATCTGGAACGGCACTTAGTACCTAGCACATAGTAGATGCTCACTACATAAAAAATATTGAATACACGAGTGAATGCGGTAGGGTTAGCAGAGAGAAGGAAAACAAATTCTGATTTCACTTCACTTTTTTATGTAGAAGAACAACATGGCACTTAAAATAGTTGTGTTTCTAGCCACTATCTGATAATACAGCTAGCCAAGAACAGACACATTAACCTACCAAGGAACTGAAGCAACTTGAAGTTACAGCGAGTTTAAAGCGACCACAAAAATAGAAAAAGTGCTTAAAGACTAGAGATGGATAATGTTAACCCAGTTTTTGAAAAAATTCTTTTGAAAAAGTAGATTCTGGAAACAAGAGTAAAGCAAAATTCTCGCATTAATCATCAGGCATGTGCTTTGAGAGCAATAGAAAGTAAAGCCGTAATCACTAACACATGCTGAGCTTATTCCTGTTTCCTTGCTAATACTGGAAGACTGACACAGAGAGGGACGGCCACAAACAGCAGTGGCCAGCGGAAAGCCACAGATGGATGCGGAGGGGCGGCACAGAGCAGCCCGTCAATTCCGAACGGCGCTTCTCTGCTCTGTAGAAACAGGTGATTGGGGCCCATTCCTACTCGACATGTCCTTTTCCCTCACAAAGACTTAGATGGAAACAAAGACATATGTAACATAAATCAGAGGACAGCTAAAACACTGGATGAAAAACTAAAAACTGAGAAAAGAAACGTGGTAGGCAACAAGAGCCAGACAAAAACAATAATTTTTATAACTAAGACCTCAAAGTCGCCTAGCTGGTAAGGCTTGAGTTTGAGGTGATGACGAAGTCTAACGTGTAACAACGAGGTACACAACTCAGAGTACCCCAATCACGTATATTCCATTACGTAGCACTGTATTAACTTAAGTCTACTCTTACTTGAAGTGCCTATTTTCTAATATAATTATTCCTCATTGTTCGCATCTTAGGGACATACTTATTAGCTAAAAATGCCTTTTTATAATTACACTAATGGGTGAAATAGTAAATTTTATGTTATACATATTTTACCCCAATAAAAAAACATAGAATTAAATTTTTTTTATAGATGAGGAAGCTTAGACAGTCTATGTGATCCTAGGCAAGTTTAAATCTCTCAATTGTAAGTTTCTGCATCTGTAAAATAGGAATAATAAAATCATTTGTCAATTCATGGGAATCTCTTATGGGGCATCTGCCTAGAACTTATGAGAAAAAATAAATTCCATGTCTGAGTAAAACTATGTGATCACCTTATGATGCACCAAAGCAGAGATTGCAAGACCACCTATAAAAGACAGTCTGGCTCCAAAGCCTGCCCAACTTGATGGTAACCTGACTGAATACATCATCATAGCTAATTTCTAATGAAGAAATAAGCCAATCACACGCATGGACGAACACTACAAGAACATCAAAAAGTCCCAGTCACAAAGCAAAGTGTAGTGACATCTATCCAAGCACTTTCTGGGGAAAAGTGAGAGTCTTGACCAATGATCTTTCACATGTACCTTGCCTATGGCAAGGCCATTCCTGCTGGAACAACGGATGTGGCAGTGAAATGCGTATTACTAAGTGAAAGAAGGCAATCGTAGAAGGCAGCTGATTGATGTTTCTCTCTCTCTCCCTCTCCCTTTCTCTCTCTCCAAAAATCAGTAAAAAAATAAAATTAGTCTAATAAAGTTAAATCACATTAAAATGATACTCTCAGCCATCACTATAATTACAAAGGTAATACCAAAAGAACAAATGGTAAATATTACAAAGAGCAGTAAACGTGTTTGGGCGAATGTTTTGGAGTGATCTCTATGAGTACGAAAATTGGCAGTAAAACCCATTCTGAGGGTCACTTTTCTTTTGTAATAGTACTGTTATTGTGAACGTATCCAACTTCTGCAGAACTTCTCTCCCATGAGCCAAAGTAAAAATACAAAACAACCGATCTAGCCCTGGCCAGAGTGGTTCAGTGGGTGGAACATCATTCTATATACCAAAAGGTGACCATTCCGATCCCCGGTCAGGGCATCTGCTCAGGCCGCAGGTTTGATCCCCAGGCGAGGTGCATGCAGGGGCCAGCAGATCCATGTTTCTCACTCACATCAATGTTTCTCTCGCTCTCCCTCTCCTTTCCTCTCTCTCTCTCAAATCAATAAAAACACACTTTTTAAAAAGACAACCAATATAAGGGAAGTTCTATTTCCTGCTAGTCTGTATTTTTTCTGGCTGTGGCTGAGAAAGCTGAAATTGTATGTTGCCGTTACAGGTTTCCCCTTTCTGAGCACCCTCACGGCTCTGTCGACAGTCCACATGCAGCAGCCTTAGTCTTCCATGCATGTTGGTGGAAAGATTACACACGTAAAACCACATTCACCACCGGATAAAAAGAAGAGTGTATACATACCTCGTTCAAATTTTAACCGCTGATAAAGCTGAAACTGATCCACAGGTACCAAGCAGGCAATCTGAAAGCGGACACATTATACACATGAGATTTCAGTCATCACAGAGGCGCACGTTACCAGCCTTTTATGATCTCTCCTTGTTTGGCTTACTGTATCTTCTCTATACAAGTTGTTTGCAAACTTCTTATCTCTGCACTGTTCACTCAGTGACACAAGCAGCAATCCCCAAGTCAGCCCCAATCATCTGCCATGGCCAGGAGTCACTCAAGGCCCTAGTTACAGAACTAACTGACCACCTTCCATTCTTCAATCAGCAGCTACTAAAACCAGACAACGAAATTCTTAGACTCCCCAAATTATTTGTGTGCATTATGAAAGATGCTCTTTTTCTCCCTAGATTCATTTAAGACGTTTTTAAAAGATTATAGTTCTAGTTTTAGAACCCTTAAATACTAAAGTCAGGTAGATAGTGCCTCGGGAATTATGAACACTTCATTTGTTATCAAGGGAAGAGTACCTTCCAAGCAATGTAAAAAAGTCATTTCTTCTGACCAAAAATCACTTCTAAAAATCACCTTGGTTTTTACACATTGCCATCCCTTACCTGGTAGAAAAAAAATGCCTAAGATGTTTCTTGTGGCTAGACTCCTATTTCCACTTCAGACGGCAATGTGGACCAAAGGTTCACAAACAGCAATTCATCCCTAACCAAATGGCCTTGCAGATTTGTCATTTTTAAGTTGCATTTCAAAGTCAGGTGCAGGCAAAGCGAACTGCTCTTAAACTGGCATTCTAAAAAATAGTAATTCCACTGATGTCAACATGTAAGTATATTGACATGGCTTAAAGAGTTTATAACTGAGAAAAATCAACGAATTTGATATTAGGCTTCCAGACATTCAGCAAGCTGATACAGGACACACCTTGGCAATTCTGATTCTGAAGCATTACATATTTTTTGGTATAAAACATATCTTGGTGGAAGTTCTTGCAACTAATGGAAAGAAGTGTGCCTTGAGAAAAGCAGAATGAAAAAATGAGGCAGCTAAAATTGTACTTAATAAATAAATACATTTTAAAAGGTATTCAAAATTGAATTCTCCTACACACACACACACACACACACATACACACAAAACGAGTTTATTTTGTAAATGAATGAACCTAAGTTAGTTAAATATATGAAGAACCAAAAAACAGGCAAGTTCTGTCTTCTCCATTTCAGGTAAAGTGAAGTAAAACATACATTTAAATGAATTATAACCTTTTTCTCCAGCTGAGGGGAAAATGTTTGCATTTTCATGTGGTACGTTAAGTAAAACCTCCTCTGCAGTCACTATAAAAGATTATGGTTAATTTTATGTTATGTGTATTTCACCATAATTTTTTTTGAAGTATGATTACACGTTTATTCTACTGAAAGCCAGTTTTGTTTCATCTGTGATAATACTACCTGGACATCTTTCCTAAAAGACAAAGGCATCTCAAATAAAATATATTTGGAGACAGAAGGTGCAAGCAAGTGAAAGCGTGGGAGGCATTAAGGAATCAGAGTCCAGTTCCTGACTTAGTCAATGATTCATTTTAGGTGGTGGACAAATAATTTAATGCTACTTTGGTTTTTGGGCCAAGGTGACTTGGGAGATGATATCATCTGGGCCCAAGAGACCTCAGTGGTATTCTATAAATCTATTTTTAATAACTCCCTCACCCCCAAAGAAAGCTATTTGAGGCTTTTCATGCTATGGGACAGTTCTATACTCTTCTTACACCACCCACAACTGTTTCTGGAATGATGAAGGCTTTCTTCAAGTCCCTCAAAATCAATCCCTAAAAATTCTGATGTTTTTCAGTGACAAGCAACTTATATAACAGCTAAGTCAAGTACAGTTTATAAAAGACAAAGCAAACAGGAGATAAATATTTTAGATACAGAAGAAATGCTAATGTGAACAAGGCAGAAATCAACGAGGTAAAAAAGTCAACAACAGTAGAGATGGATGTTTAATATTAAATTAGAAAGACAAATTTCATTAGAGGACATAGTACTGCCAGCAGGAAAGTGAGAGATCTCTAATATTTTTTTGTCTTTCACTCTACTTTGAATCTCTTATTTATTTTTTTAAGTTAAAAGTTTGTATGGAATTAAGACTTGATAAGATAAATAAATTTTTCTATTGAAATTTGTGATCACAAAAAGTTAGGTCTATCACTTCTCCTCCTGTTCGATACTTTTGGAATAAAGATAAACCCCAAACACACCATTCTCTCCCCACCCCTGCCATTTAGACTTGCATCTTCTCCAGAGACTTGTTGACAGTCTATTATGGGTAAAGCACTGGCTGGAAGCCTGGGGATACAAATGAGCAAGGAGACACAGAAGTCACCCTCAAAGAACTTAAATTACTGGGGAGGCAATAAATACGCATAAGTTTTAAAAAAGATCTACTCCTTGATCTTATCGTTTGTTGGATTTCACAGATTAGAGTTCATTTTCTGAAATGTTTACCGCATGTTTGGCTTTAGATGAGAGAAAGCTGGATTAGATTTTTTTAAAAAGAGGATCCAAAGTATTAAATTCCTATTCCACTGCCATTTGGAACAAAGTCACTGTTGCTCAAGGTCTTTCACAATTATAAAACTGAAATAAATGTTTTGGGATGATTACTGAAGGATCAATCAGGCGACAGGTTAAAGGCCTACTCCTTAAAAAAAATTTTTTTTTAAGGAATTACAAGGCCTCTAAAATTAATTGTGAAAATGAAAATCCTAGCAAACAGTAAAATATTATAAGTATCTTATGGTATACAATTTCCTGCCAACAAAGAAATTCCAAAGCATTCAAAAATCGTATCAGCACATTCCTTTTTAACTTTTTTATTTTAAAATAATTTTAGACTCACAAAAAGTTGCAACAATTATACAGCACTTTTAAATGCCCTTTCCTCAACCTCTCCTAATGTTATCACCTTACATAACCATAGTTAACTATTTTAAATAATAAAACTTTCATTGATACAAAATAATTAAACAATCTGCAGGTCTTATTCAAATTTCACAAACTGACCCACAATGTCTCTTTTTTTTCAGTCCAGACCCAGTTCAGGACATCACCTTGCATGCAGTTCCCTTGTCTCCTCAGCCTTCTCTAATCTGGGGCAGTTCCTCAGTCTGTGTTTGCCTTTCATGACCTTGACATGTTTAGGAGAGTCCAGGCCAATTTTTTTGTACAATGCTCTCCAATTTGGCTTTGTCTGATGTTTTCTCATGATTAGGTCAAGGCTTTGCATTTTTGGCAACAACATCACAGAAGTAATATCGGGCCATCAGGAGGTAAATGAGGACAACTTGTCTCTACTGGTGATATTAACTTTCTAACTTGGTTAAGGTAGTATCTGCCAGGTTGCTCCAACCTTTGTAATCTTATAGGGAGATATTTTGAGATTCTGCGAATACCTTTGCCCATTAATTTGTGTATTTATCGAAAACCCTTGCCTACTATAATTATTACTGCACTATTTGCTTAATGATGATTTTCTATCTCCATCACTATTTGTTCATTGGAATCCTGCTGTAAGGAAGGGCTGCCCCTTCTTTCCCATGTATTTGTTTATTCATTTATTTATTTAGGTCCTTATGGACTGCTGACATTTATTGTGCTAGGCAGGTTCCAATCCATTACTAACCAAATCCATATTCAAACAGTAGAAACAAAGATAGTTAAGTGTCTTCTCAACTATCAAGAGACCACTGCACTCAGATTCACTACAAAAAAATCCTTAACATTATCTAGTTATATTTTGCTAGTTCTCTTTGAAATTTGTGCTAATCTACCTGTTAAACAAAAATGTCTCTCTCGATTATTCAAGGAGCTTATATGCACAAATTCATAACCCATGGACACAGACAATTGTATGGGGAAGGCCCGGGGGGTGGAGGGGATCAATTAGGGGGAAAGGAGGGATATCTGTAATACTTCCAACAATAAATATTTTTAAAAATTTCTCTTTCCTCCAACCCAAGCATGACAAACCAAGTTTCCTCCTCATCATCCCAGAGATTCTTTCCAAAAAAGAAAAACTTAATTCAAAGAGAAAATAGTTTCATTTTAATAGAAGAACAGCAATAATATCAGAACAATAACAACAAAATTTACTAACTCCCTACACTCATCTTTTTTTTTCTGGTAAAAATGAACCCGAGGATACTTATTAAGTACCCAGTTCCTACTCCGCTGAAAGCCTCCACTTTCCAGTCTACTCCTTCCATAGCAGAACATCACCAGGGAAGTTAGAATACACCTGAATGTGCTGGGTGCTTTAAGTATTACACATGACAGTTAATTGGATA
Organism: Miniopterus schreibersii; assembly: GCF_964146895.1. Lineage (NCBI taxonomy): Eukaryota > Metazoa > Chordata > Mammalia > Chiroptera > Miniopteridae > Miniopterus > Miniopterus schreibersii. The sequence continues at coordinate 65,791,605 of NC_138109.1, forward strand.
TATTCACGATTAAGAAGAAATTAAAAGTGTGGCACATCCTGGTTACCACTGACTATGACCACAGTACCTGAACCAGCCTTACCACCTCCATTGAAACCAGTCCTACAAAAACCAAAGAAACAAAGGATATGGACAGTGGAGCCTGTTTGCTAGAGAAATGTTTATGCTGAAAGTGGTATGTGTTCCCATAAAAATCATTGATAAATACAACCTATTTTTTCGTTTTGTTAGGAAAATGAAATGGTTAAAACATAGAAGCTAGGGAAAGCCAGGACAGAAGGGGGGAAATAGCCCAGACTTTACTTAGGTTTAGCCCTTTAAATCATACCTCTGCCACAGTTGCTTTAAAAAAATTTTTAAAAACAGGCTGAGCACGGAACACAACAGATCACTACCTCTGGAGATGGAACTGACCTCTCGTAGACCATTACAAATCTTGAGGTGCTAAGACTTGTAAAAATACTAGCAAGAGAAACAGGACTAGTCTTAAGAAATATGGCCACTTGCCCAGGGATCCCCCTCTTTCCTCTGCCCCAGCTTTGCACTGTGAAAATGGAAGGAAAGAGTGGTAAGAGATGGCAAGTGGAGGCAGTGCCAATGGGTGATTTGGGGGGACCATCCGGATCTCTAGTTCCAGCACCCTTTCCCAAAGCCACATTCGATGAACATGCAACATGAGTAAAAACTTTATTTTGCAAATGTAGCTTCAAATTCCCTAGTACTGCGCCCCCGTGCCACCCATCCCTCTCCTAGTCTTCAGGAGTGCCCCACCCTAAGTCCCTTCCTATAGAATTCCGGAACCCCCGTTCTTGGAAAGAGCAGCTGCACCCATCCTTCCTCGGGTGCCTGCTAGCAAGTGAAAGGCAGGCTGGTCACCCCAGCGCCCTAGGGCTTGAACGGAGGGCTGATGGGCGAGAAGCTGTTCCCCGCCATCCACCGCCAGCTGGCAGTGAGAAGTTCCATCCCTCAGGCCACTACTCAGATGAGTTATGTCCTCACCGCTCAAATGTTACATGGTCCAGACCGATGGCTCAGGCTCTCCCAGCAAGTGATGATACGGGACTTCCCAAACACTGTAAAGGAGCTGCTTAAAGTAGTCATCGCCTCTTTAGCAAGGCTACTAACTTCGAGCAAAGGCCTTGCCTGAGTGAAGTAATGCTATCAGAACAATCTGTGTCCTGCCTTTCATAATTCTATGTTGAACAAGATCCCTGGATCAAGTATATCAGAAAAGCCCCACCGAGCAACAGCTGAAAGTACCAGATGACACAAGGAAGGAAAGCTTCACTTTCCCTGGCTCTGGTGGAGCAGTTCTGGAAGCACAAGTCCTCTGGAGACACGGCCTCCCTGCAGCTTCGGTGACATTGAAGGGGAAGCTGCCTTTTCTACTGTCTCCTACATAAGCAAATAGCTCTGCAGTTGGGCATTAAAGGCTTTGCTGATGAAGCTCTTCCTGACAAATGAGGCAGAGCCACAGCTGAGCCAATTTGGAGGCATTGAGAAGGAAGGCGAGAAGGACCTAAAGCCTGCAGGAGGCAGACAGACCGAGCACAGCCAATGGTGTGAACTAGGCCATGTGGGGAAGCATTCGGAGGACAGGGCCAGGGCTTAAATTCCTTGTGTCCTTTGAAGATGAAGAAGTGTTGTAATTACAAGCATTTTATAAGACAATAAATGATAAAAAGCCATATATTGTAATATAAATAGCAGCAGGACAAAGGGAACTTAAGCCTTAACCAGAATTATTTTTAACAAGCCGAGTATATTTATGTATTACCTATATAATTCAGCATTTTTTAAAGGTGGAAAATGTAGTCATGGAGATAGAGTCCAGTTAAGAGTAATGTGGATAAGCCCCATTGTGATACATTCAATAATATTTAGATTAAGAGCTCTATATTATAATAGTAACTATTGCCCTGGCCAGTGTTGCTAAGTGGTTAGAGCATCAGCCCGTGCAATGAAGGGTCTCGGGTTTGATTCCTGGTCAAGGGCACATACCTAGGTTGCAGATTCGATCCCCAGCATTGGTCAGGGTGCGTGTGGGAGGCAACTAATCGATGTGCCTCTCTCATATCGATGTTTCTGTCTCTCCCCATTCCCTCCCTGTCTTCCACTCTGTCTAAAAAAAAAACACCAAAAAACCAAAAAAAAAAAAAATGGAAAAAAATCTCCTCAGGTGAGGTTTAACGCAAAATAATAATAACCATTATTATTATTGAGGAAAACTAGATGTAAAGCAAGTCAGAAAGGATGGCAGTAGAGCCCAAGTTTATGTGTACATATGGTATTGCTTTGAAAGGAGTAGTCCCATATAAACTAATGACGCTACCAATATCTCCAACATAATTTTCTATTAACTTCTCAATTCAAAATGAGAGAAATCACTACCACCACCATCACATGTTTTTACTCTGAAAAAAATATTGTGGCAAGTTGGTTACGAACATGATCACTGTACAGTCCTGCCCATCTTCAGTCAGGCGCTTAGCAGGACCTGTAAGTACATGAAGGTCCATTAACACCCTGGAGCATCTTCTTACTCATCTAACGGGAAACAGACTTTAGAGAATTGAATAAATACCAGGGTTTCATTTGCAATATGCTTCTGCTGTTTTTTCAAATATCCTTTTATAATTTTTAAGAGCCACCACAGGTTTGTTTGGTTTTAACACAGCCTACAAGTAAAATTGTTTTTAGAGTAAAATTGCGTAAACGGAATCAGAACTAGGAAAGCATGAATGAGAATGGGTACGGGGGGATGGGGGAAGGATTAACAAGAAGACAACTGCGGGGGAACTCGAAAAGAAAATGTCTATACTAAGAAAATCAGGAAAGTTACTAAGCTCTGCTCCGGAGAACTGTGAGACAAATGACAGCCTTTGCTCACTGGTCTGAACACATCAGCCCTAACATTTGATATCCAGTGTCAACGGCTAATAGTTACTATGCATATAAAAGTCAAGAACAACACTATGCAATTGAACTTTCTGCTCTGATGGAAATGTTCTGTTCTGCGCTGTCCAATCTGGCAGTCACTAGCCACATGTGGCTACTGAGCTCTTACAATGTGATTAGCGCAACCAAAGGAATGAGTTCTTTATTTTATCTAATTTTAACAAATTTAATTGTAAATAGCCACATGATGCCAGTGGCTACTGGATCAGACAGCACAGGTGTAGAATACAGGACTGTGATTAACCTCAAAGGCTTGTTTTGAAGCTTTGTCAAACCATTTCATTTATGTTTAATAGATTTTGCATACCTGAATTAAGTAAGATTTCATATGCTGCCTGCTCCATATCACCCAAGGATATTTTTTCCACTGCTTTTCAGAGAGAGTGGAAGGGAGAGAGAGATCAGTGTGAGAGAAACACATCAATCGGTTGCGTCCCGCACGCACCCTGACCAGGGCCGGGGATTGAGCCTGCCACCGAGGTACATGCCCTTGGCCGGAATAGAATCCGGACCCTTTGGACCACAGGCTGACGCTCTAACCACTGAGCCAAACCAGCTAAGGCTCCATATCACACTTTCCACTTTCATAATCAGTTTAATGTCTCTCTGGTAGTCAGAGATAGCACTCTCGGAAGGATTATGCATAAAAAGATGCTCCTGAATACCTGAATCTCATTTTAAAAACTGTATCCAGGTTGCATAGATGAAGAGTATTCTTGGTAACCAACTCATCTTTCCCCACTTTAATTGCCTTCTGCCCATTACTCACGCACAAGTAAGCAATATTTCTCACCACAGCTTTACATATTCAATATTACACTTTTATCAAAAAAATCAATTATTTTATGATTTTCCTAAAATGAATCACTTCTAAACCATTACATACTCCTTTGATTCTTCCCTAAAAAAACACTTCAAGCTATCATGTACCACTGAGCTGATACTCCATAAGCTGAACACAGGACCTCCAGAGGCACACTGATTAGAAGTTGTCTATAACATCTGACTGCTTTGCTCACAAAGCAAAAAATTATATGTAAGAGTATATATCTTTGTAAACAAAGGATGTATATACACACACGCACACATACACACACTCACATACATATCCACACATATATAGCTATACACACACCTGCACTATTCAGCTCCCAATTATCAACTTCATCACACATTCTATCTATTTACCTAGTTCTACTCTTAGAGCCATATAATTACATATAAAAAGGTGGTCAGAAGAACTGCATTAGATTCCTAGCTCTTCTACCTTTTTTAGATATGTATGTACTTTGGGACAAATTACTTACTTAAACCCTCTGGGTCTCAACTTTATCAGTGTGTTGAAAGGATTAGATAGATAGTACGCTGGCTATGAAAGCAACTGGAAAAGGGCCTGATGCACAGCAGGTGTGCTGTGTTTGCTGAATGAATAACTTACTGCATCTGTTTCTTGGGACCTCTTTGAGTCGCTTACCAACTCCCTACAAATGGGCAAGAGTTGGTTATCTTCTCATTTACAGTGAACAGGCTCTGAAGATTAAAGGCAGATTTAAGGGCAAGCTACTAATCAGGCACTGAAGAAACAAAGGAAAGAGGCATATCCCAGTCTTAAGAAAATGGTGGGAGCATTCACTGAAAAAAAGACAAATGAGAGGTTCTTCTCTGCTCTTTGGAAATGGTTCAACTCAGGCTACCTTCATAGACACAAATACTAGTTTATTGTCTGTCTGTAACCATGACTAATCTGTTGTTAGTTTATCTTTAAAGTATGAGAGATTACAAAACCACTCACTATTCAGCCTCTAAGCCTCACATTTAGTAAATCTGATTTCTACACCTTTGCCTGTCTGTTCTAGAGCTTCTTCAGCTCAGACAGCATTTATAAATAGAACTGAGGTAAACAGTAGCTTTAACAGTTTGTATAAAGAATCCTAAGGTGTGTAGCAATAAAGTACTCCTTTAAAAAGTCAACCTCTGTCTTTTGTTTCTAGACTCCCTGTTAGGGAGTACACATAGTCAAGATCCTAGGATGCCTGACCAGGCGTGGCTCAGGGGTTGAGCATCGACCTAGGATCCAGGAGATTGCAGTTTGATTCCCAGTCAGGGCACATGCCCAGGTTGCAGGCTTACATGCAGGAGGCAGTCAATCAATGACAACTCTCTCATCATTGATGTTTCTCTCTCTCTCTCTCTCCCCTTCCTTCCTCTCTCTGAAATCAATAAAGATATATTTAAAAAAAAAAAAAAAAGATCCTAGGAAATAATATCAAGAGGAAAGGGGGAGATCATGTCACTCATCCATACCTCAGCCTCCTGCAGGATCCCATGGTTTAGGCACACCATGTCAGGGCAAGTGATGGGAGACCCACATCCGTCTCGGATTGCCAGCTGCATGTACTGTTTCAGGCACTAGAAGTTAAGAAGAAAAAAGAGAATTACCCACCATGTTACAGTAGCAGAAGGTTACAAAACCACCACTGCCTCTTCTTCCTTACTTGGCAGTCCTGGGGCTCTTGTACTCGGGAAACGTAAGTTATCACAAATGTGAACACTAAGAGCCATCCCTTTGGAAAGAATGCAGAGACAGGCAATTTGGTATGACTTCATCCTAAGAATATTGAGTTTATTCAAGGCAGCAAGTCGAGTTCCTCCAGGCTCACATTTTATCCACCATAGATTGGGAAAAGAAAAACACTCTTTTGCACTAATGGCAAAAGCCTTCTTTCTACTTTTTGTTTTTTTTTAACTTATGTGACTTCCCAGTTTAATTTTCGTCTAGTGGTCCTCGCCCTCACAGTTTGCCCAGAAGGAGAACTGTGACCCTTGTGCTGAACTAGCCAGAGAAACAAAATGAAATTAAGGCACTGACTTATCCTGAACACCGTTAACAGCCTGGGAAAAATAATGCCCAAGACAATTTGGGAGACTGAGACCTTCCCAAAACTAAGGGCCACGGTGAATGCTATGATGAGGAGGTGTGAGTAGAACCTGGGTAAAGAAGAAACTGATTGGCAAAAAGAAACCCAGAGAAGAGAGGAGGAAGACCCCCAAGGACAAACCTGTCTACTCATTGCCTGTTGCACCTGGATCTTGGGCAGGTGGAGATGTGAGTCAGACTTCGAAGGTAGGAGAGGGACTGACAGCACTATGGAAATCTCTCACCCCTCCCGTCTCCCTCCCAACCCACCCCACCAGCCCACAGGAGACGAAGGCCATAGTTTCAGAAGATAAAGCTCCTAAGAAATCTATAAGTTGGCTTTTCAATTTCCACAAATTTGCTCACAATTGGTCAGCTCTTTCCTATATGCATGATGAAAAAAAATCAAGCTGAAGTGTTAGAGGAAGACACCCCAAAATACATAAGCTTGTCAATGAATTAATGACTCTTACGAAGTGATCATTATTTATAGCTGAGGTCGGATCTTTCAAATTTACACATTTATGTATCCACCTGCTACATTAAAAATATTGCTGTTGCACCAACCTTTTATAAAAGCTTAACAACTAAATAAATTTTACGGTTAGAATACCAATGACGTAACTGTGAAATCTAGTCCTTTCATTGGCCATCTTTATTCATTTTCCCTGTCTGAAAATAAAACTGATATCACAATTGTATTTCAGAGAGATAATCACATATTTATCTGACTGACATTACTGTTACAATGTACTAATGAATCGATGACTAGGGCAAACCATTTAAACCAGATTTGCATCTCTTCAAGTACCTAATAATTCCCTTCTCCAAGGAGTAAATGTTTTCTATGATGCTCATCACAGAAAAAACAAACAAACAAAAACCCACTGGAAAAATAACCTAAATATCCAAAATAGAAGAACATATAAATATCTAATCCTAAATCCATGCAATGGAAAGCTGAAGCATCATGAAAAATATTTTCAAATGCTGTTTAAAGATGGGAAAGTATTCGCAGTTTGGTACCAACTGTGGGATAAAAGGTGATTTAGTGTGAACTGGAGAGTTAAAGAAACCTGGGAGCAGGGGCCTTCTTACGTCCCTCTTCCCTCACAACTGACTACAATGTAAATACTATATTTTAACTTTCACTTTCTTTTTCAAGAGAAGGGTGAACAGTCACTTTTGCTAGGAGTTACTGTGCCAAACGTGGTCTCCAGTGCCAGGAAGAGTGGTAAGTCGGAGAGAGCAGCAGCAAGGCAATATGGGGAAGAATTTAATTTCAATGGGCAGGTGACCTCGAGAGAAACAGAGAAGGTGGCTTGCAAAAGGAGTGTCATACCAAGGGACAGGTGAATGAACCACGTGGAGGCCTGTCCACCCACTCTGCTCCTAAGGACCTCTGAGCTTTCCTCCTGCCATTTAGATTCCACTGCTACTGCCTTGATCTCCCCAGCTGCCTCTTGCAAGTTAAGAAGAAAGACTCTGAAAATGTATGGTCTCTAGGCTCAAGGGGAAGGTATCTGAGGAAATAAACATCAAATCCTAATAGCTGGGCTTTAGCCCTAGCACCAGTCTCTGTCACTTGACAATGGGGAAATTACTCAAACTATGACCCAGACATGCTTCCCTTAATTTTTAAAATGGGGACAATAATACCTGGTATGGTTACCCCACAGGGTTTAAAACACGCACACAAACACAAGTGTGAAATTCTGTATATGGAAACCCTTTGAAAATTTGCTAATTACAGGATATTTGGTCACGTTTCTACTCCACTTCATCTGTCTCAGACTTTCTCTGAAAAACATAGAGGGGAAATGTTAATCCTCTGACCTTCTCAGGTAATCCTTTCTCCACTCCCTGCGAGGGACCAGTTAAGCCACTCACGGTAGAGTCTCTCCACAGACAGAACAGATATTTGTAAAGGAACATCCGCACGCCTCTATTCAAGCCTCTCCTCAGAACCATTTAGGTCTATACCTAAAGCTTAGAGTTACATAGGAAGTAAAAAGACTATATGAATCTTCAAAGGCAAAAATATTCTTTTCTACTTATACTGCAAATTTGTAAAGTTGAATCTAATCTTTCCCAAGAGTTTACAATGAATGTTCTATTTGCTAATGTAATGTTCTTAGGTGCACTGCAACCACAATACATAAACCCAATGAATTTTTAGCTTCCCACAGGTACTCTCCTGGTCACAATATTACACGACCTATGATTTTAGGAGAAGAGTGAGAGCTGTATACACCAATGGCAGGGTGTAACTGTATACATCCTATATACCCTTTTTTTAAATGCTAAGAAACACTGGTTCAAGAAAGATTTGTAAGCACAAGTTGCTAAGTAAAGCTGTATCGCAAGCACCTGACACTCCATCACTAGGGGCCTGCATTTCTATTCTACAGCAGAGGGAAAACAACCTCTAGTTATTGCTTAGAGCTAACTAAGCAGCTCTAGTTATTGCTTCTTATTAAATTTTCAAGTACCTTAGGTTCATGATCTGTCTTCTATTAGCTTGCACTAAAAATTTAATCTCGAATGCTCTCTCTCTTCTTCAAAATCTCTGGCTAAAGCACCAAAAAACTGAAAACATTCATGTGAACCCCTGTGCATGTTAGATGAACCAAATGATTCTGGAAGAAATTGGCATCTAGTTTGTAAATGAAAACAGAGGAGCACAGAAAGAGAAAAAGGAAAACAGTCATCATTTAGTCATGTTGAAAAAAAATTACATTCCAATAACAATAGCATGAAACAAATGTTTAAATATGTAATTTTCACAACAGCTAACACATCCTAAGGGAAATGTTTTAAATAGAACATCCCAAATATCCCGATGACCAAAGAAAGAAAGAAAGAACTTTTCTTTTAGATAGCCAACATTCCGCTAGATTAGTTTGGTAGAACATAATATTTTTAGGCCATGAGGTGTCATGTATAATACGGATTGTTCCTCAAAATCATTCCACTGACTTCAAGGATTCAAGTGTGTTTTCACCAAGGATTTAACCATCAAATCTGGTGAACCGGATGACTTTTATTGTCTCTTCCAGCCCTGAGAGCCTATGAATTACGGACAATAGAACCTGCCCAGAAAGAGGTTTCTTCTAGAGCCCTTTCAGGGGCGTTATTTTCCAATGTACCAAAAGGCATTCTGTTTTTAAAATATGTTTTTATTGATTTGTGAGACAGAGGAAGGCAGAGGGAGAGAGAGAAAAAAACATTTATATGAGAGAGAAACATCGATCAGTTGCCTTCCAAACACACCCTGACGGGATTAAACCTACAAGCTGGGTATGTGGTCTGAGTGGAATCAACCCGGAGACCTTTCAATGCACAGGACAACAGTCAACCAACTGAGCCACATCATTCAGGGCCCAAAGGGCATTCTTCATAGGTCTTCTCATCTAATAGGTAGACAAAGCCAAAAGGGCCACAACATTTAGACAAAGCTCCTAATAGATCCACCCAAAATAATAAACACATATACGTATATATTTACTCTAAAGTTGCTCATTCTCTGTCACTAGATTATACCTTTCTTTAAAATTTTCTCTAAGGAAAAAAAGCATTATGTGAATAGTCAAGGGAACTGGATTCCAACTATCAAGACTGAAGTAGCACCTCTAAAGTTTTCCTCAGCATCTTGGGCAAGTCTTTAACGTCTCCAGCTACAGCACTCTCAGTTATAAAATGGGACAATACTTCCTGCCGAGCCTACTCTCACAGAAATGGGGAGTCCTTCATGAGGGCAGATACATGAAAATACAATGAAAAGTGAAAAGAGGTATGCAAACATAAAGTATAATTGGAGAATAGATGTTTCTGAAGTATAGGCAGGCATGCAGAAATGAAAGTCTGCAAACAGATGCGACCCCCAGAGATTGATCTCATGGTGGTGGGGCAGGGAGGTAAGAGGAGAATATGTGCTGCTGGAAGGAAGGAGGTAATGTGTACCATTAGCTGTAAGTTTAAATTGATCCCCAGGCTTCTGGATGCAGATGCTGGGGTTCTAAGGTCCAAGAAGGACTGGCAGACCACCTGGATTGAAGCTGAACTGATGAAATACTGGCCTTGGGTTTCTCATTCCTAACTCAGCTATAGATGGAAAGGAATGGATGAGGGGGAAAGTACCTTGAGTACAAAAGTTTGCTTTCTATCATTCCTGGCACAATGCTATATGCTAAAGTAAATATTTAATAAAGTGTAGACTAACACTTCTCTGCCTCAGTACACAATTACATCATAATGTCTCGAGTGTTCTAAATAACATCTAATATTTAGGCCAATACTCTGTTTATTCCAGTTCAGGCTACGATCTCTACACATGCTCCAAGAATAAAGTCTTCTTTGTTGGATGCTGCTGAGTTAAATTATTAATAAACTCAAGATGGTATATCTCTCACAATTTAAAAGTCTTTTTAACACACCAAAAGCATCCTGGTTTGAAAATGTGTAATAGTTTGAAAACATTCAAATAAATCAATTATCTATAGCTAGACAGTAAATTGTTTCCTGGTATCGTATGGTCCTAAAACTTTAATTAGAAAACCCCTTTCAGAAACCTTGGCTTTTCACAGATATATTACTAGTGATGGGCATCACCTTCATACCCCCTTGTCAACCACATGGGACATCAGAGGACTGACAAGAAAACATGGTACCAGGTGATTAAAGAGAAGCCCCAAACCAAACAACAAGCCATAAGAACAGTTAAAAAAAAGACCCGGATTTTACAGTCTTCATCCTTAAGTATCTCTTATTCAGAAAGCCTTCCTTGCCTTGCCCCCAGTCTGGCACGATGCCCAGCCCATCTGCTCTCACAGCACTCCGACACCCAGCCAGCACAGGACTCTTCAAACTGAGTGCAAAGGTGTATTCTTGGGAGCCCATGAGCTCTCCATGGCAAAGTTTTTATCCATTTTATGTTTATTTAATAATATTAATAAAAGCATACTCTGAACCATCTCAAGGAAAACCCCGTTTCTACTCCATTTCAATGCTCACACTTGTGTTTGCGGTGCAGTCCTCACTGCTTTGCCAGATAAGAAAGCTTTCATTGTCACAGGCAGACGAAAAGGCTACGGGAATATCTGGACCCAGTGAAAGCTGTACAAGTCAAGATTCTTAGTGATTCCAACACAGAAGAGTGGCCAGATCACTGAATTACCTCTTGTTCACTGGAACATGCCAAACTCAGAGCCTAACTGTAAAAAGTGATTTAGTGGAAACTAAACATCATCCATCACGTTAATGTTAACTTAAATTCTGTTGGTGTATAATTTTAGTTAATATGTCACTTATATATTTATTCTGATGTTCTCATTTAAGAGATATAAATCTAAATGTGTTTGTACTTTATATTATGGTTTTGTAAGTTTGAGACTATAACAAAAGTAATTTTAAAATAGCTCAGTATTGGGGTTTCAATTATTTTCCCCTTCAAAAGGAAACCTTATAAACCCATCAAAAGGAGGAGAACACTGATTCTCATTGGCTGATCGTATGACATTTTCCCTTGGGGACTTAGAGTATCAGACTATCTAAGAGAATTTTATAAACTATACAAACATACACCCCTGCCCCACTTCTCTAGAAGACCTGGCTCTTCCTCCCTACTTTCCAATACTTCTGTCGCCAACTTAGGTAACAGCAGATGTTAACAATTGAATTATGTCATACATGCCAACAGTGCAGCGCTTATCGCCCTGCACTGCAGGTGACTGGGCACTACGCTGTCTCCCCGATAGTCCAAAAGTTACTTCAGGTTCTGGACCATATCTCATTACTTTTCATATGCCCTAGAAACACCTACCAGAGGACCTGGCACACGGTAGACACTCAGATGTCCATGTGAGCTGGAAGCCTGAATCTACCACTTACCAGCGTTGTGGAAAACTCCTTCAGGGCGAATCACTGAAACATATAAACACACTGCACCTGCATCCTTCCTCCCTTCCCTCCTTTGACACACAAGAGCCAACTCTGCCTTTCAGGGCCAACTCCACTATTATCTAGTTCCCATTCCCTCCTGCCTTTCAGGATATTTACCCTATTGAGTATCTATTTTCTTTCTTACGTCTTGAAATTCTCCCATCTATGGGCTCCTTCTTCAGTTAAACATGTCCAAAACTACCCGAATTAAAGAAAAATAACAACAACAACAACAAAAAACAGCCAAGAAAAACAATCCTGCTTTACTCCCCTCCCCAGCTAGATACTGGTTTGTCATTCCTCTCCTCATCACTGCCAAACACTTAAGACACTTGTCTGCCCTCACTGGGCTCACTCCTTCGCCAATGCCATCGCAGCTCCTCCCCTACAACTTAATGGCAGTGGCTGTCCAGAGTTGCCAGTGACCTCCATACTGACCCAATACACATTGTCTTCCTTCCTTCCTTCCTCTCAGCCACAGACACACTTAATCACTCCCACTGTCTTCAAAACTTCTCTTCCCTCCCCTTCAGAATTTCACACTTGTCTGATTTCCATTCTGTTCTTCCTCTCTGGACATTCCTTCTCAACCTCTACTCAGCTTTTAAATGCTAAGCTCTCTTCTCTCTTTGTACTTTTTGGTCATCTCATTAACTAGATATAACCACTTCCCTCCTCTGCTCTGTAATGCAGAGACTATTTCCCAGATTCCAGAGAGACTTGGCCAATGGGAGGCATAAATGAAACCAATTACCCAGTTGTTTAGCAAAAAGAAAACCAAAGGGGGAAAAAAACCAAAACACCATCATCCTTAATTTTTCTTCTCTTCCTCAACCAAAACTCCACAACTAAAACATGCCCCAAACCTAACCACTTCTCACCACTCCCACTGCAATTCAAATCATCACCACCTATTTCAGGACCCCTGCGAGTGCTTCCTCACTGGTCTCTTGGCTTCTATTCCACACAGCAGCCAGGGTAGTCTTTATGTACATCTTTTAAAACTATAAATCCTACCTTTTTCTCCTGCTCAAAACCTCCAATAAGTGTGCATCTCATTTAGATTCCCTCTCAAACTTCTTAGCATGGGTCACAAGGTCCTACATTTTCTAACTACTATCTACTGCTGCGAATTCACTTCCACCACATTCCCCCTTACTCTGGGGATATGAGCCTTTTTGCTATTCTTCAACATGTCAAACTTGCTCCTGCTGGAAGGCCTTTCTTGGTTTTGCCATTTCTCCTCCCTAGAACGTTCTTTCCCTAGATGACTCAATCTCGCTTCATTCAGGGCTCAGCACAATGTGACCTCCTCAGGCAGGCCTTCCCTGGCTAAACAGGCCAATCTCCCCTCCCCTATCAGGCCTCCTTACCTGGCTTTATTTTTCATCATAGCACTTATACTATCTAATATTACTTGTATATTGCCTGTTGCCCGGCTGGAAGTTCAGTTAGAAGCACAGGGGCCTTGCCTTGTTCTCTGATGGATCCTGGAAAACCATGTGGAAGGTTCTACAAAATGTATTATTGTTAGTATAGGTAGCTACTTAGTATTAATAAAGGAAGGGAGAAAATTAGACATTAAGCCTAATAATACAGGGAGCTGAGTCGGACATTAAGCCTGACTCACTAGGAAGCTATAACATTCACAGTTCCCCAGGGGACCGCCACATCCTCAGCCTAGGGGACTTAATCCCACCCCCCAAGTGGGCTCTGCAGGGACAACCAGCCGTTATATGCAGGATTGCTGAGGGAGAGATAAAACAATAAAGGGGAAATTCCTCTGCCGGGTGCATGGGCAATAGAAGCCAGGAGGTCCTTCTACTTCGAGGCATGTGCAGTAGGAGCCAAGATGGTGACTATAAAGGGGGGGTATGGGCCTGGGGAAAAGACCGGATCGGTTAGGGGGAGGGCCCAGCACAAGCCTGTAAAGATTGGGAAAGAGACTGGTCAGTCTGAAAGTGGGAAGTAATATAATTAAAGCTTAACAAAGGCCTCTCCTCGGTAGCATGGGTTCCCCCGGTGCCCAGGCCCGTTTGTTCATGTTTTCTCTCTCTGTAGCAGCCATGCAGTCCTAGCAGCTGCGCCCAAGCATGCCTAACCCAAGGTCATAAAATGTTTCTAATTTCCTATATTTTCTCCTAAGAGTTTTATAGTTTTAGCTCTTACAGTTATGTCTATTAACTCATTTTCAGTTAATATTCCTCGGTGTGCAGAAACAGTCCAACTTCATTCTTTTGCAAACGGATATCCAGTTGTCCCAGAACCATTTACTGAAAACCTATTCTTTCCCTTTTGAATTGCCTTAGCATCCTTGGTGAAAATTAAGTGACAATAACATGAGAGTTTATTTCTGGACTCTCAATTCTATTTCACTGGTCTATCTGTCTATCCTTACCTTATCGCACAGTTTTGATTACTATGGTGCTATGGTGAGTTTGAAATCAGGAAGCAAGTTCTCCCATTTCATTCTTTTTCAAGATTGCTTTGACTAGTATTCTACATCCCTCAAATTTCCATATGAATTTTAGGATCAGCCTGTCAATTCCTAAAAAAATGATAGTTGGGATTCTGATAGGAATTGTGTTGAATCGGTACGACCATTTGGAGAACATTACCATTTTAAAATATTAAGTCTTCTAATCCATAAACATGGGATGTCTTTCCATTTAGTCTTCTTTAACTTCTTTCAACCATGTTTTATAGTTCTCAGAGTGTAAAGCTTTGTCGTTCGTTAAATTTATTCTTAAGTGTTTTATTCTTTCTTATATTATTGTAAATGGAATTGCCTTAATGACATCGTATTAGTCTTTGTTAGTGTACAGGAATTGACTTGGCTTTTGTATATTGGTTTTGTATTCTGCAACTTCATTGAACTGGCACCAGTATTTTTAAACTCTCAAAAGGATTCCAATGTGCAACCGAGTCTGAGAATCACCAGTTTAATGCCATCCCTGCCCTCAAGTTAATCAAGGGAGATAAGTCTGTCATCACTGCCTGTAAGTCACTGTGTAATATTCAGAGGCGTGACGTCCACAGGAGCAAAATAGTGCTGTTACTTTTCCTGGATAAGGGTACTAGGTCCACCTTGTAAATCTGAGAGCAGTCAGTCAATATGGGAAATTCAATCTGGGCCCCACTCAAAGGTACTCCAGTTCCCACCAAGCAGGAGTGATCAAACACTTCTGTCTTTATCTCAAGTGATCATGAAACATCTAAATTAAGACACTCAGTGACAGAAATAGTTGTGAAGAGAAATCCACTGGAAATGCTGCAGCCTTGTCCAGTCCTCACAATGAAGCCAATTAAATCTGCTAACCTGGGAGGACATTTCCATCGCCGCAGGGAGCAGGCACCCGCATGGAAAGACCTCCTTCCAGCACAAGTTGCTGAGTTCCATAACTCTTCGACTGACCTTTCAGAGACTTTCCCTTTTGTCCCACCTTTGCTACCTTTTTTGGAGTCCCCAATTCTTAATTCTTATACAATTCCAGAGAGATCCATCTGTGCCAGGTGCTATCTTACAACACAGTATACCCAGAAAAACAACTGATTGTTCCAGGAGAAATAAAACGAAGTCTTGCCAAGTTTACATCCTTCCATTTCCTCCAAAGAAACTTTAGACCTGAGAACTGCCAACCTTCAGCTGGCCCCAAGCCCCAGCCAACAGGCCCAGGGCAGGCAACGAGAATAACCACGCACCAGATTAAATGTGGGCAGATCCCACTGAGCTCATTTATCACTTCCTTCCTCCGTCTCTTGTGCACCTAAGAGTCCCTATTTGAACTCTCAGGCAGCTCTTCTGATTCTTAGAACACAAATAAGGTTTCAGTAACACGAAAGGGACAAACCCCAAATAGAGTGTCAAGAAACTCCTTCAGTCATGATGTAGCATTATGCAAGTTATCTGCAAAAAATATGACCATTCAATCAATCTGAGCAAACACACTGGAGCATGTAGTATTTAATATTTTACTAGAGAATTCACAGTCAGTACTAAAACGATATCATTCAGCCTTGGCCGGTGTGGCTCAGTTGGTTGAGAGTCACCCCATGCACCGAGAGGTCTCTGGTTGGATTGCTGGTCAGGGCACATGCCGGGGTTCTGGGTTCTGATCCCCAGTGGGGTGTGCAGGAGGTACTGTATCAATGTTTCTCTCATTGGGGTTTCTCTCTCTCTCTCTCCCCCACGTCATCTCTCTTGAAAATCATTAAAATATATATATATATATTTAAAACTATACCATTCAAAGGATAGAAAGATAGATGGTTGGACAGATGTGTGATACGGCAAGTAGAGTAAAAAGTTAATGTTAGAATCTAAGAGGAGGTAGAATTATAGAATCATTGCTAATATTATTTTACCTTTGTTGTACATTTTTTAAAAATGTCATAACAAACTGTTGTATAATTTTTTTAAACTAAAAAGAAAACAAATCATACCATTCACTAAATCTCAGGTTTTAATGTTCCTTAAAGCAGGAATTATCTGTATTATATTTTATATAAAACCCCAATATCTGTATTAGTACATAAACTAGAGTTTAAATAAATTATAGTGAAATAAAGCCTTATTAATTAAAAGTAATGGTAGCAATATTGATTCATGATTACCTAAATTTTTGAAATTTTAAAGAATATGTACACTGTATAAATAAGAGAATGATGCTAACTCATCATTAACTACACTTTTTTCTACAGGATATAACCTATAAAGCCAGCATGAGAAACAGCTCATATCAATGACAAGTGGACACTAGTGATGCTGTTTGTTTCCTCAAGGAGATACTGTTTGTCTATATAGACAATGGTTAGGAACCAAGTGTTATCAGTTTAGAATAAATGTTAAGCCTTAAATAAACTTCCTCCTTGGCTACATTTATAAAAAAGAATTTATTACATTTAAGAAATGTGAACTCTGAAAAAGTAGAAAAGGTTAAACAATAATGAACAGTGACTACACTGCATATGAGCAATCTTGTTTTATTCAAAATTAATTTGAAATTATTTTATTGGATTACTCCATAGCAAAATCAGAATATCTTTCTTATAATTTATTTATTTTTAATTTATATTTATTGTTGAAAGTATTACAGATTTCCTCTATTTTCCCCCGATTGTTCCCCTCCACCCCTCATCCACCCCACCCCCAAGCCTTCTCCATACCAATGTCTGTGTCCATGGGTTATACTTATAAACATGTAAGTTCTTTGATTAATCTCTCCCCACCCACTCCCCCACCTTCCCTCTGAGACTCCTCAGTCTGTTCCATGCTTCTATGTCTCTGGATCTATTTTGTTCATCAGTTTATTTTGTTTATTCCACATATGAGTGAGATCATGTGGTACTTTCTTTCTCTGACCGGCTTATTTCACTTAGCATAATACTCTCCAGTTCCCTCTATGCTGTCCCAAAGGATAAGAGATCCTTCTTTTTTACAGATGCATAGTGTTCTATGGTGTATATGTCCCACAGCTTTTTTATCCACTCATTTACTTATGTGCACCTGGGAAGAATGTATATTCTGCAGCTTTGGGGTGGAATGTTCTGTAAATGTCAATTAAATCCATCTGATGTAGTGTGTCATTTAGGATTACTGTTTCCTTGATTTTTTGTCTGGAATACCTATTCAGTGAAGTCAGTGGGGTATTCAAGTCCCCTAGTATCACTGTATTGCTGTCGACGACGCCCTTAAAGTCTCTAGAAGCTTTTTTATAAATTCAGGTGCTCCTATATTGGGTGCATATGTGTTCATCAGGGTTATATCCTCTTGTTGGATTATTATGTAGTATTAGTATCCCTTAGTATTATGTAATGACCTTTGTCTTTTGTTATGGTCTTCACTTTGAAGTCTATTTTGTCCAATATGAGTATTGCTACCCCAGCTTTTTTTTCACTTCCATTTGCATGAAAAAGTTTTTTCCATCCCTTCATTCTGATCCTGTGTGAGTCTTTTATTTTGAGGTGGGTCTCTTGTAGATAAATTTTGGTCATGTTTTCTTATCCATTCAGCCAACCTATATCTTTTTGTTGAAGCATTTAATCCATTTACATTTAAGATTATTATTGATAGATACTTATCTATTGCTGTTTTAATTCTTTATGCTTATGTTTTTTCTCTACTTCTACTTTAAATTACAGTAGTTCCTTAACATTTTCTGCAATGCTGGTTTGGTGGTGATAAATTCCTTTAGCCTTTTCTTGTCTGGGAAGCTCTTTATTTCACCATCTATCTTGAGATAGTCTTGCTGGATAGAATAACCTAGGTTTCAGATACTTGTTTTGCAATACCTTGAATACTTCTTGCCATTCCTTTCTGGCCTATAGTGTTTCTGATGAGAAGTCAGATGACAGCCTTATGGGAGCTCCTTTGTAACAGATTGCTTTTCTCTAGCTGTCTTGAATTCTTGGGATTTTAATTATGTGTCTGGGCGTGGGCCTCTCTGGATTCTTCTTGCTGTGTGCCTCCTGAACTTGTGTGACTTTTTTCTTGTCCAGGTTAGGGAAGTTTTCTGCCGTTATTTCTTCAAACAGGTTGTCTAACCCTTGCTTACTTTTGACCTCCTCTGGCATTCCTATAATGTGAACATTGTTACATTTCACGTTGTCCCACAGCTTCCTTAAACTGTCCTGTTTTTTAATTGTTTTTTTCTTTTTGGATCTCTGATTGATTTTTTCTACCCTGTCTTCTAATTCGCTGATCTGATTCTCAGCTTCCTCTAATCTGTTGTTTATTCCTTCCAATGTATTCTTTATTTCTTCTATGTCATTCTTAATTTCCTTTATAGTTTCCATATCTTTTTTCATGCTGTTGAGCATCCTTAAAATCAGTATTCTGAACTCTATATCTGATAGATTGCTCATCTCCATTTCATTTAGCTCTTTTTCTGGAGACTTCTCTTGTTCTTTCATTTGGGGCTTGTTTTTTGGTCTCCCCATTTTGGCTGCCTGTTTGGGTTTATTTCTGTTTGGGTCTAGATCTTCTAGGACTCTCAATCTTTTTGGAGGGTGTCTGGTGCAGGCCAATGTCAGACACAGTTTATGACGTCCTGAGTACCCTGTTTGGGCTATCAAAAACCCTTGGCTTGAGGACCCCTCTGCTGGGGCTGGGTGGATTTGGACAGGACCAAGATGCTCACCAGTCTGCTTTTCCAAGGCCTGGGTCTAGAAGCAGATCAGGCAAAGACTCAAAGCACTCTGAGGCCTGCCTATGGCTGCAGGCTGATTAATCTGATTCTCTTAATGAGCCTCAGGCTGTACAAACTCCACAGGGTGGGGCAGCTGATTATCATTCTCTTAACTGAGCTTCAGGCTGTAGAAACTCCTCTGGGTAGGGTGAGAGGTTTTCCAGCAGGGTGGAGCAATTACCCCCCCCCCCCCAGCAAAAGCAGCAAAATGTCTGCCTGAGAAAGATGTCCTCTGCAGTATGGGGGAATGACTCAGCCCAGGAATCCAGAGGGGTGCCCTCTGAGCTCTAGCTCCAGAGCCACAACCCTAGATTCTCCTCACACAGCTCCAGTGCACTCTGCCTTCCCTCTGCTGGAGCCCAAGGTGAGTAGCTACACACAAAACTTTGTGGGTTGGTCCTTTAAGAGGGTGCCTGCATTTCCAGCTGCCTCTCCCTGGCAGACAGAAACCCTGCTGCTTTTCACAGCCAGAAGTTATGTGGGCACCTTTCTCAGTGCTGGTGCTCTTGGCTGGGAAGCCCAACCTGGAGTTTAGGCCCCAGGGCCCTCAGTGGGAACCCTCACAGCTGAGATATCCCTCTGGACCTTCAGCTGCTGCCTGTGAGAGCTGAGCCAACCCTCTCACACCTCCAACACTTCCTCCCAGTCTCTATGTGGTCTCCTCTTTTCCTCCTTGGTTATGAGGGTGCTCTCCAGCTCATCTTCAGCTGCAATTGATTATTCAGGATGGTTTTTCTATATTTTGGTTGTAATTTCAGTTTGGTCCCGGGAGAGTGTCAGTGTAGCTTCTACTCAGTCTGCCGTCATCTTTAATCTGTTCTTTCTTATAATTTAGACGGAGCACAATTGCAATTATTCCTCACCTCATAATTTTTCCCCAACACTTTATACTGAAAAAGTGTAAATGGTTTTGAAATTTTCTAAAAAGCAAGTTTCTATAAATCAGGGGGTTTTATATGTGGTGCTTACATTTTTTTTTTGTTTGTTTTCATTGCCATAATTTGAACCAGTCTTCTTTTTCTTTCTCTTACTAAATCAATAGCCTTATGTATCTCTTGAGACTGCTCTTGACTCTCTTGTTAAAATCTAACCTAGTTACTGTCCTTGAACTGCGATTTTCCAAATGTTTGGAGTTAGCACCATATCTAGCAAATTAGACTATCAAGGTAAAGATCTTAAGCCAAAGCCCTACGACCAGTTGTTGCCGAAATGTGTGTCGGTGGTCGCAGACGAGACAGTGGGGGCATATGTATTTCAAAGCATATGATAGTGAGTAATTCACATGTGCTTCACCAATACAGTGCTCTGAAAATACCTTAGACCAGTGCATCAGAATATCCTGAAAGATTAACTGAAACACAGATTGTAGGGCCCATCCCCAGAGTTTCTGACTCGGTAGGACTAGGGTGGGGCATGAGAATGTATAATTCTAACAAGTTCTGAGCTGCTGCAGCTGCTGCTGCTGCTGCTGCTGCTGCTCCTGCCGGTTTGAGAACCACACTTTGAGAGCCACTGCCCTACCACTAAAGTATTCATTACATGATAGGCAGAGAAAAGGTGGAGATGATGGAAATAAGAATATCTGTCAAACTCCTATGATAGCTATGGTAGGTAACTTAAAACTATCTCACTTAATCCTCATAGCAACACTGAGGCAGGTTTTATCCCCATTTCACACAAAGCAGTTCAGTAACTTATCCTAAATTCCCACAACCAGTAAATACAGGAGTTGAGGTTTAAATTAAGGTCTAATTGAGAAGCAGCCTTTGCTTGCTTTTTCTCTACTTCAGAATGATTTCCATGTTATCAGAACTAAAGCATGACAAAATACTGGAATCTCTACAACTGGAAAATGCCACTTTTTTTTTTTCCTTCTGAAGGTTATCAACACCATAAACCATAACGTTTTTCAAAGACTAGACACCATTCCACATTAAAACAATCTGTATTTAAATACTACCTAGGAAAAGCAGATACCACAGCTATAAAATATTCTTTTCCAGTTGCAGTAAAGATCTGTGTGCTTTACAGTCACCCATTCTGCAATTACCCTCTCAGCACACAAGAATCCTTGAAAACAACTTTCAGGTCCTCTTGTGAACACCAGTAACTTCCACACACATGATGGATGTATAGGGTGGGAGAACACCAGTCTTTGGACCAGGAGGTTTGGGCTTGAACCTTGACTTCAGTTTCAACATATGAATATATGTTAAATGCACTGGGAGTTTCCAGGTGTGGACAGCAGATCTCTTAATCTCTCAGCCCTTGGTTTTATAAGTAACCTGCCAGAAGTCACACAGTTGAAAGTTCATAGCACACTGCTCAGTCCCTTCAATCTGGGGCTATGTCCACCAGTGCATTCAGATTACATACTCTCTGGTCTCTGGAAAACTCCTTGGATTTTTTTAATCAGTTGCTCCTTACATCTTCTTTGTATTGACTAAACTTTTATGCAATTAAAAACCAGTTGTAAGCCCTGGCTGGTGTGGCTCAGTTGGCTGAGCATCATCCCAAGCCCTGAAAAGTCGCAGGTTCAATTCCTGGGCAACCTGGGCTCAATAGATGTTTCTCTCTGACATCGATGTTTTTTTTCTCTCTCCCTCTCCCTTCCTCTCTCTCTAAATCAATAAAAAACTTTTTTTATTTTATATTAAAATAGAAAACAAAACAAAAAACCAGTTTTCAGATTGCATTACATAGGCCATTGTCAAGCTTTAGAAACTATAGGTAGGATCATACAAACCTAATGAGACTCACTCATTCACTGTTCATGCCAACAAATAAAATGTAGGGAACACATACTATGTACTAGGGAGTACATTATGTATTTTCAGAGGTTGTTCTTATTTCATCCAAACAACCCTATGATCCAGGAATTAAGAGTACGGATCTTGGGCAAGTAACTTAATTCTGCATTGCTTTCTTATTTGTAAACTGGATGGTAAACGAAAAAAAAAGTAGTACTTTTGCATGATACATATTACATGGTAGGTACTCAAGTGCTCTTACTTTTCCTTCCTTGATTTTCTTTAGTACATGAACGAACGGAGGGTCAAAGAAATTCAATAAAAACCCTGCATTCATGTGGCTAATAACTCACACACACTTTCCAGATGAGTCCAACCAAAAGGACCTCCTAATTGGGGATGGGAAATGATTCAAAATCATTGAGGCTTTTAGTTAACACAGAGCTACTTGTTTCCATGAAAATGAGGCACTGACTGTGTCTCGCCTCATTCCAAGAGGTGCTGTGCATATCTGGATTCCACAACATAACCAATCCTTGATGAACTTATTCAAAAAATGGGGGTTTGGAGTTAACTGAATTTTCTAGTTAGCTCACAACCTTTTTGGCTTCCACTTAACCTAAATTTTTTCAAGTTCCTTTTTCTAGTTGCCATTGAACATAAACTTTGTGACAACACATGTCACATAGTCCTAAGACCACCGTCATTTTTCCATTTATTTACTCTGTGTAATATACTTTTCTAGATGGGGCCCATTTTTCTAACTTGATAGTACTATAAATACCAAGGTATAAAATCAGCTGAAATTGTACTGGCCCTGCGCTTAGCACATATTGAGTTAAAGATAGACTCATGAGATGAGTTTGTTTTGCTTCCTCCTTAAAAGAGGAAGCATGGATAAGTGACAAGATGTGTTCTATTCACATATCAGATTAGAGAAGATGAAAAACTTGCAAATACAGTGTCAAGAAGGAGGGTTTCCTACACCACTGGTGAGAGTGCTAAACCAGCAAGAAGGCGTGGGAAGGCAATCTGGCAACGCATATTGATTTACAATGCATGTATGTACCTTTTGTTTAGGCAATACCACTTCTAGAAATCTATCCTAGAGAGAGATATTTTCACATTTATGTAAGTATAAATATTTTCATTTATAACAGGAAAAACTGGAACCAACCTTAAAGTACATTTATTAGGAGGGGCCTACTTAAGTAAATGTTGATACAGCCATACTGTAGGATACTACACAACACTTAAAAAGGAAGGTAGGGAAGAGAGGTCTGTATATGCTAACATAGAAACATATCCACAATACACTAAGCTAAGTCTGTAAAACTCGAGTTAAAAAATAGTATCTATATGTAAAGATCTCATTTCTCTATTATGTGTTGTGTATGAATACACATCCATCCATATGTTTGTTTATACACAGAGAAAGAGTCTGGAAGGGGGTACAGGTGAACTGTTTATAGCATCAATACTTTGGAGATTTTTGTTTTATTTTGTTTTAAAACCAGCATGTATTACATTTATAATTAAAAATCAGTCTTTAAAAAGGAGAGAGTAAGGAAAAAAGGGATAGAAGGGAGGAAAACAAGTGAGGTTTCCCTATATTTCTAATTAAATTCCCTACCCCCAGCAGCATACATGAAATTGGTCACCAAAAATTTTGCATTGAGCTAAAATGTCAGTCTAGGACTCAAAGTCATTCTCGGTGGCAGTTAAAGCAAAGAGAGTCAGCCATGGAGCCTTTCTTTCTGACCCTTCTGCTGGGGACCTTCATTTGCCTATTGGCTTCCTTTTTCTGCAAAGAGACAAACAGGGGAACTAAAATCCTATGCATCTTACCATTAAATGACTGCATACTTTGTAGAAGTAGCTGAAGTTAACTAGAGTAAGCTATCTGGTTCTGTCCCAAGTATTCCTGGAAATTAGCAACTGGGTGAATGATTTATTTGCTTAGGGTGGCTGAGTGGGTCTCAAAACATGAACAAACAAGTCCAAAAAAGTGTTACACCAGG
The DNA here is from genome assembly GCF_964146895.1 of Miniopterus schreibersii. NCBI lineage: Eukaryota > Metazoa > Chordata > Mammalia > Chiroptera > Miniopteridae > Miniopterus > Miniopterus schreibersii. The sequence continues at coordinate 65,815,378 of NC_138109.1, forward strand.
AAAGAGTAACTACTGTATATCTACTAACTGATCTTTAAAATAGGGATATTCTTTAAAGACTGATTTGGGTCATTATATGGATGAAATGAGTTAAAGCACTTACAACAATACCTCCACTGAGTACACTGAATAAATGTTTGCTGCTATTATTATGACGACAATGATGATGAGTGATGCCTAGCTGCTTTCCTAGGCTTTGCCCTCAGTGGACCTCACGTCTACGTGGGAAAATGAATTTATGTCAAACAGCTAGAATATAAGGCAATACAGATATTTGTATAAAACCTATTCAATTAGATTTTAAGTGTTAAGTGCTTTCAGAGAAGAGATGATAGTTTTGCACAATGGTGGCCAATGCCCCTAGGGTAAGAACGATGACTGAGTTGTTCACCAATAAATTCCACCCCTGCCCCCCACCCCCCCGCCACTTAGTATTCTGCCTGTCAAAATAAGTATTTGTTGAATAATAAATGGTGGTTTGCTTTGACCAGGCAATGAGACATCATTAGGAACTGAGTAGGTGGAGTAAAAAAGAAAATAGGAGCTTTCTAGGAAGAAGGAAGGAAGTGGTGGTATGAGATGCCTCATAGAAGAGGCAACAGCGACGATCTGGACAGACACTGAGTGACGGTTCACAGATGAACTTGAGTGTCAGCACTAAGGAATACAGTTCGAACAGGAACACGTGAATCCTCAATAACAGTAGTGGCATTTTGACAGAAATATTTTAAGAAACCTGACATTAGTATCTAAATGGAAAGGAAGGAGGAATTGGAGACATAAAAATAATTTCAATATTCCAGATCTCAAAATTGCTGTCTACCATAACAAATACATGCTGATGAGGATGTTGTTCTTGGAGTTCTCACCACGCCCCTTCTTCGTCCTGCTCGTTTTGCCCACTTTCAGACCATTCTCCACCCTATGCCAAAGCCATCCTCCCAAACACAGCCTTCCAGCAGCTCCATCGCACCATTGAACATGGCCTACAAGACCTGCCATCTAGTCTCCGCTTGCCTCTCCAGCCCATGCCCAACCAAGCACACCCATCCTTCTACCAGCGTGTTCCAGGGATGTCTTTCAGGTCGGTTTCTCGGTAGGAACCTTCCTTGGTTTGGTGCCTTCACACGTGGCTGCCCTTCCTCCTTGTTGCACTCTCCTATCCACAGCCCCACCAACGCCACCATCAAGCAATCTCTATTCATCTTTTGCTTTCAGCCCCTCAGGAAATCTTCCCTGACCTCCTCCAGTCTAGTCTAGGTGGGTTCCCACGTGCTCCCCTAGCACCCAGTGCTCCCTATCAGAGGGTCTGCTTCCCACAGGAGAGTCAGTCTGAGTATGCATTATACACACAATTAGCACAGGGGCTGGTACACAGTAGTACCGAATGGAAGAGCAGAATCAGGACTAAGATGAGAATGAACTTAGAGGAAACTGGAATAAAAGTGCAACTTCGAAAGAATCAGTAGCTAAACCTTGGTGACTCGGTGGATGTAAGGGGAAGCTCTCTCATTGTACGCCCACGTTCCTGCTCTCTGGTTATGTCTGCATGCTTGGCCAGCCTATCGCGCGCTGATAAATGGTTTGAAGAATTAAATTAAAAGCAAGGTATGCTTCCAAAAATAAGTCTTCACAACATGCAAACACAGATTACCAACATACCATCTTTTTATAACTTTCTTTGAGAAAAATAAATTCAATCTCGTTCCTTATTATAGTACCACGCCCCTTAGCCTGATACCAAATGCTTTTTTGAGAGCATACAGAAAAGCCTGAAGGACTTGTTCAACCTATGATCAAAGTCAAGAATGTTGTGCAAATGAAGCTTGTTCCAAAAGAACTGCGTCAACAGAAGGGGTGAAGGATGGAGAAATAAAGTTCTATTTATTAATATTCCCACACTGGAAAGAGAACTGTGGGAGAATTTTGAATAACTTTCTCCTTGCCCTCTCATAGAAAGATATTCCCAATTCAAACAATACAGAGCTAATGGGCAGGGGGAAAAATTAGATTTCAACCAATTTTGTTCTAGAGAGCATAACTAGTACTAATAGGCAGAACTTATAATGAAATGTTTCAAATGAATGTAGAAGAAAAGATAGTTTAGAATTAGAGTTTCCAAGAACTGAACAGCCAGTGTTATGGTATGTCCCAATCCTGGAAGTTTTCAAGCAAAATCTAGATGACTGCACAACTAGTAGAATGACACATGCTAGCTATACTCCACACACTAAGTGCTTTGTGTAGGTTACCTACCGCAATCTTCTCTAAAATGTTACACAATGATTTATTATCCTTATATTACGTAAAAGAAAATGAAGACTTAGACTACCTGAAGGCATTACCAGCTACCACCTTTTGGTCCAATCCACTATCATCTCTGGCCTGAATTACTATACTTACCTTCTAACTAGTCTCCTTGCTTTCACCCTGCTCCCCTTAGTTCATTCGCTATGCAGCAGCCAGGGTGTTGTGATGGTTAATTTTAGATGTCAACTTGACCACGGCACAGGGTGCCCAGAGATATCTGGTTTCACATTATTTCTAGTTGTGTCTGTAAGGGTGTTTCCAGATGACATTAGCACTTGAGTCAGTAGACTGAGTAAAGCAGACTTTCTCCAACCAATGTGGGTGGGCCTCATGCAATCAGTTGAGGATATGAATGGAACAAAAAGGCAGAGGAAGGGAGAAGAGAATTCACTCTCTCTGCCTGACTGCATGAGCTGGAACACTGGTCTTCTGCCCTCAGCCCAGAACTTAGCCAGTGGTTCTCCCCATCCTCAGGCCTCAGGACTCAGACTGGAACCACACCGTGGGTTCTCCTGAGTCTTCAACTTGCAGACAGCAGATCCTGAGACCTCACCTCCACAATTCCGTGAGCCAGTTCCTTTATGTATATATTTATATGTCTCATATTGGAAATACATATCCTATTGTATCTGCTTTTCTGGAGAACCCTTCCTAATGCAATGATCCACTTAAAACAGTGTTATATCATGTCACTGTGGGTCAAAACTCTCCAAAGGCTTCTGTTCTCACATCAAACTAAGGCCCGAATCCTCACCATAGCCTGAAAGGTCCTACACACCAACACCACTACCTCTCTGACTTCATCTCCTTCTGCTCCCCATGTTCACACTGGCCTCCTTGCTGTATCTGAACACTAAGCACACGCCCAGCTTAGGACCACCCACTGCTCCACCCTACCCAAAGCTCTCTTCTCCCAGATATCTATACAACTTATTCCGGTCTTTCAGGTCTCTGCTTAAATAATATCTTATCAGTGACACTTCCCTGACCATCTAACATAAAGTGGAAACCCCCTCTCCTATAAAACTCCCTATGCCCCCTCCCTTGGTCTTGTTTTTCCTCAGAGCACATATCACCTGGCTCCTGTATTTACTTGTTAATGTCTGTGCCTTGCACTAAAATTGGAACTATCTGAAAACCAGGCCTTGATCCAATTATTCACCAACTATATCTTAACCATTGGAACTATCCACCGCATGATAAATATTTTTTGAATAAGTGAATCCCAGGCAACCAGATTTGAGACCCATTCTCTGAAACACCAAACCATATTGGCAACCAGGAAAAAGCCTCCTTTCATTGGGAGGGTGGGGGGACTAGAAGAGCTAAGGTCCCTTCCAATTCTAGGACTATGATGTGATGACAAAGTCCTTTGGCCTTAAGAGCATGGTTTTCTTTTGCTGCTCTTTCCTCTTACCATGTTTTACCACTTTCCTTGACTAAGTGGTGAGCAGCATGGATGAGATCATTGGTCCAGGAAGCCAGCTCCTCCTTGAGTCATCTCTAATCCATTTCTCATGCTGTTATAATTTGCTCCTATTTCTCAGATGCTATCTGACCTGCAGCAGCTCAATCACCAATGGAAAAATATGGTGTCAAAATTTGTATTTTAAACCAGTGACTTGACTAATAAATACAAAAGCCATCATAGCATTACATTAAAACTCTTAACAAGTATGATCATTGGTTAATAAAACTTATATAGGTTTCAGGAGTACAATTCAAAGATACATCAACTGTATATTGTATTGTGTGTTCACCACCCCAAGTCAATAAATTCAATTTAAAAAACACATAAGTATGATCAGTGAGTATAATGAAGTCATTTACAAATAAACAAAGAGAAAGATAGATCCATTGACTCAATGTTGAGCACCCAGGAGAGCATAAGGCTGGCAGAATTTCTTCTGTCCATTTAATAGCACTAGAATAAAGACAGCTGGAGAATTTTAAAGCTTCAGGTAAGGTTGGCAGGTCACATGACCAGAAGAGGAGACAAAAAGTGTTCTGTGACATTGCTGGAGTAAAATGCCTCATTATTTCTTGCAGTTACAGAGAGTTATCAATTAAAAAACGAAAAAAAATGATACTTAAGCATATCAAGCCAACAAATAATTATATTATTAGATTATTACTGGGGGTAAACAGCTCTTAAATAAATGGTAGCTTGAGACACTCTTCCATCTGAATCTTTTACATCCATCAGAAATGTGCTTATCTATCTACTCATTTTCAAAGTTGTATTGGTTTTTGGTTTTTTGCTGTAAATCCTACTTCAAGATCTTGAGTTGAAACACCCAACTATTAGTCTCTCTTTAGACAAATCCAATAGAGAAACTTTTCTCTATCCTAACTGCTAGCCTGTGGGTATTTCAGAATAGAAAGGTTGAAATCACCTATACAACTTCCTTTTTATAAAAGGCTAACGAGGAAGCCAGACAAGTTTTTTTTATAGGATTTTCTTTCTCTAAAACATTTTTGAAAAACAGAGCAGTTCAGTATCCTCACAGAACTTACTCGGGCCTTGACACTGTGCTAGCTGCTTTGCTGGAATTCTTATTTGATGCCTCCTATCACACGCTGAGAAAGGTATTGTCATCCCTTACCTCCCTCCACCCTACCGGTGATAAAACTAAGGTTCAGAAAAGCCAGAGATTTTACCTGAAGCCACACACCACTAAATGACCAAGCCTAAACCTGAACCTGAGCCTGGGTCTTCCCAGCTCTGTTCCTGCACGCTTAATCACCATGCTCCACTGGGAGAGCAGATGGAGTGGGAGCAGGAAAATGGCATTCCTTTCTCCTAACACAGCTTTCAGAATCCAGAACTGAGCCACTGCAGATTCTCTCTTTCACTTGAAAGTTACCAACCATGTGGTGCACAAGTGTGCACATGGACACACAAATGCACACGTGCACACATGCGTGCACACACACACACACTCATGCAAGCACTGCTAATCTTCCCAAACTGAAATGTCTCCCAAACCATACATATGTGGGCTTTTCTTAAAGGTCACTCAACAGGCCCAAAGGAAAAGGGCTTAGTCTGAAAACTTTTATATTTCCTCTCACTTTTTTAAACATTGGAAAATCCATTTGGCTCAGAGAAATGAATAGTAAAAGGAGTTCTAACTACCTCAAGCCAACAAAACGTAATGGAAAAAAGGCAAGGATATGGCTGGACTTTATTTTCTTTTTGCTCAGCACATCCTGTCTTTAATCTGAAAGGTAAATAGGCCATGCCCAACATACCAACTCTTTTCAGGTGAAATTATCTAGGTTATAAAAACAAGCAACAACGGTGTATTCATTCTTCTTTAATTCGTGGCTGCCAGAAATAGCTTCCAAAATAAATCAGAGAGGCAAATATTGCTCACAAGGGAGCGAAGCCACAAGTCTGTCCTCCTTTGATAACTGACTTTTGTGAATTTTTCTTCTTTCACTTGCATTATAATTGTGCGATGTTACCTGAAAAGGCTTGTTGCAGATGCCAGAAGAGGAAAATCTGAATTTTCATATTGGGGTTATTTAAATTCACGAGGGTGAGATAGAGAGAGAGATTTTTTGTATATCGTTGGTTAGTATACTAACATCCCTGAGAAATTACAAAAACAAGTAATTTTGCAACACCTCTCTCCATAACTCCCAAATATCAACTCCTCTGGCTCCATAATACACCTATGACCTATAACTTCAGCCATGCTAGTGAGAGCTACACCCATTTTTGTCCTGTAAATTCAGCTTCCCCTGCTTTACACTACACTTTCTTCTGTACATTAAAGCTAAGCAAATCGTTTAACGAAAACCATCTTCACAAATAGAACATAATAAGTTTCCTTTACAAAGAAACTGGATGTAATGACGGATTATTTAAAGCAATGTTAGTCACATTCCTTTCTCTGGGTGCCACTTAAATCAAGAATTACCTACATGGGATAATTTAAAGCAGCATTCTTCAGAGCTCTAGTTGTAGGGAAGTTAATAGGTATTCCACTAAAAAAAAGGTGGAATGATCAAATGGAAATGCTTTGGAAGAAGTTAAACAAACTTTCCTCTTAACCACAAGATTTCACAGAGCTTCTAAAATGCAAATGTGCATTAGGTCCCTCCAAGAGAGGTACAGAGCACATACCATTTTCCAAGTTGAGTTGAGTATGAAACACTTTATTCAAGGAGCTCCTCTGTTTCACAGAGCTGGAGGTCCATGGAATACATCAGTTAGGGGATGACTAGTTAAAGGTCAGATCTCCCTAAAAATAGGGAATGAGCTGGCTAATCTCCAGTGGTCAGGTCAGACACTCCACATCTGTCCATTCTGCATTCACTGATCTTAGAAACAAAAAGCATTTAACCTCACAACAAATGTTCAGGGATATATCTTAGGGAAAACAGACTAGGATAGAATGTATAAAAAGCTTGATTAAATCTATGAAAATATATAAGTGTAGCACCATATCTAGCAGGAGGACCATTACATTCGGACATTTCCCTAATGAGGGGGAGAGAAGGGCTATCTTAGCAAAACCATTTTAAATATATGGTCTTTCTCAGCCAATAATTGGGAGATGTTATCCAGTCATATTTAAAGTTGGAAATTAGTAGTATACGGCATAATAAAAAAGTCACAAATTTCTTTTCAGCCTTGAAAACACATTTGATAGCTGCAATTTGAGTGCAAATTAATATCTGGAAGGATTAGACACATTTTTAAACAGTTTTTTAAAGAAGAAGAAATAAAAGCTCCAACAGTAAAAAGTTATAGTAGTATTTCAGGTGAGTTTGGCATCAATTGCAAATTTACAGACACTAATATAGTCAAACACACGCAGCTTACTATTTCAGCAGATCATAGGAAATGGGGTATCAGGAAGCCAGGCAAGGTTAATGTTTATAGGTACAAAAAGTTCCAAAGTTGGAGGGATACCAAAAATAGCAAGCCATCTGGCTTTTTGCTTTTGAGCACTCCCCAACAATAAGGAAGTATGAACCTAGATGACAGAATAATCTAATTGTACCAACTCCTACCTCTAAATTGCTGAAGGAGAAATAAGAAGCAGTTGTGCAATTTTTAATTGGGAAATAAGATCTACTGAAACAATATGTCAGTGTCAGCTCCCTTGTGAATACGAAATAACCACCTTTGCTTGATTACGCTTTCCCCAATGTTGATGTATAAACTTGAATTCCACACTAACACATCTCATAGCAAAAACGGAATTCCATATCCTGCTTTTAAACATCAGTAATGCTTGGGCAAAAATTTCCATCCTACCTTTACCCAAATGTTGCTTCTGACTTTTGTTTCAAAAATTAGCAAGGGTCTGAAACATATGTGGAAAAGTCAGAGACATAATCATTTTTGAAGCACAGCATTCAGAAACAAAGCAAGACCAAAGGAAACTAAAGCTGCCCTGAGATGACAAGGCCATTTCCTCACTTCCTATAAAGCAACGCCCACTGTCAAGATGAGAAAGAACCAAAGTCATTGAGGTCTTCTCCTGGCCGCCCTGCTTGAACTGTAACAGCCCCTCGGCCCGCACTCCTAATCTCCTGCTCAACTTTTTTTCTAAGCCCTTATCACCCAATAGTATAACTTACCTATTCACTATGTTTATTGTTTATTGTATAACTTGCTTTGACAAGAGCAAGGATCTCTGCTGGGTTTTGTTTCTTTAACTGATAAATCCTGGTGCCTGGAACAGTTCCTGGCATACAGGTGCGGCTCACTAGATTTTTGTTGAATGAGTGAACAAACAATACTATTCATTACCATCTTTGGATCCTAGCGTTCAAAACATAAGAAAAGGATTTCAATCCCTCTCCTTTTTACCTAAAAGTCATGCTGAGGCTTCTCCCTACCCTAATCCTCAATCCAAAAAAAAAAATTGTTTTTAAGAAAATTGGTGTGAACTAGCTTGAAAATGTGCTTCATTGATTACATTAACAAAAAACTGTGGAATAAATTTTCTTTCACCTGAACTTGTCTGTTAAAAAAAGAATGCTTAGTAAACCTTAGTAATAAATATGCCTCTTTTTAAGTGATTCTACTTCCCAAATGATTCCTTTCTTTTATTCCCTTTGATTTAAGCACTGATCACTCTAACTAAACAATTCAATTTCCTTCACAAGTCAGGGCATTAAACCCTCATTGGCTGGCGATTATTGTACTGACTGTACAAAAAATATTAACAGTCTGCCCATGAAAGGCCCACCAAAGCAGAGCTAAAGGGTAAATACTGACTTTTGGCACCAGACCGTTCTCTCTGCCATGCGGAGACACCTGTCTGACTCTTCACCAACCCATCCTTAGTTTGAAAGTGCAGCTTTTTCAAATACATACAGGAAAGAGACAGGTACATAAATGGAGGAAGGATCATCTATTTCTGGGCCTATGAACACAGGCCCAGAGTAGCTATATCTTACTACTTTTCATGAAAAATTTATAAAATTTGTTATTTTTAATTTCCCAATCAACAAAAAGCAACTGTATTGAGGCCAGACATGGTCCCTGGGCATCAGTTGGCAATCTCCTGTTAAAAGCCTCAGCTCGGAGGTCGCTGAGCGCATCCTGGTCTCCCCAGGCTGTCAGGAGCTCCTTCAGCCTGCCCATCTCCCTGTGCGAAGCACCGAGTCATCTGTGCATTCCCCACACCGAGCGCAGTGCCTGGCACACAGCCGAAGCTCACAAAGGTTTGACTAAATGGAAAACTGAGAGAGACCACCGGAGCTCACGCTTCTAGAAGTTACTTTGAACTCGTCAGTCTGTTTTCTGTCTTTATACCTTTACCAACCAACCTTCAGGGAAACGCAGTAAAGGTCATGGTCACTGATACCAAGTGTCAGACGGAAAGAGACAAGCCCACACCTGGAGATTTACAGCATTGCTCTATTCTGAGGAATAAAGAGCCTTTGGCAAATTGTGCAAAGAGAGAAGAGAAAACAAAGAGGAGATGTGACAAAGTGAAACAGTTGTATACCATGTACCTTGTAGGAGATGAACAAGTATATGAAAGAAACTTCAGTAAATTGCTACCTGATTTCCCCATCATTCAAAATACCCCATGAGCTTTGTACAGATGATAGTTAACTATGGTATATTAAAAATGTCGCTATTTTATTTCTTAGCTAGAACTTTAAGAACAGAAAAACTCTGCTTATTCAACAAATAATTAAATTTCACACACACATTACACTCTTCCTAAAAACCAGTAAGTATAGAATTTACCATTCAAGACACTATTTGGAAACAGATCCAAATGTGGAGTGGCTCTCCAAAGTTCAGATCATATTGTAGCAATCCTGGCTTCTCAGTAAGCCACAGAAATGTATCCTACACCATCAAAAGTCTTCCCTTTGTATTTTCTCATGATGAAAGCATCAAGGAAAACTTACAGCTGTGCAAAAGATGCAGCGGCATTCCTGGAGTGTGGTCATCTTGTCCAAGGACTGTTCACACAGGCAGAGTTTGCAAGTGACAAGAGGAGCGAGGGCCAGGTCTCCAGGTGTCGGATTTTCGGCAGTCATGGTGAGATAATGCAGCCTACCGACTGAGCCCATCAGCCTGTCTTCAGCCTCTTCGGTCTCCTCAATCCCTGCAGACAGGTGCAAAGCAAAAAATTTATAGCCATCGATACAACTAATGTTCAACCAACACATCTGGGTACCAATAGAGCAAATCCTCACCCTCGATGATCTCTAAGTGTACAGTGAATACATTTCTGAGACCATGGGTTAGAGAGCTTGCCACCTTGGCAAGGTGTTCCTGGAGTCCTGAAACTTAAGGTGACCTCACTGTCCTGACTCATGTCATGTAAACTACGGGAATTAAATGACCGCTATGAGCAAACACTCCATTTAGGAGTCACACCACTACAATCAATTCAATAGATTCCAAAAATACTTAAAAGTAGGATGTCACCCAAAATGTTAAAGAATTACCATATGATGTGGCAATTCTGCTTCTGGTGTAAACCCAAAAGAACTGAAAAGGGGGCTCAACAGATACTTGCACACACAAGTGTTCAGAGCAGCATTTATTAGCTAAAAGGTGGAAACAATCCAAATGTCCATCAAAGGATGAATGGATAAGTCAAATGTGATATAAAATGGAATATTATTCAGCCTTAAAAAGGACTTGAGATTCTGACACATGCAACAACATGGATGAACTTTGAAGGCATTATGCAAAGTGAAATAAGCCAGAGACAAAAGTGCAAATATGATATGATTCCATTTCTCTGAGATACCTAGAGCAGTCAAATTCATAGAAATAGAAAGTAGAAAGGTGGTTACCAAGAGCTGGGGAGGGGGAAGTAGACAGTTACTATTAAATGGGCACAGCGTTTCTGTTTAGCATGATGAAAAAGTTCTGGAGATGGGTAGTGTGATGGTTGCACAACATTGTAAATATACTTAATGCCACTAAATGATACACTTAAAATGGATGAAATGGTAACTCTTATGTATATTTTACGCCAATAAAAAATTCAATAAGGTTAGTTGTGTTTCTTCATATGCAATATTTCATTTATTCTTTTGCAGCCATGATGATTATTTCCTTCATTTTATAGAAGAATTGAGGTCCTAAGAAGTTAAGTATCTGTCAAAGTTCTCAGAACTTGATATATGGCATCTTCTGAGGCCAAGCCCAGTACCTGGTCCATTACACCAGAGCTGCCTCACAAGTGAGCATGATGTGGTGGGATGGAGCAGGGAGAGGCAAGTAGGACAGGGGAGGGAGGGAGGGAGGGAGGGAGGGAGGGAGGGAGGGAGGGAGGGAGGGAGGGAGGGAGGGAGGGAGGGAGGGAGGGAGGGAGGGAGGGAGGGAGGGAGAAGCCCATGACTACAGCTATCAGAAGTTCACTGAAATTGTACAAAAATAAAATTTGTCTCTACACGTAGCATAACTACAGGAAAGGATATTTCTACACTGAAAAATAAAAATTATAACCAAAGGCTTTCCACTAGATTGTTTTTATTCAGAATATCTTTCGAGGGAAAATAACTGTGAAAATAATCTTCCTGCATATTCACAGTTTATATCGTATCAAGAAATTTTATGTTCTGATTAAATAAAAGTGAAACCCAAAGGTTCTTACTATTTTAAAAGAGTACAGCTGATTCTAATAAATTCTACAATTTATTACAAATAATAATTCTACAATAATTATTCTACAATAATTACAAATACCCTCTCTCCCTCTATGGAAAACCAGGCTTTTTCCTCCCAATTTTTTTAGCAAAACAAATTACATGTTCAGCATTTGCTACATAGCCCCACAGTGGCTTAAGTCTCAATACATAGGTATAAAATACTGAAACAATGGAGGGGAAAACAAACTGGATCAGTTGGAAAGAAAAAAAATCTATGGTATCTAACTGCACTTTCTTAATGTCATACCAGAAATAGTCAACAGTTACTAACTCTAGTAACGTGAAGTATTCAAGGTTTTCCCCTATTCCCTGCGTGGTGGTAGAAGTCCTGATTAAAAATAAATAGGCTCGAGCTGGTTTGGCTGGGTGGCCCTCAGACTGAAGGGTCTCGGGTTCAGTTTCCAGCAAGGGCACGCACCTCGGTTGCAGGCTTGATCCCTGGCCCCGGTCGGGGTGCATGAGGAGGCAACCAATTAATGTGTCTCTCTCACATTGATGTTGCGCTCTCGCTCTCGCTCGCTCTCTCTCTCTCTCTCCCTTCCACTCTCTCTGAAAAGCAATGGGAAAAATATCCTCGAGTGAGGATTAAAAAATAAATAAGTAAATAAATAAACAAACAGGGTGCTGACCAATGATTGGGAGAGATCCAGTAACGCTCAAGACACAGTGTTCTTATTCAATTAACTACGAGTGAATTATCATCTAAGAGCAAATGAAATTCAAAATGACCTGTATATCAAATTCAGGATTTTGAAGTTTAAAAAAAAAAAATCTCTTTTTAGGGTAAATTAGGAGTTAAAATGATTTTAACCTTCCCCTCTTCCCAGTTTATGCTTAGAAAACTATCACCCATTTGTTTCTCCAAGACTCCCCACAGCACACAGAGGCTCATCAATCTCCCCGCAACTGCTATCTTCTCATCTCTGTTTCCCTAACACTGCTCACACAACATATTCTGAATTATCTTTCCCCTCAAAAAGACAAAGCCCAAGTCAAACAATAAGAAGAAATGTAGCCTGTAAATGCTTCCTGAGGGAGAAGATGGGTAATGACACAGGCCAGAACCATCCCACATCACAAATGTCAAATATACTCTGAGTCCATCTGAGGAAAGCTGCTGTGAAGAGATAAGTCCTGTTGTTTCAACCTAAGAAGAGATGGAGGTATTCTTCAAGAAAGCCAATTATTTCTCAGTCTCAACCTATATTATTTTTTCAAAGGAGACATTAAACAGGCCAAATTTTTAATGTTCTCAAAAAATAAGGCATAATTGAATACCTTTTAGAAGGTATATCTTAAAAACAGTTTTCTTTGGAAGGCAGAACTAGAAATTGTGTTAATCGAGGCCATCTGAAACATAATCTTGTCTCTTACTATATACTTAAGTTCTCACTCCTTAGCTTGTGAGTTATGTGCCTATAGAATAAGATCAGTTATAAAAATATAAATATATCTATCATCTCCAGAAGTTTCCTCCTGCCCTCTTTATCATTATTTTGTGTGTGTGTGTCATAAGAACACTGAACATAACAAACAAACACTGAACTTAACAAATTTTTAAGCATACAATACAGTATTCTCAACTACAGGCATGATGTTGTTCCATGGGTGTACACTTATCTCCAAACTCATCAAGTTGCAGACATTAAATATGTACAGCTTTTTGTCTGTCAATCATACCTCAATAAAATAGTTTAAAAATATATATATGTTTTTTAAAAATATTTATATATAAAAATATTTTATGACATAAAAACTTTTTATAAAGTAGAGATCTTTTTTGTTAAAAAAAAAAAAGAAAAGAAATTCCAAGCATTCCCGTCTGGGCAGTGCCTGTGACTCAGTGAGAGAGAGGAAAGAATTACATACTTCATCTCTTTGAGATGCGAACAATCCAAAATAATTCTTCAAAAATAAGTGATTTATTTTTCTGTGTATAATAACACCAAATTCCCGAAAGTGGTAGCTTTCAAATGTTTTTAAAGGGATGGAATTTTATGAAAACAAAATCTCAAGTAAACCACCACTGTATAAAAGAGATAAGGTTGACGCATGCTGGTTGAATCAACACTGGGAGGCCAGGTCAGGTCCCATTGACCTTTCCCTCAGCAGCCTCCCAAGCACCATCCCAGAAGCTGAAGGCTTCACCATGAAGTTTGAAAACCAGCCTTTTGGCTTTCACTCTGGGTAAAATCAATAGTGAATATGTTAAAAATGCGTGACACATGGTGGGTACTTCATAAAAAAAATGTATCAGACAAGAAACCCTTTCACCGTTGATTGATTAGAAGTCAAGCTCTTCAAGCAATAATCAGGAGAATCTTGATTTCTCTAATGAATTCCCCCGCACTTGAGGCGTTTGAGAATGGCTGGCTCCATAGTGTCGTAGTGTTTCTTCATTTATGTCTTGCTAGGATTCACCAGTCTCCACAACAGGAAACCACCAACAGCAGAAACTCAGCAACAGTAGAAACACTACTAGTAAATGGCATGAGATTCAGAGCAGGTGCCCACAGGAAGACTGGCAACACACTCACAGCTCCTCCTGACCCTTTCGCGAGACCACATGCTCACAGGTTCATGGCCAATGCACCACTCCCCTCCAGTTTGCAAGAAAAGTCTTCCTTCCAGAGAGTCCATAACTCACTGTCAATCTACTTGTTTTGCCTCATACTTCACGTTTTACCTACAATAAGGAAGTCACTGAATGTTCGACTTTCTTGCTTGATTTAAAACAGTCATGATTACAATTATTTTTACCATTATTACAAATGTGATTGAACCTCTTACTGGGTGTGATGGACCCAATGGGAAAAGAATTTTGGCAAAGGAAAGAAAGAAGAAAAAGAGAAAAGAAGAGAGAGGAGAGGAGAAGAGGGGAGAAGAGGGCAGGGGGGAAGGGGGGAAGAGAAGGGTGGGAGGAGAGGGCAGGAAGACAGGAAGAAAGGTGACAGCTGCCTTCAGGCTTAAACTTTCTAAAATCAACGGTAGGATTGGGGTGGGGTGGTGAGGGGCAGACTTCACCCAAATTGTGTGTCGCTTGCTCAACTGTAACTAATCACAGAATAGGACAATAGCTGGGGCAGAAGGAAAACCACTCTAAAGCATCTGATTTTGCACTGAATTACCAGGAAAGGGGAATCAGCAGTCCCATCTACTCTATGGGTGTCTCTTGCTCTAAGACTGTTCATTATATGAGAAGCAAGTACTATCTTGTAGGGAAGAACAGGAAAGCCACTTTTTCCCTCATGTATTTTCATTGGAATTGCCAAAGAAAGGAATATTTCAGAAGCGGTGTTGGAAGCACAGGATGTATAAGGAATTTGCCTGAAAAAGCAATCTGCTCCAAAAATGCAAAGGGTAGGAGAGCTAACATTCAAGTATTTTTAACTAATGTATTTATGCCTGTACCACCATCTAAAATCATAGGAGGTATTCCATTGCACACCAAAAATAATGCAGTTGTAAAGGATAATGTTTTACTAGATACTTATCTAGTTATTAGAAATTTTTTAATGTTTTTATTGCTTTTAGAGAGAGAGGAAGGGAGGAGAGAGAAACATTGACGTGAGAGAGAAACATTGATTGGCCGCCTCCTGCACGGCCCCTACCAGGGATTGAGCCCACAACCCATACATGTTCCCTGACTGGGAATCTAACCTGTGACCCCTCTGTGCATGAGACATGGGATGACACCCAACCAATTGAGCCACACTGGCCAGAGCTAGTGATTTAGGAATTTTTACACCCTTCTGCAAAACTTTAAAACTTAGATGAATTGATAAAGCATGATTAAAGAGACTACGAGAAATAGAAAGCTACCAAAATGAATAAACTGGCTATTACTGATGTAACAGAATATTAATGTATGTAAAAATCCGGTTGATCTGCTCTGAGGCTATGCTATTCTAAGAGTTACTCAAGAATAAGAGACGAAACAGAAGGGGAGATACACGAATACTCTCAAAATGTTTACATGCCCGTGCAAGACTGAGTCATTGCTGTGCGGTAGCTGGAATAAGAGATATGAATGCATGACTACAAGAAGGAGCTAACAAAGGGAAGGGGAGGTGGTGGCGAGGTACAGCTGAAGTGCTGCCTTGCATAATGGGACTCTCAGGAAGCCAATCTTCTAATAGGCCAGAAAGGAACAGCAATCCAAAGACCTTGTTAGGGAAGCTCTCCCAATACCAACTAAGAATGACATGCCAGGCAACCAGCTTCCACTCAACACAATCTGAAAATTAGCATAGTGTTGACCTTGGCGCTTCTGCCCAATACAGTGATATATTTAGCTGCTGGTTTAGGTTCTTAACAGAAGCTATTAGTGACTCACATACTCACTGAGTCTAGTGGAGTGCTGACATTCATCACCCATTTGCAGAAGTTGTACCCCAAATGCAGTCTGGAATGGAAGGTAGACCAGCTGGCTGGTAGAGCAGCAAGGGCCATGGGTAGTATTGGTGCTAAGCAAGGCAAGAACTTATGACCGACCTCCATAGTGGCCAGTGTTGTGGTTCTACTCCTGGCTTCCACCTTTCACCCACTCTCTGATCATTCAAGGACTAGATGAACCAGTGCACATCCAATAATATCAGAAAAACAGTTCTAATATGTGCCCTGAGAGGATAAGAACAAACGGGGACATGGCCTCACTAGTAATCACAGAAATGCAATTACCCAAGCATATCTTATATCTATTAAATAATTTTTTAAAAGAACAATGCTCAAGGTCAATGAGTAGATACACAGCATCACACACAGGACACTTTGTCATTATTTGAAAAAGATAAAATAGATTAGAAACTATTCTCTAGAATAAACAAACCCAAGAAATGCTTAATTCTTAGATGTGATAGAAGTAAATCTTCGCCTACTCAGGCTTTGTGAGGTAGCAGCATTGCTGAAAAACACTGTTTATCACCATGTTTCATGTGATAAAAGGGAAATTCTGTTCTCTTCCCCACTGTTTCAAAGCTTCATTTAGAGGAAATCAAGAAAGGAAAAAAATACTTCAGTCTTTCATTCCTTAGTTTTAACATCTTCATTTCATCAGTTTCCAGGATGGTAATAAGATTATGACTTTGTAACTTGAAAACCATTATGTTCTAAAATGGAACTGGTATGCTACTCTATCTCTATTAACTTGTTTTGTGGGTGCAAAGGACAGACACTCCATTAGGATGGGCATCTTAAATATTAAAAGAACTATTTTCTAGAGAGTCTCTTTGCTATTTGAAATCAAGGTATGAATAAAGTCTAAAGACTTTAAGAAGATCTAAATTTTTTCCAACTTTACTGATAATATAATGGACACATAACATTGTGTAAGCTGAAGGTGCGCAACGTGATGATTTAGTATATATATTTTGTGAAATGATTACCATAATAAAGTTAGTTAACATATCTGTCACAGCATACAGTTACAAGTTTTTATGGTGAGAATAATAAGATCCAATTTTTATAATTCTTCCTACAAAATATACAGGTGAAATATTTGGAAAGAAATATGAGATCATGGCCAACAAAGACCATGACATTGTGATAAGCTAACTCTAAACCCTATAGAGTACAGAGCATCTGGGATGTCAAGTTTTAACAATGGCAAAATGCTGATCCTTTTTCTGAAACGCACTTTTATTTTTTTCTTGCCTTCTTTCCATGTTCTCATTACCACTACAGGGTAAGGCCCAAGAGGAAGAAATCCATTCTGAGCTTTCCTAACAATAAGAACATATCAAAGAAGGTAGGAGTGAATTTGAGAATAATAGGTCAATGATATTTCTGGCATTGTAATTTTACATTCATAGTGGTAGCTCCCTCCCTGATACCAGTATGTGCCCTGCCCACCCCTTTTTCGATCAATGGTTCCCTTGGAGCCCACAATTATTCATACAGCCTTCCTGAACACTGTTCTTCCCCCTGTTTGGCACAGCAACAAAGCTCAGAAGCAGGAAGGAATGCCACTTAAAGGCAGGTCAGACAATGATGTAATTAACAGGTCAAGGAGAAGTGTTATTTCAGGCAGGCCCATATTGCAAAAGAAGGGCGGATTTCTTGGGTCATGATATTACCAGCAAACTACAGTCACTAAAGCATAGATCTCTAAATCAAATTTTTTTTCTCCAAGTGAGTAAAAGCATATGTAAATATTACCCTCTCCTGTGAAAATTAAAAGTTGCATATAGAAATTTCAATTAGAAACAAATTTAAAACTAGTATGGGAGAGGAATCTCCTCCATCCCACACTAAGTAAAGTGCAGGTGTGTATTTTTATGTCTCTGCCCAATTCAGTTTCTTAAGAACCCAATAATGCAGGAAACAAAGTCAACCCGCAAAGTTGGGTGCTAGGGACACAGAGGTGATTAAACCCCGTTCCCACTTATAAAGAGTAAGCTGGTTCAAGAGGTTGTCAACAGTTTCATGTAATCATACACAGGACAGTTTGTGGGTTTATAGCTTCAGCCACTAGTCCAGCAAAGAGAGAAATGAGATGTCTTGTTCTATCTTTCCAAGAAAGACAAAGAACCAGTTGACTCAAGGTCTGGAACTCAAACTAATGCCTGCAAAGGAATTAGAAACCAATGAGATATGGCATTCCAAATATGTTTTTTAATAGATACTACAAGCCATGTGATCAGAAGTGAGGTATCTCCAGCTATCAATAAGAGAAGTGTATCTCACTTAGGTGGTTGTGTTTTCAACTCAAGGAAGGGATCTGATCATAGATGAGAAGTTTCTCATTCCTTGTTGCAAAAGCATTGGTCACTTTTACTCTTTCATGTATTGTTTTCTATTTTTAAAGAACTACTACAGTATGACTCATTGAGTTTAGAAGTAATAATTGACCAAGTAAACAACAAATGCCACAGTTAATAAAAATAAAACACTAGCACAAGATTCCCACATACACCTAAAAGTGGGGGAAAAAAAACAAATTAAAATTAAAATAATTAAATAAATGAACTTAGATGTTATTATGACTCCTCAAATTACTGAGTGCTCAGGCAATATCAGAGAAACTATGGTTGAGATGACAAACATCAAATTATTTTTCACGCTCAGGTAAAACAACATGAATTGAGAACTACCACTCTGGTTCAAAGTCACTTCCAAGCTTATGTGAATTCCTTCAGGTCAAGGTCTCATCTTATACATCTTTATATCCTCAGTACCTATCATACACCTAGCAAACAGTAGGCACTCAATACTACAGTAGATAAGTTTTCTCAATGTACATGGGAGAGAGAAAAAACTAAAGGCCTGGTTCTCATCTGTATTCACTTCTAGCAATTCAAACACTGAAAATATTGATAATTTTCTGTAGCTAAGGAAGGTCTGTAAATTAAGGTAGGCAGTCCTGAAAAAAATTCACAGCACTCAGGAGCAGCGGCTGCAGATACCTGTTCCACACAGCCCAAAGTGGAAAGTGTGATTTGTGGGGCGGCTTGGCCCCTTTCCCATATCCAGAATAATCAGTTGCACAAAGTAAGGTTAGTACCAAAACTGTTCGGACTTTGTTCCTCCATCAACATCTGGGTTCAGCATGATTCCTGACCTCTACCTCAAACTGGTGATTTCAAACACTACACACCTCACTTAACAAGAAAGTAATGTCATTAGCCAAGGCCTGGGGCAACACACAAGTCAGAATTAGCAAAAACACTACAGAGAAATGATTCTGGTGTCCTTATAAATGTCTCTAAATATCTAACATATTGAAACTACTTTCCAAGAAGAAAAATGTACATATACTTTCTCAGATTAAATGTTTTCATATTATTGAAGAGAAAGCTAGTTTTCAGGAAGCTAAATGGTCTTACTACATAGGTAAAATAAGCTTTTTTTTTCTCTCTTTCTCGATAGAGCGTAACTTCTCTCTCTGCTGTCGAGTTTGACTGAGAAAACTTGGTTCATAATCTGGGAGACCCAAAAACTAATTATTTTTATTTTTTTTTAAAAAGACATGTCTTAAGCTGACCTAGTTTGGGAGCCTGGATGCCTTTAAATTGCCAATGAACTGAAACCATTCATGAGAATAGGGCTTTTGAATGCTGAGAATGTTCTTGGGGCTCAGCACAAAGATATTTGGCAGCGACGACTGTAAATATTTGTAAAGCCCTGGGTTTAGACAGTGTTTGACCACATTCAAACCTCACTTCCAGCACAGTAGTAGTGGGGGAGCAAGTTATCTAGGCTGATTGGTTTTGGGGGGTTTTTTGGTTGAGTTTGTTTATTTGTTTGTTTTAAATAAAAAGCTAGGCAACCCAATTCTGCAATTCAACACCTTTTTTACATTCTCTATATATGTTTACAGTCTCAAGTAGACAGAGGCTACTTATGAAACAGGTTTTTTTGGGGGGGGTTCCCCCTATTTTTCACAGTTTCTGCCCACTACAAAGAATACCAGTCACAGGTGTGCAAGAGAAAGGCAGGAGGAGCTGGGAGAAAACGCGGCCTTGGATTTCCTAATCCAGGTCCCTCCAAGTGGCTCTGTGGCTCTGCCATCGCTATCAGTCTTTTTCTCCCGCCCTCTTCTCCTCAAATAGTTTCAGAAGTGCTTAAGGGACTGTTAGCCATGCGAAGGACTAGGGCTGGGAAGGGAGGGCAGAGGAAAGAGCAGGAGGACCCCGCAGAGGCATGAGAGCGCAAGGGACCAGGGATCAAGAGGTTCGTCTCAGTGAAAGCTGCAGCAGCCTGGACACTTGAATTAGCCAGCAGCTCAGTGAAGACTGGCCGGGTTCCTTCCTCCTCTTACCCACACCCTAAAAACTTGAGTCATCTCAAAGTTCTTTTCTTTCTCTTCTGCTTAGACACCCCCAATCTGCTGCTTCGGAACTGTTAGGTACATTTTTCTTTCATTCATACCTGGCTATGTGCAAATAAACATCTAGAAAGGCCAAGTGAGAAGATCATGGACAGTCCCCGCAGGAGCCCCGGCTCATGTTTTGATAAGATAAATGTGCGGCAGAAAGAAGTGAGAAAGTGAGAGGCTGTAGGGGAAGCAGGAAGGCAGGGTACATTTTCCCAGAAAGGAGAATTCATTTCTGAGAAATCCGAATGCGAGAAGTATACCAGCAGGGGTAGGCTTACAGTAGGATCCCTGAAACTAAAAATAAAAGCAAAAGGTACCCCTGGAAAGGGTAAGCTAAAATACCTTTTCTCTGGTGAAACTGCAGGAGTCAGTCTCATTTCAACTTAAATTCAAGAAGAGCAGCATAAGATCAGAGTTTCACTTTGTTTCATGAGCAGTTACCTGGCAAAATCATCAGCATGCTGTACGGCCAGGGGCCCGCGGATAACATAACATCTTGTTAACATCCGTGAGCGTCAACCTAGCGCTGTGCACTTCCAGGCAGCAGCAGGTCAACAGCTGAGGGTATGCCAACTTTTGGTCTCCCTTTAAGACATGGGGAGGTCTGATCTAACCTTGAATTTTCCAATCCATTCCATAGAGGCTGTTTTTAGTAGAAACGAAGTAAGTTTCTTTTTACCTTTACAAAGCCATCTCTTTTTAAAAGTTAACAGGTGTCGAAGGCGTTCAGCATGAATTCGGTTCGGTGTGGCTGAAGCCCGAGACGCAGAGCATAAAGCTAATACTACCCCCGGCATCGTAGTTTCCCGCCCCGTTTTCCCTCTCGTCCGTCCCACACCATCCCCGTCTCGCTGCGCCTGCAGCTTTTGGGGAGCTCGCGGCACCTACCTGGCCGGGGAGCCGCGTCCCTCGGCGGCCGCCAGGGTCCCCGGCGGCGCCGGCTCGCGCGCCCGGGAGGAGGGGCGGGCTCGGGCTCCCGCGCGCCCTCCGCGCGCCGCAGCTGACAGCTCCGCGCTCCGCAGGACCGAACGCGGCTCGGGCGCCAGACCCGCCGGGCCCGAGGCGGGGGCGGGGCGGGGGCGGGGGCGGGGGAGGACCTAGGGCCAGCCGCCCCCCGCCTCGGGGAGCTGCAGCGGCGCGGCGCCGGGGAGCCCCGCCGAGCGGAGCGCAGCCGAGCGGAGCGGAGCGGAGCCGAGCGCGGCGCCCGGAGCCGCGCGTTGCTTTATACAGGAAGCTCGGGCGCGGCACTTCCTACTTCCCATCCGAGCCGCACTTCGGCGGCAGGTGATGGCTTAACCCTGTCCGAGCCGGCCGCCGGGGCTCGGGCGCCCTCCGGTCCTCCTGCGCTGGCTCCGCGGACCAGCAGCTCTGCCCCGTCCTTCTGGGACGGCCGCCTGCCGCAGGGCTCCAGAGCAGGGTGCCCGGCAGCAGCCCCTAGCGTCCGTCATCCTGCCCACACGTGTCACCTCTTGGCCTGCCCAGCTCGCTGCTTCTCTGCACTGTGTCCTCCGGGCGCGCCTTTGTCTCTCTCTCCTTCCCAGCTCTTTAATTTTTTTTTCTTCTACTTCCAACAGGCCAGGCCTGCCCCCCCACCTTGCCAGAAAACTGTTTTTATAAATACTTTCTATGCACAGCTCATCAAAAACACCCTGTACCTAGTTATTAGAATACTATTGCCTGTAGTCGCTATGCTGGACTTTACATCCCCGTGACTGTTCTGTAGCAACCAATTTGTACTCCTAAACCCGGCACCTTTTTCACCCATCCCCCCGCCCATCTGGCAACTTTCAAAATGGTCTCTGTATCTGCGTCTGTTTCTGTTCTGCTTGTTCGCTTAGTTTGTTTCTTAGATTCAATTGTTGTAGATATGTATTTATTGCCATTTTGTTGTTCATACTTTTATCTTTTTTTCTTCTTCTTTCCCTTAAAGAAGATCCTTTAACATTTCATGTAATACTGGTTTGGTGGTGGTGAACACCTTGTACCTGATTTGTCCTTTTGTGTCTAATAATAAAATGGAAATGCAGGCAAATGAAATCAAGACTGTCTTAGTTTACCTCATAAAATGCAGGCACACCTTTATGAAACAATGCTTTCGCTTGAAATGCTTTGTCGACAAATTATGTAGGGAACACTTAGTAACCTAGCAGGCTGTACTCTCAGCTAAAGAAAATGTAACAAAGTGATCTGGAAGCCCTGGGGACTATGATGTGCCTTCCTTACTCCAAAACCTTAGTTAATTTGTGTAATGTTGATAACAGAATATATACCTACTTGCACCCCACACCCCCCAGAGGTCAAAATCACAGTCCCAAATCTGTTGCAATTTAGAAATGCCTCTCCTGTGATACAAGAAATCTTTCTGTGCTCACTCTGCACCTCCCTCTGCTTTTGCAACTGCACTCAAGAATGTGCTTGCTAAAAGGAAGGGACTCGAAAACCCCTGTGGAAGGGACTAGAGCAGGCCAGTGAAGGAAGAGCACACAGCACACTGCTGCTCAGCTCTCTCCATGTTGAAGAAAACCTTCAGGTCAAAGCCTGGTGCTGAAGAACACAGTGTATCTATGTGTGTGGTGGTAGGAAGGCAGGAGGACCACTCCACTAGTGGGGGAGGAAGGGAAAGTGAACAAGGGAAACAAGACGGTAAGAAAATTCACAGTGGGAACCCAAAGTAATAGAACCAGAGGATATTTGAATTTGAAAAGTTCTTTTAGCTAGTTTAGTCCAAACACTTAATTTTAAAAATGAAGAAACTGATGTCCAGGGAGATATAAGTGGTGGTCTTGAACCAGATAGGGGGCAGGGCTGGAATGAGACCTAAATCTGTCTTAGATGAAAAAGGTACATGTTAAATGAAAACCACCCCCACAGATGTCTAACTTCAAATTTAGCAGTAGCTTAGGTTCTGAAATAATCAACCTCAAGGCATTTTCTTGGTGTAGTGACCATCGTTGATGGGCAGGAATCAAGAAAGGTAAATAAAGCACCTTCTAATAGGTTAGTTTACTCATTAGTGTTGATGCAAAAAAGTTTGACACCTTAAACCAAAGTTCAAAACAGAGTCCACTTTTTAAACTACGGTGCAACTGGGTTGTAATCTCTTATCAACAGGATAAGGGAAGAAGCTGTTGCCAATATGAATGAAAACATGGGCTTAAGCAATAATAAAGGCTGCCTGTTATTGTAAATGGTTGGAAGGGGAATATATTGTATAATTTAAAAACATCAGCATTATTTTAACCATGCAAGTTTATAAAAATTGCATTCAAATTTTAGTTGGACTAAATAAATATGTAGAACACTACAGTATTACGTGACAATTTTTTCCAATATGCCTAATGAGCCCACTGTGTGCATTCATTCATTCCCTCAAGCACTTTTGTATCTCCTCCCAGAAAAGCTGCTAGATGCTTGGAAGACAAAAGATAAGTTGGATGTAGTCCCTGTCCTCGGAGAGCTCTCAGTCCAGGGAATGCGTCAGAGAAGCAAATCAATTCTCAGCGTATTCTGATGAGTGATGTGACAGACTTAAATGTAATGTGCCATGGGAGTACAGAGAAAAATAATTTAACTTAAGGAAAGGGATTGATGAAAAGAATCACGGAAGCCATCCCTGGGAAAGTGGCTTAAAAGCTGAGTCCTCAAGTAGCTGATTAGGGAAGGTAGAGAAAGGTGAACCCGTCAGAGGCAACAGCCAACGCAAAGGCCTAGACATGTGAGACTTTAGGCGATGCTTTTTATCATTCAGAAAGAGTGGGTGCATTCAGAATAAAAGAATGAGGGCCTCAACTAACAGTAGTGACAATTGACATGAAAAGGAAGGGAACAAATGGAGAGAGATTTCAGAAACAGAAGTAATAGGACCTGATAGATCTGACTGGACGTGGGGGATGAGGGAGAGAGGAGGGCCCAGGCTGTTGGTGCCACTAACTGAGATTGGGAATAAAGGAAGAGCAGTCGTAAGGAAAATGATGACGATTCCATTTTAATTGTGCAGAATCTGAGGTGCCTCTGGGACATAGTGGGAAACTTGTCTAGTAGGCTGGCAACGGAGAGAGATCTGGGGTAGAGAATCTTTGAGAATTACCATAATTTGGGTTGTAGCCACGGATGAGATAACCAAGAGCCAGAATCATCCACAAAAGGTGGCATGCTGTTAAGAGAATCAGAGGCTTTGGACCCACACAAACTCTATCACCCATTCATTATTATGTAAGTTTAAACGAGTTTGAACATACCCACAATTCAGCTTTCTCCTCTATTAAGTAGGAACAATGGATATTCACCTCATAGGTGGTTGTGAGGTTAAATGAGAGGTTGAAATAAGCTAGCTCAGTGCCTGGTGGCACTAAGTCTTGGGGGTGGTGCAGTGAATGCCACCTTCTGGATTGCGCAGTACACAACCTGCTCGACCGCACAGCATGGCCCGGTCCTGCCACACACTAGGAACTCATTCAATGTTACTTATCTAAGAAGGAAGGAAACGGGGAAGCGAAAAGAAAGGGATCATAAAAGAGAATCAAAGGAATGCCAGTCCTTAAAGGGTAAATAAAGAGGAGCCCTCAAATAAATCCAAGAAGGAACTGCTTCTTTTAGACTGGAAAAATAAATGTAAGGTTCAATATCATAGACTCCGAAGTAGAATCCAGCCACTGCAATCTATAAAACTGTTTTTTATCTTTCTAAGCAATAAAAAACGTAGTATTACAAATTGCCCACCAGAGATTACAGTCATATTGACCTACATCGTAATAGAGAATTATTTCCTAATCAGAATTACAGATCTTTCCAAAGAAAAGGCAAACAAAATCTTGACATGAATGGTAAGTAACCCAAACTGTAGGAATTGTAATTAACTTGTAATGTATCTAAAGGTATATAGAGCAAAACCAAAATAAACCCAAAGCATACTTAAAGTTTTCCCTGCATATGAGGCAAAACTATACAAAAATATACTTACTAGATTACTAGATATTTATGTGTAAGATACTTATGTGATAATATATGCCATAGTATATAATAGATAATAATAATATGTACTGTAAAATGCACTGTATTCCTGCCCTAGCTGGTGTGGCTCAGTAGGTTGAGCATCATGCCATGCACCCGGGGGTCACCGGCTGGATTCTCGGTCAGGGAACATGCCTGGGTTGTCTCGATAGTGCAGGAGGCAGCCAATTGATGTTTCTTTCTTCCTCTCCCTTCCTTTCTCTAAAGTCAATGAAAACACATTTTTTAAAAATGCACTGTAGCCCGGCCAGGCGTGGCTCAGCGGCTGAGCATTGACCTAGGATCCAGGAGATCGTGGTTTGATTCCTGGTCAGGGCACATGCCGGGGTTGCTGGCTCGATCCCCAATCAGGGACTTGCAGGAGGCAGCCGATCAATGACTCTCTCATCATTACTGTTTCTATCTCTCTCTCTCTCTCTCTCCCTTCCTCTCTCTGAAATCAATAAAGATATGTATTTTTAAATGCATTCTAGTCCTACATAAGAAGAGAATCAACAAGTAGAATTTCTTTTTTGGAAAAGTTTTTTCTTTAATATAAAGAAAATTCAAGATTCATTCTTGTGCTATTGAAATTAAAATTCTCATCTACCTTAATATGTAAGTTATGTAACTTAGATGTGACATCTTAGTTATATCCTGTGTTAAAACATAAAAAAATTTTTAATGATTTGTTCAGTTTCAAGAAATCAGATGACAGAGCACCAGTATTGGGAAACCAGCTTCTGCAATAGGTTCAATTCTTTCTCCACAGGAGAAATTTAAGGCAAAGGTCATGGTGTCCTGCCACTGACAATGTGGTGATTTCTCATTTCCAAACAGCTACAAGTTCATTTGCATTTTTCTGTTGCATCTAATGGTGCCCATCTTATACATCCAATTCATCCTTTACCGAGGGTGTTGAGTATAGGAGGACTTGTCATTTGGTTCTATTTCATACGTACAAGAGTGTCTCAACATCTCACAGAGCAAGTCAAAACCAGGGGGCCCCAACAAGAAAAACCTGACCAGAATACAGTCACGGGCGACATAAATGTTTTGGTCAACAACAGACCACATATGTGACAGTGGTCTCATAGATTATAATGGGGCTGAACTGAAAGCAATAAATGAACAAACAAGACAAAGAAACAAAAACTCATAGACGCAGGCAATAGTATAGTGGTTACCAAGGGAAAGGGGGCTGGGGAAGGTAGGAAAAAGGTAAAGGGGGTCAAATACGTGGTGATGGAAGGAGAACTGACTTTGAGTGGGAGGCACACAATGTAATATACAGGTGATATATTATAGAATGGTACAGTTGAAATGTACATAATTTTATTAACCCCAATAAATTTAATTTAAAAACACACATGTTAAATGCCACATTAGGAAAAACTGAAACGCATGTAATACTTATTTTAAATCACCTTTATTTTAACTGGTGACAAATGAGTTTAAAGGAAAATTAAGATCATCAATAAACTCTACAGTATATGTGCTTTAAAAAAAATAATGGATCTCGCCCAGCCGGTGTGGCTCAGCGGTTGAGCATCAAACTATGATCCAGGAGATCTCGGTTTGATTTCCCGTCAGGGCGCAGGCCCGGGTTTCGGGCTCCATCCCCAGTGGGGGGAATGCAGGAGGCAGCCGATCAATGACTCATCATTGATGTTTCTACCTCTCTCTTTCCCTCTCCTTTCCTCTCTCTGAAATCAATAAAGATTTTTTTTTTAAATAAAATAAAATAATGGATTTGAACATTTTTCTAGTGTTTTATAACACCCTAGCCATTGTAACATCATAGCACCACACAGTTCTCATGTGTTTGTGGTGACACTGATGTAAACACACCTACTGCACTGCCAGTTGTATAAAAGCATCACACACACGATTATGTACAGTACATAATTCTTAATGATAATAAATGACTATGTTACTGGTTTATGTATTTATTACACTGTACTTTTTATTGTTATTTTAGAATGTACTCTTTCTGCTTATAAAAAAAAATGTTGCTGTAAAACGATGCCGTGCTATGCTGGTAGCAGCCTCATCCTCTCCTGTTAACCCATCTCTTGATTGCAACATTTTCTCTTGTGCTTGATTTAATCTCAGTGCTTTTTACATGATATGCAGGCTTGTAGCCTAGGACAATAGGTGTGTAGCAGGCTATACCATCTAAGTTTAAGTGCACTCTATGATGTTCATGCAATGACAAAATCCCCTAACAACACATTTCTCAGATCCCTGCCACTGAGCAGCGCATGACTGTCATCTCAAACTTCCATTGCCATTATCCACATGAGAACCCTCCGTGGCCCAGGATGGAAACTGAATCAGGGAGCAAGAGTCTAAAGGATTCAGTTGTTCGAGACTCTTAACATGCCACGTACACCACCACTAGCCAGCCGGGGTTACCAGCCCAGGCAGGAACGTGAACCCCAGCGCCCCTGTTTATCACCTAACTCTAGAAAAAAATGACTGCACTGGCCCGGAATTAAGATTCTCCACTAGAAAGTCACATGAAACAGTCTTGAGAATCCTTATGCGTGCAAAGTCTGCCTTAATCCTTCTACTAATATTATTACCATCTCTTCCTAATTCCTGTATAGCAGACAATCGAAAAAACATCCCCAAACTATGTTCCCATCGTTGTCATCCCGGACAATGTACTAATCGGTGTACAGGACACGAAGAGCTCAGCACTGTGCATCTATATCCTACATGAGACAGAGGACTCCCCTGAAGTAAGAGCCAAACTATTTCTTGGCTTAAATCATGAGGAACCTCATTCTTCAAATTAAGATTCCACTCTGCCGGGACCAAATTACTCATAGGTGGGAGGCTGCTATAATGTTAATTTTCCAGGGGAACTTTATTTTAAAGGCGCCTTAAAAACTTGTTTTCTCTGTAACATAGATGTCCGATTCCCTTCTTTTCCTGCTTTCTCCCTCTCACCCGTCTCGTCCCTCTTCCTGCAAAACAGTGAATCATAAAGTCCCCAGTGAAATCAGGAGCCAGATAGAAACAACAAACACTACGGTCTGCAACAGATCAAAGAGACCAAAATTAAGGGCATGGAACCCAGGGCTGGATAGAGAAATGCAGGCACCTTGAGAGGAAGGGATCCTATTCTGTATTCCACAAGGGAAAAAAAAAAAGCCTACACTGAGAAGGTCTATTTCCCTCCCACACCTACTACTTTTCATCTAAAGCCCTCCACATTCTCCTTAGGACGTCCTAAGAGGGTTGGTTCAGCACAGCTCCCCACAGCACATGCCACAGCACAGCCCTCACAAGGAGCCCCGCAGAGACCTTGCTTGGTATTAACGCTGTAGCAAAAACCAAAGACTGTTCAGCAATTCCTGCGTTGCCAGCAAAAGGGAACCTCAGAGAGAGCTTTCTCACAAATCAGTGATCCTTAAGTGGGTCCCCCTTATTCCCCTTGGCCGCTGGAGAGGTATCAAAATTGATTAAATATATGAAGATCAGTTTAAATAAGCAGTAATTGCAGCTTTGCGATACATCTTTGCAAAGTACCTTTCTCCAAGGACCCCACAATGATTTTTAAATGCATGCTCTCTGCCTGACCCTCATGACTATATTCACCTCACGGAAGTCACTGTGTCACTAGTTGCAAGTAATTAATGATCTCGTAAGGCCAGTGCTGAAGAAAGTAAGTTACCGCCCAGAGTCGTTTGTTTTCAAGTGCAGAGGCCTTTCCTTCCTCCTCTAACTCAGCTCTCTCTTTATTCCTCAACTTTGGCACCTACGGAGCACGCTATTCATGTCTGTCTCCCTCAGTAGTCTGTGAGAAGAGTGTCATAATACTTCTTTTTCACTTTCCGCTCACATCGGCCCTTCACTCACCCATGCGCCCAAGTTAATAGCCTGGGGTGTCTTCTAAGCGTTTTTCTCTGTGTTCATTTAGGCTTACTGCTGCATGCTAGCGCACACACCCCATTTATCTTAGCTCTGTGGATCATCTTTTCATATTCTTTGCCCATGGTGCTTTAGTATAGTTTATATTTTTCCTATTTATAAGAGCTCTATAGATATGAACACTTGGCTGCAATACATTTTACGAAGACTTTTCCACACATAGCTGATGTCTGCTGATTTATTTTATTCTACTATTTCCATAAAATGGTTCTTGGTTATATATGTTGTGATATCCCTTTCTTTTCCTATAATAGCTTCCAGGGTTTCCAGTCTTGAGAAGATTTCCCAAGCTTTAGATTGTACATGTGCGCTTCCCTAGATATTTTTTTGAGATGTTAATTGTTGCGCTTTTTTTATTATTTGTATTTAACCTACCAAGGAACTGTATTTAAATGGTATAGGATGAGTCCTGTTATATTTTAACCAGATAGGGAACTACCTATAACAGAACAATTTATTAAGTAATCCAGGATTTTTTTCAATAAAAACTGAAACAGGTATCAAATATTGTTTTCTATATTTTCAATGATCTATTCTGAATGATCTATTTCTGAATCGACTCCATTCCAATGATCTATCTGTGAATTGCTAGGTCAATACTATGTTGATTATAATGACTTTACAGTTGTCTAATTTTTCACACTTTTCTTGGGTATTATAGGGTATTTCTTTATCAATATAAAACTTTATGATCATTTTATGCAATTTTTTAAAAGCCCATGTTGCTAAACAATAACTCACCTCATCAAATGACCTGACCCCATGAGATCTAATCCCACCTGGCATTATACAATTGATCAGGGCATCAGAGAGGTTATTCTGGCTAATAACCTAAGTGATTTTTTTTCTTCAATCCTCACCCGAGGTTATTTTTTTCATGACTTTTTTTTTAGAGAGAGTGGAAGGGAGGAGAGAGAGAGAGAAAAAAAACACACATCAATGTGAGAGAGACACATCAATTGGCTGCCTCCCACACAAGCCTTGACGGGAGCCAGGGATCGAACCTGCAACCCAGGTACATGGCCTTGACCAGGAATCAAACCCGCGATCCTTCAGTGCCAAGGCTCTAACCATTGATCCACGCTGACTAGGGCCTTAAGTGATTTTTAAAATTTATTTTATTGTTAAGAGTATTACAGATGTCCCCCATTTTTCCTCCTTCCCCCTCCTCCGCTCATCTCCCACCTCACCCTTAAATAATTTGTTTAATTGGCACAAAGTAACATAACTTTCTGACCTTTTAAAATTCATCTTCTTTCCTTTTACTTTGCATCTAAGCTCCAGACACACCAAACTATTTCAGGCACCCAAATTTCTCATTCACAAATTCCTCTAGTTCTCCACTTGCCCAGGCCGTTCCTCACTGCCTTTTTCACCTAGCGAATAGCTGCTCATTCCCCAAAATGTCACTCACTCAAAGTCTACATCTTTTCTAGGACAACCCCCCTCCATTTTCTTCCTCTGCCATATGTTTAGATAGCCTCCTCTAGTCTCCCTCCCTTGTACAATGCTCTTACCCTATTACAGTGCTCATTCCTTCATTCAGCAAACATTTATTAAGCTCATATTATCTACCAGGTTCTTTGTTTGGTGCTGGGAATACAAAGATAAATAAAACAGCCCAGCCAGTGTGGCTCAGTGGTTGAGCATCCACCCAGGAACCAAGAGGGCACGGGTTTGACTCCCATGGGCTCGATCCCCAATTGGGGGCGTGCAGGAGGCAGCTGATCAGTGATGTTTCTCTCTCATTGTTGTTTCAATCTCTCTATTCCTCTCCCTTCCCCTCTCTCTAAAAAGCAATTAAAACATTTTTTTTTAAAAAAATAAATAAAACATAAGACTTCAAGTGGTACAGGAAAAGACAGACATGTAAATAAGCCAGAGCAGTGCTGTACCCGATCCTGGACAGCAGCTTTTTGAGCCCAGCCATGCAGGGTGGGGAGAGTGTAGTAGCTAGAAGGGTGCGGAGCCAACAGGGAAGGGGCTGGGCAGAAGCAACCACATGAGCAAAGGAAAAGAGATCGATAACCGATAGGCGTTGTTGATGGCAGAACACAAAATTTTCCAACCAAGGCATACTATTTAAAAAACAAACTTTAAAACTACGAATTTACAAACTTTTTCAAGCTATAATAAAAACAAAAGGTAATCACAATCAACTCTGACCTGAATCCTATTGTAGTATCCAGTGCTTTCTTTAACCCAACGAGGCTCATTAGCGATTTATGAGTACTTTCAGATTTTATCTAAAGACAGGAAAGGATTTTATAACTGCCCTGATAAGCATTCATGAATAAAGATAAAAAGTTCCGTGAGACCTGAGAAATAGGGTGAGCAGGAGAGACTCATTTACCTCCCTAGGAAAGGGCGAGAACAAATCAGCACAAATGATAGAAACTTTGGTGCAAGGCCCCTGGGCCGTTCTATGGGGATTAGGGGGCCATTTCAAGCCCGGTCTTCTTGTCCTATGACCTAATTCACATGCACATGCTAAAGCTTGCTACAGCTCTCCTCCTGCGTGGTTATATGGAAAATCGCCAATCCAAACTGTATCCTTTTGGACCAACAGAGGAAAAAGGTGTTCAGAGTGACCAATGTTATTATATGTTACTACTTAAATTCTGGGGGGAGGGGGGAATTCCAATCTTTTCATCCTGCAGTTTTAACACATACCCCCACAGGACCTTGGACAACACAGATGCTGATACCACCATCCTCAGAAGAATGCTGTACCCTGGGGTGGTGGGCTGACTGTTTCAGTTCAACAGTTCAGATTGCTCGAGATGGTCCTTTGACAGCATATCAGTTTATGCCTCTTGCCAGAAGGTACACTGACTTCACAGTAAACGTCCCGAATGAGCAAGGTGGAGACATTCAGGGCTACATCATGACCTGAATGACACTATGCTTCATTTTATACTGCATTCAAAAAATCAAACGGGGGATGAAGCGACAAAGGCATGAATATTATTACCACTATTCTGCAAGAACTGAATAAAAGGTGCTGAGCACAATACTCTAGGTTTACAATAAATAAATCTGTAAGTGAATCACTCCTTGCTCATTTTAAATTATGTTGCTATACAAGAAGGATAGTTCTAACCTCTGAAAAACTAATCGAAATCTGTTACTATAATCATGCTCCCTCACATGGGTGCTTTCACAAACGTCATCTCATTGAATATTCACAACCACCTTCCAGTTGCAGTTGTATCATCCCATTTTTTACAGATGAAAACACTGAGCACCGAAAAATGAGCCATCTCTCCTGAGGTCAAACAGGTGTTACTCGCACAGCTTGGACTAGAACCTAAAAACCAAGTCCAGTGACTTTCTGCTGGAGCACCCATGCCTCCCAAAATAAAGTTACAGGTGAGATCAAGCTCTCCTTGTTCTCATATCAGAACCGTTTTCGGAAGGAGGGCAAAAATAGAAGGTTGATGCAAAACTTGTAATCCTATTTTTAAACATCTACTTAGGGCAAAAGGCCAGGTGTTAGGCCAAGACATATTAGACACTATTCCTACCTTAGCAAAAGCCCAATCTTGACAAGAAGGAAAATACAAAATATACCCTGGGTTGAGAAGCCAACAAATCTCAGCACAGTAGTTCTCAGCGACGGTCTCCCAGGAGGAGGAAGGAGCGAGTTTCCTGGGAGAGTAAACAGTCAAGAGGAATGACTCGAAGACTATTTTAGGACAAGATCCCATGTCAGCCTTGCTGTCCATCTGTTTGCTGAGAATGTAAAGTCGTCTGGGTTCAAGACAGCAAAGGGGACGAAGTCGTCCCCTAAGGCCGCATATGCAGGGGCCCGGCTGCATTACACAGCCACCGATTAGATTAGAAAGAAGCCAGAAGGCGCCTCCCTTCCCATCACCCGGCCAGGCTGCTGCGGGGCCCAGGCGCCCGCCTGCCCCCCGGGGCTGAGTTCGGGGAGTCCGTTCAGCTCAACAAATGGGAAACGCTGTAACATTCTTCACTCGCTTACTGCAAGCTGGTCTGGGGGAAAGAACAGTTCCAAGAACAGCACACGGGAAACAATTAATGAAGTTTTTAAACACAGGCAGGCGGTGAGGAACTGATGCTAATCGTCCTTTACCCTAACTCTTCCCAGACTCCATCTGTCCTGTGGGATTCGCTAAGGACGTCGAGCCCACTGCTTCCTACCCTCCCTGCCCTCCCTTTCGTGGCATCTAGTACACCTGCATCTTTCAACACCCCGAGCCCCCACCCATCACTCACCCGTGCACCATTCGCCCTACCTCCCTTAGATGGAGAGAAAATGGAGCTTCCAGACAGCATCCAGCGTTAGAGAAGTGCAGCTGGATTAGGATTCAGGGAGCTAATGAATTAGGGCGTTAGACCCAGAAGAGTCCAGACCGCAATTTTAAGGGCGAGAAAATTTCAAGATTATAATTACCATTCCTGCTATGTTGCAGACCAAATGACCATTTGCAGTTTGGCTAGAAACCTAAACTAGCAAGTATAATATTGTTTCCATAGTAAATTGAGTTCCAAATTCTAAACCACTGACCTGCAAACAAACTTTTGGAACACTTAATGTTCCTGAGTTTGGGCCATCTACCATCTTCTCCTTAACTTTCTCTTTACAGCTGCAGAAGAATATACAAAGTGTAGGTGTCAGGAACCGGGTGCTGAGCTTTCACTGTCTTCCTCAGGAGCTGCCTCAGGTGAAAAAGAAGTTGGCGGCCACCATTTGTTCCCAAGAGGCCCTAGGTAAATTCATTCTTCCCATTGTGCCCAATGAGAGTAACTGGGCCCACGTCTGGATAAGTAATGATTATTGGGGAAAGAACTCTCAGCATTATCACAAAGACATAGAAAGGACACCAGGTGATGGGGAGGGTTCTATTTACAAAGGGAGTCAGTGGAGTTGCTGCTAGGGTAGCCCAAGGCAAAAGTTGAACTGTAAGGAGACAGGAGGCAGGTGGTTTCTTCTGAGCAGACACTGTAAAGCATGCTCCTATGTAAAGAGTGTGTGTGTGCGTGTGTGTGTGTGTACACACATGTAAGGGCAATGGAGCAATAGAGGGACAATGTCAATGTCTTTTGAAATGGGAAAATCGTTCACATGACAACACATTGGCCAAGCCTGTCCTAGTTTTGTTTTCTCTTCAAAGAGCTATAATCTTGGAAGGAAATCCTTAGACATCTCCATGTCACAATTAGAACACCCAGAATGGGTGGTGGTCAAACCAGATGAGTAAGAAAAGACAAGAGTCAGACATCCTACCAATAAAGGACAGTGCCTCCAAATCGCATGGCAGCCTTGTTTAGACAGTGTAATTCTGCCTCCTTAGCTAAAGCTAACTGGACCCAGAATGGATGTTTGTCTGAAACAGAGCCAATCGGATTTTCTACCAGGAATTTGGAATTGGGACTTAGGGACAGCCAATCTCTGTACTTGACGGAAGCTGTGCAGCAGCCATATTCCATCATCATCATCTATAGGAGCAGCAGAAAAAGCCAAAGAGGGAACAGAGTCAATGTGCAAGAGAAAAGGTGAGATAAGAGTCAGAGAGAGGGAATGATGCTTTAACAGGTCTCAGTTACAGTTCCTTCCAAAGCCACCTGCGTTCCTGTCTTTGAGCTCCTCAAGACACTTCTTGTCCTTATAACAAATTTTTGTTAAAGCGAGTTCAAAGTGCACCCTGGCCTCTGTGGCTCAGTGATTAGAGCATAGGCCCGTGCACCAAAGGGTGTCGGGTTCGAGTCCCAGTCAAGGGCACGTATCTGGGTTGCAGGCTTGATCCCTGGCCCTGGTTGGGGTGCATGTGGGAAGCAACCAATCGATGTGTCTCTTTCACATAGATGTTTCTCTCTCTCCCCCCCCACTCCCTCTCACTCTCTCTAAAAGTCAATGGAAAATATATCCTCAGATAAGGTTTAACAAAAAAAATTATAATAACTAGTTCAAATTGCTTTCAGTTCCTGAAATCAGAAACACCTGATTAAACCACTTTACCATAAAGTAAATCAGCATCATGCTATACAAACAGAGCATAGACTTTTGAATCTGCCAATGCTGGGTTCAAATCTTGGTTCCACTGAATAAGAAGCTGTCTCATCTAGAGTAAGTTTCCTTGTCTCTCTGAGCCTTGGTCCCCTCACTTATAAAATGCAGATAACTGCCATGTATAATTGTTGTAAAAATCAGAAAAATATAGAGAGAGTCTCTGGCACATGGTAAACACAAATTAAATAATAAATTCTAGTAGAGTTCATTGGAGCAGCAGTCATGGTGGCCCTAGTGGTACTACCATAGATATCTCAATAGAAGGGTTCTATACAAAAGCAGAATTTATGAATATAGATGATGTTTTTCTTAAATTCTGTATTTTACAAAATAATTCAACCCAAGTTTCTTTATTGAGATACTCTAGTATATGCAAAGTATGGCTTGATTTTAAAATACTTTTTAACGTAGCATCTACCAGAGATTACTCCTGTATTCGTGGGGAAAGTCCTAGGGAAATCCTGGTAGCAACTCTAACCAGAGGGCCACTTCTTTATCAACTCATCTTCCTCCTCCATCAGTTTACACATTAGAGCAATGGTTCTAATCCTTGTGGAAATCATAGACCCTTTGAGGAATATGATGAAAGTATGAGCTCTCACTTCAGAATATTCACATATATACACAAATAAAAATTCTGCACATTTTCCAGTGTGCATG
Source organism: Miniopterus schreibersii (assembly GCF_964146895.1). Lineage (NCBI taxonomy): Eukaryota > Metazoa > Chordata > Mammalia > Chiroptera > Miniopteridae > Miniopterus > Miniopterus schreibersii. Next base: position 65,851,287 of record NC_138109.1, read on the forward strand.
ATGCAGTTGAATCTCATCCATCAATCCCCAAGGGCTGAACAGTCCAATAAACTTCTTTAAGTGGCAGTTCTTTAAATAAGTGTCTATGTCAGAATGTACCCCTAGGTTTGATCCACAGACAAGAGATAACCTGTATTAAGCTCCCCACCCAAGGCTAGTATCCTTACTGAAATGCAATACAGTAGGTATGCACTTGTCTGGGAAGGGGACTTGCATGGCTCCCATACTAAAGTATGAATGAGAACAGAATGTGTGTCTTTTTTTTCTAGAATTGTGTTCCATACAGTAAATAGTCAACAGATGATAAATAAACATGTAATATTTTGTGAATACAAATTATAAATTATGCTTGTCTTTCCCTCCAGAAATAGAAAATTCAAGATAGTGTGCAGGCAATAAAAAGATTTTAATCCATTTCAGGACACCCCCCCCCAATATAATTTCCATAACAGCCTTATCAAGGCTGAAGGAAGTTTCTGCTTGGTCAATTCTAAAGAATTAAATTTTTGGCACTGGAGTTCTTTACAATGTCCAACTTCTAGTCTTCTTTGGTTCTCTTCCACTCTAAGGCATTTCTAAAATATATTCTACCATACACTCAATCATGTGAGCACACACATGTACACATTAAAAATAAGTGCAGCCCAGCCGGGTGTGGCTCAGCAGTTGAGCATCGACCTAGGATCCAGGAGATTGAGGTTCGATTCCCTGTCAGGGCACATGCCCAGGTTTTGGACTCGATCCCCAGCAGGGGGCGTGGAGGAGGCAGCTGATCAATGACCCTCTAGTCACTGATATTTCTATCTCTCTCTTCCCCTCTCCCTTCCTGTCTCTGAAATCAATAAAGATATATTTTAAAATAAATAAATATATATATATATATTTATTTATAAATAAATAAATAAGTATAGGCCTTGGCCAGTTTGGCTCAGTGTTTAGAGTGGCAGCCCTTTAACTGAAGGGTCTCGGGTTCGGTTCTGGTCAAGGGCACATACCTCGGCTGCAGGCCCAATCCCTGGCCCCCATCGCGGTGCTTATGGGAGGGGACCAATCGATGTGTTTCTCTCACAGCGATGTCTCTCTCTTTCTCTCTCTCTCTCCCCCCCCCCTTCCACTCTCTGAAAAGCAATGGAAATATCCTCGGGTGAGAAGTAAAAAAATAATGTCAGGTTTTCATGAAATTGTGTTGTACCACAATTAGCCAAAATAAATTCACTTGTTGCTTCTTTATATATGTTAAGGGTAGTAGTAGCAGTGATAAGAAGGAGAATTAGATCATAGAAACACCTTGAGGCACATATAATGAGTGCCCTCAATAAGGTTTTGAATGAATTGTTAACCAAAAAACAAAGTTAAAACATGTTAAAGATAGATACACACAGCAAACTCTAATCTTATATTATTACTGCCATAATTCATTCATAGGTAGTCTACATACCACCTTCTTACTCAAACATAGCCTTTCATTTATTAATTCAACAAATATTAAATAAATCCTTATTATGTGCCAGGCACAGTGCTGGACCCTAAGGGTAAACAGTAAACGAGAAAGCCAGGGTGCCTGACCTCACAAAGATTGTCTTTTTCCTTTCTAACAGGAAAGATAATTTTTTTTAAAGTGACAATAATAAAGTGGTGATAAGAAATGCACGAATGCTATGAAAACACATGGCTGGAGCCCAAACTTAGTCTAATCTAGACCAATGATTTCTAATCTAGAGCAATGATTTAAAGTGTGGTCCCCACACCAGCAGCATCAGTGTTGCCCTGTGGTTTTAACAAGCCCTCCAGGTGGCTCTGATTCACACCCCATCCCAGGGCTGTTAAATTGGATCACTGATGTTTTAAAATGTCCCTAGCTGATTCTACTGTGGAACCAAGGACTAATAACTACTGATACACAGGGTGGGGAAAGACCTGTGGAAGGGACGTTCAAGCTGAGAACTGTATGAATGAGAGTCAGAAAATAAATAGGAAAAAGGAGTTTCAAAGCAGAGAAAACTGTGTGCTTAAAGGGCAGAAGGCAGAAACACACAGTGCATTTGAGGGATTTACAGAATTCAGTAGGGATGGATTATGGAAAGGTTGAGGGAGAGTTCTTTGAGATTAGAGTGAAGAAATTTGATGGGACAATGAGAAGGAATCGGTAAACTTAAGAGTTGAACTAAAGACCATGGGAAGCCTTTTTAAGCAACTTGACATTACCAGGTCTTTGTTTAAATATCACCCTGGCTGCAGCATTGAAATAGGTTGACCAGAAGCAAACTTCAATCGAGTGCTTCTAGGTGAGACTCTGATTCACTAGTTCAGGTGAGAAATGATGCTGGTGGTAGCAATGGGGTGGGAGAAAAGGAAACCGCTTCACACATTACTTAGGAGCTGGAATTAAGCCCTGGCCAGTTTGGTTCAGTGGTTAGAGCGTCAGCCCGGGAAATGAAGAGTCCCAGGTTCGATTCCAACTAAGGGCACGTACCTCGGTTCCAGGCTCGGCCCCGGTCTGGGCCCGAGTGGGAGGCAACCACTCGGTGTGTGTCTCTCTCACATTGATGTTCCTTTCTCTCTCTCTCCCTTCCACTCTCTCTGAAAAAGCAATGGGGAAAAAATATCCTCAGGTGAGGATTTAAAAAAAAAAAAAAAAAAAGCCAGAATCGGTAAGATTAGGGAATTAGGAGGATTTTGGAGATGTGAGAGGCCAACAACTCAATGTTTACTTCCTTGTTTCTGGTAAGAGCAACGGGAGAGACAAACACAATTTCAGATTTAAGCATATTGAATTCAAGGCGGTATATACAAGTGGAAACGTCTAGCAGGCTCTGACGACAGGTCTGTGAAAATACTGATTTAGGAGTAGTCTGCTGCTTCATGGTTAGTGGAGCCCTGAATGTGAGTTATACAATCTAAATAATTCAATCTAAGTAACACAACCCCTTAGGAGTACTAATGAAGAGCGGAAAAGAAGGTAACCATGAAAAAGATAGCAGAGGATTTTAAAAAAAGAAATGGCCAGAGAGTTAGGAGGAAAACCAAGGGACCAAGTGAACGTAGCGCATGAAAGCCAAGGTAAGAGAAAGCTCTGAGAAGCACAGAGACCACAGAATCAAAGGCTGGTAGAAGTTCAAGCCAGGCAAAGACCAAGCGGGTCCATTGAACCGATGACGGCAGAGGGCGATGACAACCCAGACGAGAGAAGCTTCAGAAAGTGGGGGAGAGAAATGCCAGTTTGGAATGGGCTGAAAAGTACGCTGGAGGTAAGGAAATGGAGATGGTGGAGAAATCCGATTATAAAGATGAGAAGACAGAGTGGTACCTAGAAAGGAATGTGAAATTAATCTAACACGTTTTTTAACATGTTTAAGAGCAAATATAAAAGAAGATACTGGAGAATGACAGGACAAAATAGTATAAGACCATTGAAAAGATGGGAAGGAACTGGACCACAAGTCCAAGAGCAGAATCTGCCCAGGTAAGAATGGATGCCCCTTCCCCAGGTAAAGTCTCCAGCAGGTGAGACTTGGCAGCGGGGAGCATGCATCTGTGCGCACTTCCATTCCGGTGTCTTCCTTAGGAGAGGGATTACAGGCCCTGGGCTATTTGCAAATACTCTTGTTATACTTATTGTGGGAGCTGCTGAGAATGAGTCTTATTTGGAGCATTTCAGTGTATCAGTGAGCTCCAATAGACATTCTCACACAAGTCCCTGAGAACATAGGAGCTGCTGCCTCGGTCAGACCAACTTTATGGTGACTGACTTATCGCAATTTGCTTGCGACTTTCTCTGTTTCAGCACTAAAATACCTGTGTCCCAGGAAACCCCCTCAGTCCCAGCAAACCAGAACAATTGATCACACTGGATCTGGCTCTAATGCAGTCTCTCTGAATGTTAGCAATATGCTATTTTTCTATGAATGAATGATCATAACCCCCTCACACAAATGGTCAAACTTCACTTATTTATATTTTTAACCTTAACCAAATCTTGGAGTTTGCTGTTTACAGGGTAAAGTAGTACTTTTTATTCTTTCATGGAGTCTTCTTTAAAAAATTATTCAGTTCCTCTGTCCATTTTTAATTGGATTTTTGGGGGGTTTTGCTCAGCTGTATGAGTTCTATATATATTTTGGGTATTAACTCCTTGTCAGATATATGACCTATAAATATTTTCTTCCATTCCATAGGTTGCCTTTCATTTTTGTTATTGTTTCTTTTTGCTATGCAGCTTTCTAATTTGATGCAGTCACACTAATTTTTGCTTTTCTTGCTTGTGCTTTTGGTAGCATATCTAAAAAATCATTGCTGCCCAGCCGGGCATGGCTCAGCGGTTGAGCGTCGACCTAGGATCCAGGCGATCGGGGTTCGATTCCCGGTCAGGGCACATGCCCGGGTTGCGGGCTCAATCAATGACTCTCTCATCATTGATGTTTCTGTCTCTCTCTCTCTCCCCCTCCTTTCCTCTCTCTGAAATCAATAAAGATATATTAAAAAAAAAAAAAAAATCATTGCCAACACCACTGTCAAGGAGCCTTTCCCCTATGTTTTTTTTTCTAGTTTTATGGTTTTAGATCTTATATTTAAGTCTTTAATTCATTTCAATTCATGATCCAAGATGCCTGCTGAAACTCCAGCCATCATATTCAAGATTATAAGAAGGAGAATATGAAAAAAGAGCAAAAGAATGTGTGCCCCTCCTTTTCAACAGCCTTTCTGGAATTTCCCAGACGCTTCTACTTACATGGTACTTGGCTGAAACGTAATCATGTGGACACACCTGGAAGCAATGTAGGCCGAAAATGTAATTTGGGAAGCAACTAGTAGTCTCTACCACACATGAAGAAACCAGCAACAGAGCTCAGGAGCTCCGCATTCCATGGTGCTCTCTTCATTGAATCAACTCCATTGTTGTACAGTGTCCCAAATTGTTACTGGCCTTAGAAGACTAGTATGACAGGAAACGTGAAGTTCTAAAACTTGACACCACATCTCTGCCATGGTTGAATAAGCTGAAGACGCCAAACTATATGTGTTAGCCAGACCTGTTGTCTATAAAGTCACAATGGGCTCAGCTTCAAAGACCAGGCTTAGAATCAAGGGATATTCATTCAGTACACAATATCCATACCCCATCTGGGGAAGGTATGCATAAAGCCAGGTCTTTTTTAACATAACCCTCAGCTAAGAATAGATGCTTCTACATCACGCTGAGTAGCAGGAATACAAAGAGAAAGTCACCACTGCAATATAAATCACCCAATTTTCTTACATATTTGACTCTCAGACTATTCTTATAGACTTTGTATGTGAACAAGCATGCTTGCCAATAATGGACAGAGCCATCTTGCACAGAAAGTGGGTTACTACAAACTCCCTGTTTTGGTGTCCTACTACCTTCTTTGTGAACTTTGCCCTGAAGCTTTTCTCAGCCCTCCCATGCTCATTTAGGCACCCGGTGATCTCACGCTGCCCCACCTCCAACTGCAGGCATCTCAAACCATTCTAGAGGAGGTACCCTACTGCCCCATGGCAATGATCACAGAGTTAGTTAAGATAAAGAACATAACCAGCTATTGCCCCTTCTAGGTAATGCCTGATGAAAATTATATCTAAGACTCCCTGGAAGAGTGTTATAGGCTGAATAGTATCTTCTCCAAATTCATATGTTTAAGTCCTAACCCCTAGTACCTCAGAATGTGAAAGTATTTAAAGATAGGGTCTTTAAGGAGGTGATTAAGTTAAAATGGGGTCATTGGAGTGGGTCCTAACCCAATAACACTGGTGTCTTTATTAGAAGAGGAGACTAGAACACAGGTCCAAAGGGAGACCATATGAGGACACAGGAAGAAGATGGGCCTCAACAACCCAAGGAGAGAGGCTCAAAAGAACTCAACCCTGCTGAGACCTCGAATCCAGACTTTCAGCCTCTAGGACTGTCAGAAAATAAATTTATGTTGTTTAAGCCACCCAGTCTGTGGTACTTTGTCATAGCAGCTCTAGCAAAGTAATACAAAGAGTAACTAAGTATTTCAAATGGCACCAACTTTAGAATTGGTGGGCAGCTCCACTGAAATCATACCAGTTAAGCAGTTACCACCTTTCCATGCAGGTAGACCTAGTCCCCAGTTAATAGTAAAAGTCGCATATTTCTTTTCTTTTTTTAATGTGTTTTTATTGATTTCAGAGAGAGGAAGGGAGAAGGAGAGAGAGATGGAAACATCAGTGATGAGAGTCATTGATCAGCTGCCTCCTGCACGCCCCCTATTGGGGATTGAGCCTGCAACCCAAGCATGTGCCCTGACCAGGAATCAAACCGGTGACCTCCAGGACCCTAGGTCAATGCTCAACTGCTGAGCCATGCCAGCCAGGCAAAAGTCATATATTTCTAATGAACATCAAAAATAGTCTATAATTTGAGTGACAAAAGAAAGTAGTATTGGGTTATAACCAAAGCATAAAATAGGCATCCATGAGTGCATACTGATAAAAAAAATGATGAAGAACTGACCAATCTCCCAAACCAACTGAGCTACCTGACCAGAGCAGAGACTCTTCTTATGATGCTTCCACACTTAATGTCCTCCCACCTCCAGTGGGAGTAACAGATTCTTTATATATATGCAAAAAAAAAAAAATGCCTTCAATTAGTTTATGAGACGGTTTTGCTGAGCAAGGAGTCATTCCCCCCAAGAGGAACCTGATAAATCTTTGCACTGACCTAGTGCATATAAATACCCTAGATTAGCTCTCTAAGAAAACTGTTTTATTCCCTTAGTCTTAATGTAGAAGGGGAAACACTGCACTTACACTGCGGCTGCAGCAGAGAGGACTCTCATTCCTAAACTATTTATGGAGCCCCAACTGAGTGCCAAACACGCGTTGGGCCCGGGGATGCAGTAGTGAGCAAAAGCAGACAGGCCTCCAGCCCTGATGCAAAGTGGCCATTTGAGAAGAACAGCATGCTTTCTGTCTTTAGTACGGCTACATAAATATTGACTCTTATAAACTTCTACTTTCTCCTCCTAGTCAGTCAAATCCTTGGTTTAACAGCCTTGAGAACACAGGCACCCTATACTGAACTGCAAAACCTGCTCGACCAGTCAGCTTAGTTTTACAGCACATTTCCCCGGTTTCATCATCTGACCTGTTATGTTCATGTGGCTGTGCAAAAGCCCCCAGGTAACTCCCAGGAAATTCCCCTGGGTCAAATCAAAGCATAATTTTTAAAAATCAGACAATTATCTAGAAACCCTACACCAATCAGAGAAAGAGTAATGAATTTAAAAACAGTACATGAATAAGCATGGGATCTTGCTTATTCCTGACTGGTTTAGCAGGAAAGGAACTAATGATTTTGTTTCACTCATTCAGCCGCTTTCACACATGCCGACCAAGGGAAAACATTGTTCAGTGGGTAGTTCTCAAAGTCTAGTGTGCAAAAGAATCACCCGGAAAGTCTGTTCAGAATGCAGATTCCAGAGTCTCACTCCCCCAACCCACACCCCACACCCTACTACCAAAGAGTGGGATTCAGAAGGCTGGGGCCAGGGCTTTTTAATCTGCATTTTATAACACAAACCCCAACTGATTCTGAAAAATACTGACTTAATTCTGATTCTATTTTAATGGATTTCAACTTTGGCTCACATTACACTTCTGTGAGAAGCATTAAAAATAAAAATAAAAAAGAGTCCTTAGGCCCTTACACCAAGACTTCAAACAATCAAGTCAGAACATCCAGTGGCTTGAGACCCAGGCTTCTTCAAGCTTCCCAGGCGATGGAGTGTTTAGTGTTTCCAGGTGGCACTATTTGTCTGGGTTGTTAGCCATCTCTAAGGCCCTCCCCGATTCTGATCAGTAGACCTGCCTGGGGCAGGACCTTAGAGTTTTTGTCTAACAAGTGCCCCTGGTGATTCTAACAATGGTGTTTGAGAAATGTGTCTCTCTTAATTTAGCTGAGTCAGAAACTCCATCCCCAACAAGGCTGCCCCTATGGACCTTCTCACCCCAGTTTTGGAGCCCCTATTCCACGCATTCAGCTCCAATCTGACCTGGGTTTTCCCAAAGAGACAGAGTGGGAACTCGCCTTACCTTAGGTTGTATAGCAATGAAAGCCCACTGCTTTCTACCACAATGACCTCTGTAGCCCCACTTCCATTACTAATATAATGGGATGTTTCCCCCCCTTTCTTAGCACAGGGTCTTACCAGTACCTAATATATTAACTAATTTAATCTTTAAAACAAGGTTAAGAATAAGAACTCTTAGTGCTAACCCCATCGATAAGGAAACCGAGGCACAGAGGTTAAGTGAATTGCCTGCTACCCATAGTCACTTTGACAAAGAATTTGGACCCTAACAGTGGGACCAAGGTGCACTCTCTTACCTGTAACACACTATAGTGGTGCTGACCAAACAAGAGTTGAAGAGCCTGCCTACACATTGCGTGCAGCTAGGGGCTTAATGTATATGATTTCATCTAACCCAAGAGTCACATATAATCCAAATTGGCATGGACACACTATACTGCCTTACTCAGTGATGAAAAGGGTTAACAGTTGTAGAGCATTGTGGGATAAAATAAAATAAATCGGTCAAAGAAACTTTCCAAGTGGATTTGGCAGGCTGGATGCTGAAGAACCAGTTGTGGGGATGTGTGTTGGGGAGAGAGGAGGCTGAGCGGAGATGGACTGGGGCTGGCTGGGGAAGGATTCTTGAAGGAGGGGGAGCCGTGGAGATCTCTGACTCAGAGAAAGGCCCTGGGCTTCCTGAGGACTCAGGAAGGGACAGGAGTTTCATTCAGACATACTGCTTCTCAGGGCACATCTTAACATGTCAGGACAAATGGCAGAGGTTCACCCCCTCTGAGGAGTGACATGACAGGACACTGCCTTACAAGACAAGCCAATGTCTCCTACTTTTGCAGAGAAACAAAACAGCCACTCCTTCGTCCTGCCCTAGGCTTCTCCCTAAAGAGTGGCAAGAAGGGAGAAGTGGGTTGCAAATCCAATGCCTTGCACACCAAGGACCTTAAGCATTTGGCAAGTGGCCAGGAGGGACTACCTGTGTCTTTAGAGAAAACAATGGTGAGTGGCTGCTAAGCACCACCATTTCCCCACCTCTAACTGTTAAGGGATGCCGCCTTGCCAGACCCAAGCATCTGTCTAAGAGGAGCCACAAGGAAATATGCTTCACCTCCCGGGTACCAGAGGTCCGTGGCTATTTGCCAGGGTCACAGGGCACATCAAGCCTTAACAATATGGAAACTCTACACTGACCAGCTGAGGAAAGGGTCCAAGAGAAACCAGAGACTTAGGCACACAGACAAGTTCCAGAGAGGTTGAAAGGGGAGGTCTAGGCTTGCTGGCAAAGAACCTGCCCCAACAGCACAAGCATTCGGGATTAGCAGCTCTGATCCTGGAACAGGAGCTATTCAGGTTTTCCATGTGGGCTATGGGCTGCTCTATGCCCGAGGCATTAGCCGGACTGAAAGGCAGGCAACAGTAGGCCCGTGAATCCCACTCTGAGCTGGCCCGGGGGTGGAAAAGCAAGGATTTCTGTGAGAGATGTTCCCATACAGGCCAGGAAGCGGTGAGTTAGGTACAGGAGAGTGGCAGGGTCACAGGACTGAGGAGAGTAGGTAAGAAGGCAGGTTGTATTCAAGTCTAAAGGAAGCACATGCAATGATTTTCACTGAAGGCAATAAATAATAAAAATAATATTTAAAATCATCCTAGACTTCCCTTTTTTATTGTGATCCCACCACGATTTATCAGCAAATTTGACAAAACAAGCATTACAAAAAAAACCAGCAACAAAACAAACAACCTGATTAAAGCTGGATTGAAGAGTTTATTATTTTTAAAACTTTCAACTATGCTTTATTACCCCTGGGCCTCTAGGGCCGAGTAGACCGTATATATCAGGCAAACCAGAATGAACCGTTCCAGGTTTTTCACTGCCTTCATCCAAGAAATAATAGCTGGCAGCATTTATAATTTAACATTGTTTCAAGGCAGACTGCACTCACATTCCCCACCTTGATACATTCCATTTAAAATCCACACCTACTGTCTTCCCTTTGTACTTTATAAAATCAGAATCTCCTTTCCGTGCTACACTGATAATGACTTCTCCGGGGCCAAACAATAAAATACCCGCTTGCAACCCACTGAACCCTGAACGCAAGCACCACCACCAGGCATTCGGCACCTTCTGAGGCACACCAAGTCAAAAACGAGCCTATAGCTTCTGAGAATTATTAGATATACATCCATGAGCAACAAACTTCCCAAAAAAATGTTTTTGAAAACACCAATTTTATCAAGGAAATCAATCTTTCACCAAATTGGACAAATCCCTATGAGAGCAAACAGCACTTGGTACCTTACAGATCTCCTTTTCTACGTCTCTCACTTAACTGTAACTGTCACGGGGTGGGGGCCTTGTCTACTTTTTCACCCACTGTGCCTAATATGCTGCATGGAATGTAACAAATACTTATAAACATTGGTTAGAAGAGCGGAAGTTGCCTAAGGTAAAAAAAAAACACCACAACAGACTGTGTGCATTTATGAAATATCCTTGGCTAAAACCATAAAAAATAAGAGAATTGTATTTGATTAGGTTCTCAAGCTAACACCTACAGGTCTTTCTATATTTATATTCATCTGGCACTCATACACCTTATTTGACTGAAAGGAAGACACAAAAGATTGCTGTCTCAATGACACTCATCTAGAAAATCCGGAGCCCGGTATTAGAATTCTGATTAAGCATCACTGTGCCTTCGCATACTAACTGTGGTTTCCTAGGAAATTCCTTGACCTTTCTAAGACTCACTTTCCTCATCTGTCTAATAGGATTACCTTAAAAGCTTCCTATGAGAACTAATATGGTGATAATAGCTACCATTAATTATTTATTATTTGCTAGAAACTGTACTAAATTCTTTGTTTATATATTTTATATTTATGTATTATATAAATATATAATCTCATTTCATTCTCACAAAAATCCTATGGTTATTCTCTCCATTCTTGATGAAGAAATGAAGGCATTTAGACATTCAGCTACTTGGCTAAAGGTCATACAGGCAGCAAGTAGCAAAACCAGGACTGAAATGCGGGTGGTCTGGCTCCAAAGCTGGTGACCCCAACCTCAATGCACAATTTGCATCTATGGGCCTGGGCTGTCTCTAACCACAGAAAAAGTGATAATATTCTTGCCTTCCGGGAGAGCTAGATGTCTGGGGTACAGAAGTGACACTTTATTAACTTAATACAGCCTATGTATCCCTTGAACTTTATATTTTATGAATGTATTCCCTACTCAGAAAAATCATATACTAAAAAAAAACTTTCTTGAAAACAAAACTGCTATAAGAGTTGACAAAACCAGCAACAAAGCTACCCTTTATGTAAAGAGTTGGGGAGGGTTTCATTTCCACTATATAGTACTAAAAGCATTATGAAATTTTATTATCATACAAAGGCCCACCCACCCAGACGCCTGTTTAATACATGCTGAAATTTCTAATATAATCATTGCATTAGCTCTTTTCTCCACTTATAAAGTCTCATCGACTGTGCCAGGAGTGCGCCCACCTCAGGGCCTTTGCACTTGCTGTTTCCCCAGCCAGGAGCCTTCCTCCCTCATTCATCCAGAGGCTCCTCCCTCACCTGCCTCCTTCAGGTCTGTGCTTAAATGCCATCTTCTCAATCGTACTCTTTAAAAACCTGCCATCCCTTCTTTTTCTCAATAACACATATTCCCATCAGATGAGACACTAGGTTGCTGTTTATTTACTTGTTGTATGGTCTGTCTACTCACCCCAGTGAGTAGCACCATGAGTGTTAGCACCATGAAGGCCAGAATGTTTGTCTCTTCCATTCCCTGCTGTTTCCCCAGCCCCTAGAAGAGTGGACCCTCATTTAATTGTTGAATGAATGAATTGACTGTGGTCTATGAAATTCTCCTAAATTGACATTTTGAAATTCCTAATTTAATATGTATCGTATTTATTTCACAGGGCCTGCTTTAGGAAAAAATGCAGAGTGACCTATACAGTATTTTAAGGAAGAGAGACTATTTGTCAAAGTATCACAATAAGTAAAAGCCGACCTTTACAAATTCATTCTTTGGCATTTCTTTTCAGAAAATGTTTTCAATTGCAAGAAGGGGTGTGTCACAGCAGGCTTATTCATTTGACCTGAGCTGGTGAAGGAGAAAGACAATGGAAGTTGAATTCAGATTGTAGGTTTCCATGTCCACAGGCCCAGCAAGTTATTTAACCTTCCTGCCCCTCAGTTTCCTAACCTATAAACGGTTGATAATTATAACATGCTTAACTTTATAAACATGTTGTGAGACTTGCATTGGTTTAAGTACGAGTGAAGCATTTGGTAGACTGTTAAAATGTAATTACATGCTAACTAAGTGTAAACTTTTGGAAGGAGTAACATAAATGTTTCTCTCAAAGTCACCACCAAAATTCCTAGTAAAAATCCAGTGAAATTTAAAGACTAGAAAAGAAAGTCAAATTTGGAAGAAAGTATAAACTTAAAAGGTCACTTAGAAAATTAACCCAGGCCAGTTTACTTGAGCTTTTACATTTTTAAGTTTTGCAGCGAAGCAAATTTGTAACAAACCTACAGAAAAACAGTGTGGTTTGGCTGCCAGTAGACATAGTTTAAGAATTTCCAGAGAAGGGCACAAAGATTTTAACACAGCACATTCTATCAGAGCAAAGCACAACAGCCCTGAGAAGCCACCAGAAAAACTCGACCGAAACAAGCATTTATTTAACTTCAAAGAACCAGTAGTGACTTGCTGGTTGGTAAGGGGGGCGGAGGGGGAATGAGTGCAACATCAAAATTCTCCTGGGGCCTTTTCTTCCCAGTTATAAAAGTTTAAGTGACAACCTTCCAGAGGCCAGTCAACCTTCTTTTAAAGGGTCTGGAGTGACTGACAGGTGTTCGGCAGTCATTCAATCCTTATGATTTGCATTACAAATCAGAGCATGTGAGGACAGAGCAGGCATGTCTGAGGCTCTGGTCCAAATCCCTCATTTTATAAAGAAAGAAACTGACACATAGGCAAATTCAATGGTTTTCCCAGCTCTCGTGTTCATTCATTAAAAATAGACACCAGAGTCTAAGTGTTTCATTTAATGTGGAAACTACTTTTTCAAGGAAAAAATAATTTTCCTCCTTAGCCCAAAGAAATTAGATACATTGGATTAATAAACAGCCCAGATCACTGTCTCAGGGTCTTTTTATCAAAGGCTGCTAAAGCTCCTTAACATTTCAACTGGGGGTTTTCATATAAGGGAAAGAAATAGGCTTTTTCTCTCTTTCAACTTGAAAATCCTGAGACTTATCAAGCTATAATTGTCTCTGTCTCGGGATAAAAGTCAGCAGACCTGTATATGTAAATGGAAGAGACTCATTCAAAATATTTTCTTACCATTATTATGACCATACATAAAATCACCCCCATATTCAAGAGGCAGACTTTGGCCCTCTTTCAGAGAGATGCTCCTGCCTACAACCGAATACATCATCCCTTTAACCTTCCAATTATTCAGTGATCGGCATCACATATACTGGAGGAGACGCCAATAAATTCAAAGGGAGATGATTTACCAATACTAACACAACTACACAAAGCAAATAATAAAACTACCATCCAGACTAATAATTTCCAAATGTCTGGGTACCGTGTTCAACTGAAAACATTTTCCTATATACTCTAAGGAAAACCTGTGCTTTGTATCAGCCATCCAGGCAGAAACTCGCACATAAGAATGAGGCTTCGGAGAAGCCAAAAATGGCTCTAAATAATCACAATTACACCTGCCAATCAACGGAGCCCACTCTGTGCTAAGCATTCCTACCACCCGTTATTCCACCTAATGCAAGTAACCCTGCCGATGGGAATTATCATCCTGGGTTTGAGAAAACAAAGTCTCACAGAGGTCAGTCGTTCGCCGAAGTTTACCCGGCTAATAGACTATAGAGCCAGGGTTTACACCCCGATGATTCTAACGCAGAAGCCAGAATTCCTTCTCCAGAAACACCATGTGGCTCTTCCCCCACCGGCCTGAAATCCACACCATTGTTTGCTCTCTTTAAATGACTTCAGGAAATGTCTTTGTTTTTTCTGAGACAGTGACCTACTCTGGCTAAGGCATTCACTCAGATGAGCATTTGTGATTAACAATTACTGTCACCCAACAAAAAGTAGACTCCGTGGGAAGAGGCCATAGGACAGGAAGGTGTTGCCTATATCAAACAAGGCAAAGAAAATTAAAGGAAGGTGGGCACAGAGGGGACGCTGGCTGGCCTCTGACAGTGTGGCAGTTGATATCCAGACGGCAGGCCACCAACCCGTCGTAGGCATCTTTTTCATATTGCGAACTAATAAAATGAATTAGAAGTTCGGCCCAAACCATTCTATTAAAAGAGCTCCTCTGAAAATACATTTGGGAAAACTCAGAAATGAATATATCTAGGCCTGTGGGTATGAAAAGACTAAAAGAACTTGCTGCTACGCCGAAAGAACAGTAAGGGACATTCAGAAATGTTGATTGCTACCATTGAAGTCTGAGGAGCTCATTCATTTGACTGATATAGTCACGCACATATTATGTGCCTGTTCCCAGATGTGATTTCCATCTACCATGTCCCCGGGCTGCATCGAGAACTCAGAAATGTCTTCATCTTTAGCCTGGACTATCTTTGGCAAGGAAATTTTTGCTTTTTTGGTTCTAGCTGGGCAAGGAAGTTGGCCTGTGACATCAGAGTTACAGGAAACAGAGTCTGTAAGACAAGGGAGGACCGTGAGGCTGAAGTAAAGTTGTTTCAGGCTGAAATGAGCTATTCCTCTCTTAATCAGAGCAAGACGCAGCGTGGGTGGGCGAAGCACCTTAATGTTCTTTGTTCGGAACACAGATTATACCTTTATGGGTACTTCCTGCTTCACTTTTAAGAGAAAAATGGGGAAAAAGCAAGTGGGTTGTAAGCATGCTGAAAAGAAAACGGATAACTTGTATTATGTTCTAAAGAGTGTATTTTAAATATCCTGTTTTCCAAAGATTCTAATTACATACAGGATTTTCAGGAATGTGTTGTTATATGAAAGCTGTATATGCTCACTTGACTAAGTACGGAGCCCAAGGAGTGTTACTGGAGATGATAAAGTTTACATGGAAATTATTCCGGAAGCAATGGCATACTGAGCAAATCTGACCTGGAGTAAATCATCTAACACCACCATTCTCTCTACGACAAAACTATTTTTAGTTATACTTGTAAAAGGGAACAAATAATAACAATGGCCAGGAAAGAAGCATAAGCAGAGACACTTTTCTTTTACTTAATATATGTAATCATGCCGACAAAAAAAGATACAGGATATTAAAGAAAGAAAGATTTCCATTCAAAAAAGGGAGCACTGGGGTTGGTAAATACACAATACAACATACAGATGATTTATTATAGAATTGTATACCTGAAACCTACAGAATTCTATTAACCAATGCCATCCCAATAAATTCAATGTTTTAAAAATGGAGAAAAGTAATGGACCAATATCCTTTATTTGAATGTATTTTTGGGATAAAGAGAGAAAAATTTATATCTATATATTACAGTAACTGAATAAGCTACTTTCAGTAAAAAGAAAATATCTGAAAAAGTTACTGTTTATGTTAACTACTAAATCATATTGATGTAATGTTTTCTCGTTCCTTCTTTAGTTTTAAAACAAACAAGAATTTAAAAAGAAAAATAAATTTTAATGATGTTATCCAAATTCAATAAAATGTCATGTGTAAACTACAATTTACACTTACGAGTAAAAATTGTACCCTTTGCAATTTGCACTCCGTCACACTGTTTCAAGTTTTAAACATACACAAAAACTCCATATGGTCACAAAGAGTGACAGAATTGAAGGAAGTAGATTTCTTCATCTGTAAAATGACAGTGCTGTCATTATTTATTTCAAATCTAGGATTTAACCACAGAAATGTATAGTTCTGTGTGGGTCAGAGAGTCAAACTAGACCTAAAATGAACTCAAACAATTGTGAACCTTTAGGAACCTACTTTCAAAATGAATGTGTACGGATCACTCACATTGGGGAAAGCCAGACCCCATGATGGCTAGCCCTGTGGACAGGCCCAAATAGCAAGGAACTGAGGCCTCCCACCAACAGCCTTCAAATGACTGAAGCTGTAGCCAACATCTTCATTGCAAACTCATGAAAGAGGCTGAGCCAGAACTGTGGTCCTAAAGCTGCTCCCAGATACTGACACTCAGATACTGTGGGAGAGAAGAAATGTTCATCATTTTTTTAAATGTTATTAACCAATGTTACCCCAATAAACTTTTTTTAAGTGAATGCGTACAGCTCAGTGTTTAAGTGGTTCTCCAAATTAACTTCCCTATAGAAACAATGTTTATAAGTAATACAAATGTGCTCATTTATAGCTTACATATACATTATTAAAACTCAACAGTAACCACAGCAGGACTTAGAACTTAGGCCAACAAAAGAGTTTTTTCAGGGAAGAGTATTTTATCGCTGACATTTGTTTAGAATTGTCATCCCGTGGTGATATTAAAAAGCAGGCCAACATTTACTGGTTTTGTTTTATATCCATACACAGACAAATCACCCTCTTTGGGTTCACCCACGACAGGCCACTCTTACTGTCCCACCCCTTGGTGGGTCATGGCCAGGGAAAAAAGAGATTTAAGTCAATTCTTGAATGAAATAAGTAATATAGACTCACTAAATGGAGAGTAGAGAATTACAACAGGTAAAAGAGCATGTGTTTAAACTATACCACCCTCTCAAGAATACCAAAGTACTGGAAAGGAATCTACATTTAAACTGCAATCTATGTCACAGATGTGGCAATTACATTAAAAATCTGTCCATGAGAATGGCTTAAACACAGATATTTTTCATATTTCAAGATGTAACTGTCAGTGTTATTTTTGACTGCCACCGTATGTGGAATAATAACTTATTCCCCTTTTCTTAAAAAGGATGCTGAGGACACAAAAGTAAACCTGTGCCTCTACAAAGGCTACAAATAAAGAGATACCCCTATTGACAGGTTTAAAAACTCAAACAGTCTCACCAGGAAAACTATGGCACCTGAGCACAGTTCCTAAGCTTGTATTTGGGCCCTTATTTCTTATTGTCACACTGGCAATCCTGCCTTAATTCCAGTAGGCTGAACCACATGGCCATTCATATCCCAAAGAACAGCCAATCAATCCGCTTGCAAAGCCTCGAGAAACCTGACGGCTGTTGGCAGCTGAATCACACCACAGGTTTGTCTGCAACGACAACTGCAGTCCTGAGAGGCTTTCAAACGTGATGTGCAGTCTGGTGCTAAGCCAAGACTGGGGTCCTGGAATCAAAAACAAGGCTGTACAATGAGACACCTTACAGACTTAGCAGTCTTGTGAGCCCCAAATATTCTGCATGGCCCTGTGTTCTCTACAGGCATTTGATTTCATTAAATTCAATCTATTTCAACCCAAGTAATAGTTACCTCTAGGCCGGGTCCTGTGCTAGACAGTGGGGACTTGGGGGGCTGGGAGGGAGGAAGGAAGTATGAATAAAAGAATTCCTGTTTCAAAATGTTCTATGTCCAAAAGGGGAGACTGCAGGAACCCTGAGATAAAGGTAACAACAGAACAGAGGCCCTGGTACAAAGGAAACACAGAGGAAATAGCCTTCTGGAGGATCAGGGGAGGTGATAAAGAGCTGCATTTAAAGAATAAACCGGAGTTCACCAGGCAAGAGGCAGGAAAATCACCTCCAGTTGTATCAGGACTTGTGAATGTCCTGTCAATTTACCTTGCCCTTGAGTACCTTTAATACTGAAGACAATACCCATCATTCTTATTTCAACTGGACGGCCACAAAGGAATCTGTAATGTCTATTTCTCTTGGCCCACAAGTGACAAAATATTTGTGAATAAATAACTCATTTGCTGAGGACTTACCCTGTGCTAGATATATCACAGTAGGTATGTTAGTCCCACAAATTCCCCTAAAAATTATGTATATTATTATCTTTACAGATGAAAACCCCTTAGTTAGATCAAGGTCACCTGGCTAGCCAATGGCTGAGCCAGATTTTGAACCAGGTTCATCTAATGCCAATGGTTCCAGTCTTAATCGCCACTCCAGAGTTCCTCTTTTGAACATCCTATGCATATCTAAACCAATCCTTTGTTTTTCTGTTTATAAGAATCTCCAGGTTGACGTAGTTATGTTCTCCTTTTGCTCTGCCATGGAACTAGAGCTAAGTTGCCCTCCCACAATCGCATCAGCCAGAGCCCCTGCTTTCGGCGCTGGCCTAGTCACAAATCACATGTTGAACTTGTATAGGGAAGTGGGAGAAAGTTTAGTTTGCAGGACATGGAGCTTTTTTTTAGCTTGGGGAGTCCCTGCTTCCAAAGATCCCCATTTTCTCTTTTTTTTTTAATATGTTTTTATTGATTTCAGAGAGAGGAAGGGAAAGGGAGAGAGAGATAGAAACATCAATGATGAGAGAGTCACTGATCGGCTGCCTCCTGCACGCCCCCTGCTGGGGATCGAGCCCGCAACCCGGGCATGTGCCCTGACCGGGAATCGAACCACGATCTCCTAAATCACAGGTTGATGCTCAACCGCTGAGCCACACCGGCTGGGAAAAGCCCCCCATTTTCTGAGTAGCAGAAGGAAGAGAAGCTCTGCAGCTGAAGTGATTCAAGAAGGAACTTGAGATAATTGAATACCTCCATGTGCTTCATTCCACTTAAAGTTCTTCCGATGAATACAATATGAAAACAGCAGAACTAGATGGACCCAGTGGACTAAACCCAAAGAAAATGTCTTTCCAAAGCTCGGAGGGCATGCAAATATTACCATTTTTTTTAGTGCTTGTATTTTTAAAAGAAATGGAAAAAATGGGCTAGGGAGGAAGAGTCCGCATAAAAACAAAGACCCACTGAACTGCTAAGGTCAAAAAGGAGAATCCTACCCTGGCCAACTCTTCCTCTGAGTTGTTTATGGCTCACCCCTGGTTTCCCAGCCCTAATTCTCTCCCACTACATCTGACCCTTGAACAACACGGGTTTGAACTGTGCAGGTCCACTTGTACACGGATTTTTTTCAATAAATATTTTCTCTTTATTATTAGATATTCTTAATAACATTTTCTTCCCTCTAGCTTTGTTGTAAAACTACAGTACATAATGCAAAATGTGTGTTTAATTGACTGTGTATATTATCCATAAGGCTTAACTGTAGGCTATTAGCAGTTAAGTTTTAGGGGAGTCAAAAGTTACATGTGAATTTTTGACTGTGTGGGAGGTCAGCGCCCCTAACCCCCATGTTGTTTGAGGGTGAACTGTACTTATAAAAGAAAATAGTACATGGTGGTCCGCTTAATTTCCCCAATCATCTGAAACAGCTCCTAAACAACTAACTCCAGGATCTTTGAATGTGGCACAATTTTCTTGCTTTTTAAGGAAATTAAATGAAATTGTGGTTGGAAAAAGAACTGGCTAAGCATTTTTTTAAAAGTTCAGAACAGTCTAAATTATGGGTTTGGACACACAAGAAAAAGAAAGTTTTGTTTTGTTTTAATCCGATTTTAAACTGAATTAGTTGAGGCTGCTGAAAAGATGAACTATATAATTACAGCAATCTACGCAGATAATACAGCTACAGCAAAGGGATACAGTCAGACTCAAGGACAGAGACTTAAAACCTTTTCTCCTGCTTTCTCCACTAACGTCATTTTTCTCTTCAGTAACAGAAAAGGGAAACATAAATATTATATTGCATATTTAATGTGCAAAAATCTCCTGACATTCCATTTAAAATTATATTTCTTACAAAATATAAATTTTATCACTTCTTGTAAAATAAATGTATCTTTTTACAGAGGAGGGGGAATTGTTCCTTAAAGGGTTACTAAATACATTTATTTACACTTAACATAGGTTTCTCACACATAAACAATCAGGCACCATTCAATGACAGGGATATAGCCTGAGAAATGCGTTGTTAGGTGATTTCGTTGCTGTGTCAACGAAACCTAGATGTATAGTATAGCCTACCGTCCTAGGATACAAGACTGTGCAGCATGTTACAGTATAAAACACCACCAGATTAAATCAAGCACAAGAGAAAATGATGCAATCAAAAAACAAGAAAACAGCCCTGGCCAGTGTGGTTCAGTTGGTTGAGCACCAAAAGGTCACCGGCTCGATTCACGATCAAGGCACATGCCCAGGTCCGATTGGGGTGCCTATGGGAGGGAACCAATTGATGTTTCTCTCTCACATCAATGTCTCTCTCTCTCTCCCCACTCCCTTCCTCTCTCTTTGAAGTCAATAAAAATATACTTTTAAAAAAGAGACCCAGAAAACACAAGATGTATGAGGCAGCTGCTGCTGATGTAACACAACATACTGTTTTACAGCAAACTTTTTTTATAAGTAGGAAGAGTGCACTGTAAAATATTGATTAATGATTTAAAGTATAATGGAGTAAATACATAAACCGGTAACAGTCATTACCAAGTAGTATGTACTGTAGATAAATATATGTGCTACACATTTATACAACCGGCAGCACAGTAGCTTTACACCAGCATCCACACAAACGCACGAGAAATGCGTCCCCATGGCTATGACATCACTAGGCAATGGGAATTTTTCAGCTCCATGATAATCCCACGGAACCACTGTAGCACATGCAGCCCGTCATTGCCTGAAACGTCGCTATGCGGCACATGACTAAACCAATGACACTCATAATACATGTAAAGGAAGGGACTAATACTGCCTTAAGACTCATTCTTATTGAAATGTCCTAAATATTAAAATAATTTTTAAGCACCGGCAGCTTGTTATTAAACACCTTAAAAAGCCACACTGAATCGAATTACTATTCCCGCTTCATCTTTGGGACTGAAGAGAATCTCAGAATGTACTAAATATCAGGGCAGGGATACAAAAATCAAATGTCCACAAGACCCAAGAGTCTCTCTCTTATGTCACACCGGCAGAACTTGGGCGTAGCTGAGCAAGCTTTAGAAGCAGAAAGCCACGCTGCCGTGAGTTTGATCATTAACTTAGAATGTCTCTCCGATGTTCAACCTGACATTAAGATAACATGAGTATTACAATGCAATGAGAACATATATGTTTTTTTAAAGTGATTTGTTTAAATGTTTTCCTTGAAAATTGAAACACAAAAGGCAATGCTAGCAACTGCAGCACACAGTGAATGTCACTTTAGGGAACAAATAACTAACTTGTTTAACAAGGAACCAGATTTCAGAGATAGTGACAGAAAACCAGATCTACTGATGCATGTTTATTCCCTCAAGGAGGGTGATTGAAGCAAAAAGATTAAGTGGGTGCCTTAAGTATTAAAATGCAACATGAAGGACATAGCTCCTTTAAAGACTTGACAATAAACTTGAACTTATCCGTCACACAGATCAGGTGTAAGACCAGGGTGTGTTTCTAAGAGCAGCAATGCTGCCGCTCAAGCACCAGGCCGGCAATATTGTTCCCACTGGCTTAAAAGACTCAGAAAGAGCTTCAGCAAGGGATTTTCAAGCGCATATGAAATGCGGTAAGGAAACAGAAAATGGGACATGGGAAACCTGAACGTACTGAAGGCAATTCACTTACCAGGAAATGCTACAAAAATAATCAGCTCGTTCAATGAAAACACAATGCAGAATTAGGTCAGCAACTCTGAAAACATGATCCAGAATGAGGTCAACAGCACAGACCTAGAAACCTCCTTCCGCCCCGACTCCGCGCGTCCTTCCCTCGGTCCCCGCTGGCTGCCTCTCCAGGGGGAGGAGCGCAGGCCCGTCCTCCCACGAGGGTGTCCCCGCGTGTAAGCCACGTGGCAACCTGTACAGAGGCCCGGCCACGGGGCCTTCGGCCTGGAGGTGGCCGTGTGGGCGCAGCTGAAAAGACCCTAAACTGTCTCCGCAAAGAACTTCTGTTGCTCACGGCCGGACCCAGAGTCAGCCCTGGAAACTTCTTCGTGGCTCCGTCACCAGAAAGTCTGCAGAGGAGGGAGAGAAGCAGGCTGCGAAACAGCTCTCCCCATTCCCTTTCAAGACTCCGGTTCCTTAGATGTTTTAAACGACAGCTCCCGGGTGGGCCACGGAGGTGGTCCCACCCGGTCCCTGTTAAGACTGGCCCCTCTGCCCTTCTCCTCTGGATTCCAGGGTCCTCTTTCTCCCTTCTCTGCAGGTGCCCGAAGCGCAGATGAATCCGGATACACTGCCACGTATGCCCCAAAGCTTCGGCTGGCCTCTGCTCTGCACCCCCACCCCATTTTCCCACTTGCTTAGTTGAGCTGGGAGTGCTGGAGATGATGTGAGGACACAAACGCACACTGAAGCGGGAATAACGGACAGGCTTCGGCCCACCCCAACTCTGCGCTCCCTCTCGCCGTGGGCCCAAACCCATCCTTCAATCCCTGTAGTCTAGGTAACATGCAGAAGGAATCTGGGGGGAGGCTGGGGGGAGAAGTTTGTTTTCCTCTTTACCCATCAATCACAACACTTGCTAGCCTCAGAAAAAGGCAAGGAAGCAGCCGGGTGACAACTCGGAACTTCTTCAAGGGCAGGACAACTGCACCCTGGCTCTGCTTTCTCCCACCCCCACCCGGGAGGGCAGGCCCAGGCCCCCTCATGCCATCTCCTCTCCAGTTTTCTAATTTTAACAAAGAAAGGAAATTCTAACACGTGTTACAACATGGATGAACCTTGAGCACATCATGCTAAATAAAAGCAGCCAGGTACCAAAGGACAAATACTTGTGAATCCACTTGCATGAGGTGCCTAGAATAGGCAAATCCACTGAGACGGAAACCAGAACAGAGGTTCCCAGGGGCTTGGGCGAGGGGGAACGTGGGGAGTTTCCATGTGAAATGATGAAAAAGTTCTAAAAAAAATGCAGACCTCAGAGATATTGCAGGTTTGGTCCCATACCACCGCCATAAAGCAAGTCAAACATTTTTTTTGCTGGTGGATGGTCTTGCCTTCAATTTGTAAAAACTGTGGCATCTGTGACACGCAATAGAGAGAAATGCAATAAAACGAGGTATGCCTGCAGACAGTGGTGATGGTTACGTGACATTGGGAATAGACTAAAGCCACTGAATTGCACACTTTAAAACGGTCAGTTTTATGTTATATATATTTAACCACAATTTTAAAACACAACAAAACAATAACAAAAAAGAAAAAAAAAATACCACCTTACACATAGCCCCCCCAGCCCCCCACCTCCCCCGTCCCACACTGACACCAGTTTTAGTCCTGGCACTTCAGTGCCTGTCTGTCTTCTCTGGTTACGGTTCCACCCAAGGAGGTCTGGCTCCCAGAGCAGAGGGACAGAAGCTCGACGGTCCTGATCTGCTGTTACAGGACAGAGCTGTGGAGGGTGGTCCTTGCGTTTTACCTGTGTCTCAGGAAGCGGGTGGACCCCATTCTTGTTACCCTGGCTCTCCCATGCTACCCCTGAGCCAAACTCCCAAGGGTTGGTCAGCGGGTGGCTGTGAATCCATATTCACTATTTGCAGGTAAGCCTTGGTGTGACACAGCCAAATCCATTCCCCGCCTTGAGTGGACTCCTCTGGACCCTTGGGAGCTGGGTAGATGCATCAGATTATTGAGCGAGCCGCTGGGAAGAGATACGGCCTCTCTACCATGTGCTTAGTGTCTCTGCAACACAAGCTATTCATTCATTAGATAGTATTCAAATGATTATGCCTTGCAGCTGTGTTGTACAGCATGGTGACTGAAGACAAACTTCTATGCGCCGGTGTGTGACCCTGGGCAGTCTCTTCGACGCCCAGTGCCTCGGGCTCCTCGCCCATAATGTGGAGATCATACTCATGCCTATCTCATACGACTCCGATGGACACTAAATGTGTTGCACAGAAAAGGTTCAGGAAAAATACTTAACACATACTGAGCGCTCAAAGTAAAGTGTTGTTCCTGTTGTTACCTGAGTCAGTCTAACACCCTCAGTCTTCACTGCTCATTGCTGACGTGTGTGACAGTTTTTATTCCCAATGTTTGACACTCTTGTCCCACAAAAATCAAGGAGTGGGGTGCAAGAAGGTGGCTTTACTTTTTATTTTATAACTCTCTCTACAGTGTTTTCACCACTTGTACTACAGTGGCCAAAATACCAGCCAGCCATCTGGCACATGCTCATCCAACCGAGTTCTCCACCTCATTAGAATTCTCAAGAAAGACGCTTTTTTAAAAAAACTAGGATCCAAAACTGTAAGCAGAAGGGAACAGAGATGAGGGGCAACATTTGAAACTCTGGTCCAGCTATTCCTGTCTCTACCCCTTTGACTTCCCAATTATGTAAACCACAAATTCCCTTTTTTGCATAGGCCAGTTTGAGGGGGGTTTCAGGCACTTGCAACTAAGATAGTCTTCACTGATAATCTTGAAAATGACATCATTAAAACAGTAGTGGAGCCCTGGCTGGGTAGCCCAGTCGCTTAGATCATCGCCCCTATGCACCAAAGTTGCTGGTTCCATCCCCGGTCAGGACAAATACAAGAATCGGCCAATCAATGCATAAAGAAGTGGAACAACAAATCGATGTTTCTCTCCCTCTCTCCCTCTCCATCTCTCTAAAATCAATGAATAAAAATTTTTTTTAAAATAGTGGAAATATTGATATCCATTTGATCTCTCTATTCCTCCAGTGTTGTTTCTGACATACTTTTAATGAAGAAGAATAAAATTAATTTCCAGCTAAATGACTGAGGAAATTATTGCACTCTGTAAATAATGAAGACTCTCTAAGGAACAACAGAAGCAGGGCTCGCTGTCTAGAATTCAAGCCAGCCTATTCATCAAAGACTTTAAGTAGCGCTGAAAGGACTGAGAGGTCCATCTCTTACAGGCACTTCTGCCATTCCCCAACACGACCCTCCCCTCGACCCCACTGCCCAAGGGTGGGGTTCATGCTCCTTCCGCTCACACCTGGGAATGCTGTCCACCTGGGGAACCTTGTCTTCCCTTGAAAGGCATTAGGCACTGCATCCTCAGTGAGGTCTTCTCCTGTCCACCCATAGCCTGAACTCCTGAGCTCCGTGGCACTCCTCTGAGCATTTATGACTTTATCATGGCTTATTTCTATGCCTGTTTTACCTGCTAGTCCTTAAAATGCTTGAGGGAAGAAACTCCCACAATCATTTCACCAAATGTAGCACCTGGCACAAACTAGGCACTCGACACAGGGTTGATGAATAACAGATGGGCTGAATCTTCTGACACAGACCTCTTTAGGCTTCCACTTGGGGGTCTCCTTGCAGACTTGACTAGTTGTGAAACCCCCTGCCCAAGTTCCCTAGAGTGAGGCCCATCTGGACCTCTGCCTTACCCTGCTTTTTGGTTTGGCTTCTGTGTCCTTTCCTCCCCTTCTCTGCCTGCTGTTCCCAAGACTCAGTTCAGACATTATGGGTCATGAAGATATTATCAAGATATGGAAGTTCCCTTTGGGATCTCCTTAATTTTTATTTCACCATCACAGATGGGGAACTATGAAGTGTGGAGAAACTTTCAAGATGTAAAATAAGAGTTACTAACTGCAGTGAATGGATACTTGAAGTATGAACACACAGAGATATACCTGCAGACACAAGACAAGCAAATCCATGTACACAGGTGCACACACAGACACATAGTCACACAAAGGCATGCAAAAGGTGCCTGAAAATCTTACAGATTTAGAAATATGCTAAGAATCACTTTTTGTGTGTGTATATAAGACAGGAGTTGTATAATTCCACCAACCAAATTATTTTCCTTCCAACAGAGATGAATGTGCTAACATTTTATTTTTCCATGTAAAACGTACACCATTCAGAAATATATTTGTTTTATAAGGAAAAGTCAGTTAACAATGTCAGAGCATTCTTCGGGAGTTAAAAAACTGTGTAGCAACAATATTAAATCAAACACCAGATCACTAAACACTCTGGCCTCAATTATATGAAGGCAGATGGGGCTTATATCTATCTGGCAAATGTTTTTCTCATTTGTTTTCATAACATCAGAAATAGACTAATTAGACTTGATTTAAAATCTCAAGTGATTTTTGGCCTCTCACTTTTTATCTAGGCTGAATCCCAATCAGAAAGTCAATGAAATATAAACATTTGGCCACCATTTTTGCTTCAAGAAAAGTTTGAGGTTCGGCAGCAGTGTCTATATGAGTATTTTCTAGCAGTTGACAAAAGCTATCTGTTTCTAACACAAAACAAGTCACTATAAAGAACTTGATGGGTCTCACCTACCTGTCCTCTTTCTCCTGATCCAGTTGTCACAGTGTCCCAGGCTTCACTGTCTGAGTTGAAGGTAATTTCTAGACATGACACCTATATGCAAATATAAATTGAAGACTAATCAAAGTTAAGTATAAAACTCAGGATTATAGAATTTCAGACTTAAAAAAGATTTATCAGTCATTTAGTTCAGTCCCAACACTTTATTAACAAACATACACAGAACGATTGTAAAGTTTGCCCAAAGTCACAGAGGTGGGGACAGAACCACTGGCCCTACATCAGATGTCAGGTCAAACATTTTCTTCCACTGTTCATACTGTTTCCCTAAAGACTAGAGTACTTGCCTTAATAATCCCCTCTCACTTGTCAACACTTATGATAAGAACAGTGGGTGCCACTTGTAAAACAATATTAGGCTCATCTCAAAAGAACGATGCTGTAGTTGTTTTAATTGGCTGTATACCACTCCCTCTCCACCATCCCCCCAAGAAAAAATATAAGCTCTCAGTTAATAAGAGCAAACTGTGACCCAATCTTTAACCTTAAGGCATGCCTGATTTTTTTTTTTTTTATGTAAAACAAAAATTGGATTTTGGGTGGTGAACACACAATATACAGATGATGTATTATAGAATTGTACTCCTGAAACCTATATAATTTTATTAACCAATGTCACCCCAATAAGTTCAATTAAAAAATAGGATTATCATAACCTTTAGCATGGGTGTGGCAGGGGGATGGGAGGGGGTGGAAACACACCAAAACATTTGTATTAATTCTTTTCATGTCCTTGGAATATCAAAATCACCTGATATCCATTCACTGTTTTATTATTAAAGGTTTGTAAACTATTCACTATTGAAATTTATTAACATCAATTTGGTACTAAAGGTGTTACCTTGTGTAAATTAAAGCAGAATTCTTACAGTCTAAAGCGCCCTCTGGTGTTCCCATGTAAAAACTTCTTTTCAGATAATGTGCTGTCCTTTCTAATAATAGCTAGGGTTGGTTTTTGGCCTGGACCATCCAGTTTGGTTTAACATTTGCCATCTTGTCTGGTTTAACATTTGCCTTGACACAGTAAACCCTTGATTTTGCAGACCTTGATTTAACGACAAAATTTCCAGTCTGTATGTCTTATGTGAAAATTAACATCCTGTTAATTTTAAAACACTTTTAATCAAGGTTGGCTTATAATTAAATTAACAGGTGTTTTTTGTTGTTGTTGTTATTAATGCACTGATATTTTTAACAAATTTTAGCAAATAGGCCATATGTTGGAAAAAACACTGTAGTAATTTTGCCAACATAAATAAACATTACATATCTACAACTATAGTCTACATATTTAAATCCAAGGGTCACGGCTCATAAACAATGTTCAGCAAATGATTAGCATGTGGTCACACTGCCTCTCACAGTAATTGGTGCTGTCGTCACTGTTGTCTCATGGCGTGACTTTCTGCAGCAGTTTTAACACAGGCCGGCTGACGTTCCGACGTGCACTAAGCCACACCCCAGCAGTGTAGCATTTGTGTACTCAGGGTAACTGGTGAGTGCATGCATTTATTAGACCTATTCAGTATAAATTTAAAATTACAGTGATACATATAGAAAACTTTTCTGTGAAATTAAACTTTTCATGCATACTTAATTTTAAATACACAAACATGTCTACCTAAGTAAAAACAGGTAAACTAATTTTTCAATTTTTTAACCTACGCATTCAGAAAACCTACTTTATTATATAATGACTTTCAACTTTACCGGACACCCCCTCACCTGAATTAGTCCATTATATCAAGGTTTTACTATATTTTCACTTTATATAGTAAATATCTGTTAAATGAAAGCTTAAAAGAAGCTGAGATGGGTTGAGCAGCCCTCCACTTTGTATTTCCAAGCTTCTGCCATAGTTTTGTCCAATACTATGTGAAGCACATGAGCAGCGCTATGGACTGAATGTGTACCCCCTAAAAGGTATGTGTTGAAGCCCTAATTCCCAATGCGGTGGTATTTGGAGGTGGGGCTTTGGAGAAGTAATTAGGTTTAGATGAGGTCATGAGGATGGAGCCCTCACAATGGGATTAGTGCCCTTTTATAAGAGGAAGAAACCAGGGCCCCACCCCCACCCCACACACACATTAAGGAAAGGCCATGTGGGGACACAAGATGACAGCCATCTGCAAACCAGGAAACAGGCTCTCACCAGACACCAAATCAACTAGCTCTTGATCTTGAACTTCCAGACTCCAGAACTGTGAGAAATATCTGTTGTTTAGGCCACTCAATCTACTTTGTTACAGCATCCTGAGCTAAGACAAGCAGCAAACAGATGTTGCACTAACAAAGGATAACCAGCAATGACCCATTTCTATTTCCCCCAATCCTTTCCAAACACAATGGAACTACCATTTCCTTTTCAGGACAGCAGGGCATTTGCTTACAAAAGAAAATGCACCCAAACAGGAGCTGTCAGGACAGGGAACCCCTCCGGCCTCTGCGAGAACACCCTGATGCCGGTGCCCTTGAGTTTACCAGTGAGGCGTGCCATGCCCATGATCAGGCCTGCAGGATATAGGGAACTGCAAAGGCACAGCTGGTGGGGTCAGTGGGAAAGGTGGGTTAGGGTATTCCAAATATTTTCAGGCAAAAGAGGCCAAGAGTGATGCCTTAGAAGCATATGGAGGTCAATCTGGACACTTGGTCATTTCTTGTATGATGTAAAACTACGACAACTGTGTTATTTCACGATGCCTTGTTATTTTTCAATAAGCTCAAATATTAAGTGCTGAATTTCTGATTCTCAAGTAAGTTGATGAATGTGAAGTTGCACAAAAGGTCAGCATTTGCCAACCCTCACAGCCATGAGGGACAAAGCTATATCAATAACCGAGTGAAAACCCCAAAACGCAAATCTGCTGAAGAAGCATGAAAGCGGACATCAAAGTGAATAGCTATTTTGAGAACCCTGTACTTGAAGTTTATGATTTATCACATGCAGCTGCAGAGGTGCTTACATAACATTTACAGCCAGTGACTGTTCTTCTAAACTGACTTTGCCAATATATATATTTTTTTCACATAAAAGTTCTTAGTTTGTTAATCCTCTCATGAAAAACCTGCACAATCACCCCATAAAGTCACTGAAGAATTTTTATCCCTCTGTTGTCCAGTCTCCAGCTCACTTTTGCCAGCACCAACACTGGCCTTGCAGCCCCCTGACTTTCTTTGCTCTGTCCTGTGCTCTGTCCTTTCGTGGTTTCCTTGAGGTCTTCCATACAGGCCGCGTCTTGTAGTTCTATGTTTGGGTTCATTTCTTTGCATAATCCAAGGAATCCTAAATCATGCCAAGGCCACTTGTCTCGACACTATCAAAATGGGTTCTGAATCCAGATACAAAGATGACATCTGCTGTGGTCTTACCCATTTTGGCTAGTGTTTCCCGAATTTCTGTTTGGGGTACTGTTACCTTCCCAGGGTGAAGGACATCAATGACCATTTGTTTCTGCTGAAGTAGACTGTTGGTCATGAACTTCCTGGTCTGGCTAGTTACTGTGTTATTCATGATGAAGGCCAATCTTCAAGCAACCAGGGAAGAAAACAACCACCTTGTCAATTTTTTATTTCAAGTTTTTGTGTTCAGCACAAAAAGTGAAGCAAAAGCTATAATGTGTTTGGTAATGAAAACAGAAGGATTTTTATAAACAGTTCAGTGTTGCTAATTTCATGGTAGTGTTATCAAAGCTTCATCTAGAAAAGTCAATTGCAAAAGTGCTTTCATTTTTTTAAACTAATTCATGAAATCAAAGCAATGCTTCTAGAAATGTAGTCTGTTTAAGATGAAACACCTGACATTATTGTGAGTCTTCTCATAAATTTGGTTTAAAAGTTCAATAGGAACTATAAAAGCATTTGTGATAATACTGCATAATTTTGGTGGAACACTGTGTCCATGGTAAAAAAAAAAAAAGTGTTACTTAAGATGTCTAATTTTAAAATTAAGATATGAAGCAGGAATGTAATTGGAATTGGTTAAAGTGTAAACGTAAGTCATAATTTCACTCAAAGAAGTTTCATTATACCAACTGAAATAAAAGCTGTTATTTATTAAAATTTACAGGTTTTGAATATGCCAAGTATTAAAGTACAACATTTTTGTAATGAAGCTGATATTTAATTAAAAAACAAAAACACATCAGCATGGCCACATTAGACTGCTCTCTTAGCTGCCCATCATTAATTGAAACTACTGAGTAAATCAATGTGTCCTATCAATGGTATTGAACTTTTTCACAAATGAGTCCTCTAGATTTGGGGTGCCTTTTTTCAATAGCAGTTAGGAAAAATAATTTTATTGATGCTTTTCTCCAGCAGGTAGACATCATAGCAACATCGTGCAATACAGGAAGCTGTTGCTAAGCAACCATTTTGGTGTTTAAAAAAACCCCAAACCTTCCTTTTAAATGTCTGCAGCACGTGAAAAATTAGATAAACTCTCCCTACAACTTTAAGCAAACTCATACAACTTATAAAAATTATGTCATCCTTTTTTCCCAATAGCAGTTAGAAATTTTAAACAAAAAAATTCAAGGAGCACCAGAAATCTTCAGCTTCTGAGGCTTTTGGAGAATTACAATTATTGAGAAACAGGAAGGAAGACACTGAAATATCCCAATCCTAGCAGAGTGAATAAATTAAATGATGGGCACTCAAGTCATGTCCAAGGTTTAATACTGAAATTCCATAATTGTTCTTTGGAATATATCCACTTGTGGGTAGAAACTTTTATAATGTCCAATGGGATGGAATAAAATTTAGGAGCGCCTTTGATTTTGTAGCATCCAGTTGGGGAAACATCAAAAGAATCACATCTGGTGGTAATTTATTTGATGAATTTTGTCTTCTAGAAATATTTGTCAAGGAAAGGTACTCTGAATGGAGGCAAAACAAAACAAAACAGTATCAAGGATTATATTTTAGGTGATTACTTATACATTTTAATACAAAAATATTATAATTGAGAATATTCTCCATTTCACAGAATTCACTCAGTTTTCACTCAGTTCTTGTAGAAAGATTATGTTTCTCAAGTAAAAATATTATGGTTTACAGAGAAGAGTTAATCGAAAGTGTCAATTTCAATTTTACTACCATAAAGTACAACTTCTAAAACAATTGTAGGCATTACAAAAAATCAAAAATAATATGTCCATACAATAAAACTAATTTTTCAGTAACTATATAAATTTTTAAATTATATAATATATAATATACATACATGATATATATTATAATATATTTTATATTGTAATATATTTATATATGTTATAATATAAATAATATATTATAGTATATAATATAATATAAAATATGTAATATATAATATGTATTATTTCAGTACTTTCTTTCCTTTTTGAAAGTGTACTGGTTTGGACAAACAGCTACCATTTACCAAGAGTTTACTATCTATCAGATACTGTGCTCAAATTGCTTTATCAATTTAATCTTGACACATACACTGAAGGGTAGGAATTACTATCTTCATTTTATCTGATGACAGTAAGTGGCAGAGTGAGGATATGCCTCCAGTCATCATGTTCTGCTGCGTCTCTCCCTATATCACAGGACACACTACTGACCCACCACAGAGAGAATGTGCTTCTAGTTAATGACCATGAATTTGGTTGCAACATGACCTCTGACCCCGTCACCCACTTGGCCAACACAGTGCATTCTTAGGACAGCTGACACATTTAGGGGGCCAGACTACAGCTGCAAACACAAGCAATTAACTGCTCCTAAAGAACCTAGGACAGTCACACTTAGCCCGTGTCTTCCAAGGCACCGGTGACTTTTGCATGTGTAATCAAATCTCTAGTTCTGCAAAATCTTTTACTTTGCATTCAGTGGTATCCTATACACAAGGGGTGATTCATAATGGAGAGCTCTCACATTAATGTGAATTAAATATGCCACATAGCAACTTTCGGGTCAATGACAGACCAAATATACAATGATGGTCCCATAAGACTATAATGGAGCTGAAAAATTCTTGCCACCTAGTGACACTGCAACTATCATAACATCACAACCTGCTTGCAAATAAATCCACGACAAAATAAGAAACAAACCACACAAACCACCATGGCCATATTTTTGGAAGAGTGACACCTCCTCAAGAAGAGCCTCAGGCGTGTCCTCCAGGAGGTGTTCCAGAGGAAGGCGCTGCTATCGTAGGAGAGGACAGCTCCACGGGCCTTACGGCCCTGAAGACCTTCCAGTGGGACAAGAGGTGGAGTGAAGACAGTGACGCTGATGATCCCGACCCTGTGTGGGCCTAGGCTAATGTGTGTGGTGTTTGTGTCTTAGTTGTTAACAATACGGTTTAAAAAGTTTCAAGAATGTAATTTTTAAAATAGATAAAAGTTTATAGAATAAAGATATAAAGAAAATACTTCTGTGCCGCTGGACAACGTGTTTATGTTTTAAGCTAAGCGTTATTACAAAGGAGTTGAAATTTTCTTAAGAACTAAAAACTTCATAAAGTAAAAACAGTTACAGTAAGCTAAGGTTAATTTATTACGGAAGGAAAATATATTTCTACAAACTTAGTGTAGCCTAAACGTACAGTGTTTATAAAACCTACACAGTGGGCAGCAGTGCCCGGGGCCTTCACATTCACGCGCCACCATCGCGTTGGCTCACCCAGAGCAACTTTCTGTCCTGCAGGCTTTATTCGTGGCACCTATACAGGTGTGCCACTTTTACCTTTTATACCATAGTTTTAGGGAACCTTTTCTATGTTTAGATACTTTTCGTTGTTACAGTTGCCAAGAGTACGCAGTACACTAACACGCTGTATGGGCTTGTGGCCTGGGCACAGCAGGCCGCCCCACAGCAGGTGGGTGGTGGGCCCTGCACCCAGGTTTGGGCGGGCGCGCCCTGTGACGTTCACACAATGACGCCCTCCTCAGAGCGTAGCCCCGCTGTGGAGTGGCACGTGATTGTATTTGACCTCAGACCTCAGCTTCGCTAAAACTACAAGTTCTTTATAAGTCCCTGGCTATCCTATAATATAAAAGATGGTACGAAAAGCAACAATCAAAGTATGATTATAACCCTGGCCGGTGTGGCTCAGTTGGTTGGGCATCGCCCTGCGCAGCGAAACGTTGCTCGTTTGATTCCCAGGCAGGAGGCAGCCGAAACATTGGCGCGCTCTCTCCCTCTCCCTTCTTCTCTCTAAAAATCAGTGAAAAAAATATTTTTTAAAAAGTATACTTACAAGTTTAGTCACTAAACTTAGCACTCGGTACATACTCTGCTGTCCTTAAGTGTCACTATTGAGGTTGGAAACTATTGAAATATGACCATGTTTAACTTAGATACTTATTTTTTTCTGATGCTTTCATTGTATTTTAATAGTTTCAATCATATTTTAGATGTACAAAAGCTTTCCCTTTTTTAAAATATAACAAAGACACTATTTGGAAAACAACAATATGTACTACCAGATAAGGAAACCATACAGGCACGCCGCCAAGATATTGTGGGTTGAGTTCCAGCCCGCCACGATAAAGCCAGTATCACAATCAAGCAAGCTGTAACTTTGGGCTAGTGAAGGGTCTTACCTCCAATCTGTAAAAACATGCACCACCTATGAAACACAATAAAATGAAGTGTGTATGCCTGTATAAAGTACAGTAGTCCCCCCTTACCCGCAGTTTTGCTTTCCTTGGTTTCAGTTATCCAAAGTCAACAACAGTCTGAAAATATTAAATTTCCTCAACCCCCGACGCTGTTCACTCCTGACAGGTACCCATCGACATCATCATGCTCAGTGATCCCAGACCACTCAAACAGATGGCCCTCCTTCTGATGGTCATCAGGTCAGTAGTAGCCCAACACTGTGTCACAATGCCTATGTCATTCACCTCACTTCACCTCATCACACAGACACTGTATCATCTCACAACACCAGAGGGAGGAGGAGTACAGTACCATAGATATTTTCAGAGAGAAACCACATTCACATAACTTTTTATTACATCACAACTGTCCTACTTTATTATTAGTTAGCGTTGCTAATCTCTTACTGTGCTTAACCTATAAATTAAACTTTATTATAGGTATGTATGTATAGGAAAAACAGTAGATGGAGGGTTCGGTACTATTTGTGGTTTAGGGCATCTGCTGGGGGTCTTGGAACATATCCCCTGTAAATAAGGGGAGAACTACTGTTCCTGTTAAGTGGATTAAACCAAGAAATGTTTTTAATTACCAAGGATAGTACAGGGTGGCCCAAAAAAATGTATGCACACTTTAATAGCTAATAGCTCAATTTTGAAAATGAAGTATATTTTAATAAACACTACCTTTATAATTATTCAAAGTGTATGTTAACATTTTGGGGGACACCCTATAGACTAAAATATTGCTTGAAGGCAAGAGGTTTGTTTTAGATTAGGTATTCCCCAAAGGGATTTTGTTTGATATATGACAAAGTCTTGATTGCAAATAGATGAGGAAGGTTCAGGCATTACTGGTATGGGAGCAGCAGGAAAGGAAGGACAGCTAATAGAGGCTGGGTTGTTAGGCCATGACTACAACCTAACTCCGCAGGCCTTACAATTATCCCACCCAAAGAGGGAGGGAGCTGGAGTAATTACACCCTAACTCTCACCAGCCACTGACTGAGTGCTGAGGGTTGCTGTTAAATTCCCCAGAATTTCCAGGTAGTCAAAGTTAGAAGTCTGAAGCCAATGAAATGAAAAGGTCTTTAAGTGGGCAGAGCACTGACAGTATAAATATATCGATATATTCTTACATCAAGTAACTATGCAAATAACATGCTAACTGCCTGCCCCCTTCCACATCAAAACAATAGTCAAGCCCGGCCAGCGTGGCTCAGCGGTTGAGCGTCAATCTATGATCCAGGAGATCGTAGTTCGATTCCTGGTCAGGGCACATGCCTGGGTTGCGGGCTCGATCCCCAGTCGGGGCCTGCAGGAGGCAGCCGATCAATGACTCTCTCATCATTGATGTTTCTACCTCTCTCTCTCCCTCTCACTTCCTCTCTCTGAAATTAATAAAGCTATATTTTTTTTTAAAAACGAAAACACAATAGTCAAAATCTAGCAGTGAGGTTTAAGTAATTATAGCCAAGGAAAATAGTTCTAAGTTTAAACATCCTTTCTCAAACAAAAAATTCCTAGAACATCAAATAATATCATTATATGAAAATAACAGAAATATTTAATTTAAACTTCTATTAGGCTTTGGGTTGCAGGATATTTTGAGAAAAATCTATGAAACTGGCCCTATTAAAATATAACAAGGATTTCTCAGCCTAATGAGATCCCAACACAGTGTGAACAAATGGTTTATTGATTGAGCTGCAGGTGAATATAAACAACTTGAAACACAATTCAGCTGTATATTTCAGTGCTTCAAAGGAAGGAAGAACTTGCCCATGGACCCCAACTGATCCTTTTTATGAAGAGAAAAATTGTAGTTTTTCATTTGGTTTTCTGTTTGTCACTTGGTAATTTAAATATAGGTTGGAGAACAGCACTGTTGCCATTTCTCACTTCTGAAATCTAATGCCCCACCCTCCTTATCACCTTTGTCCAAAAATGTCTTATATACCCAATGTTGCCTCACTGGCTTTGGAATTTTCATGCTTATGTGAATTCCCATGTGCATATATTAAAACTTGATTTTCCCTTGTTAATCTGTTAATTTAATTATTAGCTCAGCTAGAAGAACTTAGAAGGTGAGAGGAAAGCATTAATATTTTTTTAGTGAGCCCGTTTGGTGAGCCAGCCAGGAGAAGTCACTGGCTGGGACCCTGTCAGACTCTCTGGTCTCTTGTGTGCAGGGTTCAGTGGAAGTTGGAAGTGGCGAGTCTTTTTCTCTCTTCTAAATTTGGATGGGCAGGAGAAAATATTTGTGAAACTAGTTCCTTGGGCAAATGTGACTGGTGAACACTTGTTTTGCGTACTCTTGTACCGATCCCCTTCCTTCCAGAGATGGTCTGTTATCTCCGCCAGCGGGATAATGCACAGTTTGTTTTGAAAACATAACTGCCTTTGCTTGAGTGTCCAGAGCTCTGGCCCTCTGAGGCTGCCCCAAGCTCAGG
Source organism: Miniopterus schreibersii (assembly GCF_964146895.1). Taxonomy (NCBI): domain Eukaryota; kingdom Metazoa; phylum Chordata; class Mammalia; order Chiroptera; family Miniopteridae; genus Miniopterus; species Miniopterus schreibersii. Next base: position 65,887,792 of record NC_138109.1, read on the forward strand.
CAGCTGAGCACTCTGAGCGCTGCTCAAAGGAACGTAGTTTTCTCTAGATAGCAGATGGCAAGCCTGCAATCTGTTGAAGAATGTCTCACCTAGTTTTCACCTCTGTATATAACTCACCAGTTTTACATCTATCCCCCTCTGCAAAAAATGGCAAGCATTCCATGGTCATATCCCGGGTGGATATTAAAGAGTATTGGAAATAGCACACGCAGCTGTTAGCTTCTACAAATACACAATCAAAGGCATTTAAGCGCCCAGTTTGCAATGCTGGCAGCTAAAGACAAGAATAACAGTTCCCTTTTTTTGCCAAAGATAAATGCCAGATTATGCCTGAAAAAGGCGTAACTTCCTAGGCGGACAAGAACAGCACCCATGTCAATGGGACGAAAAGGATTCTGGGGAGGAGTCATAGGCCCAACTAATTGAAGGCCTTTGAAGAGGAAAACAACCTGGTTTGTTAAATTTAGAAGGCAAAATATTGACCACAACTGCTTTTAAAAATCAAGAACAAGATTTTGTGGATAAAAAAGAAGTGGTGCATATATACAATGGAATATGACACAGCCATAAAAAAGAATGAAATCTTGCCACCTGCAATAACACGGAGGGACCTAGAGGGTGTTGTGCCGAGTGAAATAAGTCAGGCAGAGGAAGACAAATGCCAGCGTATGTCACTTATATGTGGAATCTAAAAAACAAAATAAACGAACAAGTAGAATAGAAACAGACTCACAGATACAGAGAACACCCTGAAGGTTGCCACATGGGAAGGGGGGTGGGAGGCTGGGTAAAAAGATGAAGGGATTCAGAAGTACAAACTGGGATTCAGAAGTACAAAGTGGGATTAAGAAGTACAAACTGGTAGTTACAGAATACTCAGGGGGATATAAAGTACAGCATAGGGAATACAGTCAATAATATTTTTTTAAGCCAATAAAATTTAAAATAAAAAATAAAATTAAGAAAAAGATTTTAAGTATATACAACGAAATGTTAGCTCTGATTTTCTCTGGGTAATGGAATTTCAGTGATTTTTCATTTCCTTCCTCTATACTTAAGTATTACTTAATTTTCTGACATGGATATGTACTCCTTTTATTTAATTTTTTTTAAATTTGTTGATTTGAGAGAGATAGAGGAAGGAAGAGATAGAGAAAGAGAGAGAAACACTGATTTGTTGTTCCACTTACTTATGCATTTATTGGCTGGTTCTTGTATGTGCCCTGACCAGGGATCGAACCTGCAACCTTGGTGATGTACTACTTTTATAATCAAAGAAAACTGTATAAGCTATTTGACTTTGAAAAAATGAGGGAAAGACAAAATAAGTAGAGAAAAGATATAAAAAGAAAGGAGAGAAAAGGGGGAAAAAGAATGTAAACTAATTCCTTCATTCAATCATTTGACAAAGAAGTCTTTAGTCAGACACCATGCCAGGGCAAATAATTATAGATCGTGGTTGTTGTTATGGAAACAAATAAAGGGCTTAGACAAGGGGCAGAGAGTACTATGCATAGAGTAGTCAGAGAAAGCCTGTCAGAAGAAATACTTAAGCTAAGCTCCCAAAGAATCAAAGCTAACCCTATAAAAATGGTGGGAAAATAGCATGTGCTAAGGCCCTGATGCAGAAACACCTTAATGACTTCAAGCTGACCCCTGCAGCTAGAATTCAGAAAGAGGCAGAGTGGGATAAAACTGGGGGGTAGGCGTGGGGGGGAGGGGGGAGTTAGAGAGAGAAGCATGTGCCAATCCAAAACCCAAGATAAGGAATTTATATTTTAATCTCAATACAATGGAAGCCATTGAGGTCTTTAAAGGTCATGTGATTCACATTTCAAGTTGATCACACTCACTGCCCAGTGGATTAAGTGGAGAAGGGGAGCAGATTGTTATAGTAATAGTAGCACTACTGCCATTTTCACCCCTGCACTTGCAAACCCCCCAAATCCTTGCAGCCTTACATCCTGCCCTCCTGGCAACACTGCCCGGCAAAGGCCTTAGACACTTTTCGGTGTTTGCTCAGCTCCCAGACAACCCTACAACCTTCATCCCAAACCCATAAACCTGTCCAAACCAATGGCCTCACTCTCTAGTGACCTCACCACACACACCTCACCTGCCCTTGCAGTTTCCATCTGCAGCCCTCTACGGCACTAAGCCTGATTCTCATAACCACCTTCTCTTTTATTCCTCTACTTAACTCCTACAGTACTTCAAACACATGCCACCTTGAGTGTTCCTGGTCCTAGATGTCACTGTGTTTTCTTGGCAGATTATTTTCTTTCATGGAATTGTAAAATGCCTGCAGTTGAAAAGGACTTGAGAGACTTTCGGGTTCAACCTGCAGGTTTTTATGGCAAGGCAACAGTCTGGCATGATTAGAAAGTCTCAAAGGCTAGAGTTCCTGACTATCTATTTAGAGTTCCTTGCATAATTTTAAACCAATTTTTTTTTAAAAGAACACTTACAAAGTGCTTCACGTTTTACAAACCGCTTCTACATACCATCTCATAGAATCGTTGCAGCCCCCAAGTAACAGATACTATGAAGTTGAGAGAGTGGCTAAGCCACAGGTCTTCAGGCTCCAAGTACAGTAAGCGTTAACTACAAAAATGTCCCTATAGTTAGATGGAGTTAGTCCAGGGGCATCAAAGTTACAGGTTTCCTATTTCTGCTCATTATTGGTTAATTATACCTTTGTATACCTGTGTATTACAGATTGTTTACTGTGGTTAAGGAGGGACTGTATCTAATACTGGGGGTTTATTGGAATGAGGGTGAGGGCTTCTGGGCAGGAGAGAAATGTTAAAGAACAAAGAAAATTAAGAAAAGGGATGCAAACTTTGCCAAGTTTATGATTTGACATAGGGTTGGATATGAATGACGACTCAATGCCATCTGGCAAGTGCCGTTGTCAGAAGATGCTCTCTTAAACTGGATTTCTTATTTTAAGTAAAAGTTAACATAGCACAATGCCAATATAGTAAAAGAATGGTTTCATGGACTTCATTATTAAAATATTTGTCCATGTTTTGATTTTTTGGGGGGGGAGGCAGCAAAAGTTATACTCAGAAACTGTGTCTTTGCCATCAATTTATTTAGCAGAAGTTCATGGTGGAAATGATAATCATTTCACAAGCCAATAGTATACAAGATAATGCTTCTTACTAAGTAAAATAAAGAAATAGAATACTCCAGCCTGGCTGGTGTGGCTCAGCTGCTGAGCGTTGACCCAGGAACCAAGAGGTCATAGGTTCGATTCCCAGTCAGGGCACATGCCCAGGTTGTAGGCTCGATCCCCAGTAGGGGGCGTGCAGGAGGCAGCTAGTCAATGATGTTTCTCTCTCTCCCTCTCCCTTCCTCTCTCTCTAAAAATCAATAAACAAATATTTTATAATAAGAGATAACATACTCCAAATAAATGACATATTAATCACACTATTGTTTCAGGTAAGGAGAGATGAGAGAAATAAAGTCCAAATTTATTACCTTTTTACGCAAGCAGGTACTCAGGAGAATCGTCAATTAACCAAGCGCTGATTTCCAACTGCCAGGGCAGAAGTAAAAGTCCCTTGTTGCTAGAGCATGTTGCTAGGGAACGAAGACTCTAACATTGGTAGGGGGTCTGATCTCTTTCACAGGGCCACTGCATGGTTTGTCACCACTATCTTTGAGCATTGTCTTGCTAAGACAGGAGCAAATGCTCCAAGGGTATCCAAAGAGTTTTTATGTTAGAGGAGAGTCATCTCACCCAAACCAAAACTCTCAAACAGTCCTCACAAACTCTCAATATTTGTAGTTCTAAATGTCCCCTTGCCATAGTTGCTTCTCCACATGTTCTCTATCTGCTGACTGCTTATCAGCAACAACAGAGGTAGAATAATGACATCCTAGTGCGACTTACTTCATATTTACATCAGAACAACTTTCTTTGTCTTTGTCCTAAGTAAGTGGATTAAAACAACTTGAATCATAAACAAGTGGGTTTGAAAAATATTAAAGTAATACACAGAACTATGTACAAATTGGATTATTTGTACTATATTTTTTCAGTACATTTGAGGTTTAGAGTTTCAAATCCAATGTCAAAAAATTCTAAGTGACAAAATAATATGTCCTTGGTTGCTCTGCAGGATACAAAAGAGATTACTGCTTCAGGGTAAATATATTTTGGAATGCGCCGCATCTCATGCTACAATTAGTTCTATTCTTGTTCTGAACGTGGAAAGGGGTGAGGGGCCCTGCATAACTGACACTCAGCTGCAGCAGCTGATGCAAGCTGGGCACCCAACACTTACCCAGGAGAAATAGTTCACTCTTGCCCTCAGGGCCCAACAGAGCCAGGCTAACAGAACATTTATGCAAGAATTAGTGCCTCCTTGCTCTTTAATTTGCTTTTACTTTGATGTACGCAAACCTTGTTTTCCAAAGGTCAAACCCATTCTTGTCACATCCCCTTAGGGTATTTAAGGACAGTTACTTAAGTGTGTTGTGAAACCTCTCAAGTGCGAATGAAAAAAATCTACACTTACCTCAAAGGCCAAGTAAGTAAGATTATAGTTCATTCCCTTTATGAACAGTTGCTAAACTAAGAGGACTCTTATAGATCTTTTAAGTGAAAGCACAGAGTGATGTAATTATTAGGATTCTCTTAATATTATCCATTGGACTTGGAGAAATGGCTCTAACAAACCAAGCAAACAACACTACTTGTTTTTGTTTTGTTTTGTTTTGTTTTGTTTGTCAAAGATAAAACTGTATTTAAGCCCAAAGACCTAGAAGCAGAACCAAGGGCGGCGGCAACACACATAATCCAGGAGTCAGGAGATTCTTCATGGCACATGTAGGGAAAAGCAGTCTTGTATGCAGTTTTTCAACCTCCGCTTGCCACTTAAGAATGGGCTGGAAACAGGGCTATTGCCCCATGTGGAAGTATCTTTCCCTGTTTCAGGCTCGACGTGTACGCCTTTGTTCTGCTTAAGTGTGTGTGTCAATGGCCCTAAGGCACACCCTCAGCTTTTTGCAAGTCAGACCCCATGTGGAAGGGATCAGGTCCTCCTGCTGTGAGACAGGAGGGCATGTAAGGCCAACTGCACCCACTGGCCACGGGAGACAGAGGCCCACTACTGGAGCCGAACTTGCTCTGTCTCTTTTATATTTTACTTTATTTTTTTACTTTTTTATTGAATTTATTGTGGTGACATTAGGCTAAGAAAGAATGTCTAAAATAGCAAGTGGTCCACTGAAAATAATCATGTAAAATGCACATCTCTCTCATACCATCAACTCTGAACACATTTCAGGACATCCTCTGCGTTACTGCATTCCATCCAGTTCACGCTCCTCGCCCATTAAGCCACCCAAGTTGTGACATGTGGAATCTGGCTTAGCTCAGTTGAATGCTGTGAGCCTGGTGGCATAGAGAAGTCAATAAAATACCTCACCCTGCATACCTCTCATACCTATCCAGAGACCCCAAGATTGTGGTTCACAAATATACAGAAAGCTTACAGTGCGCGACCTCAGCCTGGGGGCTGTGCGCCTCAGAGTGAACTGGCATCTGGAGGTGCTGTCACCTTTTCCGACACTGTGCTCCATGTAAGTAGCCAATGCTTAAGATCAGGGAAAATGGCTAGTCGAAGGTGATAAGAATGCATTGCTAAGATCACCCTTTCCCAACTTTTTAAAGCACTGAATGGTGCTTTTGTACACAGGACTTGAAGCTCTACGAATTCTTGGAACTGAGTAATGTTTGTATTTGTGTTATTTTCATTTCTTTGGGTCAATGCACTGAAACTGTCTTTATATTTAAGATTCAGATGAAAGCAGAAAATAAAAAGTGTTTTAGAAATCCAAAATAAGTAACAGTACTCAAATGTCACACGTCTGCTTTCTTAAAAATCAAGTTTTACATAAAAAGCATTTTATTTGCCATTGACTTAACACAAGGTGCTGGGAGCTCAGTGCAATAAGCTTGTATTTTTAGGCAGTTTCTGATTCTTAGATGTATATTTTACAACCAACAAGAATGACAATCATTATGGGTAACTTTCTCCATCACTAATATATCCCTAAGATAAAAGAAAACATGCCGTGGCCGGGTGGCTCAGTTGGTTGTAGCATCATCCTGTACACCAAAAGGTCACAGGTTCCATCCCCAGCTGGGGCACATAAGGGAGGCAACTGATCATTGTTTCTCTCTCACATTGATGTTTCTCTCTCTCTCTCCCTCTTTCCCTTCCTCTCTGTCTTAAAATCAATAAACACATATCCTTGGGTGGGGATTAAAAAGAAAAGAATACATGCTACAGTACTGACTATATTAAACTCCAATAAAAAATAATTAGAAAAACAATTCAGAATAATGTCTGTATAAAAGCAAACAACTGAACTAGCTTTCATAAGTCACTCAGTCCCTTTACCAATCCATTAGGCTAGCAATGAAATTAATGTACCTTCAGTGGGCACCTCCCAGATAGGGGTTATGGCTCTGAGGAGAGCTTTCTTTTGGCTCTGAGAAAGCAGAAGTCAAAAGCCAGAGCAAGAAACCAGTGACACCGCATCCGCCATTAAATAGGCACATGGCAATTGACCCTAAAGGCTTTGTCACTTGAGCCTTCCATCCAAATTGACTACAAACAAAACATTCTGAGGATTTGATAGCTAAACCTTAAAGTGCAGCCACTGTCGCACTTCCACCAAAAGGAGAGGGTGGTGCTGAGCCTCCCAATACCTTCCCAAGGCCTTAGAACCCAGGAAGAGTACAGCAAATTTAGATAAAATTGACAAATCTCATAAAAAAAGTGCTAAAGATCTTGGCCCTGGCCGGTGTTGCTCAGTGGTTAGAGTGTTGGCCTACGCACCGAAGGGTCGTGAGTTCCATTCCTTGTCAAGAGCATATACCTGGGCTGCAGGTTCAATCCCCAGCCCCTGCCAGGGCGCGTGCAAGTGCTGGAGGCAACCAACCTATGTGTCTCTCTCACATTTATGTTTCTCTCTCTCTCCCCCCGCCCCTTCCACTCTTTCTAAAAATCAATGGAAAAAAGATCCTTGGGTAAGGATTACCACCAACAACAAAAGTGTTAAAGATCTTGGCTTCCACATCTCTATAAGAAATTGGAGAGATTAAAAAAGCAAGTTAAATAAAACAATATGGTTCCACTACATCCTCAGAAAACTTTTTCTGAATGGCAAAGTAAAAAAAATAATAATAATAAAAAAATCTTAAATACAAGGAAAATACATTTAAATATCAGAAAACCTGGAAAATATATTTTTTTAAAATTGTGGATAGCACTTACAAAAGAAATAGAACTCTGAAAGCTCAATATATGGTGTTCTGGGACAGTGCAAGTTTTAGATGACTTAAACATCATTTACTCCTTCAAATGTTATAATAAGCAAGATATACTTCAACCTGTTTCTTATATTTTAAAATTATGTTAAAGATCTATAGCCCAAAATAGCTAGCAGCATGCTGCTCTGATTTCCTGGAATTACAGGTCAACAAGGCTAGAAAGATATTCAAGATGATTTGTTTCAACACCTATTTATAGATGTGTGTCCTGAGACCCAGACAGCATGAAGGTCATGCAGTGGCCATCTGCAAACTACAACCCTGATTTCTTCATTCTTAGTTTAATTTACTGAATCCTGGTTGTGATTTATAATGACAATAGTTCAAAAGATGTTGAGATTGGTTGCAGCAGTCATTCCATGAATAGTTTGCTACCGGATGTGATGAAAAATAACCAAAATGGAGAATCAAGATAATGATACAGAAACATTCCCCCCTAAAAGATACTCTCGGTCTCTCAATAAGCAAAAAAAATCATATCACTCTTTTTGCCCCAAATTGTCAAATGTGTTACCTAAATTCTTCATTTCCCTTTAATACTAAAGCCTAAATTAGAAACATTTTCTTCCTTAAAAGAAAACACCTTATTAGCAGGTTTGTAACGTAAGTTTACAGATAAGCCCCAAATGTCAGTGGCTTAAAACAAAAAGGGTTTTCTCACTCATGCTATGTCTATTCTGGTTCAGCAGGGGGCACTGCATGTCATTACGGTTCAGGGACACAGGCCAATGGAGAGCTACCACAGACAGATCCCCAGAGGGTCTCATATCATGGATTAAACACTCCCCCTTAGAAGTGACACACAATTCTGCTCAAAAATCATTGGTAAAACTGGTCACATAGTCCCATCCAACCACATGAGGGTCAGGAAATGCAATATGGAAGGCAGAAAGCCAGAAATATATGGAGAACAGCATGACTACATACCCTATATTTCTGAAACATGAAAAACTGGACATTGACCTTTGATTAAATACACAAGTTTAAGTGCCTAAATTTTTTTTATCATAAGCAGAAAGAAGCTAAAAAGAATGTCACTAAGAATCAAGAACCTTCATCAATAGCCTTTGTTCAACCACCAGATAACCAATGACCCCTGGCAAGTCGCATCTGATTTCTCATTTGTAAATAACAGGTGAGAAAGGATGACTAGTTCTAAGGTCCCATCTAGCCTTATAAGACCTACAATCCTAACTTACTGAGTTTCTGAGTATGTACTGGAGGTCTCACTGGTTGCGTTAGCAATGATAAAATACAGATGTATTCTCTTGAAAAAGCAGTATTCAAATCTTATTCTCAAAAAGCCAAACAAAAGTGGTGCTTACTTGGTTGTTGTTTTTCTTTTTCTTTTTTGGTGCTTTTTTGTTGTTGTTTTGTTTTTTCACAGAAGTAGAAAAACTTACTTTGTTCAAGGAATTACGGCATGTAGCTTGCATAGGGCCTGTTCCAAAGAATTCTATGGTAATATCTAAAAGTAGCTTCTCTAATCAAAGAAAAAGTCTTCTGTTCATTCTGGACCTGACTATGTTTCACCACCTTAGATGCACACTCTAATTTATTTCTTTCTGTTTATATTTGTCCTTTTTCTTATAGGGTTGAAGATTCTACAAGGCAATAATGTAGCATTATCTTTTCTCTTACAGGGACTGGCCCATACATTTTGCCTAAACTAAGGTCATTTTGTTCAACCTGGTGAAGAGATATGGACACTCATATTTACTCCTGATCATTAAACATAATCTTAACAGAAAAAAATTATCTTATGTAATATGGAAAAAGAACAGTATAAGCTCCTCTTTGAGAAAGGAAAATGTGAAACTAGAAATATGACTCCCTTTGAAAAGGGAACCTGTTTCAATAAAAGGTAGATCATATAGCAAATCACCTAAACCCAAAATACTTTATTTAGGTAATATGTTATTAAATATCTTGATCTGTGCTTTTAAGGACCTGAATTTGGGGCAGGGTAGTGCTTAATGAATGGAGTCCTAGGTAGCTACTGGTCAACTATGGTGGATGGGCTCAACTAAAGTTAAAATTAACTATGCTCTTTTCTCTTCCACAAATGATAGATTCCGCCTTGGGTTTCTTTTCCAACTATCCAATGTAAGGAAAACACACTCTTGCTTTCTTGTTTCCTGATCTACCCATCTACAAAAGTAAACTTTTATATTTGTATAAACCTCAAGAATTGTGAAATTATGCTTCAAAGTTATTATCCATGACCAGAATTGGAGATGATGCCAAGTTACATATCACTTCAGAAATATATGAATGTAAAATAAACTTCATGGGTTTTTAAAAGTTATTTTCCAGCCTACAGTTCAGTCTTGGTCCCATGGACACTGTACACACTTCAGTGTGGCTTCAGCATTGAACCAAGCAGCTCTGTCTGCTCTCCCCCTGCTGCAGCTGTTTGCAACTAACTTGAATTATTCTCATTAAAGAGCTCCTCACAATCTCTGGACCCAAGACACAGTACAGAGCATTGTTCATTCATCTACATTATAAAAAAAACACAGAGATTTGTTTTGAAAATAAAGATCTACCTAAAGCCCCAAGTCATTAAATCAGAAACTAAATTGCAAGTTGATGGTGGTGAAATATGAGCTCAGAAAGAACTGGAAAAACAGAATCATTAAGGTTTAAATTTTCTAACTACCCAAGTTAACCAAGGCAATCTTAAATTGGAAGCATTTTTCTTCCTTTCAACAAAACTCTTTCATCCATACAATTTTAAGGAGTTAGACTAGAGAAATGATTCTTAACCTGAAAACCACACGAGATTACCTAGGAAACTTTTCCAAACACACATACTCATCCACACCCCAAACCTACTAAATAAGAAGGCAGTATGTATATTTTGAAACCGTTCCACAAAAGGATTCTGTTATATACCTTTAGTTTGTAAATTCTAATCTCTGAAGGCCCTTCTGGTTCTAAGTGCTACATTAATAAATGGAGCCAGTGAGAAAAGAGCTCTACAAGCAATAATGATTTATTGATTACATGGTGGCATCGAGGTGAAAGAACTGCACATGGTCTCCTTCTAGTAGTACAGCTGTTGAGACGGCTTTAATATTAGATTGGTGTTTCACAGATAGTCTTGTATAGAGAAGGGGAATAAATATGCATTGGCCCAAGCTCAAATTATTACTTCTTCATTAGTATCTGGATAACTAAACTTGCAACCTTGGTTTTTCCATGCATAAAATGAGAATAAAAGTCCCTCTGTCACTTGCTCACAGTGCCTCATGCAGAGATTGAACAAAAAAAGGGGGGGCGGGTGTTTCTGGGTAAATGTTACTTCCAAACCCACCATACTGCCCCTGCTTCTTCCTCACTTCTCTAAAGATAATCCTTTTCAGCCCGGCCAGTGTGGCTCAGAGGTTGTGCATGGACCTATGATGGAGGAGATCCAGGTTTGATTCTGGGTCAGGGCACATGCCCGGGTTTCGGGCTTGATCCCCAGTAGGGGGCGTGCAGGAGGCAGCTGATCAATGACTCTCATCATTGATGTTTCTCTCTCTCTCCCTCTCCCTTCCTCTCTCTGAAACTGATAAAGACATATTTAAATTTTTAAAAAGTCTTTTCCTGTGTTTTAAAAGGCTATTTTCATTATAAAACATTTTGATTTAAAGAGAGAACTGTGAAGTCTTCATTATTCATGCAAGTGTCACAGATAGATGAAACAGTATACTCAATGATCCACAAACCTCAGTTTATCTATTACTATTTCTTAGACCACACACCTCACTTTAGTCATTTCTATCTCCCTGACAAAGCCTCCACTTTTCTAAATACAGCAGGTCCTGGAATAATGACATTCAACATTGTTTCATTATAACATTGATGAATTGCCATAGGAACTTAACTCATTTATACCTATGGCAACGATTTTCAACCTTTTTCATCCCAAGGCACACATAAACTAATTACTAGAATTCTGCAGGACACCAAAAAATATATTTTTTGCAGATCTAACAACAACAAAAAAATTTTGATTCATTCACACCGGACAGCTACTATTGTGTTAGCTGCTGTCATTTTTTTACCTGACAGTGTAAGGGGAAAGAGGTCAGTGCCCCTAAGTAGTCAGGTATTGCATACAGTATTTTAAAAATTCTTGCAGCTCACTGGTTGAAAATTGCTGACCTACGGTAAGATGGTAAAATGGTTTCTTTAAGTTGCAGAACCTATGGAGAATGTTAAGTGAGGATCTACTGTATAAGGCCCTAGGCAAGTCACTTTATCTTGTGGGCCTTAGTTATGTAAAGCAGTTACGCTAATATCTTCGCCATTGCACCATCTGCTTCACAGGATGTTGTGAGACCCAAATGAGAATGAATATCAAATTTATTGGTGTATATTTAACATTATGCAAACATAAGGCTTTTCAGATGTGACACATTTGACTTCCTTTTACTCTCACTTTCTTTCTCCATTCCCATATTATAAGGGAGACGATAGAAACAAAAACAAAACCAGCCAAATGTGGAGAAAGTATATGTGCCTGATGAATAAGTCGATTTGTAACCACGATATCATACACAAGTTCCACCTCAATAATGGACAGACCATTCGCTTGTTATATATGCATTTCACTTTAGTAAATCACGTACTCAGGCTTTTTTATTTCCTACAACCTCTCTAATGTATTCATTGCTGTGTTCTATGGAATCATAATTAAACATATATATTTAAGACTTTATATTTTAAATGTTTTCCAATAATTGAAAAACAGTAAGAAAAATAAATAACAAAGGTGAAATTTTATAAAATAAGCAAATTTTAATATAGGGAGCTATTTAACATAGAGGGCAAAGCATACCAGAATTACTAAAGACAACAGAGAATACTGTGGCCCAGAAATCCCTAATACATTTTAAGATTTGCCCATTTAAGCCTGGTTGATTTGGGGATTCTTGTATCACCTGACATGTCACACCACACATCTTATTTTTTAATTAAAAGAAATAACAAATTTTCACAATAATTTTGCAAAATCCTTTAAAATTGAGAGTGCATGAAACCAGGGCAGACAGTTATTACATTGCCAACAGAGGGTGCGGTCCCAGAGTTTTCCACTGACGCCTCTACAAGGCTTCTTCAGGCACTTAACATTTCTGTTGTGTCTGAGTTGACTTTTCCCATATCCTAGCAATGAAGATCATTCAGCTCACTTAATGCCTGTTGCCTAAAGCAGTGCTCCACAGTCTAGCAACAGACATAGGTTCCAGTTTCCTTCTTTCAACCAACGATTTTACAAATCCTGATTCTGGCAAGCATCAAGTAATAAAATCAGATATTTAATTTAATTTACTACTCTGTCAGTAATTTCTATTTTATTTATGCTTCAAAAAGTATTACTTTTGGCCCTAGTCCATTTGGTTCAGTGGTTAGAGCGTCAGTCCTCGGACTAAAGGGTCCCAGGTTCGATTCCAGCCCCAGTTGTAGGCTTGTTCCTGGGCCTCGGTCAGGATGTGTGTGGGAGGTAACCAATCGATGCGTCTCTCTCACATGGATGTTTCTCTCTCTTCCACTCTCTCTGAAAAGCAATGGAAAAAATATCCTCAGGTGAGGATTAACAATGAGAAAAGGAAAATATAATATGCCCAGGTCACACCACTTCTACCACTTTGGCTCTCACCACAACTCTAAAGGAAATCCACATGGTATATTTAGCAGGGCACTAGAGCAACACAGCATCCCCTCAGGATCCTAGGGGCACAGCAGGGTTTCCTCCAGATATAATGACCTAATGCTGGTGATCTATGAACTTGGTGGGCATTTAAATCTTATTTCTCTCAATCCCATCTCTTGGTGGGATGGTGCTGAGGGGAACAGGGGTTGGAGAGGTGGAGAGCCTCTACTCCACCCCCATCCCTGGGGATCTTTCACCTACAGATCCATCTTTGCAGGTTACTTATGGCTCTTGCCTCAGTTGATCCTGCTGGGGTCCAGGTGGCCCTTTGCACGTGACCTGAGGTGAGCCCTGGCTAGCTCACTCTCCATGTGGTCTACCTTTGGTCCTCTGTGCTATCAAACTCTGGAACATTGCAGCTGTATTCCTTTTGACCCACCATCAGAGAACCTAGCCGGCCAGTCTCTTGTCCTTTAGATTTCTCAAGCATGACTCTCTGATCCACGGTGCCTCTGAGTCTGTAGGGCATACCCATTGAACACTAAAAGTGGTCTGCACGAAACCCCTTCCTCCAGACTTGAGAGGAAGGAGCAAGTGCCTCACACCCTCTCTCACGGTGGCCAGAGGGGGCACTCAAGCCCACCACCAACTCTCTAAATACTGGCCTCTAATCATTCTTTTCTTGGTCTCTCCAGCCTGTTTTATCAGCTGGAGGTGGGAGGTGAGCTAAACTGGTTCCCCTGAACTTCTTTTCCAGTCTGCACTGTGGAATTCCACCTGACTTTGGGACGTGCCCCTGTTGTCTCCAGCCACAGCTAAAATTGAAAACTAAGAAGGTTCCATTTTAACATCCTGTTATACGTGTACTCATATTCCTATCAATTGGTTCGTTTTTAATTTTTTCCCCAGTAGGAAATACACAGGTTCTATTGGTTCACAAACTCTGGCAAGCGGGGTTTGAACTCCCAATGGTTAAATAATTGCAGAAACTAAGGTTTGAAGACCAACCATGAGGGATGAAAGGACTACAGCTGAGGTGGGGTGTTGGGGGGAGGTGAGGGACTAGAAGCATACAGGAGCAAGAGTCAAAGATACAGTCCGAGTTGCCAACCTATAAAGCCTCCTGCACACAGAGCAGAGCCCATGAGTGTTTATTCTGCCAGCCCTGCTCCTCCTCTGGGACTGCACCACGTAGCATAGTCACCCTGAGAGTTATCTTTGATTCCTCCCCCCTCTCACCTGCCAGATCCAATCAGTCACCAAGTCCCATTAATGCTATTTATAAAATATCCTTCCTCTCTAGCCCCTCCTCCCATCTCCTCTGCCACTGTTTTCATTTAGGTCCTCATTGACTCTTACCTGTGTTTTTAAGATAGGAGAGTGGAACATACTTATATGCTAATGGAAGAGTCCACAGAGAAGAAGAGATTGAAAATATTTGAGAAAAGACCTCTGGTGAAGCCTGACCCTTAAAAGGAGAAGGAGAGATGGAACCTTTAACCCAGGAAAAAAAGATACATCTTGGACAGGAAAAGAAAAGCTTCACTATCTGAGATACTGACTTTCTCATAGAGTTAAATTTACTCAGCTTTTTAATGTTAATATTTTCTTCCTTTTCTGAAACAAATTAAGAATAGATGGTAGTATTTTTGCTATTGTTGTTAATCTTTACCCGAGGATATTTTTTTCCATTGATTTTTTTAGAGAGAGTGGAAGGGAGGGAGGAGGGGGGAGAGAAAGGGAGGAGAGAGAGAGAGGGGGAGAGAGGGAGAGGGGGAGAGAGAGAGAGAAACATCAATGTGAGAGAGACACATCCCCGACCAGTTGCCTAATGCATGCACCCCGACTGGGGATAGGGCTGAAGATGGAACTTGCAACCCAGGTATGTGCCCTTGACCTGGAATCGAACCTGAGACCCTTTGGTGCATGGGCCAACACTCTAACCATCGAGCGACACCAGCCAGGACAAGATGGTAATATTTTTAATGTCCTTATTTGAAAAATAATTAAACTTGGCAAATTTTCAGTCCCTAAATTTTTCAATTTTATTTTGCTATTTCGTCGAGTCCAAATCCAATTCTGCAATCCTGAGTATCTGCCTAGCTATTGACTTATCTCTCCTATCTTTTCCCTTTCTCCTAAGGGCTAAACTTTTTATTGGCTGTTTACACTTTCCTGTCTCCCTTACTCTCATTAATCATTGCACTGCAGTCTTCCTTCCAGCCCTGTGTTTCTTCTAAAACTTCCTGTGGCTGAGGTCACACTAATCTAATTGCCAAACCCAGTGTAACTTCACTGTCCTCATGACGCTAATGAGCGTTCCTTTCATCTTAAATTTCTAAATTCCCTGTGATTGTCTATGTCCCTCTCTCCTGATCTTTGTCCTTCCCTCTGTCCACTCCTTCTCAGTCTCCTTCTGCTGGCCTTTCCTCTGTGTCCTCAGTTTCATTGTTGACGGCCTTGCTCCCCACTCTCCAGGAGCCATCTCATCTCTGCCTTCTACCACCATCTGTGTTCTGACAATTCCTATATAATTACCTCATGAAATATGTATCACTCTATGAGATAAATATTACCTTTTCCAGGTGAAGGAAACGAGGCTAAGAAAACTAAAGTAATTTGCAAAGTTTCCATGATTAGTGGTAAGAAACACATTTAACCCACAGCCATCCAAATCCTAAGGCCATGGCCCTTTGACTCTAAAGTAACAGTGTTAAAGATGAAAAAAGGTAATGTATAAAAATGTTTAAAAACTGAAATAAAGGTTTCTATTTTAATGAATTTCTGACATTGCATAATAAAGAAAACTTTGTAAAGAGCCAAAGTTTCCTTCTATAATACCATCTGTCTCTTGCTCTCTCCCTTCTCTCTGAGGTGGTCAAGTAAACCACAGCACATTTCAACTTTTCCCTTCTCCTTTCACTGTTCTAGGATTCAACCAAGGATCCACACATATGTACAGGACACAGTTCAACTCTGGATTTTGGACTAATAGGGATTACTTCTCCAAGGTAGAACAAATAAACAAAAAATACTATGCATATGAAGAGACCGTATTTCAAAAGGAGACCCTTCTAATGAATTACCATAGATGGCCGTTATTTCTACTAAAATAAAGTTGCACAATAAAAACTTTTATGGATCTTCTATTTAGTGGATTCAATAAAAAGCAAAAGGATATCATCACTATGAAGCCAAAGGAGGTGAGCATAAAGCAGGAGGAATCTGAGATTAGGAAAGACAACTTAGGTACTAAAAATATTATTGCCAAATAAAAAGTTGCAATGGAGACAGTGAGTAACAGATTGGAAACAACTGAAAATCTAATCAAAGTAGATGATAAGTTTGAGAAATTCTATTGTTTAGAGAAAAGGCAAAACGATTGCATTTATTAAATAAAAGATGATATAGGAGATAAATACATAAATGTGTGCCAATTGTAAAAAGAAAAATATCAATAAAGAATAATCAGAAAAAACAGTTGACTGTTGAGATTAAAAAGTTTAACTCTTCAAATCGAAACTACTCAGAGAGTGCCAGGAAAAATTAATAAAACAGATTATCACCATGAGATAGTCTGGTTAAAAAAAATTAGTATTAGAGAAAAGAAAACAATGTTTTAGGCATCCAGACAGAAAAGCAGGTTACCTACAAAAGTAACTTCTTTTCTGCAACCCTAATGCTAGAATTCAGTCAACAATATCTAGAATATTGAGGTAAAGACTGCGACCCAAGCATTTTATATAAAGCAAGAAAAACAGAAAAGTATCCTCATCTACATAAGGCTTCCTGAAAACAATTTCTTAAAAACATTCTCAGGCCCGGCCGGGCGTGGCTCAGCAGTTGAGTGTCGACCTAGGATCCAGGCGATCGGGGTTCAATTCCAGGCAGGCCACATGCCCAGGTTGCGGGTTCGATCCCCAGTGGGGGGCGTGCAGGAGGCGGCCTATCAATGACTCTCTCATCACTGATGTTTCTATCTCTCTCCCTCGCCCTTCCTCTCTCTGAAATCAATAAAGATATATTTAAAAAACGAAAAACATTCTCTGGCCTTAGCTAGTTTGGCTCAGTGGTTAGGGTGTCGGCCCACAGGCTGAAGGGTCCCGGCTTCAATTCCAGCCAAGGGCACGTACCTAGGTTGCAGGCTCGACCCCAACCTGGGTATCTCTCCCCCTTCCACTCTCCCTGAAAAGCAATGGAAAAAATATCCTTGGGTGAGGATTAAAAAGAGAAAAATATTTTAAATTAAAACATTCTCAGGGACACACAGTCTCCTAAAAAATTACTTGAATATATACGGAAACAGGTTGTGATATGAATTTGAGGATGGAGGAACGGTAATACTATTAAGCTGGTATAAGCAGTAGAACAGCTTAAATAGAGTTAAGTCTAAATAAACTTGGTCAATATGGGCATAAACCTTAAATACAATGTCAAAAGTAATTCTTTAAATAGTAAATAAATTATTTCAGCATTTATTAATAATAATAAATTTGATTTTAATAATCCAAGATTATATCAACAAAAAACTAGGAAATGAAGAAGCTGGAGAGAGGTAGTAAAAGTGTCAAGTTTCTTATCTTACAGAATAAAAGGTAACAAACACATTTCTTCCTGGCATTGATTAGGGAAAATAAGCATAGCTAGGTAGCTAGCTAGATAGATGGATACACATACACACACACAAACAAAAACCTTAAAGGCAGTACTAGTTGGATTTTTAAGATATACCCCATACCTTTCAATCTATCAGAAGAGAAGTGAACAAATAAAATACAGTCCAGATAGCTAAGAAAAATGGTGAATAGCATGGGCAATTCTTATGACATTGTTAATTTTTTTAAGTAAATAAAAAGAGTGCATAGAAAAAAAAATCTTAATTATGTAACAACCTTCATACACATAAATGCTCAAATGCATAGTTAAAAAACTATGCCAAAGTTATGCCAAAATGTCAAATGTGGTTGTGTGGTAGGATTAGAGGGGATTCTGATATTTTTCTTTACACTCCTCTATATTTTCCAACACCAAAATGTAAAATCAGTCAGTTGTCACTCATGCTCTTTAATCTTTTTCATAAACCTACTTATAAACTTAAATACATTTATATGCAAATTTATACACAATATTCCAAATCTCCTTACTGCTTTCTGCTCACATGGTTTCTTAGAAAATATTTAAATAGTAATAGAGTGCTGAAGTGTACTAAAGGAGAGTATGATTTTAAGAAGAAGAAAATCAGAACTAATTAATTTTATGGGAAAGAAGTGTTAAGTCACGATAACTTACTTGAAATTATTTTTCTTTTTAAAAAATGTTTTAAATTACAGTTTACATTCAATATTATTTTGTATTGGGGGATACAGCATAGAGGCTAGACAATCATACACTTTACAAAGTGTTTCCCCTGATATTTCCAGTTCCCAACTGGCACTGTCTATAGTTATTACAATATTATTAACTGTATCTCCTATGCTGTACTTTACACCCATGACTATTTTGTAATTTCCCAATCCCTTCACCTTTTTCACCCAGTCCCCCAAACTCCCTCCCCTCTGGCAACCATCAGTCTGTTCTCTGTATCTATAAGTCTGTTTCTGTTTAGAGAGTTTATAAATCAGAATTCCACAAGGCATTTCTACCCTCTCCTGGGGAGGGGGGGGGGTGAGGAACAGAGTGAAGGCTGCCTGAGTTGCCCGCAGCAATGTTCCCAAACTGCAGTCTAGGAAGCAGGGCTTTGCCAAGGGTGTGGCCAAGGGACAACTGCTGTATGTACTAGACCTGGCAGTGGAGCCTTTCAAAGAGTTTACAAAGATTGTCTATGAACCAACTAATTCAGAGAATAACCTCTGCCTTTGGGGTTATGGAAGAAACTGCAACTGAAGAAAGGTGATGAAAGACTAACAAAGCCCTTTACAGATACAAAGACCCTCCCTTGGGGTAGAAGCTTCAAGGTTAGAGTTTAAGGAGACAACTCTTCACCTTTTAATGTAAGGCTGACTGTTAATCAAAGGCCAAAAAAAGATGATTAAAATGTATAGATTCATGAAACTAAAGGTAAAACATTTACTGCTAAATAGTTATATTTGTGTCAGATTCAGTAAGTAATATTCTTTATTGGGCAATGACTCTCTACCCTATCAGACTAATGCTCATTTTTTAATGAACATTTTGTAAGTTATCACTTTACTATCTTGAAATGAAATTCATAGAAAATATGGCCTAATTACATACTTTCTAAACCAAACAAGTATAACATCCTAACTATACTATAAAGGAGACATAAAAGAAAGTAAATTTAATAAAGTAACACATTTTAACTTACACTTGCTCTGGAAGGATGACACTGTAAGACAATTTCTAAAAAGCCTCGAAGGAATTGGTACCAAGCATTGGAGAATCACTTGTAAAAAGCAATGGGGAGTGTGGCAAATTAGTCATATTATAGATGTCTTGTGAATCACCAAAATTTTATGGAATTATAAAGAAAATATACCTTTAAAGACATTTTAAAGATATTTTAAATGTAGTGATTGTATTTAATCATTAAATCAATGTCAGAATGTTGAGCTCCATATACCAAACACACCTAAACTGAAATATAAACACATATGAAGACTTTATAGTCTTTTCAGAATTAGGAAATTTGTCAGATACCCCAAAATCATCATACTATCATCTATAGATTGAACCAACAGCTTGCACTAGTTAGGTGTTGAAAGTGGTATGTGTCCTTGGTCAAGATCCTTAGCTTCTCTGAATCACAGGCCTATGTAAAGGGTACCTGTGAGGGCTGTGAAGAGTTGTTTGTTTGTTTTTTAATTTATGTAAAGTACCTCAATAAATAAATGATAGTAAGTTGAAGCACTAGCAAGAATGCTTCTCTAGATTCTATATGGCTTAAAATTAGATGCAGTCTTTTTGGTGCCTACATATTAGGACCAATTCTTTTATAACTGGTGACAAAAGAAAAATGTCTCAACACCAGGATCTCGGGGAAAAGAGATTCTTTAAGATAGAAGATCTTGAAAGACAGGACATCAAGTGGGACTTCCAAAGTCAAGCCTTAGCTCAGTAGGGTGTTAAGGACTAGAAACTCCAAAGATTGTTTGCATTATTTCAGATGAAAATCTCTGGGGAGGGCTCTGAAGGCCAACCATTCCTGAAGCACTTGCTGATTTAGTAGGTTATGCTTTTCACAAGCCTCGCCACTGTACTCTGCTCGGTTTATATTCATCTTTCTTAGCGTACTCCTTTCCTCTGTCAGCCAGTTGAAGTAGCACCTCCCCCACTACTGTAATGAAAAACCTGGTTTAGAATATTTATCGCCTTTGTAAATGACCCACATTGCCTTTAGCATCACACTTTGAGTTTCATTGGAAATCTCCCTGAGATTTGCAATGTTCTTTGCTGCCATTCCTGCCTTATTGAACTCGTATGTAAATTCATCTAAAATGAGCAAAATCTACATTACTACAAGGACTGGAAAGAATATAAAATTTAATGGGTAGTCTCAAAGTATGGCTTATGACTATGAGTGCTTCAATATTCATCTGTAGAAAGAAATGATTAGAATCTAGATGACTTCTAAAGTGCCTTCCAATTTTAATACTCCATGACTATTATTTCTTCATAGTTGGATCATTGGGAAATTAACATAGCGATTAAAAAAAAAAGGCAATTTGTGATCTAGGCCGCACTAAGACTACTTTCTTCATAGCTAAAGGTATTTCTTAGAATACCGAGCTAAAAATGTAACTGCATTCTGCAACCAATGCAAACATGTTCTAATTGATGGGAGGGGAAAAAAATTCAGTCCAGAGTGCCTGCAGTTCCTCTGTGAGCTAGCGTGGCAGGGAGAGTGTGGGGTCAGTGAAGCATCAAGTTACAGACCAAATTAAAGGTCTGGAGAAGCGTGGCAGGGTCTAATCATCCACTGTGGAAGCTGCCAGAATTGGATCTACCACCCATACCCGCTCACAAAGGACTGCTCTACGTGTCCTAAACACACAGACTAAGGGCTTGTAACATGTCTTATTAAAAAGTCCTTCGGTTCCAAATAGATCTTTATGGAATTACTTCCTTGAAGTTTTTAGTTCTGTCATATTAAAATTTCCATGAAAAAGTAATCAAAACCTAATGCTTACAGTGTTCTGCCACAAAGAAAAATATTGTGGGTTTTTGTTCCTATTAAAAACATGTGTTACATATATATACATAATTATGTAAGTCCCAGAACCAGTGTACACACATATACACAAAAACCTTAGGGAAAAAATGAAAATAGTTTTGCCCAAGCCAAGAAAATTCATAATATAATTTGTAGTCTGTCCGTAACTCCCCTCATTAAGCCAATGCTTTGAAGAGGTCAGCAAGCAATGAATATTTCTGCATATTTTGTGACATAGGCTGCAAACCCTAGATCTACACAGATGAATTAAGGTCACTTAAAATTCAAACAGTATTTTCTGGAACTGGTTAGCTGAATCGTGTGCATCTGCATTATTTTTCCTATGGGAAAGTTAATTTTAGAAAGAAGAAAGAGTTTGCAAGGGAAACAATCACATTGGCTCATTACCTAGACAGTTATTCTTTTCTTAAAGTTCGAAATATCTCCTACTTTACAGAATGTCTCCTACTTGTCCTTAAAATCCTTGAAAGCAGGTACCAAATGCCACCCCTATTGCATAACAAACATCCCATTTCATTAAAAGTTGTGTGATTTCACATACCTACTTTATGGTATTTTTAAAAGTCCTTCACCTCAATTTTCCAAAAGACAAATAAAAATTTTTATTTTTCCTGGTAGTTACACTCTGAGAGTTGGTTAGGTACTTAGAATGGTTCAGGCACATATACGGATATATATGAAAAGCAGCAAATGTCCATCTATGACAAACTGCAAGACAGAGAAATGTTTAGTTATTTGTGTAAATTCAAATACAATATAATTTACAGACGCTCAACCAATTCAGGGCAGAAGAGCTCGGTTTAAATAATTAGGAATTTAAACAAGATCCAAATTCATTTATATGATCATTCCTCCTTCTGTTTTCTAGAGACAAGAGTCCATTTGGATCTCTAGCCGTAAAGGAGCCAACATGCAAGAATGCCAGTAGTGGCCGACAGCGGTCCAGTCAGCGCCAGCATGTGAAGGAAGACTTGCTGCTTCCCACCAGCACAGGCCTCATTCCCCTCTAATAACCAGAGGACTTGTGAGGGGTTCTTACCTTTTTAAAATTGATGTTTAAAAGCTAACTCTTTAATGAAGGCTCTTAGAAGTGGTATATGTCCCCACCATATAGCTGCGTTTCAGATGAACTTTAACCCTCCCTTCCCAAAACTGTCACCCCTTCACCAGTGGTCCCCCACCGAATTCGCCAACTTGAAGGAAACCAGCTTTCACTCCGTTTTTCTTCTCTATTCACACTGCTATTTAGAGCGCATCGCAGTCACCTAGAGCGCTTAATACACGGAGCCTGCAAACACACACACACACACACACACACACACACACACACACACACACGTGAGAGCAGGAAGGCGACGGGTCCTAAACGCCGCGGAGTTTAAAGGGGGGGTGGGGGGGTGGCGAAGGGTCCCAAGTCCCTGCGCACACCCCGCCAAGGGCTCCCGGGCGCCGAGGAGACGGGGAAGGGGCGAGGGAGGGAGGAGGTGACAGCCTGGGGACGCGGCGAGCCGCCCCTAGCCGCCGGCGGCCGCGCTCCGGACGGGGCTGCACCCCGCGCCCCTCCTTACCTTGCGCGCGCGGTCGGAGCGGGGCGCAGGGGACCGGGAGCGCGGGGCTCCGGCGAGGGCGCGCGCCGCTCGGGGCCCGCTGTCAGCTCCGCGCGGCCGCCGCTCCGGGTCTCCGAGGCTTTCGGGTCTCCTGCGACCGGTACGCGAGCGGGTCTCAGCCCCCTCGTCCGGCCCTGCCCCCGCGGCCCGACTCCCGCCCCCTCCCGCGGCCCTTCGCCGCGCTCCCCTTCTCCCCCTGCTGTTGATGCCGGGGAGCGGTGGCCCCTCTCGGATCCTGCCCTCCCCCGGCGCGCGCACGCACCGCCTCCCCCAGAAACGCGCTCTCTCAGCAGGGCGGCCGCGACTGGGGTCCACGAAATTCCGGGGCTGGGCAACCTCGGAACACCCTTTTATAAATCTTGATCTGCCCAGTGAGGCTGAAGATGGGCACCGCTTCCATTCACCCCCGCCTCTGTCCTCGTGTGTCTTAACCACAACATCACGTAACGCTTGATATTCGTGTAGATTGTGCTCTGAGAATCTCCTGCCAGTCGTTTTAATTTTTTTTCATAATAACTTCTTTTGTTTTATTGTTTTGAAAACGAAAACGGCCCCACTATTTAAACTTAGGTTGCCAGGACGTTAGATTGGCCTCCGGGGAAAATATGTTCAGCTGTACAAAACAGGGCAAGTCTCTTCTGCCAGCTTTGTCGATACCTGCCACCTGTCAGGGCTCCCAGGCAGGGCCAGAGCAGTGGGTTACCCCAGGCTTTGTTTCCTGAGCATGCCCTGAGCCTCTGCTCTCACTGAGGAGGGACGCAGCTCCGAAGCCAAAGTTCTGGGAGGGAACAGGTGGATGTACTCAAAGAGAGTTCTAATGGCCAGAGAGCTGGCCATGGCAGACCGTACTGAGGAACATAAAAGATAATGATGCTGGGGGATCCGTGAAAACATTGCTGTATCATTAATATACAGGAGCTGGAGTGACATAGTCCCTACTGGGAATGTGGAAGGTGACTAGTTAAATTGCATTTCATCCATTCATTCACCTACCCATGTACTATATATTTATGGAGTAGGTTAGAGACAGTGTAACATTATTAATAATCAGTCATGCTATAATTTAAGGAATTAACATGAAAAGCAACCAGTTTATTTCAGAGCCCTGATCATGCAAATACTTATTAAAGATTAATCAGATAACTTCTAATTTGTGGGCTGGAAAAAAAATGAATACTTACTGGAATTATCAGGTTTCTCTATTTGGCAGGAAGTGGGTATTGGAAGATAAACTCATCAAGTTATTGAAAAGGACCAGCTTAGATGACATAGGAAGAGGGGTAAGGGGAGGTTAGCGCAAAGACTCTGGCCTTCTTACACATTCCATCAATATTTATTGAATGCTTGCTAGTTCCAGCCACTGCTGGGTGCTAAAGATACAAGAGTTAATAAAAAAGGCAACATCCCCAACCTCACCACGCTGAACAGGGGAACAGACAAGTAAACAGGCTGCTAAAACTAGACCTGATGGAGGACAGCACACACAGAAGGCAGTATACATAAAGCCCAGAGGAAGTGACTTTTACACTGAGACCTGGAGAATGAGTGTCATTTGTCCAGGGACAGGAGGCTAGAAGGAGAAAGAGTTTTCCGGTAGGGGGCATAGCGTGGAGAGAGAGCCAGAGGTAAGAAAGACATGACAATTCAAAGAATTTAAAGAAGCTCATTACGGCTGGAGGATCTTTTCTTGCGGGTGGCACAGTGGGAGTGGCTGGGAGGAAGAATAGAGAGACAAGGCTAGAGAGATAAGCAGATGCCAGGTCACAGAGAGCCTTCTAGGCCATGTTCTCGAAATTGCACTTTATTCCACAGACAATGGGGGAGCATTGAAATGTTACAGGCAAGGTAATGGCGAAATCAGGTTTTTGCTTGAGAAAGGTTACTGGCTCCAGTAGTAGTCTATCTCAAACAAGGATGGGGTGAGGGATGAGAGAGAATCAGAGAGAAGCGCTCTAGAAGGGGCACAAGATCAGTGAATACTAGAGTATCAGTCTTCCTGCCTTTGTGAAATGTGAGTTCAACCCCATCACAAGTCCCTGGAGAGAGAAACTTTTCCTGAAGGTGTGGAGGGAGGGGAGTCAGTGGTGGTAAATACCTGAGAAACAATAGAAGTAAATAGAAATTAGAGAAAATGGTTTGGATTTTTTAATGAAATATTTATACAGTAACTCTATCTCATGCAGTTCGAGTTTTAAAAGGATGTTGATTTGTAACTGAATAGTGGAATAAATTAATGGACAATTTGACACACAGGAATCACTTTGATATATATTCCAAATGCCCTACTACACTATGTAGCAGCATGCTTCTACCCCAGTTTCCCTCTCCTTTTGAGAGTTATTTTATTCCTACTGTCCTTCACTAATCCCATCTAATCGTCTTCTGTCCTTCCTCAATCTGGATCCATCTGTTCATGCTACTTCTACTAGGCAATCCTACCTAGATTCTCTAAGCCCTAGACATCTATGGCTGCCACAGGGAGCTGAATTACTTCGCTATAACCATGGTGGGCTGTAACCAGAAACCTCATGGAAATCCTGAGTGCCTGGGCAAGGGTACTCTGAAGTACTAGGGCTTCCTGCTGGATCCTCCCACCTGACTGAGACAAGTGGGCAAAGGTGAAAGCAAGTGGGAAGCGCCCTGGCTGGGGTGGCTCAGTTGGTTAGGTGTCATCCTGTGCACCAGGAGGTTGCTGGGGTTGTGGCTCCATCCCCAGTAGGGGGCCTGCCTGCAGGAGGCAGCCAATCACTGTTATGCTCTCACATCAATGTTTCTCTCCGTTTCCCTGCCTCTCTCTCTAAAAATCAAGAAACTATTTTTTTTTAATATGGAGGGAGGCAGGGAGGGAGGGAGGGAGGGAGGTGGGAGGGAGGGAGAGGGAAAGGCTGACTGACCGTAGGAGAGCAGAACCAGAGCAGGATAGCCAAGCATTTTACCCCAAGATCACACTCTACATTATTCTTTTGTTGTTGTTGTTTGAAGATCATTTGCTGCCTTCTCCCTCTCTCTCTCAGTTCAGTTCTGTTCACTTCAATTTTTTCTTATTTTTTTATTTCTGTTTCTCTTCCCCTCTTATTGTAAACCTCTCATCACTTCTTTCTTTCTTTCTTTTCTCCCTTTTATCCTTTATTCATTGATTCAGCCCACAAATATTTTTGCATTTACTATCTATTTTGTATCTACATAGTACTATCTATTATGCTACTAGGATAAGTACTGGATCTGCAAAGATGCCCAAGGCAAGGTCCTTACCCTTGAACTCATAGTCAGTGAACGTATGAATAGTCAGTGGATGTATGAGCTTTATGGTTGCAAGTAACAGAAATGCAGTCAAGACAACTTATGGCAGCTGGGTGGGAGGGTGCAGACTGCCTGAAAGGTAACAGGGCTGCCACCTGGAAGCCCAAGGGATGGACACAGTTAGGCTTCCTCAACACTCTGGAACAGGGAATTAAATACAATCATGAAGCTCTGTTTTCCCATTATTCTAATTCACTTCCATCTTTAATCTGTCTCAATTCCAAATTCGCAGGGAGGGGACTAACTGGCCTTACTTGAGTCAGATGCCTAGTGAAGAAGGAAAGCGTGTCAGGGTCATGATGTAAAAACATGCCTACAAACGTTCCTCATGTAATTGTACGGATAGTGGCTCACATAGGATTGGGAAGGAGGGTGAAAAGGTATGTGAGGTGGTTGGGAAGAAGGCTGATCTTCAGAAGAGTAGACAACTTAAATGTTTAGTATAAAAGCAGACATGTAAATTAGTAATTATAATTTTGTAAGTACTGTAATAAAGATATGAACAAGTACTAAGGGAACACGGTGCAAGGGGGAGGAGAAGGCGTCTCAGCTTCAGAGTCATGACGAAAGATTCTTGGAGAAGGCAATGGTTTGCGTTCTTAAAAGATGAATCTATGTTTGCTAGACAAACACACTAGTTAGATTGCAAGATTATTTCCTGTTTGGTGGACCAGTTTTTCAAAATGACAAGGCTTCAGAGAGAGAGACAGTTAACAAGAGATCTGATACGACCTGAAAGAAAAGGAGATGTGTATTGGAGGCAGAGGTCTAGGATTCAGAGGACTTGATGTGGGGTTGCAAAGAGCGAGACACCAAAGATGACTTCAAATTTCAAGCTTGAGCAATGAGGCGGACGACAAAGTGACTAAATAAATCAGTAAAAAGAGAAAACATTTGCTAGAGAAGAGAATGAGTTTAGGTTTTAATATGTTGAATTTCAGATATTGGTGGGATATTGAGTGAAGAAACCTAATAGGCAGTTGACAAGAATATGATACTCAAAGAGAAAGTAAATTGCTAAATATATTTAGACTTTATTAGTCTAGAGGCCATTGGCATCATCGGTGTGGATAAGATCACCCAGAGAAATCATGTGTAAGGAAAGAACCAAGGTCATAGGCGGGCCCTTGAAGAACACCAATATTTGCTAGGTCAACAGACAGGGGACAGCCAGCACAGCAGGACGACCAAGAAAAAGCAATGTCATGCAAGTCAAGAGAAAACATTTTTGAAAGAAGGGGGTGGTAAGTAGTGTCAAATGCTGCATAGAAACTAAATACTATTATAGGAATATTCAAAAGAAGCCTTTAAATTGCATTGGAGATTGTTTGGTCTTTACGTGTCCAGTTTTAGTGGAATCCCATGAAAAGAGAGCACACTGCATTATACCAGTGTTTCTCAGTCTCAGCACTATTGATGTTTTGAGCCAGACAATTCTGTGTTGTGGGGGCTGTCCTGTGCATTATAGGATATTTAGCAGTATCCTGGGCTGCTACCCACTAAATCCCAGCAGCACTTCCCCCAAGTTGTGACAACTGAAAATGTCTCCAGATATTATCAAATGTCTCCTGTGGGCAAAATGCCCTCTCCATCACTTGACAACCACTGCATTAAATTGAGATGTAGGTCGGAGACACAACAAATGCATTTTTCAAATATATATATATTATTAGGGGGTAGCACCACTTTTTAAAAATATTTTTATTTTCCTAATTTGCAAACATCTGTTCCTTCTAAATGTAATTTCTTTTTTAATCCTCACCTGAGGATATTTTTTTCATTGCTTTTCAGAGAGAGTAGAAGTGGGAGAAAGAGAGAGAGACACGTCGATTGGTTGCCTCCTACATGCGCTGCTCCCACTGGGGCTGGGGATCGAGCCCGCAATCAAGGCATGTGCCCTTGGCTGGAATTGAACTCAGGACCCTTCAGTCCTTGGGGCGACACTCTAACCACTGAGCCAAACAAGCTAGGGCCTAAATGTAATTTTTAAATGCTAGTTGGCCTATGGGACAGATATACACCCAAATCTTCCCTATTTCACTTAAATAAAAAGTAAGTTATAAAAAATATATATTTTATTTATAAAAATCTAGATTCAAAATAAGATTTATAGGAATATTTTAGAGTTAGACCTATCTTTTTTTCTATAGTGGCAGAAAGGATATTATTAGCCCTTATCCAGGGTTAGGGATTGGACAGATGCGAGGGTAGGAAAACAAAGGGCACACAAAAAGCCTTTGGAGGTGATGGGCATGGTCCTTATCTTAATTGTGGTCATGGTTCCATGATGTATTCACATATATCAAACTTGTAAGATAGTATATTTTCATTACATGCATTTTATTTCGTTCTAATTATACCCCAATAAATTATAAAACAAAACAAAACCAAAAAAAAACCAGAAAGAAAAAAATAGGTTGACTGTATGAATAGCAAGAAAGAATAGGTGATGAAGCTAGGGCTCGGATTGTCATACAATTTGTTGCAGGTTTAAATTGTGTCCTATGTGTAATGAGGAGCCCATTGAGATTGCTAAACATGGGTGTGATCTAGACATATCTATTTTCTAAGATAACATCCCATCTTGATAATCTTGTGACAGTGTTGAATATTTCTAGCCAACTTGTAGTGGAAAACACTTTACTGCCTCTGATGCTCTGATTCAGCCATCGGTGATAGTATTAAGTATAATCTAAGCACTAAATGTTAGGCCATAAGCAGAAGAGCCCCCTTCAACAGAGATGATCTTATTTTACAGCAAACAAAGGCAATAATACCAAAGCTCTATGCTTCTCTATTTCTTTGGTCTCATTCCACAGAAGAGTTGATAAGAATATATTACTGAACTGTGTTACAAATTATGCTTCCTAAATTTAGAACAAAATTGGTGTTAGGGCCCCAAATTGGTGAACCCTTATCCTTTGTTCTCCAACTTTTATAAGTCTCGCCACCGTTTCCCTCACTTTCTCCAACTGCTCACTCTGAATAGTCTTCCCTGGCCATTGTCAAATAGAATATCCATTTTCCCAACCAACTGGATATTGTTGCACTCATATATTTTCAACCTAATCTCAAATTACTAAATTGTGTACTTTGGCTAATTCTTTCTACCAAAAATAGAGTATGATAGCTTGTTTTTAGAAGAACCAAATGTGTCACTCTATTTATATTTATGAACAGGTTTAGATAAGAATCTGGTTCTCAGTTTATTCAAGCCATGCTCACTTACTGAGTTGATATTGCTGGAAGGTCTTTAAAAAGCAGCCAGACAACAGATTCATGCCACTAAGAACTAAAAGGGGATGCATTTCAATTAAACAAGTATTTGTAAGGTATTTACTATGTGTTACGCAGTGTGCCAAGTACTAGGAGAGAATAAATAGCGTGAACATGGTCCATGAAGCTTGTAGTCTGGGAAAGAAAGATATGTGTATGTAAGAGCTAGATATGGGTATGAGAAAGACAGATATATGCACAGTGTGTACAAAAACTTCTCAAGGCAAAATGAAAAAACATTAAGAATCAGGGTTTTAGTACAGGGTGAGGCAAAAGTAGGTTTACAGTTGTGAGTATGCAAAATAGCCTATTTTTGTATTATTATTTATTAATTATTGTATTATTTTCCATAGGAACAATTATAAACCTACTTTTGTTCTACCCTGCATTTCCAAAATAAAACTAACAGATATTTTCAGGCACATTCCCTGTTCACTCCAGTTGTACCTTATCTAATTGCAATTATTAGCCCCTTCTGTGCAAAGACAGCAATGCTCACCAACTACTCCATATGTGCCCCATATTGCCTATATTTGTTAGGGACAGAAACATTAATCATGCTCTGTTAACCATGATTTTTGCTATACTTATAAAAAATATTAATCATGCTCTCTTAGGCATGATTGTTCTGTTCTGATTTGAGAAAGCACAGTCTAACCAGGCTGAAAGTTGTCCCCCCCCCCACCCGGGACATGGGAGTTAACTTTGGAATTCCGTCTATCACCATGGGAAGATTGACAGCCTTGTTCCTGAAACAATGGAATCCCGGAGGCCCCCAGGCCACATTGCCTGCAACCCGTTAGCATTATACCTTGCCTACTTCCCCTTGCTTGTAATTCCTACTTTCCCCATGTAATCTTTGTCCTTCTACCCAATATAAGCACCTGGCTGGGCGGGAAGGGGCAGTAGAGCAGATTTTTCAGGATGACCTAACTACTCTCCCATAGTGCCAGCATTTTGGGAATAAACGCACATATATGATTCAACTCTGTCTCTGCTTAATTGGCTCAAGTGGTGACAGGTAGCCAGAATCAGGGTTTTAGTACAGGGTGAGGCAAAATTCTAACCCACTGTAGCCCGGTTGCAGATTCTTTGCAGTTAGGAGGGGTCATATGACTGATTTGGCCACTGGCCAATGAGCAGAATCATAGAAGAGCAGGAATGAGTTCTCCTCCTGCTGTCTTCCCCTACCAACTCGTGCTGAGATAGTGGATCTATAAGATCAAAGTAGCCTAAAGAAATAAATAAAACACCTGAACAGAAGCCTTGGGGAGCTAACCGAACCAACAGAAAGCTTTACAGAGTGAGAAATAAACTTTTGCTGAAATAACTCATCCTATCCTAATATACCAACTCATTAAACAAAATATGTTTTGAATCTTCATAATAAGAGTGTAATAAGAGTTGGTTTGCATTCATTTGGCAAGTAGTGACCACTTACTATGTGTTTGGCACTGCTTCAGGTGCTGAGAATACCATGATGAATAGGACAGAGTCCCTGCATCTATACGGAACTTACTGTTTTACCGGGGAAGACAGGCAATGCAATTTTCAGGTAGTGATAAATGCAACAAAGATATACAGATCTTGCTTTGTGAACTTGCCTCATTTTCACTACGCCTCACTTTTCTCGTGTACTTACTTTCCTCCCTACTCAACTCAGGTTCTGTGCACCATCACGTTCATTGTCCTGCCCATAGACTCAACCCACTTACCCTCTCTCCTGTCTTCATACTTGCCTGGCAAAATCCTAACCTGATTAAATCCAAATCTTTGCCATCTTCACATCTACTCCCAGGTAGCTGAATATGGCTGGAGAAAAACAATAATCCTGACTGGTCTCACTGACTTCTTGGCCACCATTCTCACTGGGTCCTCCTTGCAGCTTCCTGGCAACCATATCACATTCCCTAATCCATCCATCCCCCATTCTTACCAAACTAGCTCACATTTCCTTTCTCCTGAAACTTCCAATAGTCCTCTCCCATAGTCACTCACTGTCAATGATTTTGCTCCTGGTTGCACTGAGAAACTTAATGGAATAGACTTCTAAAACTCCCACTACATCTGCCAACCTCACCCAGTGTTGGTACCCATATCCTCCATGTTTCCTCTTACTACTCTGTAGAAACTGTCCATTGTTCCACCTAAGGACAATTCCTCCACGTGTGCACTAGATTCTGTCACCTCTCATCTCCTGTGTTAAACATGGAGATGTGCCAACCAGATCCCCCTTCAAGGAAGGACCTGCTGCCCAGTTGCAGAGCCTGCAGCCAGCAGCCTCCATCTGTCAGCTCCTTCAGGTTCTGCCAAAAGCTGTGGAGTCACTTCACCTGAGGTCATGCCCTTCTTGGGACAGCTTGCATGCAGTGACTGAGCAAGGTTAGAGTATAAAAGCCCAGCCAGGCAGGACACTCAGGAGAGCAGTACTCACTGCAGAGCTCCCTCAGGGCTGGCTGAGGCTTTGTCAAGTCTGATTCACAGTTGGACTTCTTCCTCTGTCCAATCCTGCTTCCTCCACCCTTCCTTTCACGGGTACTGATCCCTAATAAATATCTGGTGCCTCAAATTCTGCTTCAGCATCTGTTTACAAAGAACCCAACTTGACCTACCTACTGTATAGGTCACTCAGCTCCAGCCATTGCCCCTCCGTCTTTCATCAATTTCCCCCTCCCTACTGATTCATTCCTATCATCCCATAAACATACAGTAACATCTTCCTTCTTAAACACCAAACTCCCTTTGAGCTAACTGCTCCACGTCTCTGCTCCCCTGCACAGCAAAATTCCTGAAAACAGTGTCTAAATCCATTCCCTGCCTACCCGTCTCTCTGGATCCCCACCCCTGGCACCTTCATACTCACCACCCACAGAAATAGCTGCTGTCACTGTCACTGATTACCCATCGTTGTTGTATCACATGGTCAATTCTCAGCTCTCATCTCACCTGACCTTCCAGCAGCTTCTGAGCTAGTCAGTGACCCTCTCAGTCTCAGACACTGACCCGCCTGGCTTCTGAGACGCCACGTGCACTCGACTCTCCCCCCACTTCACTGGCTCCAGTTGTCTCCTTTGCCCGTTTCTCTTCCTCTCCTGAACCTCTAAACACTGAAGAGCTCCCAGGTGCGACCTTCTCCCTTTCCTCATCTCCACCAGGACCCACTCTGCTAGGGATCTCACCCAGTCTCGTGGTTTTCGATGCCGTCTACATGGGGACAACTGCTAAATGTCTATCTTGAGCTACAGCTTCTTCCTCTGAATGCCAGACTCTTACATCCCCCTGCCTGTTCCGAATCTCCCTTGAGTTGCTAACAGGAATCTCAGACCTTACCTATCTGAAGCAAAACAGCTGACCCCCTTCCTCATCACCCAGTCACCCCCCACCCCCACCCCAAAGCCCTGCTCGCCCTCCCCAACTCCTAAGGTCTTGCCCATCTCAGCAAACAGCTACTTGGTTCTTCTGGTTATTGAACCAAACACCCCAAAAAGTCACCATTAACTTCCCTCTTAGACCCCACATTCAATACTTTCCAGAATCCATCTACTGAAGACCTCTTTCCAAATGTCATGTTAACAAGATCTCCCTTAGTCCTGCTCTCCAGCTTCCTAGCGCTGAGCAGAGTAGGTGCTCAATGCATATGTTTGAATAAACAAATTAATAAACATAATGTATATGTTTGAAAGACAGTGGGGAGGGAGGAGCGATGGTGCCGAGGAAGGAGAAGCACTTGAGCCTAGAGCTAAACGACGTGAACGGTACAAATCATTTGACGATTATGAGGGAAAAGCAAGCCTAGCAGGAAAAAAGTTAGGTGGAAAGTGCACCTAAGGAATGAGCTTGGCGCTGTGGGGAAACAGAAGGAAGGCCTGTGTGGTTGCTAAAGAGACGAGGTCACGACCGTCAGCAACTGGGTCAGGGGGGACCTTATAAACCACTGTATTTTGAATCTTATTCCAAGTATGAGGGGAAGCCATCGGAGAGTTTTACCCAATCTGATTAAAACAGCACCTTGGCCGCTACGGGACTAGGAGGTGATGGGGATGGCGGTGCGGCTGCCGCCTGACCCATGGCAGGCCGCGTGGGAATCCACGCAAAAGACAGGACGGGCTTCGAGCGGCATCGGCGGAGTGGGAGGCGGTATAACATCTGAGGGTCGAAATGACGAGATCTGCTTATGTTTTCGGTAGGTAGGGGCACAAAAAGAAAAGAGAAGATTCCAAGAAAATGTCCGATTTCGCCCTGCAACCCCGAGTCCATTCGGGCGAACTTATTTTTGTATCTGGACGTATCCTATTTCCGTGAAGCACCATCGCATCAAAGGATCCTCTGGGCGGGTGGTGGCGTAGATGCTGGGGGGAAAAAAATGAATCACATACAGAGTATCTGAGGGCGGAGAGATGCTGCGTTCAGTTCTTGAAATGCTTCGTTTAAAAGGTCTGCGGAGCTGGCCTAGAGCGCCGAGAGCAGGGCCGGGCGGCTCGGTGCCGCGTCTCCCGTTACAATAAGCACGCGCCATCGCCCCGCATTTACAGGCCCGGAGGCTGTCCGCGGCCGTTGACGTGACCCTCCAACGTGACAGGCGCGGTCTCCTCAGGGGGCACCCCCCGGCGCGGCGCAGCGGACCCCGGGTCACCGCCCGCCCGAGCTCGGGGCCTGCACGGGACCGCCCACTTCGTAATTCCCCTCGGGCCTGCGAAACGCCCGAGACGGCGACGCGGTGGTTTGTAAACTTCTCTACGACCCGCGGCCGCCCCGGCCCGGCCCGGCCCGGCCCGCGCCGCCTTTTCTCCCCGAACGAGCCTCGGAGACAATGCCGCCGCAGGGCCCCCAGCGTCCTCCGGCCCAGCGCCTCCCGGACGCGGCCGGCCCGCCACACGCACACACGCAGCACCCCCCGTGCGGGCCGAAGGCGCGCGGCGCGTCCCCGCGCGGCTGGACCAGTCGTCACCGCCCCGCCCCGCCCCGCCCCCCGGGTTTCCCGCGGGGGCGCCCGGCCAGCCCCGCCTCCCCACCCGCGCGCGCCAACTCCCAGCTCGCGGCCCTGATTGGCCGCCGCATTCCCGCTTTCTTGCCCGAACCGCCATTTTGAAAATCTTGTTGATTCTGGGGAGCGGAGAGCTCGGAGGGAGCGTCACGCTAGACCGCGTCCCGCGCGCCCTCTCTTTCGCGCCCGCCGGCACCTCCCGGAGCCTCCTCGTGCCCACGCGCGCCAGGCCCGCGGCGGCCGGGACCTTCGGTGAGGCTGCGTCGGGGGCAGGGGGCCGCGAGGGCGCCGTGGGGCCCGCCCGCTCCGCCGCGGCCTTTTGGACGGCGGCCTGGGGCGGGGGAGGGGACGCGGCGCGGCCGGGGGTGGGAGGGGCGGCTCGGCCCCGCGGGCTCCCGCCTCCGGGATTCCCGGACCTCGGGCGGAGCGGGAGGGAAGTCCCGGGGGAGGGAGCATCGCTGTCCCCGCTCCCGGAGGAGGCAAGTTTGAGGTCGGCCGTGGAGGGTCGGGAGTTGCTGGGGGCCGCCCGGTCCTTCCCGCCGGGGGCGAGGAGACTGAGGCGTCCGGCGCCCTCCCGCCCGCAGGTCGACAGCATGTCCGCCTCCGGCCCTGCTGCGGAGGGAGAGGGAACCCCCGACCATCCCGCGTCCGAGAAGGAGCCCGAGATGCCCGGCCCGAGGGAGGAGAGTGAGGAGGAGGAGGACGAGGACGAGGAGGAAGACGACGACGAGGAGGAAGAAAAAGGTGGGAAGCCTGTCCCTCAGGGATGGGTTCTAGGGAAGGCAGCTTTCGTGCTCTTTTTGCGCCTAGAGGCACTAAATCGGACTGGTTTTCAGCGAGAGTGCAAAATGTATCTGTTTTTGAGTGGAGCAGTAAGTAGCAGAGAATTAACTTTGTGAATTCCAGGGTTTTTTTTTAGGATCTACTTGTTAGCGTTCGGTATTTTGGAGCGCAGTTGACTTCTCGCCATCGGCGTGCTTTCATAACATTTCATTGTTGGACAGGAAGTTTCAGATCTGTTTTTAAGACTCAGTCTTGGAAGTTAATAAGGCTAAGTTTTATTTTAATCATTTGATCATTTAAATGCTCATCCTGGGCCTTCTGAGGTTATTCTAAGGCCTTTCATGAAATGACACACTGAGTTACTCATGTTAGTCCTGGAGATGTTTTAATTTATTTTCTGAACTAAAAGCAGAGGTGCTTTTCAAAAGCCCGGGGGGGTTTACTTTCACCGGGAAACACCGGTGAAAGCTACTGCTGCTTGAGAAAGTAAATACGAAAGCAGTGAGCTGTGAAAGAAACTTAAACAGGAGCTCAGTGCTGTCTGGGTTTTGGTGTTGAGGGAGAGCATTGTTAACCATTTGGCTGGAGGCTTGAAAGAGAAGAACCTTAGGAAGTTAAGGAATTCTGCATCAGTTTACCCAAAGTAGGCGAGGCAGTGCCTCTTGGAAGTGTTCCAGCATCCTAAGTTTAAAAATCCATATTAGAGATCTTAACATTCTCTGATATTAGCCCAATCTAGGTTTACTTAGTATATGCTACAACTCAGCCACATTTGGGAAGACCTGAAGTTTTAAAGCAGATTTAATTGTTAATTTCTTTTAAGCCAAAATCAGTCAGT
This sequence comes from Miniopterus schreibersii, assembly GCF_964146895.1. Taxonomy (NCBI): domain Eukaryota; kingdom Metazoa; phylum Chordata; class Mammalia; order Chiroptera; family Miniopteridae; genus Miniopterus; species Miniopterus schreibersii. The sequence goes on from NC_138109.1 coordinate 65,923,772, forward strand.
CAGTTGGTCAGCCTTTTATAAATGCACTCTGGGTTGAGATTACACCGAATGGTCTCCCTTTTTGTTTGTTTAAAGTGGTAGGTGCTCTAAGAAGGGAGCATTTTCACATTTAAGTACAAAAATGCTTAGGAAAAAAATGTTATTTTAAAAATTATTCATAGTACGATAACAAAATTGGCTGTACTATCTACTACTCCAAGACTTTATCATTTTTTCCTCCAGTTTTGTTTGTTTTTTTTAGTCTTTTTAAAAGATAGGGTTTGGATGCCACAGAGATAATTTATTATTTTCCCCTCATTTTAGGTGTTAATGAAACAACTAAAATTCCAAACGCTTTTATCCTACTTAGCTCTGAAAATTTAAGTCTACTACTGAGGCATAAAAGAAGCAAGGCAGTAAAGTCTGTCAAATAAGGGATAGAATTGACTTAACTTGGCAGTGGTTTTCTTGGCAGGGGTTGGGGGGATGCCAAGTAAAGATGACTCCTGGATTTCTGTCTTTGGCAGCTGGGTGGATAATATTACCCTTTTCTGAAAAATAGAATTCATGAAGTTGAATGGGTTTGGAGATGATTATGACTTCTGTTTTGGATGCATTCAGTTAGATGCATCTAGGACATGAAGTGGAGCTGTCCAGTGGAAGCCCCTTAGTTGAAACTCGGGGAAAAAACTGTACTGGAAATATACCAGAAAAATTATTAGCTTATAGATGGTAATCTAACTCAAGGAAGTGGAGTGATAATGGGTTGCTCTTTGAGTGCTTTCTCTTCTATACACCATTGCCAGAATTTGCCTGCTGGAATCCCTTTCTCCTAATCCTTTCTGTGCAAATGCTTACATCCAAATCTTACCTGTCCTTCAAAGCCAGCACCAGTGTTTTGATCCTTATTGGATCCCTAATCCAAAGATAATTACTCTTTCCTCAACTTTCAGAACTCTGCATCTTTATTAAAAGCGTTCTGTTATCATCTACTTTGGAGTATGATATTTGTGTCTCATAACTCCCCCACCCCCAGGTAAACGTGATCTTCTAAAAGAGGTCAATGTCTTAATCATCTACTCAGCCCTCCCTTAACTAATGCAGCTTTGCACAAAACAATCATTCAGTCAAATAATTGGAAGGCTCTCCAACAATATAGTATGGGGTCCTTTTATTCATCTGACTTTATCTCTGTCAGTAGGTAAGTAGTTTTAGAAAAGCAGGCTTAGTGTTTTAAATTTTAAAGCATATGTTCTGTATTGTCAAGCTTTAAAAAAAAAAAAGCAGTCTGGACTAAATAGAATTTAACATTTCTGGAATGATTTATGATCATAATTATGAACATCATTTATTTTCTTTTATTTTCTAAATATATCTATTGATTTCAGAGAGAGGAAAGGAGAGGGATAGAGAGAGATAGAAACATCGATGATGAGAGAGTCGCTGATCGGCTGCCTCCTGCATGCCCCCAACTGGGGACCGAGCCCGCAACCCGGGCATGTTCCCTGACCGGGAATTGAACCCCAATGGCCTGGATCCTACCTAGGTCGACGCTCAACTGCTGAGCCATGCCCAGCCGGGCTGAACATCGTTTATTAAACTACAAAGTAATGCCCTCCCAGTTGATTGCAGTAAATGTAACCTTTAGAATTTTACCCTATCCATAGTAGCTCCAGGCTGCTTTGCCTTACTTAAGGGTCTTTGTTTTCTTTTTTGCCAGCCTACTAAATTGTTGCTTTTCTCTGTGTATCTTTTGAAGTTCTTATAATCTTATTCTAAACTAACTGTTTTCTGAGGTACAGTAAACTGAATTTCGATTAATAGAATTCTGTCTAATTAAAGAAAAGGCTAAATGAGGACCTTGGTGATTTTTCACAAAGTGACTGGACTTTCATAGGAATAATTGTAGTTGGATAAAAGTTTATTTGCTTTCACTCTAGCCGTTTTGGCTCAGTGGTTAGAGCATCAGCCTGAGGACTGCAGGGTCCTGGGTTTGATTCCAGCCAAGGGCACGTACCTTGGTTGCAGGCTCAATCCCCTGCCCCAGTTGGGGTGCATACTGGAGGCAACCAGTTGATGTGTCTCACATCGATGTTTCTCTCTCTCTCTCCCTTCTACTCTCTGAAAAGCAATGGAAAAAGTATCCTTGGGTGAGGATTTAAAAAATAAAAATAAAACACCAGCATTGTGGCTGTGTCCACTAAGTGGTATTGGCGACAGTCTTTAAAAAAAAATTTTTTTGTTTGCTTTCTAATTTTTTTTTAAGTTGGATCCCCTATGAGGTTGCCAGGTAAGTAGAATGTTACTCTAAAACAAATTTGGTGTTGCTATTAACTGATCAAGTATTTTCATCTCTGTTATGTTATTTTCTTCTCAAAATCCTGCTAAGGAGAAGAGTATGGTATTAAGTTGCTGTGATTATTTTCTGTATATTTATACAATAAAGTTAACATATCTTTTAAGCTTTTTGTTATTTAAGAAGTATTAAATTAATTTCTAGAAAAGAGTCTCATCGTGGAAGGCAAGAGGGAAAAGAAAAAAGTAGAAAGGTTGACAATGCAAGTCTCTTCTTTACAAAGAGAGCCATTTACAATAGCACAAGGTAAGTTTATTTTGTGTTCTTTCATTTTGTGGTAAAATGCCTAAATATACAAAAATGATGATTAGCAGTGCTTGGTTTTCAGTGTTTACTCAGTAGTAGTATATTATTGGTGTTATTTTATTTAGTTTGCAGTATTAAAGCAAAAGTTATATAAATTATGCTGTAAAAGTAATTTTCATTAAATTTGCAAGTATATTAACCCATATTGATATTTAACTTTAATTATGGTTTATTTTTTTCTAGGAAAGGGGCAGAAACTGTGTGAAATTGAAAGGATACATTTCTTTCTGAGTAAGAAGAAAACAGATGAACTTAGAAATCTACATAAACTACTTTACAACAGACCAGGCACAGTAAGACAATATTTATACCTTTAACGTAGTAGCATATTTATGTATTAAAATGTATCACAATAGAAGCATAATTGTAGTCCTAGAAAGGACTTTTAACGATCAACTAGTTCAGTTTCCATACCATATAAGTGAACAAACTGAGATACATACTTTTTAAATGACTTATCACAGGATACATAGCTGGATATTAGCAATTAGGATTGCAATATCCAAGGCTCTTTCTACTGAAGTTTTTATGCCATACTGAAATGTCAAATTTTGATGACTTTAGTGATTTTGAATTGTATAAGAAGTTATCTTTTGGATTTTTTTTTTAATCATTCAGAATAAATACAGTATAATTGTATATCATTTTGAGCAAATACCTGATAAATTAGGTGGTAATTCTTTGTCAATAACCTGATAAATTAGGTGGTAATTCTTTGTCAATAGAGTTGTTAAAATAAACCAGTGTTTCATTTACTGAATTGCTTTATAGTAGTCACCTCTTATCTGCATGGGATACATTCCAAGACCCCCAGTGAATGCCTGAAACTGAGGATAGTACTGGACCTATGCATACTGTTTTTTCTATATGTACATACCTATGATAAAGTTTAATTTCTAAATTAAGCACAGTAAGAGAGTAACCATAAGCAGTAATGAAATAGAACAATTATAGTAATATACTATAATAAAAGTTATGTGAATGTGGTCTCTCTCAAAATATCTTATTGTACTATATAGTACTCACCTTTTCACTTATTAGAAGCACTTTACAGCTTCTCTTTGGTATAGCTGAATTGCCAACATCACTCCTTTTGTGTTTTGGGGTCATTAAATAAGGGTTACTTGAACGCAAGCACTGAGATACCACAACTATCCATCTGAGCCAGCTATTAAGTGACTACTGGGCAGGGAGCATGTACAGTAGTTCCCTCTTATCCGAGGTTTTCCTTTTCAGTTTTAGTTACCTGTGGTCAGGTGTGGTCCAAAAACATTAAATGGAAAATTCCAGAAATAAATTCATAAGCATTAAATTGCACACTGTTCTGAGTAGCATGATGAAATCTTACACTGTCCCACCTTAGATGTGAATCCGTCCAGCTTATCCATGCTATATATCCTACCTGCCCGTTAGTCACTTAGTAGTGGGTCTTGGCTGGTTATCAGATTGACTCTCAGTATTGCAGTGCTTTTGTTTAAGTAACCCTTATTTTACTTCATAATGAACCCCGCAGACATTCCTATAACTTTTAGCACAGTATATTGTTGTGATTGTTCTACATTATTATTGGTTATTGTTCATTTCTTACTTTGCCTAATTTATATACTAAACTTTATGATAGGTATGTATATGTAGAAAAAATATATAGGGTTCATTACTAAGTTGTTTTAGGCATCCAGTTTTGGACTTGGATTTGCTGGACAAAGGGATGATTCACATCCCAGTGGGATGATTTGAGATTTCATCAAGCTACTTAGAATAGCACACAAAACTTAAGAATTGTTTATTTCTGGAATTATACTTTCAGACTGCAGTATCCATGGATCAGGGGCTACTGTACTGTACTGTACACACAGCTTCAGTATTCCATGTAATTGAGGAAACTGCTTTGGGATTGTACATGGCCGAAAGTAAAGTTTGACATTGTTAGGTTAGAATGTCTGAAGCATGGTATAATTTATTTTCATGTGTGTTACCTCATTTGATCCTCACAGCAATCTAATTTACACAAGTTCCATTATTGTTAAGTGGTATTAACTTTTGGAGGTGCTCTGTTTTTTACTTTTCAAAGAACAAAATCCCTGACTTTTCTGATTTGGAAAATAAATATTATGTGTACCTTGTATTATTAAGGGGAAGGCTGTCCTTTTTTTTTTTTTTTATCCTTACCCAAGGATATTTTTTCCATTGATTTTTTTTTTTTTTTTTAGAGCATGTGGGGGTGGGGGTGAGGGAGAGGCAGGGAGAGGGGAAGAAACATTGATGTGAGAGACACATTGATTGGTTCCCTCTACCAAGTAGCCACACTGGCCAGTGTGGAAAGGATGTCTTTTTAAGTAGTAACTTTCTACATCCTCTGGTACTGTCACATAACATTTAGTTTTGGTTTTATGATTATCAATAAAAATTCTCAGACGAAAATTCATTCAAATTGTCATTTTCAAAAAATTAAGATGGTAAGTCGTTTATAATGGACCTGGTGATTATTATGGTAATTGAAATAAGCCAGTCAGAGAAAGACAAATACCACATGATCTCACTTATTTGTGGAATCAAATGAACAAAATAAACTGTCCAGAGATTTGGATGCATGGAGCAGATGGACAGATCTCAGGAAGGGGGTGGGGGCAGGAAGAGATTAACCAAAGAACTTATATTCATATATGCATAGTGTGGTGAAGGCCTGGGGTGACGGCAAAGGCGGGAAAATGGGAGACATCTGTAATACTGTCAATAATAAAAATAAATTAGAAAAAGAGATATATATGAAATAATACTTTAGCAATAAAAATAGTTTTCAATTGTGAATAAGAAATATTGCATAAACCAGTATAGCTTGGAGACAGATGTGAAAATAAAGATGTTGGCTTTGAATTTTTTTCTGTGTACATTACTGGGTAATAAGTAGCATTAATCATAAGAGAAACATTTTCAGGTGTCCTCATTAAAGAAGAATGTGGGTCAGTTCAGTGGCTTTCCATTTGAAAAAGGAAGTACCCAATATAAAAAGAAGGAAGAAATGTTGAAAAAGTAAGTTATTTTTATAAATACCATGTTTTGGTCAATGTGCTTTAAATTTTATTTTTAAACATTTAGTGTGACCACCCATACGTTATCAGTAGACTGCTCATTCTTTGCTTTAAATGCCAAGACCTCATTTGTTTTCATAAATATTAACTTGAGATCTTCATTACTTTCCAGTAAATAGTGGCTATCAAAAGTATTGAAAATGCAAAGACATTTTTATTTGTTAGAAGAACAGTATACACAAGCAAATCATTCACAGTCCAAATTTCATAAGGTCTAAAGGGAATATATAGTGAAAACTTCCTCCCTCTCCTGTGTGCCACTCTGTTCCTCCATTTATAGGTACCATTTAGCTATTTTGAAGATAATCAATTTGATGGAAACAATGCCCTTCATCATAATGCAAGCAAAATGATATATTAGAGTTTTTGTTTATTAAATTCTCTGTAGTTTAAGAACTCTAATCCTCCTCTTTGGTGCTGCCTATGGAGGTGGCAGCCATCTCCTGCTTGGCACCATGGCTGCCCTCAGACCCCTCATGAAACCCAAGATTGTCAAAAAGAAGTTCACCTGGCACCAGTCAGACCTATATGTCAAAATTAGGCAGTACTGGCAGAAATCCAGAGGCTTTGACAGTAAGGTGCTCATAAGATTCAAGGGCCAGATCTCAATGCCCAGCATTGGTATAGGAGCAACAAGAAAAGAAAGCACATGCTGCACAGTAGCTTTCGGAAGTTTCTGGTCCACAACATCAGGGAGCTTGAAGTGCTGCTGATGTGCAACAGATCTCACTGTACTGAGATTGCTCACAGCATTGTGGGAAGAACAGCCCAGCTGGCCATCAGAGTCGCCAATTCTAATGCCAGGCTGTGCAAGGAAAAAAATGAAGACGTATTGTGTATACATTGTATTTGTGTTGATTAAACCATAAAATTCTTCCATTTGGCATTTAAAAAACAAAGAACTCTAAATAATAAAGATTATTATCCCTTCATTGAAACATGGTAGGAATGCTGAGGGGAAAATGTAATATTTAGGCACAATCAGCAGCCAGAAGAATGATGAAGTCCATGAATTTTATAGTATTGGAAACTTTTTACATTATTTTCTAGTGAATTAATTTAGGTATTGTTTTACTACCTTTAGAATTTAATTGGTAAGTGGTGTTTTCAATTTTTAATACTTTAATCTGGTTGTATATGTACACTAATCAAAGATTATTAGGAGTACTTCTAAGATTCAGAGAAACATTGGCTACTTTTTAAATGTTTGTAGCCTGTTTGGTTAGCTATTGCATTGATATTGTAGAGAATGTTTATAAACTTTCCTACATAATCATCTTGGTTTTTTTAATTTTCTTTTTCAGATTTAGAAATGCCATGTTAAAAAGCATCTGTGAGGTTCTTGATTTGGAGAGATCAGGTGTAAATAGCGAACTGGTGAAGAGGATCTTGAATTTCTTAATGCATCCAAAGCCTTCTGGCAAAGTGAGGACCGATTTGTATTATTTTACTAACAAACCAATTATTTATAGCCTCTTATTACTTTATCTTTTTTTTTTTTTAATTCTCTCCCGAGGATATGTTTTTACTGATTTCAGAGAGAGGAAAGGGGAGAGAGAGAAACATCGATGGGAGAGAGAGAAACATCGATGTGAGAGAAACGTCAGTCAGTTGCTTTCCGTACTCACCCCAGTTGGATCAAACCAGCAACCTTTGGTGTGTGGGACTACACTCCAACTAAGTGAGCCACCCAGCCAGGGCACTTTGTCTTTTTTACAGAACAATTTAGTTAGCATTGCTGTCAACATTCAGTAATATTGTCTACATTCAAAGAATATGCCTTTCTTTGACCTATCTACAACAGTGTCATGATAGAAATGACATAGAAGGCATATGGCTATGTTCTCCCTTAAGATCAAGAAAAATCATTATTAACTACATTAATGTCAGATGGGACAGCAATACAAACTAAGTATCTGGAGTTATATCCAGAAGGCACTGGAAGAACAGAAACAGGTTGAGTTGAGGATGAGGTGTTGGGCTGGTATGCAACCTGTAATCCGGTCAGGAAAGAAAAGATAGAGGTGTATTAGAACTGGGTGTTTTCTAGATACTAGAATAAAGTTATGTAAAGGTGACATAAAGCTGACTCTTAATAAGTTTCTTGAATTTGGTTTTGAGAATCCTCTGCAGAGACTAGGAGCTGGACAGAGATTTAAAAGAGCCTTATAGTTTATTGTACTCTTCTTAAAATCTAGATTAGGTTTGCCCTGATTGTTTAATAGTAACAGATAATGTCATTGACTTAAAATGTCTATTGAAGTGTTACTTACATGACCTTGTATTTTCAGTTTGTTTAAACTTGTCAGCAAATGTTTTCATATTCCTCATTTTGAGAGGAAAGAAATTGTGAAGTCATCCTAGAGGGCCTGCCTATGGGTTCAGGGGAATACCATAAGCAAGGGTAGAGAGCATAAAGATTAGAAACCAGAAAATAACTCTGGATTTTGTTTTTGTCCACCCTTGGTCCTATTTATCATTATCTGGGCAAAGACAGGTAAATATTTGCATCATACAGCTACAAACCCAAGGGGTATAATGATTTTTTTTCTTTTAAATATATCTTCATTGTTTTCAGAGAGGAATCAAACTGCAGTCTTCTGGATCCTAGGTTGATGCTCAACCACTGAGCCACACCTGGCTGGGTTGATGTTCTTTTTGTGTTTTTTTGATGTTTCAAATTGGCTTATTTAAAGATGAGAGATTATCTTTTTCCTTTCTATACTTACGGCTATACCTCTACTATAGAATTTCATGACAAGTTGAACATTTTCCCCAGAAGTAATTATTAAGTTGCCTAAGTTATGAGTCTTTATATTCATCTTTTTCCTCAGTGATTTTCAAATGTGTTGGTCTTAAAAATTAATGAGGACCCCAAAAGCTTTTGTTTACATGGGTTATTTTGATATTTTCTGTATTCTTAATTAAGACAAAAATTCTAAAATAACAGCCCACTACATAGTAACAAAAGTAATATTTTGTATGAAAAATAACTGCTTTAAAAACTTTAGCAAGATGAAGGTATTTTATGTCTTTGCAAATCTGTTCATGTCTGATTTAAGAAAAGACAGCTATATTTTCATTTGCTTCTGCATTTCAATTTATTGCAATGTATTGTTTTGCTTGAAGTATATGAAGAAAACAGCCTCACAAAGGTATGTAGTTAGAAAAAGGAGTATTTTTTAAATCTTTTTAAAAAATTGTGGATATTCTCCTTTTATACAACATCAAAACTTCACAGTGGTAGTTTGTTCAAGGTTAGTTGTAATGTGGTACCTGATATGTTAATCATGGTTAATGATATCATAGACTTTTACTATGCATAATTTTGTAATATGCATTTACTATTTGAGAAATACTGGTTCCCTGAATTACACATATCTTCCAAATGTTGGCACATTTCATTAAACACTGTCAATAAGTTGCATTATTTAGTACAACCACCATCTCATCAGAAAAATCTTTAGGTATCAATTTCATGGTAGTAGACATTTTCCAAAATTCGAATTTTCACTTGAATTTTGAAATTTATCATTGGCAATAGTTGGTTATTTTCCTTGAACTGACAGGGACACGTTCTTCATTTTTGAGAATATGTCCATTAAATACGTAAGTCCAAAAAGGCATCGTTTTTCAATTATTCTTTTTTAAAAAAATGGTATTCCATGAAAAAAGTAGCTAGCTTAGGTCACAGCTCAGTAGTGCAAGTGTATTTCCTTGAGATAACCAGTGAACTTCAGTTTGTAGCCAGAGTACTCTGTTGTACCTCCCACATTGTTAAGCAGATATTCTAAAGACAAGTACTCAAAAGTTTAGAGTTAATACAATTAATATTTACTGCTTCATCAAAGACTTTTAAGTGAAACGCCTTTCCCTCTCTGCTAGTGTGTGGTTGTGAGGAATATAATGACAACTAGCACAGTTTGCTGCCCCTGCCTGATTATTAGTAAGTACTAAGGTGCCAGCAGTTTTACCCACCTTTGCTTTTGCATAGTCATACAAATGTCAGCACAATGAAAGAGCTAATAAGTGTCTTGATGTGAAAATAGTTTTGACCTGTAGGCTTCTGAAAAGTTCTCAGGAAACCCCAGTATCCAAGATCTGCACTTTTGAAAAGCGCTGTTTTACCCTACCTTAGGAAACTTACTCACAGATCCATTTTTTCATACTTGTTTCTGATTACTGCTTAACCTAATGGTATCTTAAGTTGTATTCTACGCTACCATACACTTCCTCATTTAAGGAAAACACAATAAATTCATTAGTACTAATTTTATCTCCTCTGTAGTAATATTGTTCTTTTCATATTTCTACCTTGATTATTTGTTCATTCAGATTTTGTTTACAAAAAGGGATGGTGCTATTGACACTGGATTCTGATTAATAGATTCCACTAATTTTACAACCAATATAGGAAAGTTCTAAAGCATTTATTTATTATTATTTTTAAAATTAAATCTTATTTATTTTTGGAAGTTGCATTTTCTTGATTGGTTACTTGAGTGATTTAACAGCTTTTATTTTCCTGTATAGATTTATTCAGTACTGACCATTCCAGTCCTCATATTACTAATTCCTTATTATATTCACACTACCTGCATCTGATCCCTGAGCTAGGAAAGTGAGGGTTGTCATATTTTTCTAATATATTTGAGTCCTGCATTTCATATAGTGAGTTGTGAGAGTTTAGACAGTTATCTTTTCTCCAAACAGTGATATCAAAGAATTTATCTAAATGGATTTGTTTCCTGGTAATGGTAATAGTTCACATAACAAGATATCTGTATTCATTCACGGAAGTTTCTAGTAGAGAACCCCTCTGACAAATATCTTTGGTTCACTAACTTAAAATTTCTGGAGTGACTAGATTGGCTGTTTCCCAGTCTGCTTTTTAAAAGGTAGGTTGTTTGGGCAAATTAGAGGCTATTCCGTACATTGTAGATTGCGTGAGAACAGTACATAACATAAGCAGCCACTTTTTCCTAATTTTTGTTCAGGTGAGTGACTCTTAAGACTGGAGGTTCCCAGGAGAGAAGGGACCTGTGGTTCTGCTAGTTTCATAAAAAATACTGCCTAAAGTTATCACTAACATTTATACAATTGTGGAATGTTTCTTAATGTTTTTGTTTATTACAGAAAGTAATAGGCAAAAATAAAAACAAAATACCCATAATTTCAGAAATAAGTAATTTTAACTCCTTTGTGTATATCTTTTCAGATCCTTTATGCAGGGTAATTTTAAGATTTTCAGTTTTAGAAGTTAGCAAGTTCTCCCCTAAGAAAGCATTTAAAAGTTAAATTTGTTGGTTAATATAATCATTTTCTTCACATGCTCTACTCTGCTTTTTAAAAATGTGTGTTTTAAGAGCAATGCACTTATTTTGTGCTTCTTAATTAGTTTCATAATTAGCATACTTAGTACTTCATATTTACAGTGATCAGTGAGAATATAATCCTGGCATTGAAAGTAGAGCCCAGAGGTAATACGAATATAAACTGTATAGTTCATAAATTCAGGATGTGTAAGGTGAGATTTCATTTATTTTATGGATGATTCTTCCTAGTCCTTTGATTGGAGGGGCCCCTAAAACAGGAACCTTCTCTGACAGTAGTTAATGTTTATAAGAATGAAATAAATTATAAGTCTAATTAAAAATATTGCCTTAATAAAGTGTAAACAACTGAGCTTAACACAGTGTGTACTTGGGCTTCTAGTCCCATGTCAGACCATAGAATGCATACTTAAACATTTGTGAAGAGTCTCTTGCCTAGGTGTTTAGAATACAAATGAAAGTATTGGTAATTTAGACAAAAAAAGATTAATTTGACAAATTAAAGATGCATTCTCGAAAACTGCTGAACTTGGAAATACAATATCTTGAGACAGGAACAGGAAGAATTGAGTTGAGAAGTAGGTGTCAGAAATAGTTGATTGACTTGGAAATACAGGACCTCATTGGTGTTTGTTTTATTTTATGCAGCCATTGCCAAAATCTAAAAAAACTTCCAGCAAAGGCAACAAAAAGGAACGGAACAGTTCTGGAATGGCAAGGAAAGCAAAGCGAACCAAATGTCCTGAAATTCTGTCAGATGAGTCTAGCAGTGATGAAGATGAAAAGAAAAACAAGGAAGAGTCTTCAGAGGATGAAGACAAAGAAAGTGAAGAGGAGGTAAAGATGTGTGGGGGTTTCTCATTTCTTTTCCTGAGGAGAGTTAAATATTCCTGCTGTTTAACAGGTATAGCTAGAAAGCAGATTGTAGGAACTGTCAGTTCCATATTGGTTGGTTTTAATTCTGAAGACACGTAGTGAAGTATAGACCCTTTCTTTCCCTTAACAAGCTTTTAGTGCTGTTGCCATGCCAGGTGTACAAGGTGGAGAAGAGTGAGGTTGGTGTGGACTGAACTTGAGCCAGGCCTTGGCTAGAGTAGGTCAAATGGGAAGGGAATGGATGGGAGGAGGGGTGCATATCCTGAACAGAACACAAAGGAGCAGAGTTTTGAGAATTTTTTTCATAGTATATTAATATATTATGATGCTCTTGAATCATTTTATTCTATTTTACGCAAAAAGCAAGGAGTTTAAGGACCACCATTTTTTCCTCAACTCGTTGAGGATTAGTTAATGAGAATAACAGCATTTGAAGTTTGATTGGAGGGCAAGTTTTGTGTCATTTAGGAATGCCTGCCATTTTCCTTTATTTGCAAATCTTTGTAAAATGTTAAATATTTTTAGTTTTCAAAGTGAAACTTCAAAAAGGGAAGAGCTGCTGGGCCATTTAAAGGGTTAACTTTACCCTTTTTGTGTATCTTCAATCAAGTAGATGGTGAATGGGTACAAGGGAATGATTTTCTATTATTGTTAATAGTCTTGGTAGGCTTTATATTTTGTTTTGGTGGCCCCCTTTTCTGGTCAGAACTTGGTCTATAAGTTGGGTAATGTACTTGGTCTTATTTAGGACTTGATTAATGTTGCTTGACATTTTGGGCCAAAATGATTCTTCATTGTGGAGGATTGTCTTATGCATTGTAGAATGTTTGCCCACTAGATGCCAGTAGCACACCTCCCCAACGTACAGTTGTGAAAACCAAAAATGTCTCCAGACATTGCCAAGTGTCTCCTGGCGGGCAAAATCACCTCCAGTTGATAACTTCTAGATTAGAGGGAATAAGATATTGTGAACTCTGATTTTATATGTGTGTATTTTGTATATATTTGCCTTTAGGCATTTAAAATCCATGCTTATTTTAATGTCAAATTTTATAAAGACTTCAGTAAAGCTGAGTTTGAAATGCTTCGTAATTGAAAGACTACTACAAAGCTAGCAGGTGTTTTATAAACATGTTACTGTATTTTTGGTGTAAAAGAAGATGAGTAATCTGAGCATTAAGGGTTTTTTTGTTTTTGTTTTTAATTTATCTTTATTGTTGAAAGTATTACAGATGTCCCTCTTTTTTCCCCCTTTGACCCTCTCCATCCGGCTCCTGCCCCCTTCCCAGGCCTTCCTCGTACTAGTGTCTGTCTATGGGCTATGCATATATTGAGCACTAAGGTTTTTATGGAATAGATTTTAGGAAGATTTGGGGAAAAACATGTTTGTTTATGTTAAACATGTGAATATGCAATATTGGCAATTTTGCAGTAATAGTATTCCTCATTCAACAAATTTTTGGTTATCTCCTGTGTATATTCACTGTGCTTCCCCTAAAACCTTTTTAAAGGCAAAGTAAAAGCATAAAAAGTGGTCATAGATTATAAACATCTGATTTTTTCATAGAGGCAATATGATTATGAGCTTTAGAAATGACCTGGGTTCAGATCCCAGCTGTACTACTATATGACTTTGGGCAAGTTACTTAAACTCTGTAGCATCAGATTCCCTTCTGTAAAATGGGGATAATAATAGTAGCAGCCTCAAAGGGTTGTATTAAGTGATTTTTCGTAAAGCACTTATAGCAGTGCTTGGCACAAGTAGTATCTAAGTATTAGCTACTGGTATTACTTTTAATATTAAGCCGAACTTTTATCACATGTAGGATTTCTAAATCCAATTTTCCTGTCATTAAAGTGCAGGAAGATTGGATTTAGAAAGGTTATTCATTTTCTTATTTGCTTTCCAGATGATTGTTTCACTGTTCTAAGTAGAATTAGTTGAAGTCTGTTAGTATAGGTGACCCTGATTTATAACCATATTTGTTACTGGATAATGATCACAAGTGAAACTCTCCCACTATAAACAAAGCCTTTCTTTCTACAGTGCCATAAACGAGGACCTTTTGCTAGAAACCTATGTCAAATGATGAAAATACATGGAAGAAAAAGGCAAACTGAAAAATGTTCTTACAGACATTAAGTATATAAAATTACAGAATATAAGAGCTCTATCATTATGCTTTATTTTCTGCTTCAGTTTTTCTGCTTGGGCTGATACAAGCAGACTTCATAAAATATAGTGCCAGTGAAATCTGGACTGAGAAATGATTGGGATAAATGATTGGGATAAATCTCCCTCCAATAAGCATAGGTATTCTTTATCACTCTAAAGACTTCAAAAACTTTACTGCTGATTCCATTTTTGTGAAAAGCTCTGATTGCCTTTGGAAGGTAAGTGCTAGCAGGAGGAACCGTATTTCTGTGAAAACTGATTTTCTTTATTTTTTGATGACTTGGTTAAGTGGCAGCCTTGTTAGGGACTTCATAAATGGAGGTATTTTTGGTCATTACCATGAAAGGACCTCTTTTCTAAGAGGTCATAAAGAAGAGTTGCAGGTTGATTGGGAAAATGGTAGATTGCCTGCAGATGGAATTTTTTGCAGATTTTTTTCATAGAAAATTACTAAGTTAATATTATTTATTCTGTTTATTTCCTGGAATGAGTTTTTCTTTTGTAAATAAAAGACTTCTCTCTACTAAGATTGGTCTCATGTTCTATTTTAGATTCTTAGAGTAAATAACTATGAAGATTAATCTGTTTTTTAATCCTCACCCAAGGATATGTTTTTATTTATTTTTTAAGATTTTAAAAATTGATTTCTGTAGAGAGAGGGAGGGAGAGAGAAACATCGATGTGACAGCGGAACATGGATTGGCTGCCTCCTGCATGCTCCCTACCAGGGATCAAGCCCAAAACCCAGGCATGTGCCCTGACCAGGAATCAAACCAACTTTTTGGTGCATGGGATGATGCTGAACCAACTGAGCCACACTGGCCAGGGCTTTTCTTGTTTTTTTAAAAGTCTTTAAGAAAATATGTCGCATTAGCATATCAGCTAGTAATTGCTAAGACATTTTCTTCGAAGTTCTCTATACTTGTGCCTTTGTCTCTATGATATGCAGTGAGTGGTTCACAACAGTTTCTAATTCGCTTTTTCTTTAGAATTAACTCAAATAAGAAGGAGCTCTTTCTGAGAATTACTTGGGTAGTAACTGTTTTATAAAAGCTGTTTTAAATTTTATCTCAGCTCTTGGACATTTGCGGGAGAGCACTTTGGAACCAGGAAGAAAGTGGTAGATGAAGTTTCTTTAAAATGAAAGAATAGAAAAATGACAGGTTTAGTTTTTTTCCTATAAACTTACTCTAAAAAACAAACTGATTCCCCTATTGAATTAGCATCTTTAGGGGAATTCTGCTAACATGAACCAGTAAGATTAAATCATATTCAGGCAGGCCATTCACAGATATTAGACTTTAGGCACAGAGCAATTATTGGAGAGTACAGACAAAAGGGAGAAGCAGTGCTTCCCAAGTTGGAGGAAATGAATGTAATAAATATTTTAGACCCTTAAAAGCATAATTTAATTCTTTCATTTTATCAATTCTGTAGTTTTTGTTTCCTAATGTTTTTCTAACACTCTTATCTTTAGAAAAAGTATAAAACTGGATTTTTACTTTGAGTATTGAGAATGTGTCTAATATGAATGAGGAATGTCTTCAGCTATAAATACTTAAAAACCTCACTAATGTCCAAAACAGAAGTTCCTTTTTCTTTCACTGCAAGAATTCCACAGACAAGCAGTTCTGGGCCAGCATAGCATTCAAGAAAAAGGTATCAAGAATTTGGGTACCATTTCTGTTCCTGAGCCATCATCTTTTTATGTGGCATTTAACCTTGTGATTATAAGATGGTGGTTTTACCTTTTAGCATTGTTTCCCTGTTTCAGATAGAAAAGAGCAAAGAGCTTTCTTCTAGTGATTTTGCCCCTGCTCCCTGAAGGGATGCCTTTTACCAGAGATCTCCATGTATATCCCATTGGCCAGGACTTGGATATGTGGCCACCTCTAGCTGTAAGGAAAGCTGTGAGATAGAAGTATTAGCTTTCCTGCCTGTATAGGAGGAAGGCAAATAAAAAGGGGGATGTTGAGTGGACCATTGGAAAAATTATTTGCTAGTGGTGGGAGGGTGAATGTGAAAGTTTTGTTAGTCCTTAATTATGTTCTAAAAAACAAGAATTGCCTGGCCAGAGTGGCTCTGTTGGTTGAGCATCATTCTATGCACCAAAAGGTTGCCGGTTCAGTTCCCAGGCAGGGCACATACCTGGGTTGCACGTTGAGTCCTTGGTCGGGGCATGTACGGAAGGCAACCAATTAATGTTTCTTCCTTCTCTCTGACCTTGTTCTTGGGTGAGGGTTAAATAAATAAATTAAAAACAAGAATTCCCCCATCTCATAATTTGATCAGAGGAAATTCAAACTATTGAACCTTTGAACTATTAAACCTTTTGTTGGAAGGCAAAGTTGAATAATCACCATAGTAAAATCTATCTAGACTTAAACTTGTCTTTATAATCTTCTGTGAAGTTTAACAAGACTTGCACATTCTTTACACTTGGCATTTGAGTTTTCTTAGCCAAGCTGTTATAAGAATAGTGTATCTTAAGCTAATTTTTATTTTGTTCATCTGTTCACCCAGTACAACCTTTCTGCTGTGAGGACAGGATTCTGGCTCTGTGACAGGCGTCTTTTTTGGAGACCCTCCTTCAAAGAGCCCTGCTGCCTATAAAAGATAGGTAAGCCTTCTCTCCCAAGATTTTTTTTTTTTGCCTTCCTTCAAAAAGTACTGTTGTCATTCCTCTGATTTTATACCTTCATGGTTATCAGAAACATGGAAAACACCTTCAAATTTTTTAAAAATTATATTATTTATTAATCTTTTAAAAATTTAGATTACAGTACTATCTAAAATTAATGGCAGCTGTCAATTCTTAACCTGTTTTCCTTTAGCACATCAAAAATACCTACAGTACTAGATGGTTCTGATTGAACCACTCACAGCATATTCAAAAATAGCAAGCCCGAATCTTAAAAATAAATCCGTGACAACTTGGAAACTAGACTTCTCTTCTTTTTGTTTTAAACGTGTTACCTAATTTTTCCCCATACATTGTGCTAAAAGACCCAAGTTTTGGGAATATGCTAAGTACTGTTGGCATTATAGAAGATACTTTTTAGCCAAAATCTCTGAAAATCTCTGTTAATGAGGAAAAGCTTTGGGGAGAAATGGAGAAAGTACCAGCTGAAGTTCACCTTGGGAATAGAAAGGAGAGTTGGACATGTGAACAAAGATGGGGAGCAGGAAAGTACAGGCTATCTTTGACAAAGGCTTGTGGTTAGGTGCTGTTTCCAGAAGTAAAGCAGTGAGGTGAAGCTAGAGTAGTGTATGTTGAGGCAGACTAAGAGAACCCATGAGGTTGGGCATTGTTGTGTGAATAATAAAACCTTAAGGGATAGATTCCTCATTCTCATTCATTCAAAGCAGTTGTCTTATTCTACCTGAGCACTTTGCTATGTAGGGGAAAAGAGGGACATGGCCTCTGCTTTCCAGGAGTTGGCAGTTTCTCTGCAGAGAAGTACCACTTGTTCATTAAGCATTTATTTGGTACATACAAGGAGAAACTATTGAGTCTTGTACTTCAGGTCTTGCATCTCATTTAGCCTTAACTCCATGAGAGGGCCCTCAGTTTTGTACTTTGAGGGTATAATAAATATATAATGATTTTTAGAAATGTGTTCCATGTATTACTCTTTCCAGAGCTTGTAAGTCATGTACTTTTGTCTTCAGAATTCTCTATATAGAATTAGTGATTTTGATCCAAATTTGTCTTTAAGCAATAGCTTTAAGAAAGTTATATAAATCTACAGCTTAAAACTAAAAGTTATTGACATAAACTTTCTAACCTGAGAAATTATCCTGTTAATTGTCTTATCTGGTTCCTGCCTTTTGCTTATGTATCTCCAATAATTCATAAACTAGACCACCAAGAGTTGGTAAACAGTGACCTGTACACCAGATTCATCTTGTAGCCTATTTTTACACAGTCTGCAAGCTGAGAATGGTTTTCCACTTTTAAAATATTGGTAAAAAAACAAATGAAAAACATGCAATAATGACCATATGTAGCCAGGAAAGCCTAAAATTTTAATATCTGTTAATTTCTAGAATAGGCTTGGCGATAGTTCTAGACCATAAGTTTATCTCTCATCTTATATGGTTTATAGCTAGGAGTCAGCTGTGGGGCTTTTTAAAATATATAGGTTGCAAGGCCCTACCCATGATGATTTGATCTAATAGTGTTTTTTCCTCCTCTTAAATATACACTCAATATAGGTAAGTTTGTGCCAGAAGGCAGTGATATTAAAAATCAAGTTTGGCTAATTGCTTTTAATAGAAAAACATGTTTATCTTAGCAAGCAGAGTGATCTAATGAAACAGAACCTCGGGGTTGGAATATGTTTTTAAAGGTTGTGTGGTTACCACAGATCTTTTCCCATCTCAATTTTCAAAATAATTACATAGCAACTACTAAGTGCCAGTTTTAAGCTTTGCTCTGGAGTTCAAGAAACAAGACAAGGTCTCTACCCTTACACAGTTCAGCTTAGTTGGTAGGAGGGAGGAAGTCACAGATTGAGAGAGTACAGTAGAAGATTATAACAGCCAAACAAGAGCTGTGGGCAAGGTAATGTGCAAGCTCAGGAGACAGGGAGTCTCTGCCTCTTTCTAGGGGCACGGGAGCGGAGCTCCAAATAGGGGGACTTCACAGGTGGTAACAGCTGGATCTGAACCTTGAAGGGTAAGCAGGAGAGGCAGGCGCAGCGAAAGGAAGGTATTTGGAGAACGCTACAAAGTTGGATCACACCCATTTAGCTTTAAAAGCAATTTTTTTTTAATCTTCACCTGAGGGTTTTTTCCATTGATTTTCGGGGCGGGGGGGAGGACACATCGATGCCAAAGAGACACGTTGATTGGTTGCCTCCTGCACAGTCCCAACCAGGGCCAGGATGGAGCCTGAAACTCAGGTACATGCCATTGGCGGGAATTGAACCCGAGACCCTTCAGTCTGAGGGCCAACACTCTGACTACTGGGCCAAACCGGCCAGGGCAACAATTTATTTTTAAAGAAAGGACCTAGGGCCCATACAGAGTTTGGGGATAAACTCAAAGGCAGCCCTAATACAGAATTTGGTTTTTCTTTGTTGCCATTCTGTATTCTCTTCCAACAATTTTTATTCTTTCTCATCATTAGTAGCATTTGTGTGTAATGGGAAAAGAGTTAAGTTTAACAATATAATCAATAGGTGCCCTAGCCGGGTTTGCTCAGTGGTTAGAGCATCAGCCCATGGACTGAAGGGTCCTGGGTTTGATTCCGGCTAACGGCTTGATCCCCAGCCCTGGTCAGGGCGTGTGCGGGAGGCCACCAATTGATGGGGTGTCTCTCTCATCAATGTTTCTCTCTGTCTCTCCCCCTCCCTTCCATTCTCAAAAAATCAATGGGAAAAAAATCCTCAGGTAAGGATTAGCAAAAAAAAATAAAAAATTATGGTATCACTGGCTTATTCCTATCATTTAGTTTAGTAGTTTCAACTCTAGCTTAAAGAAATATATAGGTAGGTTAGTCCTTTCTATAAGCAACTAATATGGTAGGAGGCACACTGAACTTAATTAAAGGTCTTGATTTTTACTAGCTATAAGGCAATGGCATCACTTATAATGAGAAACAAATTTGTTTTATCTTTGGATTTTTTTAAGCTTATAAAATAGTGGATGTGAAAGTAGTGCTATACAAATGCATTTTTTTCCTTTTAATTATATATATTGTTAATCCTCACCTGAGGATATTTTTTCCATTGATTTTTAGAGAGGGTGAAGGGGGGATGAGGGGGTGAAGAGAGAGAGAGAAACATCAATGTGAGAGAGAGACATAGATTGGTTGCCTTCCGCACATGCCCTGACTGGGCCTGGGGATCAAACCTGCAACCTAGGGTACGTGTCCTTTACCGGGAATTGAACCCACGACCCTTGGGTGCTTGGGCCAACGCTCTAACCATTGATCACACTGGCCAGGGTACCTTTTAATTATATTTTTAACCACATCCTATGTTCAGAGTAAACCAGATCCTGCAAATGATACAGAACAAACATGACAAGAAATATTTAAGTGGCTACTTTATGCCAAACACTCTTGTAGTTGCTGGGGATGCATAGGACTAAATAGGCAGGCAGGTGTCTGTTCTGAAGGATATTGTCAGATCTGTCCTTAAGAAACTTGTGTGGGAAAACTATGTAAATAACTACAGATTAATAAAAATGCATATATTAAATGTTAATTTTCTCTGTTGCCTTATGTATATTTATGTATTTGATCCACACAAAAATTCTACAGTTGTGGCCATAGTTCATCAAATCTACAATGCCTATAAGGCATCATTTTAATGTAAATTATAAAATGTACCCCAATATCAGAGATAGAAAAATGTGAAAAAGGGTGTTAAATTTTGCCTAGTTTAGTATTACCTTCATTTACAGATGAGGAAGCAGGCACAGGGAATGGTGATTTGCTTGAGAATGCAGAATTAGTCAGTGGTAGAGTCAGAGCTTGAATCAGGAAGTTTGGCTCTAAAACCTGTGTTCTTATTCACTGCTTCACAGGCCTTCCATACAGTAGTATGAATAGGCCAGGCCCTATGGGACTATGGATTGATCAAATTGGTGGTATTATGAAAGATTTAGAGGAGGTGATAGATTGTTAAGTTGGATTTGGAACCATGAGTGAAATTTTCCTAAGTAGAGGAAGAGAAATGAAAGTAGTAAAGATTTGGAAGTTCATGTGAATTTTAAGTAGGCATGGTTTGACTTTCCTTCTCAGCTCTCCCAGGGCCTCTTTCCATTACCTCCCAAATTTCAGATTACCCATGTTTTCCTTATCTGCCAAAAATTCTCTATGATTACCTATACCTCCTATACCTAATAACTTATGTTCAGGGCAGCTGGTGTGGTTTTTTAATACCTCTGCAAGACCAAAGCACAAGATGTGTTAGTCAGTTAGTTGATTGCCTCTCTGCTTGAGATGAAACCTTTAAGTATGCATATGTATCTACAGTTTACTCTGTAGCTTTTGCTTTTTCCCATGCCAACATTTATCTGTCTAAGATACTTGACTGAATTCGAACCTTTAATTTGTCACAGAATAATTTGTAATTGGTTACTGCAGATAAGTGAAATTCAGTATAACTAAAATTTTGTATGGGTGGGTCCAGTCTTATCTATCAGAATACAATGAAGTAAACATGATGTATCCTGGTTAGTTAACACGTGTCATTGAGTCTATCTAACTGCTTTTTATTTTATGTATCTATTATATATATATCTGCCTTGCTTTTAGGGAAAACATAAACTTCAAGTTATTGAAGGAAATTACACTTGTGTAATGAAATAATTTCTTTACAAAAGGAAGCACTTACAATAGTAATAATAACTAATGTTAAGTGTTTTCTATGTGCTGGACACCATTAAAAGTACTTTCATGTATTTCATTTACTGTCCATAAAACCATAGGAAATCAGGGCCTAGAAATGTGCTGGGGCTAGAATTTGAAACTAGGAAGCTTGCCTCCAGAGCCCATACACTCTTACCTATTATTCTGTATCTCTATAGTGCTTGTAACAGTATTTTTGCAATCTTTTTTGTTAATAAGTTATAGACTAATAGTCCTTTTAAAAAATTGTAGGACACTATTCCTTCTATATGGTGTTGCTAAATATAGAAAGAGGCAGTCCTAGCTGATTTGGCTCAACGGTTAAAGCTTTGGCCCTCAGACTGAAGAGTCTCGGGTTTGATTCCCATCAAGGGCACGTCCCTTGGTTGCAGGCTCAATCCTCAGCCCCACATGGGGTACTTGTGGGAGGCAGCTAATCGATATGTCTCTCTCGCATCAGTGTTTCTCTCCCTCTCCACCCTCTTTCCCTCTCTTTGAAAAGCAATGGAAAAAATATCCTCGGGTGAGGATTAAAAAATAATAAAAAATATAGAAAACAGTTTTAATTGTGTGTTTGTACCACAGTAACATTTTTGGGGGATGGCTTGATTATCCTTTATCACAGCAAATTTCAAACTATTACTAATCCCAGCTTGCAAGTTTTATTTAAAATGGTACCATATTGTGTGTGCCTTTTAAAATTTTAATGACAACCTTATACTCTGGCCTTAAAAGGCTCTGGAAATATTTTAATTATCTGATTCTAATTATCTAATTTGAGGATAAAATAATAATGTTTATAACATCGTTACGCCTTGCTCACCCTCTCCAACCTTTTCTTTAATAACTTAGTTTCTTGTAAAATATTTGAATGTCTTACAGGTCCAGATTTTATTACCCTTTGACTAAAGAGTGGTATTTAATAGTGATGATTTTATTCTATGTATTGAGTGCATCAACAGAATTTATGAATTTTTAATATTCCCTTTCAGACCCTAGTGTGGTTCTTATGAATTAGGTAGATGCTTAATAAACTTAAAACAGTTTAAGTTGCCCGGCCGGGCGTGGCTCAGCGGTTGAGTGCCAACCTAGGATCCAGGCGATCGGGGTTCGATTCCCGGTCAGGGCACATGACCAGGTGGTGGGCTCGATCATTGACTCTCTCATCATTGATGTTTCTATCTCTCTCCCTACCTCTCCTTTCCTCTCTCTGAAGTCAATAAAGATATATTTAAAAAAAAAAAAAAAATCAGTTTAAGTTAATCACAGAAATCTGTACTGAACCATTGATGCCTTTCCAGCAACCCTCACTCTCTGAAACACCTCTCGGAATTAGGAAATAACTAAAAATGGCCTCTAAATGGCAAAAATCCATAGTAAAGCTCATATACTTTACTTTCAAAAGCATGTCAGCCCCTTGACACCTCTGATGTGCATTTTTTTTTAGTAGTAAACTAGATGGGTTAGCCAGTTCCCAGCTTGACAGTATTATTGAGGTAATTCAGGGTCATATTATGCTTATGTAAGTAAATCTGTACGGTAATGGTAGTGGAGCAAGAGAAGACAAACACTGAAATCCAGTGAACTGCACTTAGAAATTGCCTGAGCCCACTTAATTTTTGCAACAGATTGGCCTGTACACTTGAATTTTTCTTAAGGATAAATTGAACACAATGGCTCTGTCCTTAAAAAGATTGAATTATGATGATCAGAAATTGAGTGTAAAACATTTGGAGGAACATACTATCAAAAGTCATTTGCAGTATTTTTGGTATATAAAGATCATATTTTAAGTTATCTTGGGATATTTGCTTATATAGAATACTTTTACTTTTGGAAATGTTCATTAAATGAAGAATTTTTGTTTTCCAATTTCATAGACCCTGGTTGAGACAATATTGTCGTTTTAATCTATCCATATGTATATTCTTTGTTTTTGTCTTATCAACTATGAGTTAGTATTTAAGAAAACAGGTTCTAGAGTCAGATCTATTTGAATCTTACTTTATTAGTTTATGTGGCTGTGGACAAAAATAACCTCTCTAAGGTTTAGTTTTCTCATATATTCATAAATAGTTATTGAGCAACTACTGTGCACCATGCACTATTTTAGGAGTGAGGAATACATCAATGAGCATGATGGTCAAAAAAATCCTTGTCCTTATGGAACCTTACATACAAATTGGGAGAGACTGACAGTAAATAACGGCATATTAATAGTACCTGTATTAGAGTTTTTCAAGATCAGGTGAGGTAATGCATATAAAGTTTTCATTCTAATAGCGTGGAATAAATGTGGGCATGTATTATTTTTAGTGTTTGATTCATGACTTCACATGACTCGTGTTGGCATAAAATTAAATTTATTGAGTATATTAGTCATCTCAAAAAATGATAATTAGTAATACTTTTTTATTGGTGATATTGAATACATTAACTTTCTCTAATGTTGAGGGGTAAAGAGGAATAGAGAGAGAGAGAGAGATAGCAGTTAATCTCATCAATGTATGTACTTTGCTTTCTAACAGCCACCAAAAAAGACAGCTAAAAGAGAAAAACCTAAACAGAAAGCCACTCCTAAAAGTAAAAAATCTATAAAGAATGCTAAGAATGCTAATGTGAAAAAGGCAGATAGCAGCACCACCAAGAAGAATCAAAACAGTTCCAAAAAAGGTATGTTTGAAATTATACATTTTCAGCACCTTTAAAGATATAACATATATGCTGTAACATAGTTTTTAAGTGTTTAGAAAATAGGTAAACTGAGAAGAACATTGGGGGGGGAAGTTGTACACCAGTTTTTTATAGTTTATAATTTTTCAAAATTGACATTTTCAAAGTATGTTTTATAGGTAACTATAGAGTGATGATTTATAATTTTTTAATACCCCTTGAGAATCTGATGACTGCTTATAGAATTTTTCCCACTCTATCTTGAATGCTAATTTACTAGTAAGAAAAAATTTTATTCACATGTAATAAAATCTTACTTTTAGAAAGTGAATCTGAGGATAGTTCAGATGATGAACCTTTAATTAAAAAATTGAAGAAACCTCCTACAGATGAAGAGTTAAAGGAAACAGTAAAGAAATTATTGGCCAGTGCTAACTTGGAGGAAGTTACAATGAAGCAGATTTGCAAAAAGGTAATTGGACAGATCCTTAGATCATTTTGCTTTCATTTGAAAAATTATTTCACCCATCCCTCAGTTTGAAGCCAGATTCTTACATGCATTCGTTCACTCATTGAACACATACTTACTGAATTACTGCATGCCAAGCAGTCTGTTACAGGTGCTAGGATAACCACATTAAAGTAAGTCAAAGCCTCTGCTCTTTGGAGTTATTTCATAAATAACAGTAGAATATATACAGTGAATAAAGTGCTACATTCCAAACTGCATAGGAAACTATCTTTTCCTGATCTGGGAACTTTATTGATGCATTGTCAGATTATGCTAGTTTTACAAAGCAAAATCTCATGGACCACCTCATTTTCAGTGTCACTATGATAAGTGAGTTGTTATAGATTAGGTACAGCTCAGACTTCTATGAAGTTAAAATGATGTAGTCTTGAATATGAGTCCATACCCTACCTCAATATTGGGAGATTTTTAAAATCTAGTTTCTTAAGTAAAATGAAATTAAAATTTGAAATGTATAGAAGGTGAAATATTCTATATTTTTTAAAGACATTTATCATTTTTTATTCATTCAGCACTCACTGAGTCTCTACTACATATTACGCCCTGGGATAGATGTTGGAGATAGAGCTGGAAAAGCTGTTACTTCACTTTAGGGGCTTATAGTCCAGTGGAATTGAAAGACAACTGTTTTAGTAATTAGAGTACAGTGTGTGAGGGCTGTGTTGGAAGAGTGCAGAAGGATGCTACAGCACCATCCAACTTTGGGGTGGGAGGGGGAGGGGGTTGTGGAAATCTGGAAAAAAGCACCTTGAAAGAGATCTTAGAGCATTAGCTGCTCCATACAATTGAAAAGCATTGACACATTCACAAAATATGACAAATAATGACTGTGAGGAATAGTAATTAGCTTAATTTGGCTGAAGACTAGAGTTGGAAGTCTTCAAAGAGGTTAGTGAATACTGGAGTTTTTCAGTTCCTAAATATGCCATGTTAGTTTGGTTTTCTTCCTGAAATGAATAGGGAATTGGGAATTTGGGTAGGTTATTGAGAGCTGTTTGGCAGGGGCATGACCCAGTCAGGTTTTTATTTTTTAAGTCACCCTAGACACATCAAGGACAGACTGGTGAAGAATGAGATGAAAAGACAAGAAACCCAGTTCATGTCATAGAGTTACAGGGTTACCATAATCTAAGTCAGAAATCAAGAGAGCCTGATCAAAAGTGATAAGAACTTGAGTGCATTAATCATAATAGGGAATAGAACAAAAGGCATACTTTTTGAGGAAAAGGTGTTCTAGGCATTTTGAGATGGGGTGCTTGGAACATCAAAGTGGGAGAAATTCTGAACATTGTAATTCTCCAAGCTAAGAGAGAAACCTAGACTAGGATATTGCTGGGAGTTAAAACCAGAAATATAGATAGGATGGCCCACAGAGGATGATAAAGGGTGAGAAAAGCAAAGGACAGTCCTGGAGACCATTAACATCAGAGAGTTGAGATGTAATTTCTACAGAATATAAGAAATTGTAGAGTCAGTAGTAGAGGGAAGGCCAGAGAAGTGGTGCTATGAAAGCCAAGAGGAAACAATTCGAGGGCGTGTAGTAGTGCCAGTTAAAAGAAATCAGCTTACACGGGGCAGTGGCTATGGAAAGGCAGTTACTTCACAGAAAAAAATAAACATGGCCTTTAAACAAATGAGAACCTGCTTAACCTTCCCTACGCTAATGAGGAAGATAGAAATTAAAAGGGAATATTTGTCATTACTAGCATGACAAAGTATTTATGAAGAATAACAGTTTTCATGGCTGACAGGATATAGAAAAACATTCTCTTATGCTTTAAGATATAACAGCTTTGGAGCACAGTTAGATAATATCTTAAAATTTAAATTGCAAATACCTTTTAACCTAGCAATTCCATTTCTAGGTCTCTATCCTAAAGACTTAGTCACATCTGCACAAAATGAGTGCAGTAATGCATGTCTAATAGTGAAAAGTCAGAAACCACCTAAGAGGCCTTCAATAGGGAAATGGTTAAACAGGTTACCACACCCATATTTTTGGAATACTATGTAGCAGCTGCAAAGAACATGGAAAAACTTTTCAGGCATTGTCAAAATTTTAAAACATGGAATATTACCCCATTTATGTAAATACAGAAAAACTATATTGCCATTGGTACATTTGTGTATAGACTCATTTTTTAAGGAAGGTCTGGAAGAACACACAGTGAACTGATCACCGATCTCTGAGAGGGGTGAGGGCAGAGTAGAGGGAAACTAGTTCTTTCCCTTTGAATGGTTTTGTGAGTACATTTCTGTAATTTTAAAAAGGGACAATTTGGAAAAGTCAGGTGAAAAGGACTTGGGTGTTTTGGACTGGGCAATTAGGGAATAATTGTTCACATAAGAGCAGTTTAAATGGGTGGTAAATGAATAGTGAGGAAAGTGAGTGAAATAAAGCTGATGTTTGAAGCAGCTTGCCTTAGGAGGGAAATAGTAGTTAGATGGGGGAGATGGATGCAAGTTGGTAAAGTATTAAAGTCAGGGAGAGAAAGTGCAAGCATGTGTTAGGCTCAGGACAGTGTTGGGTATGAAGCTGAAGATTCAGGAGAAGAGGGACGGCTGTGCCAGAGGTAAAGGAAATGGGGAGTTGATGAATCTAGACACAGATAAACTGGAAGGAGAGAGTTATGTCAGAAAGTTGAAAAATTCATCATAATAGCTTCTTGGCTGAGAACAGGAACATGGGACACTTGAGTAAGTGGATGAAATTGCCGTTGACAGGAATGAAAGGACCTGATTAGAAATACTTGGGATTGCTGGGGAGGCTCCGATATTACCATGGACTTAAAATGGGATCAGTCTTTTTCAGAGTTGTTACATTTTCCCACAGTTGTCTTTCCTCTGGGCCTAGCCATAGAAAAGTTGGTAGTTAGACCAATTCAGGTTTGGAGTTTTGTGGAGAATGAACAAGAGACAAACAATTAGTGTAATGTTAAATGATTAACTATACTTGTAGGGATTGGCAAGCTATAGCTTATGGGCCGATTCCATCTTACTGTTTTTGTACTGTAACCCAGCCACACCCATTCATTTAAGTATTGTCTTTGGCAGCTTTCACCCCACAATGACATAGTTGCTGTGATAGAAAATGTGTTGCTGGAAAAGCGGAAACCATTTACTAATCTGGTCCGTTAGAGAAAAATGTGCTAACCTTGAACTATACCACAGGAATGAAGCTGGCGGGGTGCATATGGAGTCAGGACTAGAAGTCATTGTGAAGTCAAGCAGCAGGTATCAAGTTGATAAAAGAGAGGGAAATTTAGAGTAAGATTTTAGGAGTAGAGGACTCCTGACACCAGCTGGGTCTGAGTGATTTAACTTTGAGGAAGGAGTTGAACAATGAGTGAAGAGTGAAGTGCATAGAATTCAAGTTGAATTATAAGTAGTTGGATGATATAACAGAAGAAAATAAGAATCTCTCTAAAAAATACCCAACAGATAACCTGCCAATATAAAGAATTCAGTCCACTTAGTTCAGATGTATCTAGATGTTTTCCTCACCCACATTTGTTAGTTCAGCTGATACTCCCAGTTTAAAACAATGTTTGCATGCTAGTTTATTTTCTGCTCTATATACAATATTAAAACTACTTATTTGCAATGGACTTTTCTATAGTGAACCAGAGTACTGGTAGAACATACATGCAGCTATTTATATATACATTTCTTTTTTATCCAAAGATAGAGCATTATTGCATTTTCAAAATCTATTTTTAACATAGCTTTCCCTTTTCACTACAGGTATATGAAAATTATCCTGCTTATGACTTAACTGAAAGAAAAGGTTTCATAAAAACAACTGTTAAAGAGGTAAATATATCCACTGTTTCTAACTCTGAGCATTTTGGACATATGCGAGAAAAGAAATGTTTATCAGATAATGCATATTTTTCAAACTACATGACTAAATATCACGTTTGATCCTCAAATTTCCTCAAAATGGAGAAAAATATTTTTATTCCCATTTTAGAGCTTAAAAATAAAGCCCTGCACATTAGTGACAAAACCTGACCTCAGATGAGGAAGAGATTCAGGCTTCCCGTCTACTGGGCATCTCAGAGGCACTCACACAACTTGAGTACATGTATCTGTCCACCAGTCAAAGGCAGAAGAAAATCAGCAGTAGCTATTAGTTTATATTGATTCCAGTTGATTTCCCAAGGTCACAATAGTAAAAGAAAGTTTAAAAATGAAATAAGGTTTTATGACTTATATGTACCTAATACTGTATGTTGGGTATGGGAAAATAATGTTTCTCTTTTCATTACAGCTAATTTCTTGAGATAAAGGAGAGACAGATGACTCGTTCCATGGATTTGAAGATCTGATTTATACCATTATACCAGCAAAAAGAATGTATTTCCTTTTCTAAATCCTTGCAAGCATTATGTTGGTAGAATTTACTGCTGACTTTTTCTTTTTTTTTTTATCTTGGGTGTTATGTAAATTTGACTTTGCCATTTTAAATTGCATTTCTATGCAGTTTTTAGTTTAAAATTTTGCATGGCATTAATTGTTCCTTGCTTTTATAGTTGTATTTTGTACATTTTGGATTTCTTTGTATAAGGTCATAGATTCTTGAACTGTTGTAGGTTTTAGTGCAGTTAATATTAGCTTACAGCATACTTTTAATCGAGTAGGGCAGAAACTATTATAACTGGCATTTATACATGCAGAGACCAATGCAGTATTTAGTATATGGGATATTTTGAATACAGCACACCTGTCAGTGTGACAACTCAGTGGCAGTGTGTTCATCATATTAAGACTACAAGCTTCAGGTGTCCAGGTGACTAAATTGGAACTTTTCTTCTGCATGTATAGATAGGTCAATTTGTCAGCATGACAAAAGTGACAGATGTTATTTTTGTATTTTCAAAAACAAACTTGTATATAAAGTTTTTTTTAAAATTTCTTTTGTGCGGATCAGTTTTAAAACCCATATAGGTAGTTATCTTTACAGTTATAAACTGAAATGTCAGTGTTCAGCCAGATGGTATCACACAGAGCAGTGAAAGTCAGAATTCAGTAAAGAGAACAATGAAGGACAAAAACATAGTTCTCTGCTTTGCTTTGAAAGTATCATCAATTTGTAGCTTTTAGTGTCAATTCTGCAACTGTTGTCTATAGACACATTTTATATTAAAGATAAACCAAAATCAACACATCAGAACTTCAAAAATTTAGGAAAGAGTAGGATTAAGTACAAGAACATTAACTGCATTGGCCCATATAAAATGCTGGTATTTACAGGAAACCTGGACCTTTACAATGACGACAAAAAGTACCAGGTGTAATGCCAGAAGATAATGTGTAGGCAGTAGTGAGTGTCTCTGAGAAGTATTTCTCAAAAATGATGACTTGTTTTTAACATTAAAGAAATTTAATGTATCTGTGGAATTAGAGCGGTTGGGTTTTAAATTTTGGCTAATCAGGATTCTAGTTGATTCAACATATAGACCACCCCTGAATAAAACTAATTTGTCTTTTAAATTGACTGTGTTAATCAGTTTATTAAATAATCTTAATTTTAAAACATGCTGCTTATGAGAAAATTAGGCCTTTGATAAACCAGTTGAGTGTTTAAAATATCTTTGCATCATAGAACAGAAATATGTAAAAATATGTTGATTGTTAACAGGTATTTTCACAGTTTTGACTTGTTTCTTGATAAAGTTGTTAAGACATTAGAAAAATAATACAAATGAATGGAATAAACTGAGACCTACGAATTGGCCTTTGATTTTAAATAGTTAATTTGTTCCTATAAACTTTGTCAATAAAAGTAATAAACAATGCTTTTGTCTCTCGCATTTGATGTCTTGTCTTAGAGGTTTTTATAGCATTTCCCCTCTATATGAGAATTTCAGAACATGGGTTTTTTAATGGATTTAGCTCTTGAGATAGACACTAGAGACAAATAATGAGGATTCTTTTTAAAATATACACTTATTGTACTTTATTATGTAGGTTTTTCCTTTGTTCATAGCACAAGTTTAAACGTCCAGAGACTAAAGTAATAATTTACTATGAACCATTTCAAACGTAAAATATTTTGCATTTATCACTTAAATTATAGCCATATAGTGTTCTTCAGCGATAACTGACCACTTTCACTTTAAGTACACTACAAAGAAATCGCCTGGGAAACTAGAAGTGATTTACAAAAGTGGATCAAGGTAACAGTTGCTTACTTTACGACCATTTAATTGAAAGGGGATACAGAGTAATGCCTATGACGTAAAATGGGTGGGGGACGTCCAGCCCATGGGCCTTATATGGCCTTGAAATCATCTGATCTGGCCCTGCCAAGGCCTCACCAAAGAGAAGCAGTTCCTGCCATCACATTAGGGGTGCGTTAATTAAATGTTTGACCAAATTAGCAGGCTAATTTTTAAGCTGATAATTTTGTTTGGCCCACAGATGATGTTACAAATATTCAAATGGCCCTTGGCAGAAAAAAGGTTCCCACCCCTGACCTAACCGGTCTAAAGAGAGTTTGGAGGTGAAGGGATTGAGTTGGCCAGTGTGAAAGTTTATGATGAAGACGTAACCATTTAACAAGTATGTTTTCATCACTACAATGCAGAGTGTATTTGAAAAACAAGTCTAGTTTTTATTAAGTTTTACACAAGCTGTTCACAATCTGCAGTTAAAACATGTACATTCACAGCTATTCAATTACAAAATCTTCAGAACAATGAAAAACATATTCCAAGTAATGCAAGAATTTAAAGGAAAAGTACCATGGTTCCTTACAGAACAAAATGTCAGATGTAGACCCTTGAGACAAGAAATGAGGCTTTTTAAAAAAATACACATTCACCATACTTTATTAAGTAGGGTTTTCCTTTGTTTATAGCACAAGTTTAAGTGCCCAGAGACTAAAGTAATAATTTACTGTGAACCATTTCAAACGTAAAATATTTTGTATTTATCGCTTAACACATGCTATTCTTTAAACATTTTAATATATAACACTTTAAAGCAGAACATTCCCCAATTAGTACCAACAAGTCTCATCATATAACCTAAGAATCAGTATTTCCCTGTGTTAACACTGAAACTAACATACTCTTTTTCTTTCATTTGTATCATACTTGGATGGGGAGGGAGGTGTGTCTAACTTCACAATACATTCTTTGCATATGACACTTTTCATTTATAAACTGACTTAAATTTTAAAAACACCTAATATTTTGAAAAGTGGCTTTAAAGTCATTTTGTGCTGCCCTTGTTTTTGAGTCCTTCTTTAAAGCAGACCAATATAACTGAAAAACCTGTCCAAAGACTAAAACAAAAGAACTTAAGTTATCCATGTTTTTACCTGTAAACTGAAACTTCTTGGCAAGATAAGCATCCTTAAGACTCTGAAGCCAATGCCTATTTTAAATGACATTTTTTGGTCATGAGTGAAAAAAGGAAAAAGTATTTGCCATGTTCTCAGGCTTTTACAATATGGCTTATAAAATATGTAATATTTATCAGGATATCACATTTTTCTGCAGTTTTCCAGTGGACCGGCCTATGGAATACTGAAAACACAATTCTGTAAAAAAGGCAGTTGTGAAGAGGCTTTTATTAAGTTATTCTACCAAGATATTTTTGCTAGTAGTTGCCAAAATTAAGGCTAAAGTGTGCCATCTGCCCAAACATGGCTCAAAGAAAAATAGCCCTATAGTCTATGTCTAAAGTGTGAAGACCACACTCTCTTTACCCCATTTTCAGTGATAAAAACCTGCACTGTTTAAGAATTGAAAATTTTGCTCTTTTGCCAATGAGTACACAAATCTAAAATGTTTTATCACAAAAGGTACCTGAATTTAAATTTTCTTTGAAAACCCAATGGGAGGTATAGTATAAAATAATCTAGAAGCTTCATTTACTTTTGACTGAAGAGTTTTTGTGCTATATCCAAAAAGGAAAGATTTCGACCTAAATTTTAAGTAAAAGCTCAATATTGGAGCTATACAAAAATCTTAAGGCTCATTGGCAAAGATGGCGATAAATTGTCATAGAAGAAAAATACATGGCTCTACCTGTTCAGTGATTTCTGCTTGATTGGCTTGGTTTCTCAATGTGTGAAAATTGATCAGCTAAACAAAAAGTCAAATTTAAGGGAACCTGCAACCATGGAAGAATCACATCCAAGGTCTTAATTTAAGGTTATATTCTACTTTATTCTGAAATCCAGAAGATTTAGTACTAGACTTGTGGAAAATGCAGTTAAATAGAAGTGCTTATAAATTGGATCTTAGGGCTAATGCTTTTGAGTGGTGACATGGATTTACATTATCAAACCACTTTAGAAACATTTCAATTTTGTTATCCAGAGACGGTTTTGTTGTTTGATTTTATGAAAGTGAGGTTAATGTGTTTCAAACTTTCCCACTGGGGTATACAGAAGAAAGCTGGGTCCAGACAAAATCTATTTAAAATGCTGCAATCTTGCTTGCTTCTCGAACACCACTCAAATATGCCCCTGTAACAGTTTGTGGAAAATGTCTGTTTGTTGCCTGTAAAAAATAATTGCATAATTTGAGGTCATGTATAAGGAATTCAGATGACAAAGGTAATACAAGCTTATGCTTCCTCTGATCCCCCTAAAATAAAAGACTAGTGCCACTCCTGTGTGCTCATGCTAACAGCACTTACCCATCACAGCACTTGGCCTTTCTGGTTACCTTTCATGCTTTGCCAAATGCTTCATTCTACAAAATATTTAGCACTCCTGTGAAGTACTCTGGCATTCAATAAGATACTTATATATGCCAAGTACTGGAATTAAGTAAGGTGAGTAAGACATAGTGCCTCTCATCAGACAAGTAATCTGTTAAGTCAGGGATAAGTGAAACAAGCACAAAGTGAATCACGCTTCACCCGACGGTGTTTTGCTAGATGGGTGGACAAATGGATGGAGCTGAGGTACTCAAAGCACAGACTAGTTCAGGAAGGGAAAAGTCAAAAGGCTGAGAGCTGTCAATGGGAGAGCTGTCCATGGGATAAGCTCACCTTCAAGGAGCTTGTAGTGGGAACAGTAAGTAAACCCAGAACAGGGAAGTACTCTTGGGAAGGGCTATGGGAAAGAGTAGCAGAAATGGAGTGAGCCAGTCACAGAAAACGGGGAAAAGAAACAGATGAAGTTCCATGTTGCCTAAATTGATGGCTGGGTGGAAGGGATGTGACATGGAACCTGGAGGTGACAAAAACTTCAATAAATGGAAGGACAGGTCAGTAGGAATACAATTACTAGCAGGAGGAGAGAATGACAGTGATAGAGACTGCAAAGAAATGGGTTTTATAAGAAGGTAACAACTATCAAAGCAGCAAAGGAAAGCAAAAAAGGTTCTATACCCTGCTCACAATCGAGGGGACACTAGCCTAAGAGCCATCTCTTGGAAGCAGCAGACAGTTGTTGTCAGGCCTGCAGCCATTACACTCTGTTCCTACAAAGTGGGCTCCTCACAGGCCAAGGAGTAATCAAAGATTGCTGGTTTTCAAATGATGCTCTTCTCTGATGATTTAAAAATCATGAAGAGATTTAAGATTAAAGATGGGGGTGGAATGAGTGGAAGCTACACTGACACTCTCCCAGGACCAAACTGGAATTACAACTAAAATATAGAAAAACCATCCTGAATAATCAATTGCAACTGAAGATGAGCTGGAGAGCACCCTCATAACCAAGGAGGAAAAGTGGAGACCCTCACAGAGACTGGAAGGGCAGAGGCATTAGAGGGCTGGCTGGGCTCCCAAGGGCAGCAGCTGAAGGTATGAAGGGATATCTCAGCTGTGGGGGGCTCCCACTGAGGACTCTGGGGCCTAAACCCCAGGCTGGGCTTCCCAGACAAGAGCACTAGAACTGAGAAGGGTGCCCACATAACATCTGGCTGTGAAAAGCAGCAGGGTTTCTGTCTGCCAGGGAGAGACGGCTGGAAATGCAGGCACCCTCTTAAAGAGCCAATGCACACAGTTTCTTGTGCAGCCACTCACCCTGGGCTCCAGCAGAGGGAGGGCAGAGTATACTGGAACTGTGTGAGGAGAATTTAGGGTTGTGGGCCCTGGAGATAGAGCTCAGAGGGCACCCCTCTGGACTCCTGTGGCAAGTCATTCCCCCAAATTGTAGAGGACATCTTTCTCAGGCAAACATTTATCTTCTCAGTAGCTTTTGTCTGAGGGGAAAGCAATTGCCCCACCCTGCTGGAAAACCTCTTGCCCTGCCCAGAGGAGTTTCTACAGCTTGAGGCTCCTTAAGAGACTGATAACAATCAGCCACCCCACCCTGTGAAGCTTCTACAGTCTGAGGCTCATTAAGAGAATCAGATTGATCAGCCTGAAGTCATAGGCAGACCTCAAAGCACTTTTGAGTTTTTGCCTGATCTGCTTCTGGACCCGAGCCTTGGAAAAGCAGACTTTGGTGTGCATCTTGCTACTGTTCAAATGCACCCAGCCCCAACAGAGGGGATCTCAAGCCCAGGGTTGTTGATAGCCCCAAACAGGGTACTCAGGGCCAGTCACAAACTGTGTCTGACATTGGCCTGCACCAGAGACCCTCCAAAAAGACTGAGAGTCCTGGCAGATCTACCTAATACATAGAAACAAACCCAAACAGACAGCCAAAATGGGGAGATCAAAAAACAAGCCACAAATGAAAGAACAAGAGAAGTCTCCAGAAAAAGAGCTAAATGAAATGGACAAGCAATCTATTAGACACAGAGTTCAGAATACTGATTGTAAGGATGCTCAACAGCATGAAAAAGATATAGAAACTATGAAGGAAATTAAGAATGACATAGCAGAAATAGACAATACAATGGAAGAAATAAACAGCAGATGAGAGGAAGTTGAGGATTGGATCAGCTAATTAGAAGACGGTAGAAAAAAAATCAATCAGAGATCCAAAAAGAAAAAACAATTAAAAAACAGGAGGACAGTTTAAGGAAGCTGTGGACAACATGAAACGTAACAACATTCACATTATAGGAATGCCAGAGGAGGTCGAAAGTAAGCAAGGGATAGAGAATTTCTTTGAAGAAATAATGGCAGAAAAATTTCCTAACCTGGTGAAGGAAAAAAATCACTCAAGTTGAGGAGGCACAGAGAGTCCCAAGCAAGTATCCAGAGAGGCCCACGCCCAGACACATCATAATTAAAATGCCATGAATTCAAGACATAGAATCTTAAAGGCAGCTAGAGAAAAGCAATCTGTTACTTTCAAAGTAGCTCCCATAAGGTTGCCAGCTGACTTCTCATCAGAAACTCTACAGGCCAGAAGGGAATGGCATGAAGTACTCACAGTGATGCAAAACAAGGATCTGAAACCGAGACTACTCTATCCAGCAAGACTATCATTCAAGATAGATGATGAAATAAAGAGCTTCCCAGACAAAAAAAGGTTAAGGGAGTTTATCACCACCAAACCAACATTGCAGAAAATGTTAAAGGAACTGCTATAATTAGAAGTAGAAATAGAGAAATATAGGCATGAAAAATTAAAATGGCAATAGATAAGTATCAATAATCACCTTAAATGTAAAACAAGTCTCTACAAGTTCAAGAAGACTGAAGTTGTATCAAGCATCTCAATCACAAGGGCATGAAATCAGAAATCAACTACAGAAAAACAGAAACATTCAAACACATGGAGGCTAAACAGCATGTTATTAAACAACGAATGGGTTACCAGTAAGATCAAGAAAGAAATCAAAAGCTTCCTGGAAACATGAAAATAAACGCACAACAACCCAACATCTATGGGACACAGTGAAAGCAGTCCTAAGAGAAAAGTCATAGCACTACAGGCCTACCTCCGAAAGCAAGAAGAATTTTTAGTAAATTATCTAACCCTATAACTTAAAGAATTAGAAAGCTCCCCTGTGAAGCCATCCAGACCAGCGCTTTTGTTTGCTGGGAGTTTTTTTTTATTACTGCTTTGATTTCATCAGTTGTTATTGGCTTATTCACGTTTTCTGATTCTTCCCGATTCAGTTTTACATGATCTCACTCATATGTGGAATGTAATAAACAAAACAGACTGAGGAACAAAACAGATCCAGAGACATAGAAGCATGGAACAGACTGATGAATCTGAGTGGGAAGGTGGGTGTGGGGGAGGGGGTGGGGAGAGATTAATCAAAGATATTATATGCATATATGCATAACCCATGGACACAGGTAATAGTGTGATGGAGGCCTGGGAGTGGGGCAAATTCGGAGTGGAAGGGATCAGTGGGGGAAAAAGGGATATCTGTAATACTTTCAACAATAAAGATAAAATGAAAAATAAATAAGTAAATAATCACCCAAACAAAAAAAAAATCATGAAGAAAAAAAATAAAAACACTAACTCTATTTTAGATAAAGCTAGGAGACCTTGGCAATTCCAAACTGTAACATACAAAGTATGAAAGCAGATGAAAGAGTGCTGAGAATTCACTTTACTTTGCCAACTTTGGGGAGTAGGGCAGGGTGGGGTGATAACAAAAGCAAGCCAATTCACCCCAAAGAATCCTTAAAAAATCTCAGCCCCTGTGAGGGCATCAGGAACTGTGGAAGCAGAGGTTGGGCATGAAGAGCATTCGGGTTCCTCCCCAGGTTTCCCACTCCCACCTGCTATACCCCCCATCCCCAGGGGGTTTGAGGAAGAAGGCAGGGGTAAGGTGCCAAACAAAATGGGATTAAGTAAAGTCTTCATAACTAACAGGCTTCTGGCTCCCAGAATGCTAGGAGCTGAGCTTTCACCTTGCAAGTGAGAAAAATTACCTGTTCCCACAGAAAAGAGCTATAGATAACTGATTTAGGGATTCAACCACTAGTTGATGGGCTTGCTAGAGCTTTCAACTGGCTTTATAAAAATGGCTCAAAGCCTTCATCAGTGAGGCTCAGTTGGTTGGGTGTCATCCTGTGCACCAAAAGGTCACTGGTTCAATTCTTGGTCAGGGCACATGTTCAGGTTGTGGCCCCAATCCCCAGCAGGGGGCATGCAGGAGGCAGCTGATGGATGTTTCGCTTTCACTTCAATGTTATTTCCTCTCTCTCTAAAAATCATTAAAAAATCCTTTTTTTAAAAAATGACTCAAAATAAATGTTAAAAATAAAAATGCCTCACTCAACTCTGAGCAGACAGTGAAGGAATGGCTATTTGGATATGTGGGAGGCACCAGGACATAAAGGAGACAAATAGGAACTCTGAGGAGTCATGCAAAGAACAAGTTACAATGCAAGAAGTGGAAGTTACCAAAAAGGAATAATCTGAAAATAAAGTGCTTATAAAGTAAAAGCCAAAATTTTAAAGGCTGGATGATAAATATCCCTACCACAAAAGTAGAATGAAAAGATATGAACAATAACAAATAAAGAAACACATAAGATTTCCAATATATGTAATAGAAGATCAGAAATAAGGGAAAAAATGAAGAAGATAATCAGAAATAAAATCTAGGGCTGAAGGACATGAAGTTTCTACATACAAGAAATCCAAAAAAGGCACAGAAAGTATTAGCAATCAAAACAGCAAAACATTTCTCAACAGAAGTAAACCAAGAAAGAAGAAAGGCCAACGAGTTGCTGTGGAAAACTGTAGTGGTTCCTCAAAAACTTAAAGATAGAATTAGTATATGATCCAGCAATGCCTCTTCTGGGTAAACATCTGAAAGAATTGAAAGATTCTTGAAGAGATGTTTGTACACCCATGTTCATGGCACATTGTTCACAAGAGCCAAAAGGTGGAAGCAACTCAAGTGTCCAAGACAGAT
This sequence comes from Miniopterus schreibersii, assembly GCF_964146895.1. Taxonomy (NCBI): domain Eukaryota; kingdom Metazoa; phylum Chordata; class Mammalia; order Chiroptera; family Miniopteridae; genus Miniopterus; species Miniopterus schreibersii. The sequence continues at coordinate 65,962,212 of NC_138109.1, forward strand.
TAATGGGAAAACAAAATGTGATATACAGATAAAATGAAATATTATTTAGTCCTAAAAAGGAAGGACATTCTGACACATGCCACAACAAATGAACCTTGAGGACATTATGCTAAGTGAAATAAGCCAGTCACAAAAGGACAAATACTGTGTGATTCCACATATATAATGATGTACCCAGAACAATTCATAGAGACAGAAAATGGTAGCTGCCAGGAGCTGGGGTCAGGTGGGGTGGGAGAGGGTTGTTTAATGGGAACAGATTTCAGTTTTGCAGGATGAAAAATGCCTGTAGACGGATGGTGGTGAGGGTTGAACAACAATGTGAATATGTTTAATGTCACTTAACTATACACTTAAATAGTTAAGATGGTAAATTTTGTTATGTGTAGTTTATCACAATTTAAAAAATAAATATAAAAAAAGAAGAGAGGGATCTAGAAAATTAAAACCCCCAACCCTGGAAAGTGCTAAGGAGAAGATGTTCCCAGGAGAACAGCTCTGCAGGAGTCCTAGAGATCAACCAGTATAGATGGGAGCAGAGGGAAGAGGACACCAGGAAGGGGGTGTTTCAAAAAATGCACTAACTTGCTGCTCATAGAGATTCAGCTGTGGTTTAGAGAGACTGAAAGGTGGGGAGGTTTAAGGGGAGGTACAAAAAGAATTAAACTAGGATTAGGGTCGTCTAGTCAAGATAGCGGCATAGGTAAATGCAGCACCCAAATCCTCCCATGACCACATCAAAATTGCAACTACATTACACAACAGCCATCATTAAGAACTGCCTGAAATCTAGCTGAACAGAAACCCTACAACTAATGATATAAAGAAGAAGCCACATTGAGACTGGTAAGAGGGGCAGAGACACAAACGGGGTTGGTCCCACACCCACGAGAGGTGGCTAAAAATCAGAAGGGATATCTTGGCTTTGGAGGTCCCTCCTGAGGAGCGAGGGGGTCTCAACTCCAAACCAAACCACCCCTGGAATCCCAGGATTCCTGTACCAGGAAGAGAAGTCCCCAAAACATCTGGCTGTAAAAACCAGTGGGGACTGTGGTTAATGAGAAAGAGGGCTGCTGAAGTCCCAGGCAGTTCCTCTTAAAGGGCCAGTGCATGGATTTATTTGGACTCATTCCCTTGGAGCTCCAGCACTAGGGCAACAGCTTGAAAAGCACCAGAGACATACAGGGAGGAACTGAATTGTCTGGCATCAAGGCAAGAGCTGGGGGAGCAACTTTCTCCCAGACAGAGTGCTGGCAAAAGCCACTGTTCCTTTTCTGAGCCCTCTCCACACAGAGCTGGTACCATATCTGAGTCTCCATCAACCTAGCTCACACTTTTCACCCCACCCTGAGGATTCCCTGAGACCCCCAACCTACTCAACTTGCAGGCCCACCCAAGCAGTTCCCAGTAGCTTTTCCATACAAACTGCCTGTCTTGGCTTATACTTCAGACTTTCCTAAAATTTCTCAAACAAGCATAATCTGGCCTTGGCATGCCCAGTAACTCTTGCTAAGTGGCCCCAGGCCCAGCACTAGTGACAGCCAGCCTTGGTTTGCAGCTTGACCTCACCTGGGCACCTCCAGGCCCAGCACAAGTAGCAGCCATCTGCAGATCATTTTGTATCTTATGCCAGGTAACCCCAGGCATATCACAGGTGGTGGCCGACCTAGGCTTGCACCTCTAGGGAGGTCCCAGAGCCACCGCACCTGGTGGATAGCTTCACACCATGCTGAAGCACCACCCAACCACCTCCACAAGGGACACACTCAAGGGGTTCACTCAGCAGGCACAGGAGTCCTGTTGAAGTAAGTCCTGCTCCATGGGGTGGGCCCCTGCACAGCCAATCCTCCATGGTGGTCACAGCCAGTCCTTGCAGCCAATCAGCTTGGGGATAAATTTCTCCCATTGATATGACAAACAGCAATCAAGGCTCAACTAGAATAGGAGGGTGTACACAGCCCATATGGCGTGGGGCAGGGGCATGCTCACCTGGAGTGCCCAACTCAGGTGATCAGGGAGCCTGTACCACTGGACCCTACAGGACACCTACTACGTAAAACCACTATACCAACCCCAGGAGACGTAGCAGCTCTACTGAGTACATAGAAACTAACACAGGGAGGCTGCCAAAATGAGGAGACAAAGAAACAGGTCCCAAATGTTAGAGCAGAATAAAACTGGAGAAAAAAAACTAAACAAAATGAAGACAAGCAATCTACTAGATGCAGTGTTCAAAACACTGGTTATAAGGATGCTCTATGAACTTAGGGGAAGAGTAGATGAACTTAGTGAGAACTTCAACAAAGAGAAGAAAAACATAATAACAGAGATAGAAAACATAAAAAAGAACCAGTCAGAAATGAAAAATACACTACCTAAAATAAAAAATAAATTACAGGAAATCAACAGTAGAGTAGATGAAGCAGAGAATCAAATCAGCAATTTGGAATATAAGGAAGCAGAAAACAATCCAAACAGCAAAAAGAAAAAAGAATCCAATAAAGTAAGGATAGCATAAGGAGCTTCTGGGACAACTTCAAGTGTACCAACATTCACATCAGGGGGTGCCAGAAGGAGAAGAGAGAGAAAGGAATTGAAAACCTATGTGAAAAAAATGGTAAAAAATTTCCCTAATCTGGTGAAGGTAATAGACATATAGGGCCAAGCAGTACAGAGAATCCCAAACAAGATGAACGCAGAGAGGCCCACACCAAGACACATCAGAATTAAAGTGCAGCCCAGCCAGGCGTGGCTCAGCGGTTGAGCACTGACCTGGGATCCAGGCGATCGGGGTTTGATTCCCAGTCAGGGCACATACCCGGGTTGCGGGCTAGCCGATCAATGACTCTCTCATCATTGATGTTTCTATCTCTCTCTCCCCCTCTCCTTTCCTCTCTTTGAAATCAATAAAGATATATTTAAAAAAAAAAAAAAAAAAAGAATTAAAGTGCAAAAGGTTAAAGACAACAAGAATCTTAAAAGCAGCAAGGGAAAAGCAGTTAGTTACCTACAAGGGAGCTTGCATAGAACTTTCAACTGATTTCTCAACAGAAACCTTGCAGGCCAGAAGGGAGTAGCAAGAAATAGTCAAAGTGATGAAAAGCAAGGACCTATAACCAAGATTACTCTACCCAGCAAAACTGTCATTTAGAAACCAGTATTGCATGAAACGTTACAGGATCTTCTTTAAGAGCAAGGAAAAAAAAGAATAAAATATGAATAATAAAATGGCAATAAATACGTATCTATCCACAACTGAATCTAAAGAACAAAATAAACAAAGCAGAACAGCAATAGACTCATAGATACAGAGAACATTTTGACAGTTGCCAGATGGGAGGAGGTTGGGGGGATGGGTGAAAAAGGTGACGGGATTAAGAAGTACAAATTGGTAGTTACAGAATAGTCAAGGGCTGTAAACTACACCATACGGAACATAGTCAATAATATTCTAAAACCTATGTATGGTATCAGATGGGTACGAGATTTATCAGGATGATCATTTAGTAAGTTATGTAATGTCTAATCACTGGGTTGTACACCTGAAACTGATATAATATTGTATGTCAATTACAACTGAAAAATAAAAAGTATTTGAAGTAAAAAAAAAAAAAAAAAGGACTGACCAATGAAAAAGGGGGTCATTATGACTGTCAAAACAGAAAGCTGTGTAAGAAGACAATCAATGAAGACCTTGGCCTGGCAGTAAGTAACACTTATCTAGCCACATCACATAAACACTAACACTAACTTCACTGTGAAATAACAATGTTGCGAAGAGACTAAGTGGGCTAAAGCTTTAACCTGATAGAAGGTCAGTAGATATGTCTAACTTGTTAAATCAGAAGACAATATAAATATTTTAAAACATGAAGTAAATTCCAGAAGAATCAGCAGAAAGAGTCAAAAATGGTTGCTCTGGGAGTTTGAGGAAGATGGTGAGAGGACATCTGCTGTGTGTCATCATAAGACTTGACAGTATTTGACACTGTTTTTAAACTCTGGACATATATCACTTTAATTAAAAGAAAGTAATCAAAAGAAAAGCAATTGGGTTCAGGATCATGATACACACCTCACCAGCAAAGAAGATGGTTCCTTGGATTTCTTCAGCAATGATGTCGTAGGCCTCACCGCTCCCACCTGTCTTCACAAAACTGTATGCCATCTGGATCCAGGGGTCTGTGCTCCACCGAGTAACAAAATACTTTGTGGGATCTGGGACTTCCTGTGCCGATTTGAAGCAATCATAAAACAGGATCAAGAAGGGACTTACACAGGATGCAACCCCAAGCATACATATATAGTCCTCCCTCCCGTTAGAAATCAAGTTCCTTCTTGTAGCATTCTGGAACAGCCATTCTCGGTATGCTCTTCTGACCCCCTTATGACTGCCTCGAATCTATGCACTATTCTTTACCTCCTGCCCCAGCTCTGCAACCTCCTCCTATACGAGTCTCCTCACTTTACACTTTATTCTTCTGCCAGGCACACATTCCCCCACCTATCTGGGACCATCACCACTGGCTAAGAGTGTGGGCATTCCCTTTCCCACTGCCTGGCCTATTGCTGGAGAGGTGGAGGGAAAGGGGTCTCTGGGCCAGAGAAGGAAAGGGAAGGCTGGAGTTCTAGAACCTCAAGGTGAAATTTTCAACAGGCCCCTCCACAGAACAGCTGTCCAAGGGTGTGTCTCACACTCACTAAGTTTCAAATAATTTTGTAGCCTGGCCTCTGACAAGTACCACCATGAAAAAATATTTCTATAGAAACTATGTCCTCACTTCTGAATAACGAATTTGAAAACAAATTTTTTTGGACAAAAACCCAAAGCTAGGGACTAATGTGAGATATAATCTCATCATGCAAAATAAGCAACATCCCTGGATGCCTCTCTTTCCCTAATTTATGTAACTTTTGAGTCATTTCACTTCTTTCAACTTCTGTTCCTTTATTTGAAAGAGTTATAAGCCATACCAGCCTGTAAATCTCCAGAGACTGTGAGATTTAGTAAATTGGTAAATAAAAAGTACCTTGAGCTCCTTGGAGAAAAGACAGAAAAGAGACTAGCTGCACATGTGGGGTACAAGAAAATTCAGGACAATGTCCCTTTAAAAGGAAAGTTGTCTCCAAAGTCTGCCAGAGTTGGGGTAAATACAGACTCAATGGGAAATTCTGAGCCTTTCACATCCTTAGGAAAAAAAGGGGGTGTGCATGATGTAAGGGAAAAGGGAAGGAAGACAATGGTGTAAGAGGAGGGATGGGGTATTGTTATGGGCTACCTTTGTGTTCCCCTAAAATCCATATGCCGAAGCCCTAACCCCCACTATTTTAAAATGTGACTGTATTTGAGAATGGGCCTTTAATGAGGTAATGAAGGTAAAATGGGGTTGTTAGTGTAGGCCTTACTCCAGTATGGCTGGTGTCCTTATAAGAAGAGATTAGGACACAGACAACACAGAGGGGTGGCCACGTGAGGTCACAGCAAGAAGGCAGCCTTCTGTAAGCAAAGGAGAGAGGCCTCAAAGAAACCAAACCTGACGACACCTTGATCTTGTACTTCTACCTTCCAGAATGGTGAGAAAATAAATTTCCATTGTTTAAGCCACCCAGGCTGTGGTATTGTTATGGCAGTCCTAGCACACTAATGCTGGAACTCAGGCGGACAGCTGGATATTGGAAGAAAGAATATTGTGGCCCACTGCTTTGACTCCCTTCACCCTCGGTAATGACGGCCTGCCCCGGGCTCCACCCCACTCTGAAGAGCACACTAAGAGCAGGCATGTCTCTCTCCTCTCAGAGGGGGTCTCTGACCTGCTCCTTGAACAGCTCCCGGAGCGTGGCCAGGCACTGCTGCAGCACCTGCTTGTCATCCAGGTTCCTCAGGGAGGCCACCGCCTCCCCAGCAATCACCGACATCAGCACGCTGTGTTTCTTCTGGACACACGAAAGGGAAAAGCAGTTTATACCTTTTGCTTTGGTAGAAAAGTCTCTAAATACAGTTCCAAAGAGATGAGGTCACTCTCACAAATTAAATTTCAATCACCCTATCCTTTCAATCACCAGTCCATTTTCCTCACAAACACTTATTATTCATCTATACATTTTTTTTACTGTTCCCTGCTGAAAAAGCTCAGGAAGTCGTGTAAATATCAACTTCAGAGTTCTCTTGGTTTCTCCCTTGTAAGAACTTGTTTTAGAAGAAGTGGACCAAGACTGAGTAGGGAAGTCTAGGGAAAAAATAATGGAAAGAACTTTCTCAAATGGTAAAGAAATTTTGCCCTCGGCAACCTTTTACGTTGTTTCTTGGAATGGAGACAAAAAAGAAACAACTGGTATTCTTTTGCATGACATCAGCACTACCATGCCTTTCAAGTCAAGGGTATGCCATCCCCTCTTCCTTCCCCACCAATCACATCCACTGACACCAAGGCCCTCCCTCACCTGGGCCAATCATATCCCACCCTTCACAGCACCACTGGAGGACTCTGGAGAGTAGTCTTCAAGTACCACGCATTCCTGTGCCATGTCCATGCTCCCTAAGAGGAAGTCCCCTACCAGCCTGAAATACCAGTTTCCACATGAGACTAATTCATTTCTCACGGAGCAACATTAGTATTTTGAGGAAACATGGTAGACATTGGGGCTCCTATCCTATAGGAAGATGTCCCAGTCCAAGTATCCTCCCAGAATATAAACATATCCAGAGTGTCCACAATGCCCATTAGTTTTTGAGCTTGACATGTAAATAATTACCACAGCAAATTATAACCTGTTGATATGGGAATTCAAACCACATTTCTCCAGTGACTTTACCTGGGGGTCCATGTCATAGAACACAGCAAAAAGCCCTCGCTTGCTAGCACTAGGAGGAACGTGCCCGAAAAAGTCCGCCCCTTGAACTTTACTGTCCCAAAATCGATAAGGAAATTGCAAGGCAATCTGGAAAGCGAGCCAAGAGAAAGATGGTTAAGAGTGTTTTCAATCAAAAGGACAGCAATCTCTAAGAAGCAACCTACAGCTCTTAACTAAAACTACATTCACAAAAACCTCACTACTTCCTTCCATTCTCCCACTTCCTTTCTTCTCCCTGTGAGCATCTGGCCATTTATGTCCCTCTCCCGTATTCCCACGGACAACCTCTAGGCTAATCTAAAACTCCTGAGACATGGTCTTGAAGCTTATGTCTGTAAGGTCAACTGTGACCCCTCACAGGCCTGCCAATATCTGCTGCAGCACTGGCAGATTCTGCTGGAAGAGATTTTAAAGGCAGAGAAAGTAAAACAGTTTCCTCACTGGAGCCAATGAATGGAGGGTAGACATGGAAGGCAGGAAAAAAAAGAAAAAAAAGAATTATTTATTTAGATACCAAGTTCAAATTTTGAATAACAAGACTGAGCCTCCTGAAGTTAAAATTCACAGACCTCAGCCAGCTCTCCTTATGTTTTCATAATATCCTTCTGTATTCTGCAGAAACTATTCAAATGAAAAGGAAAGCTTCAAATTTTACTGGGATTAAAAAATTACCCACTACTTCATAATATCAGGAGCAAAGGAACACCTGTCATCTGACATTAACCTCTGTAATCTATCTGACATTAATCTTCTGGGGCTTAAGTAATCCAGTCACCTTTTCAATGATGCCTGCCCCTAAGCTGTTGATGGCCTTCATCTTCTTGTCTGACAGTGGTGGGTTAAACTGAATGGCACCTTTCTGCAGCAAGGCCAGTGGAACAGTGACTAACACCTGTGGGAAATAATTTAACAGTTAAACACACAAACGGCAAGTGGACCTCATACCACTACAACTCGGTGGGTGCATTTCCAGGAAAATTCACTGCCTACAGAACATTCCTCTCCACTGCCAGTCATGAGACAGTCCACATCCCGTGTTGTTAGACTTGTAAGAACAAGGGCTGCCTTGTGCAGCTGCGCAGGCTGCTCAGTGCAGGAGGGTGCCTGGCTGAGCAGAAGTGCATCCACGTGGAGGAACTTGCAGAAAGGTCTTGATGACTTACAACAACCCCAGGTTAAGAAGTGTCAACTGATCCCAATCCTGAAAAGCAGTGCTTGTAGGAAGAGATGTGGGTAAATATGGAGTGAGGAGAACTAGACCTGTGTATCATTTCTGACATGTTCTAATGTGTGGCCAAGGTAATATACCACCACACCTACTAACCTCAAAGGATTAGGGTAATGCTTAAAACAAACACCCTTACAATACACATCAATGCACTCCATAAATGGTAAAGCACATCACAAACACTAGGGATTATTATAAACATGTAAAACCACATGAAATTTTCTTAAAGAAGGAAGCAATTTATTGTAGGGTCTCAAATGGCTTAGAGATTCATTTAGTTAACACATGAAGTGACAGATGCTAACACACCCTTCAAGAATGACTCACAAGTCACATCACAAAACCAGGCCATCAAAGAAACTTGCTGCCTCTCCACACAACCAGGAAATCTCTGGCTCCAGAACCATCTTACCGTCGCACAATCAGGAGCCATTACTACTGCTACCAGAATCACGCCCCTTATAGAACAACATGCACTAGCAAAGTGGGTTCCTCATGCCCAGCCTCTTTCTTGACTCCTTTGTAGTTAATGAGTGAACGGAACCCTCAACTGCCTCTGCTATAGAAGAACCCAACACCCTGACCATTAGGTTTGTCAGCAGATGCAGCAGAAGTGAAGTAAAAGCCAGACTATACCTTCCAAATCATGCAGGTGTACCTGAGTGACCAAACCATGTCTTATTTAGAGCCTCAGCTGCAAAGGAGTCTGGGAAAGTGTGTGTGGTGTGTTTACTTTCCACCATCCACAGTGCAAGATAACAGGGAGATGGGAGTGGAATGAAGCTGAATGCCAAGTACTATATCTACCAGGGCCTTCATCAAAGATTTAGTGTATTTGGCTTGAATCCCAAACTCCAAGATCACAGGAAGTTCAGAGTTCTTCCTGGGATTTTGTTGCTGTTTTTTACCACAAGAAAATTAGAAAAGTTTGAAAGTAAAAAAACAAGTACTCTATCCTCAATCTGGTTATAGAAAATAGCTACCATGTAACCAAAAAATCCCCCAAAAAACACAATTACTCTTTTGGATATGTAAAAAAGATACAAGAATATAAGATCTAGAGGTTTTCTTAACAAAAAAACCTTTAAAAGCACAGAAAGTTAGGTAAACCAAGAGATACAAGATTAAACATACCCTGGTAAAGAACTAGAGCTAGATCTCAGTGGAGGCAGCCTAGATTGGGTTACACTTTGTCAAATGTTTATTGCTGCATTCTGTTGAGTTGCAAATCTTTCACTTACAAACTGGGGAAACTTCCAATTCAAACCGTGTGATGTGTGCTGACAAGCATAAAATAAAAATATTTGCTTTCAACATTCAGAGCAGGCTTTGAAATGCAGGCTGAAGCTATGCCCTAACATCCCTAGAGAAGCAGAACGCAAAGAAAGAAAAGGAAATGTGCCTGGTCAGGGTCAGCAGAGGTGACCTCAGCAGAGGGTGACCCCAGCAGTGTGAGTCTAACTAACATGTTATCCTGGATGTCAAAAGGCCAAGTTACGAAATACCAGAGGCTGAGCCATTGGATGACTTGCAATTTTAAGAAGAGGAATTAAAAAATTTTTTACTACATGCACTTGCATGATTTGGAAGATACAGTCTGGCTTTTACTTCACTTCTGCTGCATCTGCTGACAAACCTAATGGTCAGGGTGTTGGATTCTTCTACAGCAGAAGCAGTTGAGGGTCCCGTTCACTCAAGGAAGAACTTGAGAGATTAGCCTGGTTCTCTCTCAGGACTCATAGGTAAGGACACTGCTGTCCAGTGGCTCTCCACTTGGTCTGCACGTAATCACTGAGGGACCATTACAAACGCGACCAGACCAATTCAGTCAGAATCCCTGGGGGGTGAGGTTTTGCAGCCTTTTTTTTTCTTTCTTTCTTTTTTTTGTTAATCTTCACCCGAGGATATTTTTTCCATTGATTTTTTTTAGAGATAAAGGAAGGGAGGTGAAGAGACAGAGAGAAAGAAACATCGATGTGAAAGAGACACAATGATTGGTTGCCTCCTGCATGCACCCCAACCAGGGCTGGGGATGGAGCCTGCAGCCGACGTACATGCCCTTTACCGGAATCAAACTACACTATTAATGGCAAGTCTACAGTACTGCTACTAACTACACTATTCACGGCAAGTCAACAATACCACTACTAACTACCCAGCTAGTTAGTTAAAGGCAGGAATATGAGGACCCATCCTCTGGAGGACTCATACGCTATACCTTGTCTTTCCATTTGCTATGCAATCCTTTATTTCCGTATGAATATCAAGGACTGTGAAATACTTTCAGATAACTGAAAAGTATAAAATATAGCTAGTCTAGGAACTAGTGATCATTCGTCAATTATACTTCTTGGTAATCATTTTAGACATAACTAAATTTAAATAAACTTACGGGGTTTATTTGTCCTCCTCTACCCCAAGGAAGCACCTTTGTTCTCCAACACTATAGAAATTTCAATGTGATCTCATATATTGTTACGTTACAACACCTTTCACAGCCCACTTACTAAAGCGGTTTACAAAAATTTCAAATAAAACAAAAGTACTTCTGTAGTTTCAAAATGAAAACTCAGAGCTTTCTCGATTTGAAAGATGGTCCCAGGGTAAAACAAAAAAACAACAACAGCAACAAAATCCTGTGAGTCTGGAAAACACTGAATTAAAGTAAAATAGGGTTTTTTGAATGCAGGACTTCTCAGAGCCTTTAATATGTTCCTATTTAACCCTAAAACTAGAGTGTAGTATACAATACTTTCCAAACTTATGTGGCCAAAGAATTTATTTTCCTGTTCAATTCTCAGGAATAATGTACCATAGAACCCACTTTAAGAAACTTCAGAATTCCATCTGCCATGAATCTATGGAGTGTTAGATGAGTTCCATCGGATTTGCACATCTGCCACACAATTAAGTGGCATGCGTAACTCTTCAGAAACCAAACAAGGCTCAAGGCAGATTGCCAAAGGCCAACTTCTTGGTGGAAAAGACTCTTTTCCCTTACTGTCAGGCCCCTGAAACATCTAGAGAAATTCTAGTACTTACCTTTTGTGCTGTATACCCTGTCCCATCTGTCGTGGTAACTTGTACTTCATCTCCAGAATAATCAACACTCTGTACCTGCTCAAGAAAAAAATGATAAAAAACATGACAGAAATAAACCAGGCAGAGAAAGACAAACATCAAAATCATGCTGCGAAGAGATTCCACTTATATGTGGAATCTAAAGAACTTAATAAACTGATGAACAGAAATGATTCAATGACATGGAAGCATGGATCAGACTAATGAATCTCAGGGGATGGAGGAGGGTGGGTGGGTGGTGGAGGAGAGATTAACCAAAGAATTTATATGCATATATGCACAACCCAAGCACACAGACAATGGTGTGGAGAGGGCGTGGGGAAAGGGGGGGATGGGGTGGAATGGGTCAGTGGGGAGAAAAAGGGACATCTGTAATATTTTGAACAAAAATAAAACAAAAAACATGATGGAATGATATGATCCAGGACCCTTTCCAGTCCTCCTAGTACGTGAGTTTACATCTCCAAGGCTATGGAAAATCATTTGCTGGCATTCAGGGATCAAAACAACAGTTATAGCCTATTTCAGGAAACTATCATTCAGCCATTAAAGTTTATAAATACTATGTTGAAATATGGCAGACCTTTATAATACAGTGTGAAGTGTAATATAAATAATTGCCTTTATGATTATAACAATGTACAATACAAATGCACAGGGACAAAGATTGGAAGGGAAAATTTTAAAGTGAAAATAATTGCTTTGGGCCAGGAATGTTGTAAGCAACTCGAACACTCTATAATCAATGAAAATGCATCTGTGTCACTGCTGTTTCCTAACAGCAGCAGCTAATTGACATGAGTGATGCTGGGACCGTATCATAAAAATACTCGGAGGCACAGGCTGACAGTAAGTACCCGTCTCCTGTGTCATCCACATGCCCCAAACTTCAAATCCTCTAAACACAAGGCCAAACCGGAGCCTCCCACCACTGTCATACTCACTGGAGACTTGAGCCGAATGTCTAGTCCTTCAGCCAGTTTTTCAATGATGACAGAGTAGCCGGGAGTGAGGAGAGTGTGGTCACCAGCAAATTGGGCAAAGAATTCGTTGTGGTCCCAGGAGCGAGCCGACACCTGGGAAACAACAGAAGAGGTTGGGAAGAGAAGAGGTATTCCCACCTCTTCTTGAGGCTGCACCTAAGGGACAAGAAAGGACCCCCAGGAGGGAAAGTCACCTGAGGCAGGAGGGCAGGACTGCCATGAACAGGGCAAAGCATGATGGAAAGAGGGGACACAAAGACCAACCCTGGCGGGTCCTGCTGTTGGGGACGGACACTGCTCCACAACACACAGGAAAGCTTACTTTAGAACAAAAGGTAGATATGATTTGGGTGTGGGTACTACTCTTTAATAAAAACAAAAGCCGTGTTACAGATCAACAGCCCTGGAAAAGGAGAATTCTATGAGAGTAAAACTGCATTTGATCACCCCCATATAAAAATATGCCAACTGTTGGTCTTGAATGTGGAAACTCTATAGAGGCTGAAACACAGCATGATTTTGGAAAACAGTGCTATTCCAATGAACATGGAGAGGTCCCAAAGAGGATGACAATTCAGTCAGGAGCTATCTGTGGAGCCTCTATTCAAAATACAGAATATTTAAGTAGCCAAGTCACAGTTGGTTAAATAAGTTAGGCAAGTTTAAATTTATTTTAGCAAGGTAAACAGACCATAACTGCAAGGATACACTCTTTTGGCCTCTTGAGAGCAATGTTTTCAGACCATGCAGGGCTCCACAGAAATGCTCCAGGGCCTCCCTAAAGGGCATGGGAGGGGAGGGTGAATGTACAGGGCTCTGGGCCCCTCCCTGATTCAGCCCAGAGGCCCTCCTGTATTAGGTTTACACATAGAGCTTCTTCACTGGCATTATTGGAAAAAGGGTTTCTCTTGCTTTTTAAAAATATATATATTTTCAAAACCACTGTGGGGTTAGTATGCTCTGAAATCATGGTTTTCAAACTTTGTTTTTTAAATTTATTGTGGCAGCAAAACCATTGTTTCCTGTTTACCCAAACCAGCCCAAGTTTGATATTGAGATTATATAAAATACACACATATACAAAAACAAGCATTTTCAAAGCACGTTGCAGGAAACCCAGTCGCACCTGATGGAGGTTGCTGCCACAGGCATATTCCAGGTTGCTAAGGTGGAACTGAAGCACCTGCTCTTCCAGGTCACTGAAGTGGATACCAGATTCCTTAATGAAAGCTTTGTAGATCTCCTCTATCTTTTCTGTAATGGGAATGGACCAAAGCAGAAAAAACAGCTTTAGCAGTATTCTCTGATTCTTTATCTTTGCTCTCAACCTCCTCTAACCCGCAAAACCCCCAACTTCTGAAGTCCTTTCCCAAGACAACTCAGGGGGAAGGGTATCTTGATAAGGTTGGTTTCTCTCAGGAAGTAAAAGCTTATCTTAACTGGAAACAAAACTATGTAGGTTCTATATCTTCACCATGTTTCATTTCTGCTTAGTTGAGAAGCTGTTTCTTCTTTTGCTCAAGAAACAGAAAAGCACCCCTGCGCATGTGAAGACAGACATGCAGAGAGGATTCCCACGCCCTTCTGGTCACATTGCCTTCAAGTCAAGTTTTTATAACATCTCCCCACAACAGGAGGATCTGTGATACACTGACTGTTGGCTATATTCTCTCCCCAGCAAGAACATTCCATTACAGACGGCCTGCACGTCAGCTCTCTGCCTCGGCACCTTTAATTACTGGTTCTCCATTGCCTGTGTAATAAATCCCAAACCCACAGCCAGACCGTGCCAGCACAGTTTTAGCCTTTCCAAACATGGCAACACCACCTGCCCACTCCCAGGCTCCGCTGCAGAATCTCTTCCTGGTAAAGGCCATGCCCCATAGCAGGTCTGCCCCAGGCCATGCCCACTCCCAGGCCAGCGGCACCCAGACTCAACATGCCTCAGAAGTCGAGTTTGTTATCAGCCTCAGCACTTATCTATCCCACTCAACTGGAACTTTCAACTACATATACACAGCACTGTGATACCATTCCAATAACCATCTAAGACTCCTTTCTTGGGGTGTGGGGGGAGGCTCACAAGGGATGAATTATAAGAATCTTAGTCTAGGTCACATCTTTGTAAGCTTCCAGAGGAAGATGACCATCTAGTGCATACACTGTGGACCCAAAGCTTCCATACAGCACAGTGAACTTGCTTAACTAGCAAAAGAACTGGCTATCTTCCACTAGACTGTAACAGGAAGAATCACAGCACCTCTGGATTTGTGCCAGGCTGTTGGCCCTAGACCACTGGGTGCTTTCATTTGTTTGTTCGGGTTTTTTAAATTATTATTTTATTTTTTATATTTTTATCACTTTCAGAACCTTCTTGTAGCAATCCCATTCCTGCCTCCTGTTGTTTCTCTTTTCCTTTGGGTTTTGTAGCGGTTCGTCAAGAACCAAGATTGCTGGAACAGTACATAAAATTAAGTATAAACAGACTGAGGAAAGTCTAAATGTGATTTTTATGTAAATGCTATTTAAAAGCTTTAGTACATATGCTGTGTGAAATTAACTCTAGTTTCTTGGTATTTATATTAGGCAGGATATAGCTAACCTTACATAGAGATGTGTGCATTATTAGTAAAGCTTTTCAAAAAATAATAAGATGAAACAACTACTTACACAGTAAGTGCTGCTGGCCCTCCCTTATTTAAAGTAAGGTCAAGACAAAGCAATATTATTACATTTTTACTTGGTGACATTGCAAGAAATATAAAGAAAATGCCACCCAGTGACTAACACACATGTGAAGAACAGTTACCAAATTCTGAGAACACCCTGAAAGTGAGCCTAATAACCATCCCCAATTCCAGAAAATTCAACAACTCACCACTTGTTCTGGACAGTATGGCATATAACTGAATGATCCCTGTTGACCTTAGTAAATTTCTGAAAATGTTCTGTTATGGTTTGTCTAACACTTACTAAGGGTCATCACAGTGTGGGTCAGTCTCAGGAGGTAGGGGTTGGGGAGGGCAGATAAACAACAGGAGACAGACAGTCCCTGCTACTGAGCAGTTTACCCCAAACAGAGATGGAGTCTACACCAGGATGAGGAACTAAGAACCCTCACAAAGAAACATTTAGTTGAAGCAAATTAATATCTTCAATATTGAGTTCAAATGTTCGTACTTTAAGAAACTCCAACATGCTTCCATGAATGACAAGTGAATCCATTCAGGTCATAAAATTGCAGGTTAAATAAATATCAATTTAAGGAGCAATACAGTAAAATCTCAGCTGGCACCTCCATGGAAATGAGTCATGATACACAGTCAAGTTTTCTAAAGAACTGTGGTTAATATTGTCCATTTAGGACCAAAGCCTAAAGAATTTGAAGTAAATTATTAAAGTACATGTTTTTGCATTCTTAAACAAAATATACTGAAAAATCTTAACCTACTGCCCTGCCCCCCCAAAAAGAAATCCTGGCCTACAGATACTATATAGAAACGACATCATGTGGTGACTGTTTTATTTACATAGGGCTTAACGCACTTTACTCAAAAGGAAGCTTCTCTGGGAAATTGAAAAGCAAACAGCATAATTTTTTAAACACCAGCTATTGTGTAAAGTAAGGTGTGTGTGTGTCCACACACAGGCAGCTAAAGGTCCCTGAGGAAGCTCTGCTCCCTCTGCTGATGGAGCTTCGGTTAGAATGCGACTCAGAGGAACAACGGGAACCCCGCTCTCCCCATACCTCCCAAGGGGACATCCTGGAGCTGAGCTTTATCCTTTCTCCACTCAGAGACAACGTCCAGGAGAGCGTTAAAATGGAAATCCATGCGCTTGTCAATAGTGGGGTCAGTGATTCTTCCACCTTCCTGAATTAAGTCACATCTTTCTCCAAATTTATGCATGCTGATGCCAAGCTTCAAAATAATAAAAATAAGAAGGTGAACATTTCTCCCTGGGAAAAATAGGCACAGGTTCTAAGGTGAAATCAGACAGAGCTCTCATGGAGAAAACGGTCTAGTACCTCTCAAAAATAAAGCTCAGTATGCTTCACAGAAAATGGCAGCCCAGGAAGGCAGTGAAAAAACAGCATGAGATCTACGTGCCCTTGTTTTATGTGAGCGTGAGGGTGACAGCGACAGTTTCTACGCCATGTAGTCCCCAGTCTTGTTGGCCAATATTCATTAATGCCACAGATGCTACAGCTGTGCACCGCCTCTCCTTGCTCCGATGTCCTATGTCCTCTATGGACTCTCACGTAAACGAGTACACAAACACACAAACACTCACAGAGGTCGAAACTGAATTTACTGTTGATAAATATTTTAGGGAAAACCAGGTCTTCAAAAGAACTATGCAGGATTGACCGATAAGAGATAGAACGTCCAGTCCAACAACGAATAATTTTTTTTTTAGTGTAAGTATGTCTCAAATACTGTATGGAAAATATCCTGTGTAATAGCTGGGATGTACTTATACTAAAAAAATTACTTGTTATTTATCTGAATGTAACTGGGCATTCTGTACTATTATTTGCTTAATCTGACAACCCTAAAATTATGAGCTAATCCAGTGGCCTAAAAATAACACACAAATACAAACTAAAGTTCTTAGAAATAGAAAAAAGTATTGTAAGTCTTTTAGTACTACCTTCTCCGAGAGGCATAACTCTGTCTTTATTTACTTTTTAGAGAAGATGAGGGGGCAAGAAATCATTCTGGAGTTGTCACCTATTATTTAGGAGCATATTAATAATACTACACAGAAGGAAACTGATAATTTTTTCTTTTCCTTATCTATAATACAAATCTTAAAGAAAGAAACCCACTTGTTCACACATGAGCGCTATTGGGTTGTTAATACAGCCATTGACGATCTGGGCTCCTCTTCCCACGGTAACGCCTTTAAAAGATTTATCATCCCACACTCGGCCTCCAATTCTGTCTTTGGCTTCCAGCACAGTCACCTAAAAAGACAAGTGGGCAAGCTATGCAAGACAGAAGAGTCATATCAAATGCACTATTCTAAATGTAGAATAATACAGTTGAATAAGTTCCCTATTTGGTTAATGTTTTTATTACATTACTAGAGAAGTGACTTTGAAAAGAAAGCCGTGTGGACAGAAGCCCAAGTGACAGTGAAACAACCCAGATTCTAATAAGGAATGAGTGAGTGGTCCGCCTGCTGGTGAAATCCTCACACTGTTCCCTCTCAAATTCCAGAATGATAAGATCTGATGAACTAGTGCATGAAATGCACTTGGAAAGCTTTTACTAAATAGTATTCCATAAATGAAAAAGCACTATCAAAAACTAGGTTCAAGAGGAGATTTTGTCCTATGAAATATCCATGTATGTAGCACAAGTCCTTTAACATTGCAAATAGGCCTTAATTTTTTTTTAAAAAATCATGTCACCTCATGGACTTGACCTAAAGCAGGTTGGTCCCACACCCAGTCTATTTTAACTCCTTCAAATTTCTCATTGTGGTGGCAGAGGAGCTGCTCTCCGGTGGACAGCCCTGTGACTCAAAGTGGTACATACACTATACTCCCCCAGGTTGCAGAAACTGAAAATGTGAGTACTATTCAGTTCAAGGCCAGTCATTCGTCTCTGGGTCCTTAGAAGCTCTTCTTCAAATTGCTCAAGGTTCCCTGAGTTACCTACCCACTCTCAGGTGACTCAGAGGAATCTATTTTCTAATCATGAGAGGGATGGGCGCTCTCCATGGGGAGCACCTGCTGAGAGAAAGGGGCGAGTAATAGGGATCCTCTGAATATTCTTCCTCCTCAGACCTACGTTCCTCATTTCCTCCAACTAGAAAGGCTACAGCTGGTGGTCCTGCCCTCCCCACCCTCCTTCTCTGACTTCAGATTAACACAGAATCGTCCGTTTCTAGTTTCCTTTTAGTGTGAGAGAAAGGCTGAACATTAAAGACTCTCTGAACAGTAACAAACTTCCCCTGTCCCATAATCTGTGGGTTTCCCAAGCAAAAAGCAAACAAGAAACCTTGGCCCTGATATCTAACACTGAAATAAACAATCAATCAAAACACCTCACAGCTTAATACCACTAAGGAAATATTTGCAAATGCAAACATACTTCCTACAAATCTCGCTCAGATTCTTCTGCTTTGTCAGCAATATAATGTAATTCAAGACTTAAGTCCTCCATTCAATCAAGAGGAAAACCTCTCTCAGGCACAGCTATTGAAAACTTTTCTCATCCCTGGAACCTCCAGCAGAGAAGATGATGTTGTGGAAAAAAGAACATCATTTCTTTTAGCCAGATAGAGATGAGCAGAGACTAATTCAATTTTACCAAATTAATTTTCATGTTTGGTTTAAGTGAAAACCAAAATCCTTGCAAAATAAGTTTTGTTTTGTTTTTCTTTTTTAATTTAATTTAATTTTTATTTTACAGATGTCCCCTTTTTAACCCCACTGATCCCCTCCACCCCACCCCCAGGCCCTCCTCACACCAAAATAAGTTTTTAAAAAGGAGAAATGTGTCAGATTTGGGAAGTCACAGAAATCTAAGGTTAATCTGAATGAATCTAACACAAATTAGATACTGAACTGCACAAATGGTTTTTTGTAATAGTGTCTATTTTGGCTAATTTTGAACAACTGTAATAAAGTAGTATACCAGATAAAAAAAAAAAAAAAATCCTACCTTGGGAAAGCAGGCAACCTCAAATATGTATAGTACTTTAGAATTCATGTAATTCTGTCTCAACCATGGCTTAACTAATCCAATCTTGCTTCCAAAACCAAAGATTTTGTCTCTCAGAGTAATATTCAAAGGGTTTCTTTAATTTACATAAAATAATGTAACTGGGTATATTTCAGAAACTTTTATAAAAGAAACTTCCAAGCTGCTATCTGTTGTCTCAAACTATTGCAGAAATAAAGGATTTTCCCCAATGACCCCTATATTATGTCAGTAACAACTTGTCAGGAATTTCTGCTTTGATACCAACTTAAAAATATCTTCTGAGTTACTCATTACTCTAAATCTCTCTCCAAAGCTGTGGGAATTTCCATCTTCCTCTACTTTTCTTTTATTGAACCAATTTCAAATTTTCTATCTTTTCTAGAATTGACTGTAAAGATATAAAGATAGCATGTATTCAGCACTTTGTGAAAATCAGGAACTGGTTTCTAAGTCTTAGAAAATTTGGACAGAGGAGCAGTTAACCATCTGTTTCCACCTCCATGAGCCAAAAATCTTACCTTAATTCCAAAGTTATGCAGTTGCCTAGCAGCTGCTAATCCTGCTGGACCAGCCCCGATAATGATGACTGATTTCTTCAGGGGGGGGAAAAAAAAAAGTCCAATTAGAGCAATGAAAACAATGTGCTGTTTTAGTTGTTCTGGAAGGTACTAACTACCAAACAATGTTGGTTCATTTACATTTTTTTGATGTCCATGGCAGAAAGTTATTTTTCTAAAGAAATTCTGTAGTACTTTTCTTAAGTAATCCCTCCCTCTTCTCTACAGTCCAGGAAACAGTGCTTGATAGTATCCTCTCTAGAGAAATACATACTCTAACAAGTCTTGCTTTATAACTTTTATGGTGATATTGTGACTTTTGCTAGTATTATTAACAGCAATGTACTGGCCTGTATCATGGTAGTGTTATTGCTAGAGCTAGTCACCTACACTGTGGTAATCTTTAGGAAGAAGATGCTGGTCGGTGCCGACGCTGAGGACGCCTGTGTTGATGAGACCTTTTCTCGTCATAAAATAAAGTATCCTCTCCACTTCCTGAACACATCGAATGCGCACGAGACCCCGGACAATGATGTGAGGAATACATTTATGAGGAGTAAGAGCTTCCTGTGTTTGGAAATAAAACCAAACTGTTAAGGCAAACAAACAAAAAGCAACTCTTGGTTCCTCAAAAAGTTAAACACAGAATTACCACATGACCCAGTAATTCCACTCCTAGGTACATACCTGCAGGAACTGAAAAGAGATGTTCAAATAAAATGTTTAAAGCAGCACTGTTCAAAGAGCCAAAAAAGATGTTCATTAACAGCCTAACAGATAAACAAATGTGGTCTATCCACATACAGAATATCATTTAGCCATGAAAGGCAATGATGCATGCTACAACATGCATGAACCTTGAAAACATCATGCTCGGTGAAGACGCTCATTAGAGAAGGCACATGCTGTATGATTCCATTTATATGAAATGTCCAGGTAAATCTATAGAGACAGAAAGTAGACTGGTGGCTCCTGGGGGAAAGGGAGGAATGGAGAGTTACTGCTTGAGGACTGTGGGGTTTCCTCTTGGGGTAACGAAAAATTTCTGGAACCAGATAGCGGTGATGACTAAACAACATTGTGTATGTACTTAATGACACTGAGTTATACATTTTAGAATAGTTTAAATGGTGAATTGTATGTTCTGTGTATTTTATCACAATAAAAAGAAACTCTAAGGGTCATTCCATTCCATCCTTTATAACTAAGATACAGTAAGATGAAAGGGAGGCTTGCCTGGTGAACGGACAAAAGGTAGATACAATTTGTATCTTATCACTTAAGCTTCCCTCCCTGAGAACGAGTGCTATTGGGAGTATGGGGGCAGACCACATCACAGATATATTCCTGACTCAATAAACCATGCAACAAAGGCCACTGTAGAAACCCAGGCTGCTCCGTGTACTGGCAGCAGGAAAAGTTGGATTCTTATCACTGATAAGATGAGGGGGGACCTCTGCTCGATCCAGCTTTGGCAAGGCCTTGGTTCATTTCAAAGATTCCAGAGTAATGTGGCCTTGGCCTGGTGTGAAGTTAAAATAGGCACTGGAGGTGGGAGTAGGGGAGTCCCTATCCCCAGCCTCTCCTTTACCTGTCACCAACCCCCAGCTTCACCAGAACCTGAACAAACACAGGAAGATACACTTGAAGTAGTCAAAAAAGAACACGCACAAAATTGACCTTCATTGCTTCAGAAGATAAACTGTGTATTTATGAAATTTAAAAACAATCATTTCAAAGTCTTTGATTCTTCTATAGCAAACATTTGTGTTTTACCACTGGAGTATGAAATACACACAAAACATACTCTTTTTGATCGAGACTGAAAAGTTCACAATTTTTTTCTGTAAGATTCTTCTCCTGTATAAGTTAAAGTCAAATTTTAAAAATGTTAAAAATTAATCCAAGGCTATTTCTGAAAAGTGTATCTTTATAGTTGCTCACAGGAAATTCTGACCACAAATGTTTACTGAGCACCTACCTCAAGCCCATTGGGGAGGAAATGAATAATTAATTCTATGTTGCCCAGCCTACTCACCTGGATATAATTTGTATAAATGGCATTAACAGCCATCACTTAATCAGGTCACCTCATACTGGAGTCTAATCCAGTGAAATACCAGGGTGGAACTGGAATGTCCTTCTTGGTGGCTTTGAAAATTTTATGCATTGAGCAGTCAGTCGCTTGATTAATTGCAGAAGAAATTAATAAATGAGAAAAATACTAGGGTCAGAAAAAGTTTCTGTGCGGGGTTTTTTTGCTTTTTTTTTTATAAAAAGCTTGTGTTCTCTCCCGGCCGGGCGTGGCTCAGCAGTTGAGCGTTGACCTAGGATCCAGGCGATCGGGGTTCGATTCCCGGTCAGGGCACATGCCTGGCTTGTGGGCTCAATCAATGACTTTCTCATCATTGATGTTTCTATCTCTCTCTCTCCCTCTCCTCTCTCTGAAATCAATAAAGATATATTAAAAAAATAAAAATAAAAGCTTGTGTTCTCACACCTCATGCCCAAATTTATCTCCATCCCTTTCAAGGCTGGCACTGCATGTATAAGGCCCCTAACATTTATTGTCCAACAGAGAGCAAAGGTCACTTGAATAATGAGGTGGATATGAACCCTGCCCTCAGTGGGCTTCAGTGTGTCACCTTTTCTTTTGGCATAGTCATTGGAACTGTTTGAACCAAACTTTTCACCTTATACTCACTCACTAGAGAGTCAAGAAATCTGATGATACGTGGTCTAAAGTGGTGGTTCTCAGGAAGGAGAGACTTTGCCCCACTGGGCAATAGCTGGAGACACTTTTGGTTGTCACATCTGGGGGGTGCTCTCGCACCTAGGGCGCAGAAGCCAAGGATGCGGCTGAACATACTACCATGCACAGGACAGCCCCTCACGCAAAGACTATCCCCCCAAAATGTCGATGCTGCTGAGGTGGAGAAACCCTTGTCGAAAGGTTCCGTCCACAGGTAAAGCAGCTCCTCTCCTTCAAGGGAAGTCTCTGTCCACGTGCTGAAAGCTAATATGCCCCCCACTTACTTTGCAGTTAGTGTACCACAGGGCCAGGATGAGGTTCCTCAATGCCAGGTACATGGTGGGGTCTCGGGAGTACTCTGGGAACTCGTAGAGCTCGTCCAGCTCCATCACGTCTGGCCTCACGCACAGGGCTTTGCCGCACTCGTTGGGCTGGTAGAAGGGCTGGAAGTACCGGTTCATGCCTGGAACTGACAGAAACACAAACAGGCAAATCCTCCAAGCTGTCGCTTCCAAATACGGGTGAATTAAAGGGCAAAATCAAACCAACGAGGATGGCCAAGACGAGCTCCAGTCTGTCCTAAAGCATTTCTGCTTCCTCCCTCCAGTTAGATAACATTATGTGCGAATTAGACACTTATTTTTCCCATTCTTCACAAATTTAATTTCCGTGGTATGGACAAGTTTTTAAAAGTTGTAGTTGTGGTAATAAACCAACAGGTACCATAAAATTTACCATCGCAACCATGTTTAAGTGTACAGTTTAGTAGTGTTAATTATATTTATATTGTTGTACAACAGATCTCCAGAACTTTTTCAACTTGCAAGGCTCAAACTCTGTACCTACTGAAACCAACTCCCCATGGAAATACATCTTGAAAATAACTTTTATTGGAATTTTTCTGATTATAAAATGAATAGGTTCACAGAAATAAATAGCAATTACTAACTCCTGATAATCCTTGAGTGGGGGGGTCTATAGACTACAAGTGCTGTTTCTATGAATAAAGAATTTTAATATTATAGGAATTTGCTTTTACAAAGCCAGAAAAATGCTACTTTCTAATATTTTCTAACCTTTTTTTTTTTTTTTATGACATCAAGAACATTTTTCCATGTCATTAAATAGGACTTCAATGGACATACCATATTTTCTTATCATTTAATCATCCCACTAATGCTGGGCACTTAAACTTCACCCAGTTATTCACTATTATAAGCAACGCCACACAAATGAATCTTTGGACATAAATCTTTGGACTTACTTTATAATTTACTTTGAAAATTTAGGATAAATTCACAGGGTCAAAGGGCATTGACTTTAAGGTTTTTTATTCACACTGCCAAATTGTCCTTCATAAATGTACAAACCCACTAATTTGAGTGCCTGTTTCATTCCACTTAAACTAACGCTGGGAATGTTCACTTCTGCTTTGATTTCAACCACAGCTGCATTTTTACAGGACCCAGTGTTATGAGTTAAAAACCTTAAGGTAGGGCCACAATGTCAAAATCTATTTGCATCATCAAAAATGAAGTTTCTAATTGAAAAATAAAATTAAAGTAAGAAAAAAAAAGTTTGTTAGTGTTTAGGCAGAAGATCTAGAGTTCTTGTTTGTACACAAAGAATTCTGGTGTGGGATTTTAAAGACATGATCAAAAGCATGCCCACCCTGACCTGAAGTATTCAATTTTTTCAAGAATGGATCCTTTTGCTGAGATTCTCAACAGCATCATTCGAAATAGAAAGACTCAGAGTAAAAAGAAGGGCTGCTCATGTAAATCAAATGTTTCTTCCAGTATGAGTTTGCATTGTCATCAACTTATCCAGCTTTCAAATAAATGCTCATTAAACTCTATAGACACGATTCTTGGACAAGGGTTAGAGGC
Source organism: Miniopterus schreibersii (assembly GCF_964146895.1). NCBI lineage: Eukaryota > Metazoa > Chordata > Mammalia > Chiroptera > Miniopteridae > Miniopterus > Miniopterus schreibersii. The sequence continues at coordinate 65,986,273 of NC_138109.1, forward strand.
TTTCCAATTACGGAGGGAAAAGTTAACTGCACAATATACACAAATGATATGACATCCAAAGTATAATCAAGCCTGTGATATAATGAAGTGCTTTATACCACACTTGGAAAACATGAAGTCTTTTCCATTCTGCTCACCCACACATTCCCAGGGACCAAGGGGGAGGGGGAAGCAGGGAGTGCCAGGACCAGCTCTCACCCAGCACAGTGGGGACCGCCTTGGGGTGCTCCAGCTTCCCGGGGCTGGCTTCGCTGGCTGCGCGGTTTGTGCTGGTGCAGGAGGGGCTCATGCCAACGCAGTCGGGGTAGTAGGCAGAGAGCAGGGGTGCTGCCACGCTGTCTTTCAGCAAAGGAGGTAGAATGAGCATGGAGTACCACCAATGGTTGGAAACTTCCGACACTCTCTGAAATGGGCAGAGCAAGACCAAGAGGGACAATGGCAGACAGGAAATGTACGTGCAGATTCAGCCAAGGACAGATGATTGTCTTCACAGTATTCTTTCTTAACCCTTCCTCTATGCCTTCTCCCACTCAGCAATCCTACACCAGAGTTCAGACACTCAGATTTAAAAACAAAAGTGACCGGAGATACCTGGAGAGCATGTTTCCAAGACAGAGTTGTTTCAGATACACAGCAACAGCCTCCTCCTCTCTCCCTGCCCCCTCCTCGGGAAACCCACCAACTCCAGGTCAGTCTTAAAGCTGCATCCATCGACTATACTGCAAGCCTAGGTTTAAGTGTGACATGACAACTTCCTTTCTACCAGTTATCATTTATAATCCATCCCCTCTTTTTACTTAGGATCCAAAGATAATTGAAATTGAAAAACTGGGCAGAAAAAAGTAATTCTCCTAAGTTGTAGCCAAGCGTTACTGCTTTTTGCCAGAGGCTACTAAAATATTTTCAGAGGGAAAAGTACAACCACCAAAATAGATGCTAAATGTAGAACTGAACAAGAAAAAGCTATTTTTGGTCTTAAAATATGTGGTACATTCCAGAGTTGATTTAACATATGGAATCACTGGATCAAAGCATACCCACAATGACTAACCCTTGCAATAAAAAGAAAATGTGGTTGGCTTCGAAAGCAACACTCCACAAACCCTATGTTAGACAGCCTTTTCTAAAAGTGATCCTGAATGCATGCTCCAAGAATTCAAAGAATCAGATACAGGAGAAACCTTGAGCTCAGGGCCCCTCTGATGTTAGTTCTCTAGGCTCCCAGCAAATGCCACTTGCCATCAAGCGGGTCCGTGAGCTCAAGGTCTACAGGGTTAATCCAGTTTGGAGATGCATTTTGTTTGCCCTTCAAATTTCACAGAGTCCAAATCTGGGACTAGCAATTTTCAGTTTACTACAAGCCCCAATGCTCCCTATAAATCACTCCCCACTGCTTCACACATTCATTTTGAGTGCCTTGCCCCAAAAGTATTTCAGTGTGCAATTTTTGTTCTCCAGGCTAGTTTTAGGTTTGGCTACCCTTGACCAGTTGTGCTATACCAAAAAGAAGGGAAGCTTCAGTCCCTTCCCCAACACACCAGGGCTGCCTCTATGGGCCCCCTTCCGAGTAGAGCCCCAAGGAGAAAGTAAACTGAGGGTTCACATCCTGACACTCCAAACAAACCACAGAGAGGGCAGAATGTGGGTGCCTTAAAAAACATAAATCCAAGCTCTTCCATTCTCTCCTACTTCCTGGGTCTTGCAGCTGTGATGATAAATTAAATCAGGACTCAAGAGAGAGCCCCTGCCATCATATTACCCCCCCCCCCAGTCTTTCCTCCCTGTAGAAGTCCACCTGAGGGTGCTCTAACCCGCCTCTGCACTGGAACACTAGAAACTCAAACAGGGAGTAATAAACTAGCATTTGATTTTGCTATTCCAAGTGTGTTCTCTCAACACACTCACCATTCCTGGACACCTGGCTATAATTTTGCCCACATGCCATCAAAAACTCCACTGTCACCATGAATACACACACTGATGAAGAAATTGTACTTGATATAGTCAGTCTATTAATTTAATGAAATATCCATTATACTGGGTTAAATAGTATTCCCCCCAAACCTCAGAATATGACTTTTTTCAGAAACACGGTCTTTGTAGACTTTGTCATACTGGAGTAGAATGAGCCTTAAATTCCCTATGACAAGCATCCTTATAAGAGGAGAAGAGACAGAGAGACAGGAGACACACAGGGAGAGGGTCAAATGATGACAGAGGCAGAAATTGGAGTGATGCATCTATAAGCCAAGGAATGTCAAGAATTGCTGGCAACACCAGAAGCTGGAAGAAGCCGGGAGGACCCTCCCCTAGAGCCTTCAGAGGGAGCACAGCCCTGCTAACACCTTGATTTCAGACATTCAGCCTCTGGAGTTATAAGACAATAAACTTCTGTTGTTTTAAGCCACCCAGTTTGTGGTAATTTGTTACAGCAGCCCTAGGAAACTAATGTGGGTACTCAAAATTTAAAAAGTGCTTTAAAAGTGACCCTAGAATCCATAGAAACAGAAAAAGGGTAAGTAGGTGATATGGCTAGAAGCCTGCTCCTGACCCCTCCTTATTGAAACACAAAAGTAAGTGGCAGATGAACACCCAGAGACTCTCCCAAAGTTTGAAAAGTTCATATATCCCAAGAATATAGCCTCTGTCCTACAGCTCAAATTCTTTTGCATGCAAAATACTCTAATGTTAGGGGAAAGTTTCATAAGGTATTGTAACGGTGTTTACTTTTTCCTTTCTTTCTAATCTCATCCTGTCTACCCTAATCCAGATATTATTTGGGCCACTAGTTTACCATGGAAATGTTTTAGGGTACAACTAATTATTAAAAATGTGTGTATGTATGTGTCTCACACCCCCCTCTATATAACAGAATGGTTTTAAAATGTATTTTCTAGATGTTAATTCTCCCTTTGCCTAAACATCAACCAATCCCTGAGATTCAGAAATTTAGAAAAACTGCAAATTAACAATCCTGAATCACAGAAATGCAGAAAAACTCAGAATCTCAGAATTTTAGAAACTCAAGAGTTTTAGAAAGTCATTTTCTGGAACAGCCACTGGATCTGATTATGTGACCCATGGACTCTGTAGCTCGGGTAGCAAACAAAGCTTCATAAGACAAATGACATGTGCGAGGCTTCGCCAGCTGGAGATGCTGCTTTCCCTTCCATGGCAGGGACAGGACAAAGCAGTTACAGCAAGGTTAGAATACACAGGAACACTCTCACAGCTGAATCTGGGCCAAGACCATCAAACTCTGGGCCTCTTGTTCCTTTCTTGGAAGGATTCAAGCGGAGATAAGGTCATAGAGTCACCCATAAAAAACAAGTATAACAAGCCTGATCCTTACAGCAAAGCAAGGTAGCTATTTCTTCCTTTTTATTTCCTTTTAATGTAAAGCAATATAACTTTATCTTAATATGGGGAGGATCACCTATAATACCACTATTGCTAGCATTTTCATCGTATCATTATTATGTTAGATTTAAAAGGCTCAGATCAGCAACCAGGGAGAGAAACTTGCAAAACTGTCACTGTCATTTACATATAGCACGTATCATCGCAGGTGCAACAAACTCCAGTCTGGAACATGCAGAAATACTCACCAGGTCTTCTGGGAGGGAACAATGATCTGGGATCTCGGGCTGCAAAGGAAAATCAAGTGTTACTTAGCTTCACTTATAAAATAGTCTTCAGTATCAATTTACCTTCAAGATATCGCTTTTCACGTATAAGACTGGCAAAGAAAAACAGTGCGATAAAACCCTGTGTGAGTGAAGGTACAGGGAGGATAGCTGCTCTCACAGGGACGTCCCAGGTAGAAAGCTAAAGGAATAATGACTCTGCCTGGCCGGACGTGGCTCAGAGGTTGAAGACAGACCTCGGATCCAGGAGATCGAGATTCGATTCCTGGTCAGGGCACATCCCCGGGTTGCCGGCTTGGTCCCCAGCTGGGGGTGTGCAGGAGGCAGCCAATGAATGATGACTCTCATCACTGATGTTTCTCTCTCTCTCCCCTTCTCCTTCCTCTCTCTGAAATCAATAAAAACATATTTTTTTAATAAAAAATAAAGGAATAACAACTCTGGAAAGCAACTGTACAAAACTTTTAAGTGAACCGTAATTTGTCATTACCTTGTATAACTGAAGATGTACATACTACACGCCCAGCAATCTAACCTTTGTTGTATTTTCTAGACAGGCCCTCGGGCATGTGCACCAACAGAAGTAGAAAAATGTTCAAAAGAGGGTTGTTTGTAATAGAAAAAGGCTAAACATAACACAGAAGTCCATCAAGAGCAGAGTGGATAAATAAATTGTATCCTAGTCAAACAATAGCCACTTCATAGCAATGAAAATGAACAAACAATAACCACACACTACAATGCAGATGCACCTCACAAAGACAACAGTGAGAGAAGCAGCCAGACCCCAAAGAAAACATACTGTATGATTCCATTCACATAAAGTTCAAAAGCAAGCAGGACATCTGTAGTTTTGTAAGTCCGAATAGTAAGTGGGGAGCAAGGGATGGAGGCTGTGAATGAAAGGGGGTGCTGGGGGGTTCTGAGGGGCTGGTAAGTGTTCCATTTCTTTACTGGAAGCTGACTAAATAGGGACTTCCTGAAAATGTATTAAGCTATATGCATTCTGATTTGTGCATTTCCTGTTTGTATATTTCAATTAAAAAGTTACCTAAATAAACTGAAGATTGGCATACTATAGAGCCCAGCAAATCTGGCCCTCAGAATATGCTCCTGAGAAACTCTTACACGTGTGTATTAGGAGAGGCGTGCACAAATGCTCACAGGAGCACTCTGTGTAATAGCCCAAAGTAGAAACAACCATCATGCCCATGAACAGGACAACAGATACATCGTGGTACATTCACACAATGCAATACCACCCAGCAGGGGAAATTACTGGCTCAGAACTCTAGGCATCAACATCGATGCATGTGAAAAACCTCCTGTTGAGTGAAAAGAGCAAGCTGCAGAATATGAACAATATGATACAATTTATAACCAGAACAAAAATAGGCAAAACTTTATGTGTTGTTTAGGGTCTCTAAGTATGTATTAACTCTGTAAGAAAAAGCAGAGGAATAATAAATATAAAATTCGGAATACTGTTTGTCCTTGCAGGGGAGGAGGAGGAAGGGAAGTACTGAGGGGCATGCAGGGAGTGAGAGGCCTTGGTAAAGCCGTTTCTAAAACTGGATACGCGTGGGTTTGCATGAATTCTTTATTCCTTACACACAAATTATAAACCTTCTTTCGTGTCTAAGAATTGTTTCATATAAAAACAATGGTATGTTCTCTTTGACAAAGAAATTTTATGTCTATGATTTGATCCTACAAATATACTGAAAAATGGCAAAGATATAGTTATTCACTACAGCACTGTCCCTAATGAAAAATGTTTAAAAGTCACGTAAAGCTCTCAGTCATGCTCAATTCATCATGATACATCCACTCAGTAGATTATTATACAGTTGTAAAGAGAAAGAGGTCTTCAGGTCCTGAGATGAAAGCATCTATAAAATGTATTAAATGACAAAACAAGCTCCAAAACAGTGTGGGTAATTTGCCACCACTCTTTTCAATGTTGTTTTACTAATAAACCTTTCCAGACTTTGTCCTTGACAGAATACCAAGCTGAAAACCAAAGGGACTGTGGATCAATAAACACCATTTAAATAAATATTTCAAAACTTCAGGCTACAGACAGTAACAGACTGGAGCAGTGGCGTCTCAAGGGAGGATTCGGGGGCAGGGGGAGGGGGAAGAAGTTTAAAACATATGATACACTATTAGAAGGTGGAATTTAAGAAGACCTTGAAGCCTTCAACTTTAAGACGGTTGGAAGGAGAGAAAGGCAATTAAGTTTTCAAAAGCTTAAGAAATCTGACACTTCTCAGTCCTCCTGGAAAAAAGTTCTTGATGTTAAAATACATTCAACCACGTGATGAATCAAAATAAAGAACTTGGGGTAGAAGGAACTGTGGTAAGAGAAATTGGGGGGAGTATTAAGCCCATGTAAATATAGGAGCAAGAGTAAGCAATGGAGGGACAATGGTTATAGAAAATAAATGCTACATTTACTCCAAGAGAGTGCACTAAACTAAAAAACAAAACACTAACAAAAATTGGGGGAGAGGAAAAGGGGAGATGGGCTAAAGTGTGACATAATTTACTTTTCCACATTCATAGCAGGGTGTCAATTACTATCTAAAACTGAAACACGCAATTAAAAAAAAGTGATTCCAACCTCGTACCATTCTCATGATGTATTTTCATAATCTTTTAGGGAGTTTTTAGAAACTACCATTTCTGGAGATGAAGAAATAATTATCCTATGTTCAACAATTTCTTATTTTACTTTGGCTTCTTTTTCTGATTTTAAATTGTGATGTACTGATAAAACCAACATGTATAGTACTATTTCTTAATATGAAGTTATTTATCAGCCAGCCCTTTTCCTTGAAATACATGCAGAAATACTCTTGAATAAATCTCATTTAATGATGGTTGTTATTTCATGATGATGACTGTATGAAGTTTTTTATCATCTTTGTTCTTGCCTATATTATTTGGATTTTTCCATAATGAACATATATCATTTGTCTAAAAACAAACTCATTCTAAAGAAAACCTTATACTTTTCAAAAACTACTTAAACTGAAAAAATTGAAAAGAACAAATTACCACCCAAATAAAAATAAAATAAACAAAAAAAGGCACATGAATAATTTGAACAGTTAGTAGAGATGAAGTCAAAGTTGTACATGCCATTGTGGGCAGGTAGGAGACAGGAGGGGTTATGTATAATTCCAAATGATAGTTAAACTAAAGCTAGTCAAAGCACCATACGAAATTTTAATATAAACTTTTAATGTAAAATCAGACCTAGTATTTAGTAACATACATTAGTAAGCAAATCATCCAAAATATTTTTTAATGGTTTAGAACAATTGTTTAGAAACTTCGCAGAAATAGGTTGAATGAAAATGGCCCAAAGGCTAATATCTATTAAAATAGTTTGCTATTTTTTACTGCTCTTGGCTGAACTCTCCTTTAAATATTATAATGAAATGCCACTGAGTCTACTTTTGACTTAAAAAGTAATCTGGGGCACAGGAGCTAGTTCAATTCAGTGCAGCCATGACACTGTTTCGGATAGCTTCCCCTCTGCCACACAAGCTCATGTACCTTCATTCCTCAAACCCCAATTCCCATCAGTGCAGTCAGCCTGGAAAATGAATTACCCGCCCTCTCAGTGTCAGCCTTTCCCATTGTTTTCTCTTCTATCCCTCAGAGAGGCCTTCTACTCTGAAGACTGAGTTCAAGAATCAATTAAGAGCTAAACTGAAAGGTTTTAAAATAAGACTCGTTAATTCTAGGACCCTGGTCCCAGGCTTAAATCTGTGCTTTCTACCCTTCACTCCCAAATTACCAACATCAAAAATAAAAACAAGGATATCACCAGAGAGCTCACTGACATTAAAAAGAGAATAAGGGGACAGTGCAAACAACTTTAACAAATTTGACAGGTTGATGAAATTGGTAAATTTCTGGAAAAACAAAAAACACGCTCTAAAACTGGTAGAATAAAACCATATAAATTGCCATGTATCTGTTAAAGAACCTGAATTTGTAATTTTAAGACTTCTCACAAAGAAAACTGGCCCAAATGACTTCACTAGTGAATTATACCAAATGCTAAAGAAGAAATAACATCAACATGACCCAAACAAAACAGAGAAGGATATGCTTTTGAATTCATTCTATGGAGCCAACATAACCCAGACAGCAGTACCCCCGGAGATTACACGGAAAGAAAATGACAGAGTATCCATCATGAACACAGATGCAAAAATCCTTAACAAAATATTAACCTGAATCCAACAATTCATTAAAAGAATAATACATTAGGAACAAATCAGCCCCGCTGGGCATGGCTCAATGGCTGAGCATCGGCCTAGGATCCAGGAGATTGCGGTTTGATTCCCAGTCAGGGCACATGCCCGGATTTCGGGCTCAATTCCCAGCAGGGGCCGTGTAAGACGTAGCTGATCAATGCCTCTCTCATCGTTGATGTTTCTATCCCTCTCTCTCTCCCTCTCCCTTCCTCTCTCTGAAATCAATACAGATACTTATTTTTTTAAAAAAAGATCAAATCAGATTTTTTTCAAGGAATGCACAGTAGTTTCAACATTTCAGTCAGTGAAATTCAATTCACCACATTCAAAGATTAAAGGAGAAAAACCACCTAATCTTCATAAAAGATGTATTGAAAGTATCTGACAAAATCCAACATCCATTCATAATAAAAAGTTCTCAGCAAGCTAGGAATACAAAGGAACTCCTTCAATATGATAAAAGGCATTTGCGAAAAGCTACAGCCAGCATTATACATAATGATAAAATACTGAATATATTCCTCCTATGTCAGGAACAAGGCAAGGATGTCTGCTCTCCAACTTCTATTCAACACGGCACTGGTGGTCCTGACCAATGTAAAAAGGCAAGAGAAAGAAAGAGCAAAAAGCCTGAGTTTTTTTAAAGAGCAAAACAGTCTTTATTCACAGTTGTTACAACTATAGAAAACCCGGAGGAATCTACAAATCTATGAAATTTAATAAGTTTAATAATTTAACAAAGCCTCTGGGTATAATATCAACATGTAAAAAAACTGTATTTCTGTATCATTGCAACTAACAACTTGAAAATGAAGTTAAAAATAAATTCTACTTACAATCACAGAAAAAAAACACCCCAAAATATCTAGAAATCTATTTAACAAAAGACATCCTCAGTGAAAATTAGAAAGCATTGTTGGGAAAAATTAAAGACCCTGAAAAGATGGAGAGAAATCCCATGCTCATGGGTCAGAAAAGGGGTTGGAAACGTTTTCTATAAAGGACCAGATAGTAAATATTAGGATGATACGGTCTCTGTCACAACCACTCTGCCACTATAGGATGAAAGCAATCATAGACAATACATAATGAGTGAGCATGGCTGTGTTCCTATAAAACTATTTTAAAAAATAGGTGGGGGGCCCAGCTGGGCGTGGCTCAGCGGTTGAGCATCAGCCTAGGATCCAGGACATTGCTGTTTGATTCCCGGTCAGGGCACATGCCCAGGTTGTGGGCTCCATCCCCAGTTGGGGGGGTGCAGGAGGCAGCCAATCAATGACTCTCTCATCATTGATGTTTCTTTCTCTCTCTCTCTCTCTCTCTCTCTCCCCCTCTCTCTGAAATCAACAAAGACATATTTAAAAAAATAAAATAAAAAAATAGGCAGGGGACAAGACTTGACTCATAGTTTGCTGACCCATGGATTAAAATACAGAAAAATGTAAGGATATCAATTCTTCTTAAAATTATCTATAGATTCAATGCATTACAAAAAAATCCCAGAGGCTTTTTTGGAGATATTGACAAGCTGATAATAAAACTTATATGGTAACATAAAGGACCTAAATAATAGCCAAAATAATCTTGAAAAACAAAAACATACAGAAATTTGCACTACCTGATTTTAAGACTCATTACAAAGACTTAATAATCAAGCCAGCAGAGTATCAGGATAAGAACAAGCAAAGAGATCAATGGAAGAGAGTCCAGAAATAGACCAACATGTATGGCCAGCTGATTTTTGATAAAGAAGTCAAGATAACTCAACGGGGGAAAAACAGTCTTTTTAACAAATGGTACTGGACAACTAAATATTTATATAAAAAAAAATGAATCTTGGCCTATACCTCACATCAAAACCAAGAATTAACATGAGATAGATTAGTGACCTTAATGTAAAAGCTAAAAGTATAAAGCTCCTCGAAGAAAACATATGAGCCTATCTATGTAAATTGAGAAGTAGTCAATAATTTCTCAGAAAAGATACAAAAAGTTCTAAGCATTGAAAAAATGAATAAACTAGGTTTCAAAATTAAAAACTGCTCATCAAAAGACATTTAGAAAATGAAAGGGCCCTGGTCGGTGTGGCTCAGTGGTTAGAGCACCGGCCCTTACATCAAAAGATTGCCTGTTGGATTCTCAGTGAAGAGCCAAGTACATGGGTTGCAGGTTAGGTCTCTGACCCTGGTGGGAGCGTGTGCAGGAGGCAACCAATCGTTGTCTCTCTCATATTGATGTTTCTCTCTCTCTCCCTCTCCCTCCACCTTCTACTCTCTCAAAAAATCAATGGAAAAAATATCCTCAGGTTAAGATTAACAGAAAAGAAGGAAGGAAGGAAGGAAGGGAGAGAGGGAGGGAGGGAGGGAGGGAGGGAAAGGGTAAGACAAAGATCAGGAAAAATATTCAAGATCATATCTCATGTCCAGATTACACAGGAACTCCTACAAGACAAACTGAATTTTTAAAAAAGATTTGGATAGATATTTCTCCAAAGACAAGGTATGAATGGCCAATCAGCATATGAAATGATACTCAACATCACTACTCATCAGGGAAATGAAAATTAAAACCATAGTGACATACCAGTACATGCCCACTAGAATAGCTAAAATTTAAAGAAAGAGTACCATCGCCAAATGTTGCAATATGCTACAGTTGTGGAAAGCTATTTGGCAGTTTCTGAAATATAAATTTACCATCTGACTCAGCAATTCCCTTCCTATGTATTTACCCTTAAGAAATGAAACCACAGGTCCACAAAAACACTTGCATAGAATGTTCACTACAGTTTTATTCATAATAATAATAAAAAATTCAAAATATCACAAATGCCCTTCAAAAGGAAAATGGTTAGACAAATTGTGGTATATCCATATAATGGAATACTACTCAGCAATAAAAAGGAAAAATTGCCCTGGCTTGTGTGGCTCAGTAGTAGAGTGTTGGCCTACACACCATTAAAGTGGCAACCAATCAATGTGTCTCTCTCACATCGTTATCTCCCTTTCTCTCTCCCCGCCCCTTCTACTCTCTCTAAAAATCAGTGGAAAAAATATCCTTGAGTGAGGATTACCCCCTCCCCCCAAAAAAGGGGAAAAACTACTGAACCATGCAACAACATGAATGAATCTCAAAAACAATTATATCAGTAAAAGAAACCAAACACAAAATAGTATATATTGGCTGATTCCACTTTTATGAAATTCAAGAGCAGGCAAAACTCTGTTCATAAAAGTGGTTGCCTCTAGTGGTAGGGAAGGAAATAATTAGAATATTTAGGGTAGTAGAAATGTATATCTTATTTGGGTATTGGTTACACAATGTATACATTTTCCAAAACTCAATAAATTGCATTTAAAATCTATGTATATATTACACCTCAATAAAAAAAAAAAGATGCAAGTTTATATCTATTAAAAATACTACCACTCATTGCAGATAAGGTTTTGATAAAATGACCTCTCTGTACTATTAAGTCTTTAAATCTTGGACTAGTTTAGGTATTTGTATCAAGAGCCTTAAAAGATGTGTCAATCAGAAATGTATTCAAATGCATTAAAAAAGTTCTAGTACAGTGATTTTCAACCTTTTTCATCTCAGAGCACATATAATCTAATTACTAAAATTCTGCAGCACACCAAAAAATATATTTTTGCCAATCTGAAAAAAAATTTGGTATAATTTTTATTCATTCACTCCAGATGGCTATTGTTGTGTTGGCTGTTGTCATTTTTTTTTTGACAATCTAAGGGAAAAGAGGTCATTGCCCCTGACTAAGTAGTCAGGTATTGCATGTTTTAAAATTTCTTGCAGCACACTGGTTAAAAATTGCTGTTCTAGTAGGATAAATTGTTAACAGTGGTTACCTATTAGGGTGGAAAGGAGGAAATGGTTACGGAGGACTATAATTTTTTATTTGTATATTTTATGTGGGTATATATTTATACATACATACATATATTCAATTTACTTTTTTTAAACCCCAAGATTATATTCATGTAATACTTAACATAAAATTTAAAACAACAAAAAATATAATTTCTAAATGTCCATACCCTCCATTTCTCACCATTTCACTAAGCAAAATCTTCCAAATGTTTACAATAATTATGAGTTGCTTTAATAATATTTATATCTTAAATCCCAGGTTTTAAAAAACTTGCTTATAAACTTCATAAACTTTTTGTTCATTCTTTTATGGGAAATATTTGAACTAAGAAAATATTTTGCCAGTGATGACTGTATATCTTTGTGAATATACCACAAACCATGGAACTGTATACTTTGAAATTCTAAATTTAATAACATGGGTATTACATCTCAGTTTTTTTAAAAGTATTTTACTCTGGAGATTAAGATGATTCCTAACATGTTTTAATGTACTGAAGGAACCGGGGACATTTGTGTAGATTAATGCTTTAACACATTAAAGCAATTACATATTTTAAACACTAAGTAACTAATATCAAAAAAGGCACATCATACCAACAGTGGCAGATTCCTAATTGCCCAAACATATCCAGTCATCCCTTTTTCTTTAGTAAAAGGATACTGGTTTTGTTTGGTATTACAATATGCTCAATTATAAAATATTTTCTTCCTTTGTCTATACTGTTGGTCAGAGTAGCTGCATGATCTTGTTTTAGCCAATGAGATATAAATAGAAATCTACTGTTGGAACTTCCAGGAAAGTTCCTGTTTTCCCAGTAAAAGAGGGAGAGACTCAGCTGGCACATTCCTCTTGCCCTTCGACTCCCATTTTTACTGCTCAGAATTTGCATGGGGTGGCTGATGGTGTAGGAACCATCTTGCAGCAGAACTAGAAACTACAAGGAGGCTTCCTTGGGCAACAACACCAACCCTGGGCAGCCTATTTCCAAACTGCTCATAATGAGAAAAATAAAATCAGGAAAATCCTCCAGCCCAGCCGGGCATGGCTCAGCGGTTGAGCATGGACCTAAGACCCAGGAGATTGGGGTTTGATTCCTGGTCAGAGCACATGCCCAGGTTGTGGGCTCGACCCCCAGTCTGGGGCATGCAGGAGGTAGCTGACCAATGACAACTCTCTCATCACTGATGTTTCAGCTCTCTCTTTCCCTCTCCCTCCCTTTCACTGAAATCAATAGATACATTAAAAAAAAGTTTTAACAACAAAAAAAATCCTCCGTTGATTAATCCACTGTAGTTGGGGTTCTGTTATATGTATGTGGACCAATATAATCCTGATACAGTGATCAATACAATAAATGAGAAATACATACCATTACTGTTCACTGATAACTAAATTAACCTAGCAAATAATTCAAAAAGAAAACTAACAGAGATCATACCTTAGCAGCAGTGTTTGGTTTCATACCACAGTGGTAAGTCTTTGCTATCTGTGGAGTAAGCTGGATTTCCTTGGTGAGTTGCCTCCATTTTCTACACTCAGGTTTTGTACACTGAACCTAAATGGAAAATAACATATCAAGGTCAATCAGTTGGCTAATCTTGAGCCTGGATTTCTCTCCTCCACCACTCACTTTGCCATCTTTGCCACATGATTTGACCAACCCTTCAGCACTTCTAAGTACTTTTTCTCTCCCTTGCAATGACCACCACCCGTATAATCCGCTTGTACCTCACTAAGGTAATTTCTAATTCAATACGAGCTCAGGCACCAATAAAGTGCAAACAGGATCTGACAACCACTGTTGTCAGAAAGGTTTTCCAGCTCTAACTTAAGAAAATAATCAGAGTTAATTTAGTTACAGTTAGTCATAAACTATGCACTAATTGCAATGTAGTATCCTGGATAGGATCCTGGAACAGGAAAAAGACACTAATGAAAAACTGATGAAATCCAAAAAAAGTTTGTAATAGTACTAGTTTGTAAAAGTTTGTAATTGATACAGTAATTAGTACTGTATCAATGTTAATTTCTTAGTTTGACAATCACAGTGTGTTAGATGATAACATTAGGAGAAACTGGGTGAAATATATATGAGACTCTATTATTCTTGCAACTCTTCTGTAAATTTAAAATTATTCCAAAATAAAGTTTATTTTTTAAAAAAGAGTGCAGATATCCATATGCAAAAGAATGAAGTTGGAGCCCTACTTCACACATATCCAAAAATTAACTCAAAGTAGATCAAACACTGTAATGTAAGAGCTAAAATGATAGAACTCTTAGAGGAAAAAACAGAGGAAGTCAATCTTCATGACCTCAGACTTGGAAATGGATTCTTAGATATTACACTAAAAGCACATGCAACAAAAGAAACAATAGACAAATTGCACTTCAAAATTAAAAGCTTATGTGCATGAATGGACACTATCAAGAAAGTGAAAAGACAACCTACAGAAGAAAATATGTGCAAATCTAATATCTGATAAAGGTTTGGTATCCAGAATAAAGAACTCTTACAACTCAACAACAAAAGACAAACAACTCAATTTAAACTGGGCAAAGATTTGAACAGGTATATCTCCAAAGAAGATATACAAATGGCCAACAAGCACATGAAAAGACACATTAGTCATTAGGGAAATGCAAATCAAAACCACAATGAGACACCACTTCACACCCACTAGGATACTTAGAACAAAAAAAAAGGGGGGGGGGTTGTGCGTGAATTGGTGAGGATGTGGAGAAATTTAAACCCTTATACATTGAAGGCAGGAATGACAGATGTTGCAGCAGTTGGTAAGGAAAATAGTCTGGTAGTCCCTCAGAAAGTTAAACACAGAATGTGACCCAACAGTTTTATTCCTAGATACGTATTAAAAATAGGTGTTCAAATAAATATTTGTACACAAACGTTCATAGCAGCACTTTTTGCGATAACTGAAAGGTGGAAGCGACCCAACTGTCCATGAACAGATGAATGGATAAATTACTGGCAAATCCATACAATGGAACATTATTCACCCATAAAAAGGGACAAAGAACTAATATATGCTATGACATGGATAAATCTCAAAAACATTATGCTAAGTGAAAGAAGCCAGACATGAAAAGTCACATGCTACATGATTCCTTTATATAAAACATCAAAAATAGGTAAACCCATAAAGACAGAAATCAAATGAATGGTTGCCAGGGAGTAGGGGGAGGGAAAAATGAGAGGTGACTGCTTAATGGGCACAGGTTTACTTTGTGAATGATGACAATGCTTTGAAATTAGACAGAGGTGGTGGCTGCACAACACTGTCAATGTACTAAATGCCACCGAATGGTATACTTTAAAATAGTTAATTTTACATTATGTGAGTTTCACTTCAATTAAAAAAAATTTTTAAGTGTGCAAGAGAAGCTCGAATCTAACTATGATATTAAAAAATTTAGCAAATAATTTATTAAATGATGGGATATTTATCTCATAGATGCAACACTACAATTTATTTTCAAAGAATGGCTAAATGGAAAAATAATATAAAGCTGAATTAATAAAAAAGCTAAAAGTTAACAAAAATTATATTCAAAGTATAATATTAAACCTTATTAGGATTTGTATATAAAGCATGAAGTTGTGTTTAAAGATATACTTAAATAATTAACAGAAGAAAAGATGAGAGAGATATGTAAGCTTAGCAATGGTTATCAGCTGGTGGTAAGTCTTTAGTTTCTTCTTTTTACTATATGGACGTTTCCTACAAAAATTAAAAAATGTGACTTGCTTTAACAGACATAGAGCAATAAATGTAATAAAAAAAAATTCCTAAAAATCAGTATTTTCATCCATTCTTCTTGCTTTAGGTGCAAAAGTGCCTTGCAGAACAATAAAGTGTTATCCTTTTACCCAGTAAGGGAGTTGCTGGTCTGCCATGAAAGCTTTGGGACTAGGTTCAGTTTTTCCATTGCTAGTCCATATTTTTTTCCATGTAGTATATTTGTCATATCCATCTTTATGGCTGAAAAATAATAAAAATAAATATATCAAGCTGTAAGTTAATTGGGTTTCCAAAACAGGAGGTAGGTTAAAAAGTCTTATGTAAAGGACTTAACAAGCCATATTCTAAAAAGGGGTAAGTTATATGGTACCCATAAAACAGGCTGTCAGGAACAGTACATTCCTATCAGTTTTAATAGCTAAAACTATTAGGAAGCAGCAGCTGCTACCTGTCTGTCCAAGCTCCCTCTAGTAGTCAGCACCTTCCCCCAAATCTTGGCATTTGTCCCCCTACGCACTGTCACAGAATAGTAAAACAGCTCCTCAAGTTTTCAGAATTTGCAGACTAAAGGCAATAACTGTCTCATTGAAGCAGATATTTTTTGAACCTTGAGTGTGCACACATATAAGCACGCACACATGCAAACACAGCATAAAGGTCTGGCACACTGTAGTCGACACAGGCATGGCTACAACAGTGGACTAATTCAATAAGCCTGCGGGCTCAGCCTTAACCATCTGACCCCCTCCACTGCCCCCCCCATGCCCCCTCCACTACAGAAACCTCCAATGATGAGAGAACAGACCTTCTGTAGTAATGGTCAAAGCATTCATTACAGAAATGCTCCCCACAGGAGAGGTGATACCATCGGGAGGTGTAGCCATTCTTGGCACATCTGAAAAATAGCAGAAACATGCCGCTTTGGTAATAAATAACATTTCTTCTCACTTTTTTTCCAGTTTGCCTCCTTTATTTTACCAAAAATAACAACAATAAAGTCTTCCCTCTGTTTCACAAAAATAGATTTCCCCCTTCCCTCCCCAACCCACTTCACTTAAAAAAAAAGAGATGTATCAAGCACCTCCTATGAGCCCATGTTGCATTCTATCCACTTAGAATCCAGGAGCTAACAACAGAGGAAGTGGAATGGATGATTTATAGGTGATAACACATGTGAGGAAACAGGGACTTAGACCAGAGGACTTGAGGCTTAAGAGTTTTTTATCAAGTCTCCCTGGAGCTAGAATAGGGTTTTATGACATGAAACAAGGTACGTCACTGAGCTTGCTGCAAGCTGCACATGGGTGAAAGAGAGAAGTGTGGTCTCTAGTGAGAACATCTGACCCAATACTGAACGGTGGATGAATCTGTCCAGCTGGAATCAAAACCTTGTGCAAGTAATCTGGCAAATATAACCAGTCAAACAGCCAATAATGTAGTAAAAAAAATGAAATCTAATGCCACGGTGAATACTACCACCACCACTCATCGTGATTAAAAAAATGGGATTTGTGTTCCAGGTTTTACTGAATCTTAAGCCTTCATTGAAGATTTTTCTCTGGAAGTAAAAGGTCATGCTTGTGTCATCCCAATAAAAATGGCAAGTTTAGTTAGCCTCATAGTCTCAAGGTGACCTGTTTATGTCTATTGGAAGAGGTATGTTATACGAGTGAGAATAGCAGCCTAGGGAAAGTAAACACCTGCCGGTCTACAGGGACCTCCATGGTTCTCTCTGCTGTGTGCCCATCCCTGACCCTATCCCACCCTCAACTCGTCAAAGAAGTACAGCTACAGCCGGTGGACACTGACCGGCCACTGTGCAGAGCTGATATGGCTACGTCTAACAGGAGGAGTGTATAGGAGGGCGTGGTATGCACAGAGCCTATGGGCAATGTCTCTATTATTAGATGACTTACGGTATCTATAACTATCTTTAGTAAACCTATCTTTGAGGATGATGTTCTAACAAAGAATGCTCTCACAGGCAGGCATGTGAGGCCAAGACATGTCATCTAAACAGACCTTTCAGAAGTGCTTGCAAAGCACACAGGACACGTTGCTGTACAGCCTGCCTTTTCACATTTCCTGTACTTCTTCTCTGACCCACCATCTTCATCCTCATCAGTCATCTCCGTTGCTTTCTTCTTTGCCTAAGAAAGACCCAGCTGAGGTTAAGATTTCGCTGGAATGGCCAAGGGTGGATGTGGTGGAAGGTTTACTACTACAGTGACCTCCATGTAAGGAGTTCTAAACATGAAGACCAATAACGTCCTGGCAGTAGGTTAGGGGCTAACAATATAGCGATTTCCTTGAGACTATCTTGTGCAAATAATTCACTAACTTGCCTGAAATATAGAACCAGCACTTTAACAACAGGTCTCTAAGTAGAGAACTAAAATGCATACGAGCCTTTTTTGGGAAAAAACTGTATCAATCAAAATAAAAGCTACTCTCAAATTAGGATATTTTTTTCTTAGAGCAGTTATATCACCTTAGTATTGCATATTTAAGAAAACAAACTAGAAAAATTATAGAAAAAGAATTACATCATTCAAGATTTTTCTTTAGGGAAAAAAAAAAAGTACCCTACAAAAGAGATGGCAGCAAGTAAACCATCAACAGCACCCAACCAGCTATAAGCTGACGTCATTCCTATGAATGACAGCAAGCCAAGCGTGATCTGGCCCAAGCTCACATCCTGGAGGCAACCACACAGCTGCAAATCTCTGAACACCCAATGTTGATTCACACCCTATATCGTTATCTTTGCAGTTCCCTCTGCCAGGATGCTTTTTTTTTACATTCTGTCTCTTAATCCCCCTGTACTCTAATTGTTCCAGGGTGAATTTCTCCACTAGACTCCAATTTCCTTGAGGACTAGAATTATATATATATATACATTTCTAATTCGTCAGTCCCAAGCAGAACAATTCTGTGTGCTCCAAACAGGTACACAGAATGAACAAATGAATAATACCTGCCTACCGGAACTCCTCAAAGGAAGGCTATCTGGAGAGTGATCAAAAGATGCTTTTTTCTTTGTTCTCCCCCGGGGGGTTGCCATTGTATCAGATACTCTGCAAAAAAAAAATATATTTTAAGCCATTAAATAACATTTTAGAGCAGAACTGTTATGTAGTGCTAGGTAATAACATATTCTCTGCAGTTAAGACTGCCTGAGTGTGAAGATATTGCTTTCAAGTTACTTAGCATCTCTAAGACCTCAATGTTCTCATAAATAAAATGGGCATAGCAAGAGTCTATTATAGCACTGGTGTGAGTATTAAGTAAAATAACATAAAGGACCAGGCTTGGCCTATTATAAGTATGCATTAAATGTTACCCATTAGTAGGATGTAGATTTAAAAATATAAAATTGAGGATAGGAAATATGGCAGCAGATTGAGTGGAAGCTACACTGACACTCTCCCAGGACCAAACTAGACTTACAACTAAAATATAGAAAAACCATCCTGAATAATCAACTGCAACTGAAGACTAACTGGAGAGCACCCTCACAACCAAGGAGGAAAAGTGGAGACTTCATAGAGACTGGTAGGAAGTGTGGAGGTGCGAGAGGGCTGGCTGGGCTCCCACAGGCAGCAGCTGAAGTTCTGTAGGGATATCTCAGCAGTGGGGGTTTCCGCTGAGAAGTCCAGAGTCTAAACCCCAAGCTAGGCTTCTCAGCCAAGAGCCCCAGAATTGAGAAAGGTGCCCACATAACATCTGGCTGTGAAAAGCAGCAGGGTTTCTGTCTGCCAGGGAGAGATGACTGGTAAGGCAGGCACCCTCTTAAAGGGCTAACCCACAAAATTTCATGTGCAGCGACTCACCATGGGTTCCAGCAGAGGGAGGGCAGAGTGGACTAGAGCTATGTGAGGAGAACCCAGAGGTGCTGGCTTGGGGGATAGAGCTCAGAGGGCAGCCATCTGGATTCCTGGGCTGAGTCATTCTCCTACACTGCAGAGGACATTTCTCAGGCAGACATTAACCTTCCAAGCAGCTTTTGCTTGGGGGGGGGGGGAGGGAGCAACTGTGCCATCCTGTGGTCCATTAAAAGACTGAATGACAATCAGCCGACCCACTTTGTGGAGTTTCTACAGCCTGAGGCTCATTAAGAGACTGAATAACAATTAGCTTCTGGGTATTTTGAGTCTTAGCCTGATTTGCTTCTGGAGCCAGGGCTTGGAAAAGCAGATCTTGGTGCACATCTTGGTCCTGTCCAAACACACCCAGCCCCAGCAGAGGGAATCACAAGCTGTGGAGTGCAAAAAGCTTCAAACAAGGCACTGAAGGCCAGTTCACAAATAGCATCTGACACTGGCCTGCACCAGAGACCATCCAAAACACTGGGAGTCCTAGCAGATCTACCTAATACATAGAAACAAATCCAAACAGGCAGCTAAAATGGAGCCAAAAAAATAAGCCCCAAATGAAAGAACAAGAGAATTCTCCAGAAGAAGAGCTAAATGAAATGGACATTAAGCAATCTATCAGATATAGAGTTCAGAATACCGATCATAAGGATGCTCAAAAGCATAAGCAAAAAGATATAGAAACTATGAATGAAATTAAGAATGACACAGTAGGAATAAAAAAAAAATTGGAAGGAATAAACAGCAGATTAGGGGAAGCTGAGGACTGGTTCAGTGAATTAGAAGACAGGGTAGAAAAAAAATCACTCAATCACAGAATCAAAAAACAGGACAGTTTAAGGGAGCTGTGGGACAACGTGAAATGTAAAGATATTCCCATTAGAGGAGTGCCAGAAGAGGTCGAAAGTAAGCAAGGGTTAGAGAACCTGTTTGAAGAAATAATGGCAGAAAACTTCCCTAACCTGGTCAAGAAAAGAGTCACACAAGTTCAGCAGGCACAGAGAGTCCCAAGCAAGAGCCCAAAGAGGCCTAAACCCAGACACATCATAATTAAAATGCCAAAAATTCAAGACACAGAGAATAATAAAGGCAACAAAAGAAAAGTAATCTGTTACCTACAAAGGAGCTCCCACGAGGCTGTCAGCTGATTTCTCATCAGAAGCTCTACAGGCCAGAAGGGAATGGCAAGAAGTATTCAAGGTAATGAAAAGCAAGGATCTGAAACCAAGACTACTCTATCCAGCAAGGCTATCATTCAAAATAGATGGTGAAATAAAGAGCTTTCCAGACAAAAAAAGGCTAAAGGAGTTTATCGCCACCAAACCAGCATTGCAGGAAATGTTAAAGGGAGTGCTGTAATAAGAAGCTGAAATAGAGAGAAAGAGAAACATAGGCAAAAAGAAATAAAATGACAATAGATAAGTACCTATCAATAATAACCTTAAATATAAATGGATTAAATGTCCCAATCAAAAGATATAGGGTAGCTGAATGGATAAGAAAACAAGACCCAAATACATGCTGTCTACTAGAGACCCACCTCAGAACAAAAGACACAAGGGCTGGGGAAAAAAAAATCTTCTGGAGGGCTTTAAAAGAGAGATCAACAGCAATAAAGTCATAGTAGGGAACTTTTACACCTCACTGACTTCACTGGATAGATCTTCCAGATAAAAAATCAATAAGGAAACAGTGACTCTAAACGACATACTAGATCAGATGGATTTAACTGACATTTATAGAACATTCCACTCCGAAGCTGCAGAATATGCATTCTCAAGTGCACATGGGACCCTCTCAAAGACAGACCACAAGTTAGGACAAAAAACAGGTCTCTACCAGCTCAAGAAGACTGAAATTATACCAAGCATCTTCTTGGACATTTACACTATGGAATACTATGCAGCTTTAAAAAAAGAAGGTATCCCTTACCCTAAGCATGGTGGGACCTGGAGAGTATTATGCTAAGTGAAATAAGCCAGTCAGAGAAAGACAAGTATCACATGATCTTACTCATAGGTGGAATCTATTGAACAAAATAAACCGATAAACAAAATAGATCCAGAGACATAGAAGCATGGAACAGATTAACAAATCTCAGAGGGAAGACAGGGTGGGTGGGGAGAGATTAACCTAAGAATTTACATGCATATCAGCATAGCCCATGGACACAGAAAATAGTGTGGTGAAGGCCTGGGGGAGGGGTGCAGGGGGGAGGGGATCAATGGGGGAGGGGGGAAGGGGACATTTGTAATACTCTCAACAATAAAGATAAGTTAAAAATAAAATAAATAAAATTAAAATATAAAATTGAAAAAAACAACGCAGAAGTGACCAGCACACAAATTACACTGTTTGTAACATTCAATGAGTAAAAAGACCTAGTTTTTGTCTGTTTCTCTCCAGTTTACTACGTCTTCTTAGCAGTTCCTGAATTTTGATCTTTTATTATACTTTAAAAAAATCTCATTCATTCCTTTTCAGTAAAACGCAACAAATAAACCTCAGGCACACTATCTAATCACCACCAAATACAGGAATATGGGTTAGTTACTATATCTTTTTCTTTTTTAATGCTTACTTATTTATTGATTTGAGAAAGAAAAAGGGAGGGGGGGAGGAGGGAGATGGGGAGAGGGAGGGAGAGAAAGAAAGAGAGAAACATTGATTTGTTGTTCCACTTATTTGCCCATTCCTTGGCTGTTTCTTGTATGTGCCCAGACCAGGTATCAAACCCACAACCTTGGCCTATCAGGACAATTACACTCCAACCAACTGAGCTACCTGGCCAGGGCAGTTACTGTATCTTCTATTGGAAAAATCTTGTAAGTTCTCAAACTAGTCTAACAACATCATGGTTAAACAAATATTAAGAACCAAAAGTCTAGAAGAAAAATAATGCATAGATAGTAACCATGAGAGACTGAATTATCAAATTAGTATTTTCCAATTAAGTTAGATAAGGAATAAAAAATGCTTAGAAGTACTCAATAATATGTAGGTTCTACAATTATCACACATCTCCTTCTCCGATCCACTGTATTTACTACACACACATACACTCACACAAAATAGCATGCCAAATAAATAGGACATACCTATAGATAAGGAATTTGAAAATGGAAAAGCATTAACAGAAAATACAAATTTCACATATAGGAACACCTCGGAGATATTGTGGGTTTGGTTCCAGACCACCGTAATGAAGTGAGTTATAAAGCGAGTCGTAATTTTTTTCAGGCGGGGGTCTTGATTTCAATCAGCAAAAAAATTGCAATACCTGTGAAGTGCAGTAAAGCGAGGTATGCCTGTATATAACCTTAATCTTGAAGAAAAGCTCTGAGGGGCTTGTAATCCTATTGTTTCCTATCTGCGAGTTCTACTAACGCTCCTAAGAGCATTTAAAATAGATTATTAACATCATGTGTGAAAACTTCCCGTTTTCTAGCTACATCAACTTCGAGAAATCTTGACACCAACGCTATGGATGATTTTCCTTTAACTCTTCACTTTCTCAAAACCATTATGTTAGTTGTGAACACATAAACTCTATACATATTCTGAAATACATTACAGTTCTTTGAGTACTAAATAAGTTGTCATTTAGTTCTAAGGCACTCTGGATACAGGTGGATAAAACACTAATAATGTTAAAAGTACTACTGCCTACCTATAATTGTTAAACTCAAAGAAGGCTTTCTGAATCACATTTATATTTTCAAAGGGTTGTCCAATCTAACAAAACTCTTTATATAAGACATATTCACAAAATGAACTACAAATAAGGCATATGTAAATACATATTTGTAAATGTATAGTATACATAAAAGTACTGCCGCAAAAATATGTGACTCTAACGTGAGGTTTAGGAACATAAATATAACCAGCCTAGGTTCATGTAACATTTGACCCTAGGATGCAAGCATTGTCAAAAAAATAGCATAATTTCCAGAAATTTCACTGAACATTTAAGTCCAACTGTATACTAGAAAATACGTATTTAATTGCAGTAAAGAATGATGTAAATCAAGAAATGGTTAAGAGGAAATGAATACATTAGCTATAAAAGCCATTATTAAATCTGTGTTTTCTGGGGGAAAAAGGATTTTAGATTTTTTAGGGTAGTACACTTTCACCTTTAATTATACAATTAACAGTTATGTACTCTCATCCTTTTTTGACATTGCTGTAATTTCTGTATTTTCACTGTTGCTGGTTCTTGGGGCTTAAAAGGGAGGAAAGATTTTTAAGTTGGAAACACTAGAATTTGTGTGCTTTTAAATATAATTTGAGCCCTGGTCAGGTGGCTCAGTTGGTTAGAGCATCATCCCATGCACGAAAAGGCTGTGGGTTTGATTCCCAGTCAGGGTACATACCTAGGTTTCGGGTTTGATCCCCACTTCGGGCCCTGCAGAGGGAAGACAACCGATAAATGTTTCTCTCTCACATCAATGTTTCTCTCTCTCTCCCCACCTTCCTCTCCCTTTAAAATCAATAAAAACATATCTTTGGGTGAGGATTAAAGAAATAATAAATAAATAACTATAATCTCAGAAATAGTGATCAAAAATGTGATTAAAACAAATTAGTAAACTGAAAGTGCTTTCCCACCTGGTTCTTCAAATTAATACACAGACCTAATTTTAAATATAATCAATTTGTTTCATGTTCAATATAATTTTATAAGCATATATCTCCCTAATTTTAGATTCATAACTTTGGTTTCTTTTAACGTGACCAAAAAAAGTGGGGTTTGAGGGGGGTGTAAATACATAAGTGCATATATCAATTCGTAGATTTCCAGAATTTTTTCTAAAGACTTTTTAAAAACACACACATTATTCATACAAATATGAATCAACATGACTCCAGGTGGGAATAAAAATGTACAGTGGCATCAGCATTTCTAAAAATAAGACAAACTAATGGCCTGAATGCTTTGATTACTTTCCCTGCCTGAAAGACTATTCATTGTTGATGGTCATTTGCCCCTGTCCCTCTTAAGAAACCTTCCCTTCCACTCACCTTTCTCCTACTCTAATCGATATTTTTTAAAAACCAACCAAACCGCAAAAGTCAGTTGCGTGTGAATGTGGAGCGATGGATCGCCCCCAAATGGGCTGGTCTATTGACTCCCGCACCTCGCCCAAGAGAAGGCTGGGCCTCTATCTGGCAAGGTTCCAGACCACTGCACCCCAACTTTCTACAGCTGGGCCTTCCTTCCTGTTTCACCTGCCAGCTGCCAGGCTGTTGACTAACAACTACCGTAATCGGGCCTCCTGCTCCGGGTTCCCAGCCCCGGAGGAGTTACCCCAGCAACCTGGCAATGCCTTCAGTGCCTCAATGCGCGGTGGCCGCGCTGGAACGTTACCACGACACCTGCACGGCTGCGGGCTCCTCGCCGCCCCACTCTCGGCTGAGAAAAACAAACGGGGGAGTTCTTACTCCGGACTGTGGGTTTTCCCCCACGCAGCACACACTCCCCAGGTGACGGGGCTCTAACAGTCCCCGGGAGGGTTCCCCAACGTTCCCTGTGCCAGCTGCAGCCGCCTCGCTTTCCGAAAAGCTTTCTCGTCTGTTCTCCGAAGTCGGAGAAGCAACAGCCTCCCGGGCTCACCTGAGCACTGAAAAGGTGCACGCAGTCGCGGGGAGAAGGCAGCGCTGTAGAGAAAGAAAATATTGTAGGAGGTTAGGAGAGACCCACAACACGACGACGAATCAGGGAACCCCGTCGCCGCAACACCCCGGCCGGGGAATTCCTCTTCCTCAAACAGGGATCCCTACCCCGCACCCCGCTTCCAACCTGGAGAGGGAGGTACCAGCCCCTAGGGCATCCGTCCACCTCCCACCCGGGCGAGGGGCGCTGCACCGGGGGAGAAGGAGGGTTTGCACCCCGGCCAAGCTGCTTTGTGCAGAACTGTCACCCGAAATCCGCCGCAGCCACTACGGTGGCCCCCGGAGCCGCGTGCGCCTCACCTCAGGGAGCGTGCGAGACGGTGCGCGCCGCCCGGGGCCGCGGGCGCCTCTCCGGAGCCGCGCGCCGCGCGCACAGGGCTGCACGATGCGCGCCGCGAGCCGCAGCCCTCGCCCGGCCGTCGCCGCCGCCGCCGCTTCCGCCCCTGTGACGGCGTGACCCGGGGTGGGAGGAGCCGGCGGGAGCGGGGAGGAGTAGGGTCCCCGCCTTCTCCCTCTCCGCGAAGTTCGCCCCGCCTTGGCCATTTCCGCCTCGGCGCCAGCCCGAGCGCCCGGGCAGGGGGCGGGGTCTGGACGCTCGTCCGAGTGTGGGACCCGGGGGCAGAGACCTAGGCGGGGCACCTGGGGCGGGGGCGGGGACTGAGGCGGGGCACCCGGGGCGGGGGCGGGGTCTGGGCCCCCGTCAGGGGGTAGGATCGGGGACGGGAACTCAGGTGGGAGGTCTAGGGAGGGGGCGGGTCCGGGGCGGGGGCTGAGGCGGGGTACCTGGGGCAGGGGCGGGGTCTGGATGTCGGCGAGGGGGTGGGCCGGGGGGCGGAGACTAAGGCGGGACCCGGGAGGAGGCGGGGCGCGGGAGGAGGCGGGGCGCAGAGGCCTTGACTTCCTCGCCCGTGGCGGTTCAGAGCTGGACCGTGAGGCTGCAGGCGGCTCGCGAGGTAGGTCCCCCGTGGCCCGCAGAGGGTGCGTGGCCCGCAGAGGGTGCGTGGCCCAGAGAGAAATGGAATGATTTGCTAGGCGTGAGCCTGTGGTAGGATTCTGGAATCGGGCAGCCTAACAAGCAAGAGTGGACCGTCCAGCCGTCCGCATCCCGAAATAGGATTCGGGGAGCAGAGTGGGATCTGGGAATAACAAGGTCAGGCAGTGAATGACCTTTCTGTGAGTCCATGATTGAAAGCGAAACCAAAACACTGTTGTGTATTAGTGATTGTAAAAAGAAGTACTTGCCAGAATAGTGAGTGATGCACTAGGGGCGGCGTGGGTCTGGGGGAGGGGGAGGGGACTGGGATGCCTTATTGTCTTGCTCCATGGTGGTTACACAGATGTATGTCTATGTAAAAAATCACTGAGCCATACTCTTAAAATTTGTGCACTTTAGGGAAGTTATTCTTAAATTTAGCAAAATTTAAAAATAAAAATAAAGCAGAAACATGTTGTTTTGAAACGATGGGGGTCCACCCACGGAGGACTTTGGCGACCAAACTAGCATATCTATTTCCTTGTATAGGTAGAAATACTAGTGGAGCTTGCCTTGCTTGATTCTTATAATTTGCCCTTTTATCTCGTTTTAGAACAAAATTTTTTGTTTCTCCAGCAAAGGACATAGACAAGTTAGGAAGCTGTTAGAAGATCTAAGAAGTGATTAAGTTATATTCGTGGTGTTCACTTATATTTCAAGTTTGTGTGAGAGGGAGGGGTAGTTGTACACTCCTGGTTGCCCTGCTGCTATGATAAAATTATGCTTCCCTTTTGTTTTAAGTAGAGAACTGCTTAATGAAGTCTCAAGCCCAGTTTCCAAAGTTTCAGCTGAACATAGAGATGAGAAAATAACAGCTCTCATTTACTTTTCTATACCCAATATCATCAGGTACTTCCCCCTAACCTCTCAAAAAACTCTGAGAGCCTTGAAAAAGTTATTTGTTAACAAATGTTTGCTAAGAAGTGAATTTATATTCCCAATGACAAGGGATGTGCCTTCTTAAAGCCAAATTTTGCAATAAAGGGAACTTTTCCTGAAATACCTACTTTTATGCATTGTTTGCTATTCTCATGAATAAATCATTAAATTAGAACCACCAATAATAGCATACAAATATAATCCAAACTACTATATAGAAATTTTATAAATAAAAAAGCAGGACAGTTATTAACTACAGAATAAAAAAATTGTACAGCAAAGGAAAAGTAATCATGGAATACTATGTGGCTTAGCTGTGAAAAGTATTTACTGAGTCACAACAATGTGTACTCCACATATTTAATAAAAAATCTGCTATGTCTGCCGTGGCTGGTTGTCTCAGTGGTTAAAGCTTTAGCCCGCACTTGGGGACTGAAGGGTCTCTGGTTCGATTCTAGTCAAGAGCATGTACCTCTGTTGCAGGCTAGATCCTGGCCCGGTTGGGGCTCCTGTGGGAGGCAACCAGTTGATGTGTCTCTCTTACATCGATGGCTCCCTCTCTCTCTCCCTCTTTCTTCCACTCTCTCTGAAGAGCAATGGAAAAAATATCCTCCGGTGAGGATTAAAAAAAAAAGTCTGCTTAGTCTTTATTTCATTCCTCGATAGAATTGGAGTGCTCTTAAATGTGCACGTTACAAATATTTTCTATTTAGGCATTAGAGACATCTGCTTGTGAGGCAAAGGTATCTACGAAAGTATGGATGTTACAAGAACTTCACTTGATATTAAAGAGTACCCCGATACTGAGGTACAGAAAAACCGACAACTAACCTTGGAAGAATGGCAAGAAAAGTGGGTGCAGCGCAAAATTACATTTCATCAGGAACAAGGACACCGGTAAGAAATGTTTAGTAAATAACAGAGAAATGCTCTATTAGAAACTGACTTTGGAAATAGAAATTATAATATAGGCACACATTATTTGACTGATTTTTAGATGTACATTTAGTTTTTCACATTTTAGGGTCTCTGAAATCAAAACGCATCTGTGGCGTGTCATAGGTGAGTTGGCAATGTTCAGTCTTCCCATGGAGTATAAATAATGGTGTGACTTACAATTGAAGGCATCTTAGACTTATGAAATACAACTTCTTTTAAGCCCTTGTAGCATGTATGTATTGGACGTGCATAATTATACATACAGCAGATGCTCAAGTGACATTAATGCTTACATCTCTTTATACTGAAAAGTGATGTTCTGACTTTGCTTTCCAATCACATGTGTTCAGATGTTAAAATATCATCTATATGGTGGAAGAAAAGTTGAAAGAAATTAGCAAGTGAGCCAGGATGTTGAGCCACATATTAGTAGCAGTAATAGGCTTCGAAGCTATGACAATAAATCATGGGCCAGTGCCAAGTAAAGTGGTCATGTCAGACATTCCTTGTTCCAGGCAGCCACTCTGCCCTCCCAGGGGATATTATTTTTATTATTATATTATTATTGCATTTGCACTGGGTGGTAGTTGGGGCATCATCCCAGAATCATTGTATGTGTATGGCCTTAGAAGAGCCACATCTCTACAGAGGAATTAACTATAAGAATAACCACAAGTCTTCAGAGTTCCTTCTGAGACCTGAGTACACATTTAGAGAGCTTATCATAAAATGGATGTTGAGAAACTCAGTACGTCCAGAGGCTCCCCCACATGTCACACACAGATATAAACACATACATGTGTACATTTGGGAGATTAATAATTTTCAAAACATATCAACTAAGGAAAATAAATTTTTATTTTTAATTACTAATCAGAAAAGCCCCAGATTTGAGTCAGACTAACCATTCACTGGTTATTATTGAGCAAGTTACTTAACCTTCCTGTTTCTTCTTGTGTCAGCTGGAGATTATAATAACTAATGTACCTACTCCGTAAAGTTGTTGGGAATAGTGAGATAATGCAGAAAGAATACTTAACATCATACAATTGTAGTTCTTTCCTCTGTGCATGGGCTAATTTTAAAAAAAAATTATTTTTTTCTCCCCAGGCTATTAAAGAAGCATTTGGATACTTTCCTTAAAGGCGAGAGTGGACTGAGAGTATTTTTCCCTCTTTGTGGAAAAGCAGTTGAGATGAAATGGTAAGAGCAGATAAGCATTAACACACTTTCTTATCTTGATGAAAAGTACTTGTAGCTGAGAGCATTTGTGAAATGGCTGCTATAGCCATGAAATTGAGAACATTTAAACTATATTGTTAGACTTGATCCTAACCAAGTCTGGTTCAAATAACTAAACCAGAAAAAAAAATTACTTTGGAAATTACCTGCAAAAGAAACATTAGCTCTATAAATAGATTGTCTTATTGCCATGTCATAAGTGATACTAACAGTCTAACTCTAGCAGAGGTTTTGAGACAAGATTAGGAAATTGTATGATGAAACAGCCAATTAAATGTGATTGTTAAATATTTTGGGTTTGAAGTCATTTATAATAAAAATATCAGAACTAAACTATTATATGTAATTGCATATAAGTTATTATACTAGAGGGTTTTTTATTTATGTAACTAATTCATAGATTGAGTTCTATACAGATATCAGATATGAATAAACTCTGAGCTGAGGCCCAAAAAGTATTAAAATGTTTAAGACATTTTTTTTGTGTTTTTTTGTTAAGGGCAATATATTCCAATATTATCCAGCCTATACCAGTCTATAATAGGCTATGTTTCATTTTTCCGCATGTTGAATGGAAATAAAAATTCACGCAGCTGGTTTAGACTCTTTTGTTTATATTTTGTAACTTCAAAAAATGTATGAACAAAAAAAAGAAATATTTCCTGTATGTTAACTTACAAACTTCCTAGGAAACAGGAAAAACAAGTTATTAATATGTTTACTTTAGAACTATAAACAGTTTGTGCTCTGACCACATTGAAAGTGTTTAGTCTTTTTTTTTCTTCTTAATATATCTTTATTGATTTCAGAGAGAGGAAGGGAGGGAGAGGAAGACATAAAAACATCAATGATGAAAGAGTCGTCATTGATCAGCCGCCTCCTGCACGTCCTCGCAACCCGGGCATGTGCCCTGATCAGGAATCGAACCCCTATCTCCTGGATCCTAGGTTGATGCTCAACCACTGAGCCACGCCTGGCCGGGTGAAAATGTGTAGTCTTATGTAGGTAATAGGTACAGTCACTTCTGCTCTGCCTCTTAAAAATGTGAATTTTGTTTAGCTCCATTGATATGTGAGGGAATAATTTGAGTGAGACGTGAATTTTGCATTTGCTTAGTCTGCAAGAAGCATGAGGTGAAGGCAATCACTATGCCCAGTGGAACTAAGCTGTGTGTGAATAGCCAAAACTAACACAGGCACACACCTCAAACCTTTCCCAGTTCACCCTGTGTGCTGTGAGTCACTCCCATCCACAGCTCGAGTTAGGACTTTAAATTTGATTCCCAATAATCCTCTGTCCATCACTTCACAATAACTAGAAGCTGTAGCCCTTCCAATGCCCAGTTCTACAAGTAAATGCCTGGTCTTTCTCAAGATAAAGTGCCGTGTTGTAGTATTTGTATATTATATAATCGTTTAACATGTGTAAAACTGTACCACCATTTCTGTTAGGTTCCTGTGTTTTTGTTTTTAATGTGACACTAACAAAGTTTCTTTTTCTTATGTATGTTTACCCAGTTTATTTCTAAATTTTGTTTAATTATATACTATTGAGAAAATCCTGATTCACAGAGATAAGTTATAGCAAATGTGTAACAGCTTTTTTTATAAACATTATTTTTAAGTTAAGGTAAAATCCTGGCAGAGGCAACTGGTTATCAATATTTGTTTTCAGAATGAGATGGGAGCATCTTTCCTTGGCCATGTGCTTTGTGTCTGATACCATCATACTTGGGTTAGAACCAGACAACTCAGCACAAAGCCTTGAATTTAAATTGTTGAAATCAAGACATCTCATTCTGATCGCTTGGTTTAATTTTTTTTTTTTTAATATGGTTGGGAGGGAGGTGACTGTGCCCCAAAAGGGAGGGTGTCTGCAGTAAGGATTTAGAAATACTTTGAAAGCATGTAACCTCATCAGAAACTGACTTTAGCCACACTCTTGACCTTATAGATGAGTAACCAAAAGATGAAATAAATTCTTGGGAATCAAGCCATGTTGTTTTAATTTGCTACTTTTTTTCCAGCATTCTATGCATCTTAAAAATTTTTCTGGCAAAGTATCTTTGTCAAACAAAATTATTTTTGATGAATTTAAGTGGACTTTGGTGAGCTTGTAGTTCTACTATATATCCTTAAAGATAGTTTTTTTTAAACTCCCAAAGAAAATCTACTCTCCAGATCTAAAAACTCATCTTTGGGGTAAAGAGTTAAGGGTTCAAAGGTTATAACAGTTCATGAGGTCAGAGGGAGCCAGCCTGACACCTGGACCCTGACCATCCATCCACAGCTGACAGGTTCCCACAGGAAGTGTATTTAAATTCTCCTATAGACAATACAGGGCAGAGGAGGCGGTAGGGTTGGGTTATTAAGATACAGAATACTCTGGTTTAAACAATGGTTGTGGGGGAGGCTGCCTGGAGAAAACAAAGTCACTGTTCCCTTTTTTGAAACAAAACTAAAACTTGAAAAAAAAATTTTTGTTCAATAAAAATGGAGTAGAATTTTATTGTCCTTAGCCACAAGGGACCAGTTCCACTGAGAAATGAACAGTGGGGACTGAAATTTTAAAAACATTTGGGGAAGGGGAAAACTGGCTTTCTGTTAGTTGGCAAATGTTCCAGTGGGGCTATGTTTTTGTCGGGATGTGTCATGTGTGTGTACATATGGACCAGCGTCTCTGCTGAGTTTATAAAGTTCAGAAAAGTGGTTGATAAAATCTTGATTTTTGTTAATTATCTCAATAAAAGCCCACTGGAACTCTGATAGGTAAATAAGTAGATGTATAATTGGGATACATTGTGTTAGTTTCAGGTGAACAGCATAATGATTTGATATTTGTAAGTCCTGCAAAATGATCAACAGTGTCTCGTTAACATCTGTCAATATATAGATATAAAATTTTTTTTCTCGTGATGATAACTTTTAAGATCTACTCTTTTAGCAACTTTCAAATACAGT
This sequence comes from Miniopterus schreibersii, assembly GCF_964146895.1. NCBI lineage: Eukaryota > Metazoa > Chordata > Mammalia > Chiroptera > Miniopteridae > Miniopterus > Miniopterus schreibersii. Next base: position 66,018,457 of record NC_138109.1, read on the forward strand.
GTGGGGCAAAAGTAGGTTTACAGGTGTGAGTACACAAAACAGTTTATTCTTGTATTATTATTATTAATTATTTATATTATTTTCCATTGGAACAACTGTAAACCTAATTTTGCCCCACCCTGTATGCAATACAGTATTATTACCAATAGTCCCCATGCTGTACATTACATCCCCATGACTTATTTATTTTATAACTAGAAGTTTTTACTTTTTGACCCCCTCCACCCGTTTTGCCCACCTCCTAACCCCAGCCTCTGGCAACCATCAATCTGTTCTCTGTATCTACGAGTGCATTTGTTTGGTTGTGTTTTTTTTTAGATTCCACATATAAATGAGATCATATGGTATTTGTCTTTCTCTTCTGACTTATTTCAATTAGCATAATGCCCTCAAGGTCATCCAGGTTGTCACAAATGGCTACATTTTGTTCTTTTTTATGGCTGAAAAATATTACATTATGACGAAGTTTTTAATGTTGTGCCCAAACCCTTATCTTCTCCATGAGCCTTGTGATTTTTATTGCATGATTTTGCACAGTGCAGTGATTTTTAGGTAGGCATATGTTGCATTATAGCAAAACTGACTGTATGTGTTTCTTTAATTTGACATGAAATCATTACTATGCCTAGGTATTTTGTGCCACTAATAATGTTTTCTCTGGAGTCCAAGATTCCAAGCCTGTGAAGTCTGTAATTATAAAGCTTACCAAGAAAATGCTAGTTATTTGCATGTAGTAATTAAATAAATTTGTGGATAGTGTATATTGTAAGTAAATGAAAATTATAAGATTTTTATAGAAATGAATGCTAGTGTTCTAGAGCCATATGTTCTGGTACCATAGCTATTAGCTGTATGTGGCTATTTAAATTTAAACTAAATCACACTAGCCACATCTCAAGTGCTCAACAGCCAATGTGGTTAGTGGCTGCTGGTTCGGACAGCATAGGTATAGACACTTCCATCATCACTGAAGGTTGTAATGGACAGAGCTGATTTAGAGAAATTGCAAAGCATTTTTAATCCATAGGATGCTTTTAAATTAGAAACTCTTCTATTCAAATCCATTTGTAGTAAATCAACATTTTAAGGTATAATTTTCCAAAATTTAAGATTTTTCCCAAAGGTCATATAAATCAATTTTTCAGAATTCCATATAACATAGTTTGAGAACATATAGATTCACTTTCTGTGGATCTACATGTTCTGTGAAACCCTACGAACCTGAATTCATGTAAGTCCCTTAAAGTTAAGGAAAATATATGCTTATTGGGCATATCCTTTTATTTAGTACTATATTTGAAATAAAAACTTAAGTGTAAATATGTGGTTTTATGCAGGTTTGCAGATCGAGGACACACTGTAGTCGGTGTGGAAATCAGTGAACTTGGGATACGGGAATTTTTTACAGAGCAGAATCTTTCTTACTCAGAAGAACCAATCATGGAAATTCCTGGAGCCAAAGTATTCAAGGTTTGTTTTGTTTTTGTTAAATAATTATTTCCATACCCCCACAAAAACATTTTCCTCAGTGTGAGTAAGGATACTATTCAGTTCTATATAAGATTCACCTAAACATCATATAGTGTAAGGAGCTAGGGCATAAAAAGATAGATGGATAGCTAAATATAGAAATATATATAAAATCTGAGGTCTAAGCCTATCTCATGTTTTTGGTTTGGGTTTGTATTATTTTAAAAAAATACATATTTTTATTTATTTTAGAGAGTAAGGGAAAGGGAGAGAGAAACATTCATTCAAGAAAGAAACATCGATTGATTGCCTCCCGTATGCACCCTGACCAGGGATTGAACCCACAACCCGAGTATATGCCCTGACTGGGAACTGAACTGGCAACCTTTCAGTGCATGGGATGACACTCCAATCAACTAAGCCACACAGGCCAGGGCCTGTATGATTTTTTAAATTTACAAGTAGACATTCCTGACAAGCTGTCTTGTGCCACACCCTGCATGAGACATTGAAGAAATAATGGAGCCCCTGCCCTAAAGAATGCTTTAGCTTAGGAGGGAAAAGAGAAACGCAGAGAAAGCTGTTTGTCATACACGGAGCTAAGTGTAAATGGCACAGGCTATTACAAGAACAGAGAGGAAAGTTACCTAATCTAGCCTAGGGGAGCTTCCTGAAGCATGGACTGATAGGGCTGGGACAGGCAGGGAGTCACGTCCATGGTCTCAGATGCCTTCTGCAGCTGATATCTTCAGCCTGTGCAGCAAGGTTTTAAGTGGAAACGTGTCACGGACAGATTTCCTTTTGAGCCAACAGACCCTTGTGGCGTCAAGGGCAATAAAATTTGAAGGGAAGGAGCCTCCTGGCAAAGAAACCAGATGGGAGGCTGTGCACAGTGGTCTAGGAAAGAGATCTTGAAGACCTGAACTGGGAGAGTGATCGGGGTGCTTAAAGGAACACAGGTAGGTTAAAGCAGTATTTAGGATGCCAAACCGGGAGAATTTAGTGATCAACTGAGAGATCAAGGGGGTGATGAGTTCACATTTCCAGTTTAGGTGACTGGGTGAATGGCAGAGAATAAAGCAAGTTGAAGAGCAGAGAAAATGAGTTTTGTTCCAGGGATGCTGAGTTTAAGAGACCTGTAGAATGGCCAAGGTGTAGCTGGCAAATGGTTTTAAGTCTCTGAAGCCCAGGGCAGCACTTGGGCCAGAAATAATAGATTTGGCAGTTGTGATCCTGTGACCAGAATGACCCAGTGGAACTGCTTCATCAGTTTGGGGTGATAGTGTGGGGATAATAAAGACCACCCAAATGTGAACAAGCAGAGGCTAGCTATTCCGAGGGGGTCGCCGCTTGCATTTGGGAGAGGCTCGGAGTCGGGCAGGAGAGTGGGAAAGCTTTATAGTGAAACACAAAGGCTTCAGGTGCCCTGATTGGAGGCTGTTGGCCTGGGGAAGCCAGAGTGGGCTAATAGAGGGGAGCTTACTATGTGATGGGTTTGGCATGTGTATTTGGCTTTCTCTAGTTGGTCTTGAGTAGGAGGGGTAATAATTCTGGAGGCTGGGAATCACTGATCACTGAGCTTGTGGTTTGGTTTCCCAGGCTGGTTGTGCGTCTATGTTCTCTGCTCTTTTACAGTCTGGCCATTGTTGGAACATTCAGTCTTTCACAAAGTACTCTTTTCTAAATACTGAAATTAATTGCTCAGGACATTAGGAGGCTCGTTAGTACTTTATTTTATAGCTTCCTCCCACCCCTTTTACAATCATCTAAGAATCTCAGGAAATTACTCAGTCCAAAGAGGCTAGTCCTGCTTCCGCATGCCTCTTGGAGCAATGGTTCTGAGCCCTAGTGGCACATTTGAAATCACCTGTAGATCTTTTAAAGTTCCCAGTCTGAGGTCTTACCTCAGTCCAAATAAATCAGAATCTCTAGGGGTGGGGCTGGCATCAGTACTATTTAAAATTCCCCAATGTGCAACCACTGTTAAGATTCACTGGCTGTTCTCCCTGCCTCCCAGCCCAGACCTCTCTGGGCTGCCCCCAGAGTACTTCCAAACTGGTCTTCAAAGACCCTCCTGCCTCTATTTATAAACCTCTGTTGGGCCTCATTTCAGAATAAAATCCAAGAGTTTCACACCCTGATGCACCTTTGCTAACTTGCCCTTCACCCCTACCTCCACCCCACCTCCCAGACTTCTCACATGCCCTGGACATGATGGATTCCATGTCATGGTACTCCCCCTGGACTGTACCCCCAGCCCACCCCCCGTAATGTTAGCAGATGCATCAAAGCTGCCTCTTGTTCAGCCTTTCCTCAAGCAGTTCCCTGTTCTGTCCTCTGTTCCCATAGTTCCGGGCACACAACCAGAACAGTACAGGCCATTCTGCAGCACAGTGTTTCTTTGTACCTATGTCTCTCTGCTCCACCAGGCTGTCCCCACTGTGGTCAGAGACTCTGTCAAATTCACATTACTATCTAGAACCGGGATAGTCCTGTCCATGAGGGGCTCAGAAAATTCATGCTCATTAGACGAATTAATGAAAGAGAAAGGGGAAGTCAGCCCAGCTGCACTCTTCATGAGTAACTTTTAACACACCTGACCTTTCTCTATCAGCCTACCTGGTATTGATTAACCTGTGTACTTAACTTTTGCAGAATCTAACTCAGGACTCTGCTAAAATAAGCATTGCTAAAATTTAATAAGTTAACGAGGTTAACCTCTCTGTTGTTTTCCTCCTTGAGTTGATCCAAAAGACCAGGTTTAAAAAAAATACAATGCCATTTTAAAAAACATTTTCAGTAAAATTTTATTTTCAGTAAAAAAATTATTTGCAGTAAAATTATATCCTTTATATTTAATTATGCATTCTCTCTCCACCACCTTTGCTTTGCCCCTCTTTTCAGGTATCTCCTAGTAAATAGAATTTTTTTCTTGACCTTTTCATTACAGAGTTCTTCAGGGAACGTCTCATTGTACTGTTGCAACCTTTTTGATCTTCCCAGGTAGGACTGAATACTACATCTGCACTTGTAAAAATTACTTGCTGGCAGTGCTGAGGGTGGGGGCTAGATCTTTCCTCTCTCCCATCCACTTGTAGTAGCACCCACAAAGCACTGAGTTGAGTCTGTTCTGCAGTTATTTTTATTATAGGCTACATGTCCGACAAAAAATCAACGAGGCCAGCAGTCATTGAACACGTCCTATCCCCCATATATTTTTGTCCTTGGATAGCTTCCAAACCATGGAAAACATTATCATGATCCTAGACGTGTAAGGAAAAGGAAGGGAAAACAAGACAGGTGGCACCTTCACACCTGAGTCTGTAACACCTGGTGAAGTACCAGCATGTACCAGGGGGAACACTGTTTGACTTGTTAAACATTTGATTTTTCTTATATTAAATGTTGTATATTTTTTTTCTTTCTTTCTGATAGAGCAAATATCGGCAAATTTGACAGGATTTGGGATAGAGGAGCATTTGTTGCTATTAACCCAGGTGATCGTAAACGGTAATTTGGTTTCTTTAATTTTGTTGGCTTTTCTTTTCTTTCTTCCTGTTTCTTTCCTTCTTAATTTAGTATGCTTTGCTTTTTCTAGATTCTAGAAAATTAGCTAGACTTTTACTGGTTTGAAGTAGGTTTTTGTATTTGGAATTAGAAGACCTAAATCCAATACCATATTTGTCTAAAAGGTATAGGGTTTGGCCATAGGGATGTTGGGTACAAGGCTTGTGACTCTGTCACTTCCAAGCTGTGTTGCCTTGATCAAAGTTGCCTTGATCACCTTCTGTAAGTCTCAGTTTACTCCTCTATAAAATTATAGTAGTTCTAATACCACCATCACCTCCTCTAACTTTACCAGGTGATACTTGTTAGGCATTTGCCATGTGCCAGACATTGTTTTAAATACTTTATGTGGATCAACACATTTCATCCACAAAACAACACTGAGGTATATGTTCACATTAGTCCTGAAACCGAACCTGTTCGCTACCCAAGTTTGGCTGCCTGCAGCTATGAAAGCCAAACTCATGAGACAGGTGCTGGTGAGGAAGAAAGTGGTTTATTCAAGTGCCAGTGTCTCAGGAAGATGGGGGAACTCTTGTCCTCAAAAAGCCATCTTGACATCTCTGGTCAAGCCAGCAATTCTTATAGGGAGTTGGTGGGAGTTTGGGAGGGGGAAAATTCTCAGGGGGGTTGCAGATGTGTAGTTTCTCTTGAGAAAAGGAAGTGGGAATAAGGGGAGGGGGATGAAGAGGAGTTAAGCAGCTCCTGCTAAGGCTCACTCCCTCCATTCTGATGTTATCTTTCAAATTGCTTCAACTGGCTATCTGTGGTTTTAATGTGGACACCTGCGATTTTACAGCTTGCGTCAGCATTCCTTACTCCTGGAACAGGCTGCTCAACTGTAACGAGAGCTTGGCTAGAGATGAAAGCACAGGATTCATTTAAGAAAACATAGGGTTGCCCAGCCGATGTGGCTCAGTGGCTGAGCATCAACCTGTGCACCAAGAGGTCCCTGGTTTGATTCCCAGTCAGGGCACATGCCCAGGTAAGGGGTTCAATCCCCAGTAGGCGGCGTGCAGGAGGCAGCCAATTGATGTTTCTCTCATCATCAATGTTGCTATCCCTTCTCCCTTTCCCTGCTTCTCTCTCTAAAAATCAATAAAAACATATTTTAAAAAAAGGAAGAAAACAGTGTTGATTATATACTATGGGAAAACACAGAATCCATAACTTTGATCACTAAATTGGTAATGTTAAATCATGGTTACATTCCCATTGTACAGATGAGGATACTAAGATCAGAGAGAATAAGTTACTTGTCCAAAGTTAGACAGTTTGTATGTAACAAAACTAAGATTCACACCAGGGAGTTTGGCTTCAAACTCCCTGTATAAAGATTAGCTGCTATCATATTAGACCTTTTGTAATTAATGTTTTTGGTGACCATGCTTAATGTACCCAGCCTTATTAGAAAGTAAAATTAAAATATGAGAAAGCATACGGAGTAAAATATGACCACCCGTACATACTTTCCAACTCAATTGGTACATAAATATTGAATTATTTAGTTGTACGGAGTCAGAAAAGGTTAGAATTCACATCAAAGAAATTAAACTTTTATTTTTTTAAATTGTTTCCTAAGTAAGGTTTATTGCCAAATCTAATCTTTTTAAATTAGGCCATGCCACATCTTCTTGATATATATTTTTCTTCAGTGATAATTCATGCTTCTGTTTTCCCTTCTCTTTCTGTCACCACTCCTCCTTTATTTCTTTTCTAAAATCCTCACCTTCCTCACATGCCTAAGTCGTCATTCCCAAAGGAACCATCCTAGCCTTTTGCTTTTCTCTCTTATACTTGCCCTTTGATGACACTTCAGTTCTCCTCTTACTTTCATTCAGTTATTCAACAGATACATATTAAGTTCCTACTATGCTTTAAATATATTCTATGCCATAGGTTGGGGAAATAACTGGACAAATCGTGCATGGTATTTGCCTTTATCATTTTTATATTTCCAGCTCTATTCTCTCCCAAACATGCACATCACATTTCCAGGGTTTGCTTGGCATTTCCTATGTAACATCAGTGTCCTTTATCCACTCAAAGATTCACCTGAGACCTCTCTCTATCCATAAAACACCATGCTTACATACTAAACAATTCTGCTAAATGTCTAACTTTGTAGGTGTTTCCACTCCCTACAGATGTTCATCTGTTTTTAGGTTAATCCCTCTGGGGACTTTGGTTTGTATGACTAAAATCCACAAGGCAGTGGGGAGCAAACTGGAAGTCCCAAAGTTGACTATAAGGGCAGACTGTGCCCTTAGTGTGCCAAGAGCCAAAGCTCCTGCCTCAGAGCTGGACAGTCTGTCTATCTCTGTCTGTCTCTCATGGCCTCTCTACCTTCCTGTGTGGGTGTCCTCTGTCCTTCCACCCTGACCATACACCTTTCTCTGCTTGCTCCATTTCTGTTCCCACATATCTGACTTGTTCACCACCCTCAGCCTCCTCAGCTTCACTCACTGCACAGCACAACAGCTCCAGCTTTCAGTGCCATGACCACAGCCAACTAGCAACTCCTTCTTGGGTCTCTTAATTCAATTTCCCAGTGAAGTAATCTGACTGGTCCAAGCCCAGTCCTGGCTCCAGATATCTACTCTGAACCAATCAGAGATGGCTGGGAAGTGGTGTCACCTGCTCCCCAAGCCACCTACTACAAAGAACTTTTCCAATGACACTCATGGTTTATGCCTTACTTGCAGAACTTAAATTTCATACTACCTTGAATTTTTGCCTGTTAGTCTTGTCTCTCTCCAGATAAATAGTGGGAAGAGATTATGTTTTGTATCTCTTACATATACCCCTGGAGATGTCCCAGTCACCCAGGATACTTGTTACACAGCAGCATCCCATGTGCCACAGTAAACCTACTGAACCAGTCTGCAGGGATGGAGGTCAAACATGGTTTCTTTGAGCAAGCATCCAGGTGATTTTGATACCAGTCCAGGAAGAGGTGTCACTGCCTCAGAACACGGGGAAGCATGGTGGCCCTTTGGGAAGAATGTTCAAAGTGGGCAGGCCTCTGGGTGCATCAGGCTGGAAAGAGCCTCTGCTCATCTCTTTTGTGAAGTTTTCTGGTCTGAGCAGCTCTGGAAGCAGGCTTCATTTTGACTCCCATCTTTTTTTTTTTTTAATATGTTTTTTTTTTTTTTTAATTTCAGAGAGAAGAAGGGAGAGGAAGAGAGATATAGAAACATCAATGATGAGAGAGTCACTGATCGGCTGCCTCCTGCACACCCCCTACTGGGGATCGAGCCTGCAACCCAGGCATGTGCCCTGACCAGGAATTGAACCATGATCTCCTAGATCCTAGGTCGATGCTCAATCCCTGAACCATGCCGGCTGGGTTTGACTCCCATCTTTATTACTTCCCAGTTTAGGCAGATGACATAATTTGTTGAACCCTTTTGCCTTTTAGAATGAGAATTGGCTTCACAAGGTTGTCAGGAGAAATAAGCTGTAATGTAAATGAAAGTAAACGATGAGTTTCACATCCTCTCCAGGCTTTGCCTTTGTAGAGAGTTTTAACACATGCTTCTTTGTGTGCTTTTTGTTTGTTTTTTGTTTTTTTAGCTATGCAGATATATTGCTGTCCCTAATGAGAAAAGGATTTTACTACCTCTTGAGTGTTTTATTTTATGATCCAACTAAACATGCAGGTAAAGTCTTTTTGTTTTCCTAAAATGCCTCGTTTCCTGATTTAATTCTATGACATGAATGGTATTAATTTTCTCCTAATTTATCCCATAGGAAGTATACTGCTTATACACATACATGAAAATAAGTCTATTTTTGACTAATGGAAACTATAAACATATTTCTATCTTCCCACTCGATACCTATTTTTGTCATATCCCATTCCCATTTTGTTCATTCCTACCTAGCTCAAACTATGAAAGAGGGGGAGAAATGGATGGTCCTAGTATAAAAGAAATTTCATGATTAAGAGGAAGAGAGATTTGGTTGCTTTGCTATGGATGGAGTGTAGCTGTGTCATCTGTGCTGGTGGGGATGATTTGGACAGATGCCTATGAGTACACACACAAACACCCTCACAAGGACAGGGTGAAAAGTGGAATGGGGAGGTAGGAGATGTGCAGGAAAATCTCTAAACTATTGCAATTTTTTTAATTTCTGAAATTTTATTAATTTGTTGATTGCATTCTTTTATAACTATCTTTGTTTTGAATTTGTGAAAGTGCTCTTTTTTTCTGGACCTATTTTGATGTTTTTTGAACATTAAAGCTTAACCGTTGTCATTGCTGAACTTTCATTTTCAGGAAGATTTGAAAACCAAATATGTAGACTTTTAATTTCTAAAAATTCCCTTTTTGATTTTTTTAATCGAGCTTTTTAAAAAGTACTGTGTTTGGGGGAAGATAGCAGCACTGTGAGAAGCAGAGCACCCTTGCTGCCAGCCACGGACTCAATTTACCTCTAAAATATACTGCGTAACCAGCTTGGAAAAACTAGAGAAATATATCTGAGTAGACATATTTCGAGTAGGGAGCACTGAAGAAACATCATAAGAGTCTGCACCTGTACAACAACTCACATGACGTGGTTGGGGCTGACACAGTTAGCGAACCTGAGAAGAGAGTCCTCCCAAAGATGGGTCAACAACAATCTAGAGCCAATCACAACAGGAGAGCCCAAAGAACCCACAAAAGGGACACCCACAAAAGGGGCACATCTAGAGCAAAGAGCTCAGAAGTATAAGGAGAACACACCTCTGGGCTCCACTAGACATACACTACAAAATCCCACCTCACAAGACTGGGAGACAGCAAATATATCTAATATATAGATACAAACACTAAGAGCCACCAAAATGGGGAGACAAAGAAACAACTCCCAAACTAAAGAAAGGGAAAAATCACCAGAAAAAGACCTTGATGAGATGGAGTTAAGCAAGTTATCAGAAACAGAGTTCAGAGTAATGGTTATAAAGATGCTCAAGGAAATTAATGAGAACAACAAGACACTTAATGGTAAGGTTGAGGAACTTAGTGAAAACATGAAAAAGATAAATATCATAAGAATCAGGAAGAAAAGAATAATAATATAACTGATATTAAGAATACGCTGGAAAACCCATTTCTGATAAAAACTCTCAGCAAAGTGGGAATAGAGGGATCATACCTCAACATAGTAGAGGCCATATATGACAGACCTACAGCCAACGTCATACTCAATGGGCAAAAACTAAAACCATTTCCCTTAAAAACAGGAACAAGACAAGGATGCCCACTTTCACCACCCTTATTCAACATAGTACTGGAAGTCCTTGCCACAGCCATCAGACAGGAAGAAAACATCAAAGGTATCCAAATTGGAAAGGAGGAAGTAAAACTGATTATTTTGCAGATGACATGATATTGTACATAGAAAACCCTGAAGACTCCATCAAAGTATTACTAGATTTGATAAATGAATTTGGCAAAGTAGCTGGATACAAAATCAACATCCAGAAATCAGTGGCATTCTTATACACCAACAATGAACTTTCAGAAAGAGAAACTGAAAAACAATACCATTTACCATTGCAACTAAAAAAATAAGATACCTAGGAATAAACTTAACCAAGGATGTAAAAGACCTGTACTCCAAAACTACGTGTCACTGAAAAAAGAAATAGAGGAAGATTTAAACAAGTGGAAGAATATACTATGCTCATGGATTGGAAGACTTAATATAATTAAAATGTCCGTATTACCCAAAGCAATTTATAAATTCAATGCAGTTCCTATTAAAATACCAATAGCATATTTCACAGATCTAGAACAAACATTTTGAAAATTTGTATGGAACCAAAAAAGACCCCGAATAGCTGCAGCCATCTGGAGAAAAAAGAACAGAGTGGGAGGGATCACATTACTGGACTTCAAACTGTACTACAAAGCCATTGTAATCAAAACAGCTTGGTATTGGTACAACACCAGCCATATAGACCAATGGAACAGAACAGAGACCCCAGAAATAGACCCAAGCCATTATGGTCAGTTAATATTTGACAAAGGAGGCAAGAGCATACAATGAAGTAAAGACAGTCTCTTCAATAAGTGGTGCTGGGAAAATTGGACAGCTACATGCAAAAAAAATGAAATTAGACCACCAACTTTCACCATACACAAAAATAAACTCAAAATGGATAAAAGACTTAAATGTGAGTTGCAAAACCATAAAAATCCTGGAAGAAAACATAGGCAAAAAAGTCACAGACATCCCACATAGTGGAATTTTCACTGATACATCTAGGGCAAGAGAAACAAAAGAAAAAATAAACATGGGACTACATCAAACTAAAAAGCTTCTGCACAGCAAAAGAAAACAGCCTTAAAAGACAAAGGAACCCTACAGTCTGGGAAAACATATTTTCCAAGGATGCATGTGATAAGTGGCTAATTTCCAAAGTGTACAAAGAGCTCATACTACTCAGCAAGAGGAAGACAAACAATCCAATTAAAAAATGGGCAAAGGACCTGAATAGACACTTCTCCAAAGAGAACATACAGATGGCCAAGAGACGTATGAGAAAATGCTGAACATCACTAATCATCAGAGAGATGCAAATTAAAACCACAATGAGGTATCATTTCACACCTGTCAGAATGGCTGCCATCAACAAATCAACAAATGACATGTGCTGGCGAGGGTGTGGAGAAAGGGGAACCTGGGTACACTGCTGGTGGGAATGCAGACTGGTGCAGCCACTATGGAAAACAGTATGGCGGTTCCTCAAAAAATTAAAAATGGAGCTGCCTTTTGACCCAGTGATCCCACTTCTAGGAATTCAGTCTAAGAAACCTGAAACACCAATCAGAAAGAATATATGCACCCCGATGTTCATAGCAGCACTATTTACCATAGCTAAGATCTGGAAACAGCCCAAGTGCCCATCAGTAGTAGATGAGTGGATAAAAAAGCTGTGGGACATTTACCCCCATGAAATAGTATGCAGCTGTAAAGAAGAAGGATCTCGTACCCTTTGAGACAGTATGGATGGACCTGGAGAACATTATGCTAAGTGAAATAAGCCAGAAAAACAAAGACAAACATCACATGATCTCACTTATATGCAGAATCTAAAGAGCTTAATAAACTGATAGACAGAAATGATTCAGTGACATGGAAGCATGGATCAGACTGAGGAATCTCAGAGGGATGGTGGGGGATGGGTGAGTGGAGGGGGAGAAATTAACCACAGAACTTACATGCATATATCCACAACCCAAGGATATGGACAACGGTGTGGTGAGGGACTGGGGAGGGGAGTGGGGCAGGTGGAATGGGTCAATGGGGAGAAAAAGGGACATCTGTAATATTTTGAACAAAGAAAACAGAATGGAGGTCAAAACAAAGTGAGTCCTGCCAAGAAGAAGACATCTCCAGCTCGGGAAGTGAGTTCAGAAAGTAGAACACGTGGCCAATTCACTACCCCCTCTAGCACCTCAGTCCTGGCCGTTTCCAGCAGCAGTGCTCCTGTGTCTGCCGGGAGCTCAGCTTCCAGCTCCCCACTGTCAGATCCCTTGTCCACCTCCGCTTCCTGCATGCAGAGGTCCTATCCCATGACTTATACTCAGGCTTCAGGTTATAGTCAAGGATATGCTGTCTCAAATTCTCACTTTGGGGGCATGGACTGTGGATCTTATTTGACCCCTGTGCGTCACCAGCTTCCTGGACCAGGGGCCACACTCAGCCCTATGGGTGCCAACACAGTTACCAGCCATCTCAATCTGTCCCCAGCTTCTCTTTCCACCCAGGGATATGGAGCTTCTAGCTTGGGTTTTAACTCAACCACTGATTGCTTGGATTATAAGGACCAAACTGCCTCCTGGAAGCTTAACTTCAGTGCTGACTGGATTATAAAGATGAGACATCCTCAAGGAAATTCCTGGTTTTGTGAAGACCTGTAGAACCTCTTTTTGTGGATGATTTCAAAATATACTGGGCTGGACATTCCAATTTTAGCCTGGCATTGGTTAAAAGAGTTAGCTGGGATGATACTCAGACTCATCTTTGGATCAATGTTCCAGGAGGCACAGAAGGAAAAATGAAGGTCCTTAGAGGGGCCCACCAACCCGCAACCTGAAATGAACAAAGCAATCTACCTAAGATCCTGTCATAGTTTTAGATCATTGGTTTTCCTGATTCTCAAAGTGATCAAAAGCATTCTATCCATGTGTAATCAAAGACCACCAAAAATAAAACTAAATTGTGAGGGAAAGAAGGGAAGGACATAGCCTTCTTAAGCAGAGGTGTTCCAATGTTTTAGCAAATCCTTGGTTGAATCTTAGGAATTCAGTGTCTCAAGCTCACTCACATTTCATGACCAACTGTTAGTTGGCACTGAAAACCTTTTCAGGGCTGTGTGAATTGTGCAACTGATTGTCCTAGATGCACTACTTTATTTAAAAAATAATGTTCATAAGGAGTCAATATTACTTTAAGAGACAGTCAGTGTGCGTCTTATATAAATGGTACATCTGTGGTTTTTAATTTGTGCTAGACTTCAAAACTGTTATCTCCTGTTATTGTATGCAACCTTGAACTCCACCTCTGCATGGGGTTCTTCTGTGATTAAATAGGTTATAATTATAAGCAAAATTCAGAACTGAGTACTTAACTAAAAAGACTACCTATGGCTGGAGGAGAGCTGCACTGAAACTTTACAACAAAATATCTCTGGACAAGGAGAGTGAGAAGAGAAACAAACGGACACTGATTCATCTGTAATTTACTGTTGGTAAACCTAGCAGTAAAGAGACATTGGTCAATTGCTCTGACCCTGATGAGTTTATAAACTGAGATCATTGTTGTTTATGCTTGCAGATGTTAACTGGAAAAGTTATATATGCATAAACCTTTTCTTCCTGGATTTGGCAGATATGTATAATTATATTAAAATGGTTCTAGCACACAAAAACAAACAAACAACAAAACTCATTAAAAGATGAGACCTGTTGTTCCTAATGAAGTCTGGGATAATCAGATGGAAATAGAAATTAATGGAGACAGACATCAGCTCTGCTAATCTGATTTCAGTTTCATTCCTCAACAGCAGGCTTAGAAGGGGGGGACCTGTGGGAAGAAAACAGCAAGCTCTGTCTGGGGGTGGAGCCCAGAAGAGAGGGGCAAAAACTAAGTTTCCCTTAAAGTTAATGGCCACATGGGAGGGTGTGTGGAATGTGAGGGAGTGCAGAAGCAGTAGAGAATCAATGCCCCGGAGTATGAAGGAAACCCCAAGGGAATTCATTAATGAACTCCTTTCTGATTTCAGCGTCCCCAAGTCCCATGGCTGGCTCGGCGTCTCGTCTCTGCTGGAGATGGGCACCTACCGTACCTTCCCCTCCGTAAGCCAGTCTTCGGGATGAGATGGTAGGAAAGAAGCAGCAAAAGAACCTGTCCCATGCTCAAAGGATAGATGTGCCTAGGCCATTGGAAATGAGCTGAGAAGAGGGCCCTGAGGATTTATTTTTCTTTAGAATTAGATCTCACTGTGTCTCTCTTTTACCTAGGCCCACCATTTTATGTTGCAGATGGGGAACTTGAAAGGTTGTTTGGTAAGTCATAGATGTGCGCTGTAGCTTTTTTTTTTTTTTTTGCAAGAGAACATTTATTTGGTAAGTCACAGAGGTTGAAAAAGTAATTCCTAGAAGAAATGGGCTTAGGAAACCAGTTATAGAGGCAAAGGAAGGGGCCTTGGTGCTTGGAAGGGAGGAAGCTCCTGGTAAGGCCCTGGAGGTGGGGGGAGGGAAAGTCACCGGCGGGGGTGTGGGCGTGCTCCCGGGAGGAAGAGCGCTTGTGCTCTAATTTTTTAAATAAAACCAACAGTTTACTGTTTTGAGCTGTTATCAAACTATTACTATTTTGAAGTATAAAATTTGAAAGTCAGAAACCATTTTACTGAAGACTGCTTTGTCCTAGAGAAGGGGCACATCTCTGTGATATGCCTTATTAGCTGAGTGGTGTGCTTCTGTTGACATTTGAATTCGTCTAGGGAGGTGGTGTTTTTATTTTGGCTCTTAGGAGTTATAAGTGATAACAATTCAAAGTTCAGAAAATTTGCCTTAGTAGTTCCCCATTTTCATTTAAAAAAAGAGAGAAAAATCTTCAGTGCACACTCTTTAAAATGACTTGATGTGTTTTCAGAAGAACCCCTGAGCGCGTCCTTCGTGAAGTTCTAACTTGCGCCAGTCTTGTTGCAGGGTCCGCGTGCAAGATTGAGTGTCTTGAGGAGGCGGATGCGTTTGAAGAACGACACAGAAGCTGGGGGATTGACAGCCTCGTTGAAAAGTTATATCTACTTACAGAAAAGTAAATGAGACATAAAGAAAAAAAGCAAGTAACATGAAGTTTTTGAGCTTTTGAGCAATTGAAAATTACGCTAAGGATTGAAAATATAATGGATGGAACTTTGAAAAAAATTGCTTGCAAATTACATCACAGTAATTCATGTAACTTTTTAGAAAAAACAACATACACTAAAATGTTAAAGTAGCTGCTTTTGGAAAGGAGAGTATGATTGGGGGGTGGGGTGAAAGATTATACCTGTGTGTTTTACTTAGCAATTACAAGACTATTTTACAATCACCGTGTATTACTTCTATAATTAAAAGAGAAATGCAATGTGTGTAACTTAAATATAGTAGACATAGAAAAATTGTCATTCTTTATGAAATTTAGAACCATTGGGGAAATGTAATACTTTAATAAGGTTCAAGGTAAAAGGAAGTCGCATTAGAAATGATATAAAATATTAGCTTTCCCTATAAACCTTCATATTATTCTCATCCTACCACTCTTTTTCACATTTTTCTACTTATATAATTATATATGTAACAGACACAAGATATATTTTTAATTAAATCAGTTTATGTGCAACAAAATATTGTTCCCAAATTGTAAAAATAAAATTTTAAAATGAGTTTTTTCCTGAGTTTGGCAGTTTTTTATTTCTTTTAATTTTATCGTGTTTAAATTACAGTCTTATGAACTGCCGTGTACTTAGGACTCGACTCAGAACTACTCATTATAAAACTTTAGATTCAGTATTTCTCAGTGTTTCATTAATAATCAAATTTTTGTTAAATCAACAGTCCTCTCAAACCTCACTACCTAATACCTGGTTGATTTAAGTTGTTTGGTTCGTATTACTAAGATGGCATGTGCTTAGTATTAAGAAATAAGTTACTTAATTGTGTATGTGTGTGTGTGCTGGGTTAAAGGGGGCAAGTTTATAGACCCCTTGAATATTGATGAAAATTATAGATGCTCTCCTTAGAAATATGTCATAAGCAGGACACTGTGGAAACTTCCTTAGGGTTCAGAGTTATTGACCTCCAACTTCTGCCCTCAATGCTCTCTGGCACTGGTTTTATTCTAATACACTTACACGGGTCTCCTAGCTCATAATGGTTCTTGCTTTTCTGAGACTTGTCCCCAGTTCACGGTGTGGCCTTCCAGAAGGCATGACTACCTGACCCTACCTTTGTTACCATTTGAATGGACCAAGAAGGGACAGCTGACCTGAGCTGGGTCATTCTGATTCTCTTCAGAGATTTTTTTTTTCTCCCCCAGGGAGAGGGAGAGAAAGATAGAAACAGCAGTGATAGTCATTGATCAGCTGCCTCCTGCACGCCCCTGCTGGGGATCGAGCCCGCAACCCGGGCATGTGCCCTGAACCAGGAATGGAACCTCGATCTCCTGGATCCTAGGTCGATGCTCAACCACTGAGCCACGCCAGCCAGGCTTTTCAGAGATTTTTAGAATTGTGGCAAGAATAGCAAGTTAGCCACTTAGAAGGGGTGGAACTAACAGGTGAACCCAGGAGCAGTGAGGCAGCCACTTTGGACTTAAAGACCTGAGAAAAAGAGAATGCTGTCTGCAGGAAGCAGCAGAGGCAAGAACTAGAGAGAGCCTGGGTATTTCTGGTTTCCATTTCATCCTGAGCCCAGCAGCTCTGGAGAGAGAACACCCTGTGTCCCTGTGAGAGAGGCCTTTGTTCTTTTTGCTGGCCAGAGTTAGTTTCTGTAACTTGCACCCAAGATCCTTAAATAATACAAAAGAGATATCCTTATGTGGTTGATCTTTTACACATCATGTGTCCTCATTGGAGGAAGACTGACCTTTTAAAAAGCCTCAAGATGGACGATATACTACATATAAATTATTTTTAGAGCAATTCTATCATTTTCAGAAATTTCTAGAAATGCCTTTTATTCAGCTTTGTAATTTAAATGACAGATTCCCGAGCCTCTGGGCCCTGGCACACGGATTTATGAAATGCCTCGCCCTGCCTAAGCAGCAGGCATGAAGGCACTGGCATATGTACACTCTCAGAGTTTGCCGTGGTGGACGGAATGAAACAAGGAAAGTGTGTAACAGTCTATGTGGGTGAATGTGGAAAGAAAACTACAAAGGAGTACAACCAGAGCTTTAACACTCACCCCTGATGAGCTGGAGATTGGTTCTCTAAAGGGTTAATGGTGTGGAGGCCACAGAAGGTAGCGGGCACCTTGTGAGACACTCTATCAGGTGAAAGGGGATTCCTGGGCAGAAGAATGGAGTGACAACGCGAACCTCTCCCACAGAGAAATTGGTCCAAATGATTTTTCCCATTCACACTGTAATGCATACCTGTCATTGTCTTATTTTAATAACAAGGCATGACATAGATGTGTGCTTATGACATATATATATACACGTGTGTGTGTGTATATACATATATATATACATGGTACACACTCTTACACTCTTTAAAGATCTTTTTTTTGTTAATTCTCACCTGAGGATATTTTTTCCATTGATCTTTAGAGAGTGGAAGGGAGGAAAGGGGAGAGAGAGAGAGAGAGAGAGATATCAATGTGAGAAAGACACATCGATTGGTTGCCTCCTGCAGGAGGCAGGGATTGAATCTGCAACCCAGGTACATGCTCTTGATGGGGATTTGAACTCGCCACCCTTCGGTGCGCAGGTTGATGCTCTAACCTCTGAGAATCACCAGCCAGGGCAAAAGATCTTTTTAAAAAAAATGGATTTCTACTGACCACTTTTTAAAAAATCAAAACTGTCTTTAATCCAGCTCCAACTTTCCATCACTTCTTATCCGATATGCTTTGTTTCTTATAAAGCATCATATTACAGATTTATTGAAGTGGCTAAGTTGATGGGGATAGGGTAGAATTCCATATACATACGCTGGCTGGCATAGTCACACTGCTGGTTCATGACAAATAACCATGTCCCAGGCTTATTTATTATGTGTAGCTGTAACATATGAACTGAAAACATATGTCTGAAAATCTGTGATCCTTAACCACTAGGAATTAATAGAACTTTGTGTCAATATTGGTGTCAACTCCCAACAGCAGAGAGGATAGTGAGGGGAGGTATTTAGGAATCAAACTAACCATAAGGTATTCATGCTTACATTTAAATAATAATAAAATAATGTTTTCACTGAAATTTTAGGAAGTATAGAGAAGTCTATAAAAAAAAAAAAAAGCAGCCAAGTGTTATCACCAGAGACAGTTACTGCTAAACCAGTGATGTTTTCTTATCTTTTCTCTCTGCTCAGACGTGTATGTTTTTGCAAAGTTGAGATCATGTTACGGATACAGTACTGTTTTTTACTATCTTCTCTAGTATTTCATCAGCCCTTTCTCATGTCACTAGATTTTTTGATAGCTGTTTAATGTTCTGTCCTGTGGCTGTACCATAATCATTTAACCTTCCCCGTTACTGAGAGTCATTCAGCAAATGCAAGTCATACTCTTGAAAGTGCTGGATGAAGATTCGCTGTTGACCGAGACAGTCCTGTTCTGAGCCTCTTAGACTCTAGTGGCAGAGACTGAACACGGTCATTACTGTGCAGTGTGGTGAGGCTGCACTGGGGGGACACACGGCAGCTGTCCGTTTGTCAGTGGACCATGAGCCCAGCAATAAGTGAGGACAGCATTGCTTAGTGAGAGCAGGCGGGACCAGGAGAGGAAAAGACCAAGGATGGCGCCCTGAGCAACACTCAATTTTTTTCAAATTTGAGAAATATTAAAATCTCCTGGTTCCCCTTTCCAACCAGACACTCCAGCTCATTTTCCTGTGGGCGCTCAAAGTATTCAGGCCTGAACCTCTATTCCCCTCTCCACCAAGCCCCTCACCCTGAGAAGCCAAGCACATGGATGTGAGTTACAAAATTTAGATAGAGGGTGGGAGGGGACACTGGGCGACAAGATGCCTGGGGAGAGGGGCAAAGCTAGGGATGTCACCAAGCTCAGGTCGGAGTCCAGAGAAACACACAGGCTACAGAGTCGCCTGTTGAGGAGGTGTCCTGAAGCTGGCCTGAAACTCAAAACTGACCGAGCCAGGAAGGATTCAGGCTGGCAGAGATAGCGGGGTTTTGCTCTGTGGGCTCAGAAGCCCATGCTAAAGCCCCTGCTGTCTCTCGCCTTCTCTTTCAAGAAGTTGCGCCTCTCCTCCCTGACCGAGATGATTCCATTCTATGTGGCTTGCACCCCTTTTCTCTCCCCTGTCATTGTCAGGTACAGTCTGGGAGGTCACTGTCATTGGATTTTTTGGGGGGATGCCTTCTAAACTGCATGTATATGGCATATCTTGCCACATTTGCAGAACAGGGAGCCCACCTGCTTATGCACTAGCTCCCTCCCCAGGTTCCTTAGCCTCCCCCCTGCACCCCTTCTTCTCTGCTGTAACCACCTGAGCTAGGTCTCCATTCTCCCTCCTCTGCCACGTGGTACTTTGCACGTAGGTCCAACCACCCGCCACAGGTTCTATTCTTCAAGCCCTTCGCCCCCATAACTCTCAGGGCTCATTCTAGGTGGAAGCAGGGAGAGATGGGCAGGCTATGCCGGGACCCTCTACGTGAGGTGTGTTGAAAGGAAATTAAAGAAATCCATGGAGACTCTGCCACGGAAAGATTCACCATCAAAAACTCAAAACGTTAGAGTTAGGCTCAGGGCATTTCTTTCATAATCAATGTGTGTATATGTTTGATGAGGATTATACTCTGTAAGGTTTTTGAGAAGCCAGTTAGCATTGACAGGCAAAACGCTCAGCACTGTTCTTGGCTAAATACTACTTTCCTAACAATGCTGCTTATAAATCCTAGAGAATCATCAAAGAAAAGGCGTAACATTTGGGTTTACTACCTATAAATAGTATCCTTCTAAGCATTTATTCATCCACTTAAAAAACGTTATTAGCAACTACTTGTGCATCAGGCACGTGCTAGGCTCCGGGGATATGATACCGAGCGAAACCAGACGCCGGTCCTGCTCTCCCGGAGCTTAGGTTAGCTCTCAGAGACAGGAGCAGAAGAAAGAAGAGGTGAGGGTAAAGAACAACGTTAAGATTGGATAAAAAGGGAAGTTGGACTCCATATATTTGGTAAAGTGCGTATAGGACAAAATGCAAAGGTAGGGAGGGCTGGGTTGGGGTGGCAGGAATGCTGGAACAGAATCTGTGCTTCATTCCGTGGACAGGAGGCAAACAGTGAAGAAAGTGATGGGTGAGGATGCTGAGCGAGAACGTAGGGATCCTAAAATGAGAAAGACTCGAACCTATGTGTTTTTAGTTCTGAAAGCTTTGTGTAATTGAGAAAACCTTAACTCTCAATCAGATGCCCCCAAATATTTCCACGTTTTAAATTTATCGTAGAGTCTTGGCGGTAATCCATGAGGGTGGATTGTGTCTGTGCATGTGCCACAGCACTTTCCAGAACTGCTGTGCAGTCTGCCAAGCCGTAGAGCGATTTCTGGGATCATTCTCACCTTGCCTCTTGGTGAAGTGCTACTGGTTGCCCCCCATGGGCAGCAAAGGATCGAGATGAAGAGGGTAGGATTAGCAGGGAGGGCGCCAGGGAGCTAGCCCTCCAGCTCCTCTCCCCTGACAGGCTAGCCAAGGTCATTGAAGGGTCTAAGCTCAGCCAAAGTCAGCAAGGAGTTGGGGTCTTTGGATACATTCTAAAACAATGTTGGAGCAGAGACAAGTTAGAAGCAAGTCAAGGATCAGTGAAATCCATCTGGAAAGCATCTTGAGAAGGCAACATTTCATAGCACAGACTTGGTCTGGCTCTACACTGTTTATGCCAAAGCCACCAGTCCCATGTGGGTACTGAGCACTTGATGTGTGGCTAGTCTGAATTGGGATGTGCTGTGAGTGTAAAATACACACTGAATTTTACTCAGTACTAAAAAAAAGAGGGAGTGTAAAATATCTCATTAATAATTTTTATAGTGATTTCATGTCAAAATGATATTTTATAGCCATAGCCGGTTTGGTTCTGGGGTTAGAGCATTGGCTTGTAGACTAAAGGGTCCTGGGTTTGATTTCTGCCAAGGGCACACCTCGGCTACAGACACTATCCCCAGCCCCGGTCTGGGTGAGTGTGGGAGGCGACCCTTGGATGTGTCTCATGTTGATGTTTCTCTCTCTCTCTCCCCCTTCCACTTTCTCTGAAAAAGCAATGGAAAAAATACCCTCAGGTGAGGATTTTAAAAAATGATATTTTATATATTTAGGGTTAAATAAAATATGAAATTAAATTAATTTCACTAGTTTCTTTTTACTTTTTAAAATGTGAGTATCAGAAAATTTAATATTATATATGTGGCTCTCATTCTATTTTCTCATAGACATTCATTCTAAAACTATTACATTTTTTGGTGTCCTGAATGGATTTCTTGACTTAAAGGTTACTTCAGAAAGTAATTTCTATTTGATTTGACTTTGGTTGGCTATTTATTTGGAATGGAAATGCATTATAGGCTGAAATTATTAAATTGGTTCTTATGTCCCAATACACAGATAATCTTTGAATTATGTAACATAAAAAAAAATGTTCTTTCTTGTCTTACATTAAAGCTCCTCCAGGAGTTTTAACACAGGATATAGTCCTCTGTTTTCTCAGAAGTCTAGAAAATAAGAGGGTGAATGGTCATGATAATGATCTCTAAATGAAGATAAGTAAGCTGATATGTGGTTTTATAAAGAGAATGTTTGCGTAAGGTATGGGGGGGGGGGCGTGTAGGGAGGACTCCTGAAAAGGAGAGATTCCTGAGAGAGATTATGCTATCTCCTGTTTGAAGATTTTTAACATAGGGTAGATTCTCGGTGCTTTCGATCTTGACTGAGGATGGAAGAATTTAACCAAGGAATTGTTGTAGTGCAGTTGTTAGTGGCTGTCAAACTTGGCTGTATATTATAATCATCTGGGGAGCTTTAAAAATTCCAGCTGCCCAGACCGCACCCCAGACCAATTAAACCTACGTATGAGACCCAGGTACGTACCATATGCAACCAAGTTGGAAAAACACTGGCTTAGTTACGTGTGTAGGCTCTGCCATCAAACTGCCTGGCTTCAAATCCCAGCACAGCCAAGTTCAAGCCATGTGACCCTGATCAAGATGCTTAACCACTATGAACTCTTTTGTAGAAAAGGGGTGAGGAAAATAACATATTCTTATAGGATTGTCATGAGGTTTAAATAAGATAATCTATGTGAACCATTTAACAGAAAGCGGGCATGGCGTAAATTCTATAGCAATTAGAGTAACAGCTTACTTATTTCATATCAACTCCCCTGGAAAGCATTCCCAGCCATGGTTCCCCCATCGGACACTCATTCACCGAGCGGGTTCCTTGTATTGTCCTATAACATTCCTTGGCTCATACATGAATTTATTTTCCATGTATTCATTAAGCATCTACTTTAACTAGGAGTGTGATAAAGACACACACCTGCCTCACCCCGTTGAAGTTTAACTTTCCCCGTGTGTCTGTGTTTTCCAGTCTGATGGGAAGCATCATAGACTATGAGACCATGTTTTCTGGCCAACCCCAGCACCCAGTCCCTAGCACCCAGTCCCTAGCACCCAGTCCCTAGCACCCAGCACAGCCCATGGGAAACTGCAGGACACCAGGGTTGGAAGACTAGGCTGTTCTAGTTCTCGCTTTGCCACTTACAGACCACTCATAGGGAGGAGGAACCCTCGTGTTCGCAACAGGTATGCTTCTGTATGTGTCACGCAGGGCTGTTGTTAAGATGACAGGTGTGACCACGCGCAGCCTACAGCTTTCAAGGTCCCCCGTCAGGCGTCCGGGAGGCAGTGCCGCGCGCGCCCACCAGGGGGCAGCAGGTCTCCGCCTCGCCGCCCCCCGAGGTGACGTCAGCACCAGCGCCCCGCCCCTTGACCGTGACCCCGGGCGGCGCCGGGGGCGGTGTCCAGCCCCGAAGGCCGGCGGCCGGGCGGGAGCGCGCGGGGTTGCGCCATGGGCGCCGAGGCGCCGGGGAGCGGGCCGGCGCTGCGCGAGCTCGCGGGCGAGGCGGAGGCCAGTCTGCTCGAGTGCAAGGTGTGCTTCGAGAGGTTCAGCCCCCGCCAGCAGCGGCGGCCGCGCAACCTGCCCTGCGGCCACGTGGTCTGCCTGGCCTGCGTGGCCGCCCTGGCGCACCCGCGGACGCTGGCCCTCGAGTGCCCCTTCTGCCGGCGAGCCTGCCGGGGCTGCGACACCAGCGACTGCCTGCCGGTGCTGCACCTCCTGGAGCTCCTGGGCTCCCCTCTTCGGCCCGCCCCCGCCGCCCCCCGTGTCGTCCCCACCTGCTACCTGGCCTTTGGCGGCTGGGGAACCCTGGTGAACCCCACCGGGCTGGCGCTGTGCCCCAAGACCGGGCGCGTCGTGGTGGTGCACGACGGCAAGAGGCGGGTCAAGATCTTTGATTCCGGGGGCGGCTGTGCTCACCAGTTTGGAGAGAAGGGCGACGCTGCCCAGGACATTCGGTACCCGCTGGACGTCACCGTGACCAACGACTGCCACGTGGTTGTCACCGACGCCGGCGACCGCTCCGTCAAAGTGTTTGATTTTTTTGGTCAGATCAAGCTCGTCATTGGAGGCCAGTTCTCCCTGCCGTGGGGCGTGGACACCACCCCCCAGAACAGGGTCGTGGTGACTGATGCGGAGGCAGGGTCCCTGCACCTCCTGGAAGTGGACTTTCCCGAAGGGGTCCTGCGGGGAGCGGAAAGGTCGCCGGCCCCCCTGCGGAGCCCCCGAGGGGTGGCGGTGTCGCGGCTCACCGGGGCCATCGCGGTCCTCGAGCGCCCCCTGGCGCCGGGGCGCGGGCCCTGCAGCTCCACGGTGACGGTGCTCAGCGCCGGCCTGCAGCTGCTCGGCCAGGTGGACGGCTTTGGGCTGAGCCTCACCTTCCCCTCCCAAATAACCGCCTCTGCTGTGACCTTCGATCACCAGGGGAACGTGATCGTCGCCGATACTTCCAGCCAGGCTGTCCTGTGCTTAGGAAAACCTGAGGAGTTTCCAGTGCTGAAGCCCATCGTCACCCATGGTCTCTCCCACCCTGTGGCGCTGACCTTCACCAAGGAGAAATCTCTTCTTGTGCTGGACAGCGCAGCCCATTCTGTAAAAGTCTATAAGGTTGACTGGGGATGATGGGCGTGGGGATGAGAGAGGCCTGGGGCTTGGCATCAGAAGCCCTGAAGCTGGCACGAGTGAATTATTTTAGCCCCAGATAAATTACTTCATTGCATCTGCGCAACAGGGATCATTATAACTGCCTGGCAGACTTACAAAGGTTGAGGCAATTATTAAAGAATAGTAATGAAACCTACCATTTATTGAGTATGTACTCCCTGCGCTAAGAAATTTGTGAATATTGGCTCATTTAACCCTTAACAACTACCCAATAAGGTGATTTCTATTATTAATCCCATTTTCGATAGGAGAAAACTGAGACCCAGAGAGCTGAAGTGACTTACCCAAAGTCACCCTTACTTACTGTGACAGTCACCACTGGAACTCAATTCTGACTCCCAAGCCCCTTTCTCTTAAATAAGATAATAGATGTGTGGGGGGGGGGAAATATGTGAATGCATGTTGTTGCTATATGTACACTATTTACAAGTAGCCATTTATTTTTGTTGGATGCACAGAATTAGGAGACTTTACAGAGAGTTCAAGAGGAAAAATGTTTTGTATGTGTCAGTTAGTTCAACTTGCAACTCCTCTGATGGCACACTGTGTGGAGTCACTGTGGATCCTGAGTTACTTGACTGAGAAAAGCAATAGAACTGCTTATTCAGAAGGTAAATGTGATTTTTAGTACCTGTAGGCCCCCTGCTGTATAGGCACTCAGGAAATACGTTTGGTTGGCCGAGAAAGGCCTGTGTTGCTGTATGTTCTAAACGACTGTAGAACACACTACATTTCCACAACCGTTAGGGGGCTGGATCGTATTCCTGTTACATATTTATGTTAATACAGAGATTAAGTCACCACAATCAGTTCGTGGTAAAAATGATTTTGCCTGCCTTTTTATAATCAGTGGTAACCTGAAGCACTTTTGTGATGGCGTTTTACTCTGTGCAATTTAAATTTGCCCCATATGCCCTGGTTGGTGCTGCTCAGTGGTTAGAGTGTCAGCCACGCACCGAAGGGTCATGGGTTCCATTCTCCTGATCAAGGGCACGTTCCTGGGTTCTGGGTTCGATCCCTCCTCCCAGTCAGGGCTCGTGTGTGAGGCAACCAGTCAATGTGCCTCTCTTACATCGATATTTCTCTTTCACTCTCTCTCTTTCTCTCTCTCTCTCTCCCCCTCCCTTCCTCCCACTCTCTCTGAAAAGCAATGGAAAAAATATCCTCAGGTGAGAATTAACAACAACAAAATTTGCCCCATGTGTTACAAACACTGTTTACTCAAGAAATACTTCCCTTGATCCTAAGTCAGCGTTTAATCCATTGGTAAACACTGAAACACTTCATGAGTTGAAGTATATATAGCCTTGACCAAGATAACACTTGCTTAACGTTGAGATTGACTCAATGAATGGAAATTTCAGGTGAAGTGGCCAGTTCTTTGTAAGTTGTGCATTTTTAGCCAGTGTAAACATCTCAGAGTTTAGGGCTGTTGGAATAGTACCAAATAACTGGCACCTGAGAAGCAGCAAAAATTTTTTCTCAGGGAGAAAATACTGTTTTTGAAAGGCAAGTGTTTGCTTTGGGTAATAGCTGATGCTTTACCAACTATGGGATTCTGTTATACAAAGAGTTTTAATAGACATACTGTACACACTAGAGACAGTCCCAAAATTATGAGTAAAATATGTTCCAAAAGATTATAAGTTTGTCCTTTGGAGCTAAAAGAGAGAGCTTGCTTCCCCTGCCAAAAAGCCAAAAAGCCCATTTCGCATCCGTGTTCTTACTATGTAACACTCACAGTAAGATTTCCAGCACCCTGGCTCGCCTTTGTCAGTGCATTCCAAGTAGGGATTCTGGGGACAACCCCCTTCCCCTACGCTCACCCCACCCATAGAAGTCACCCTTAGGTGGTGACTTCACAGCTATTCTGCGCTGTGTACCAAGAAAAGTCTCAGGTGGAGATATAGGTTCAAACTTGGTCATTTGCAAGTAGGGCCACTGTGGATTGATTGATCCTTTAAAAGTTTTCCTTAGGAATAATGACATTTTAATGGCCTCAGGGTCCGTTGAGCCAATTCAAGGGACTTTCTCCAGTTTGGAATCGTCAGTGCCATCATCTTTGGCTCTAGGGCTGTGCTCATGTCTTTTTCAGACAGCACTCGGAAGGAAGGTGTGAACATGCAGCACAAGTGGAGGTATGTGGCCAAGGTATTGCCCGATTCCTGGGGATTGCCCCACCAGAGCCCCTGGGATGGTGTGAGAGCAAATCGGAGAGGTGACAACGAGGGACCTTGTTAACTGCCAACCGTCCTTGGGAGTGGGCGAGGCAGGATTTGCAACATTAAGAGATAGCAGCTCTTCCCAGGAATGGCATGGGGGGGGGGGCAGACAGGGTTTCCCTGGGGAAGATGCAAAGCTGGCTGGCTGTTCACCATCTCCTGAGATAGCAGGAAGAGATCATTGCAGCAGAAAGTAAAAGGTTCCAAGGTGATGGAGGAGAGTTGGAGTGACTCCCAGAGACAGGAGACAAAAAGTTATGACCAACAGTAAATGTGGAAGAAAGCCTCTTCCTGAATGTCTCCCTCAATCACGTGCCTTAGGCCAACGCTACTCACCATGTGCCACCTGCTGCGTCCATAAAAGCAAGTGCTGTCCCGTCTCAGGAGTCCTCACTTCACCTTCCATCTGTTCCAGTGTTGCCCAGTTCCCGATCCTTGGATTGTCTCCTTTTTTCACCCTTGTTCTGCCCTCTGAATTTGCCACCTGAACTTGGTTTTCTCAATTTCTTTCCTCAACATTTTTTAAGGACTTTGGTTCAGATTCATAGATCTCCCCTCTAGCAAGTCTCACTCAGGACCGAAGGATTACCATTTTGCTGGGGCCTTATCTAGACCTTTCCTGGCCCCTCATTAAATGGGATGCAGACCCCACCCAAAGTGAATAATACACCTTTGGAGGAACAAGCAGAATATTCCATGCATCGCAGAAAAATGAACAAGAACCACTAATGATCACGGATTAAATCATCTTTACACCTGCCACAGAAAGAAGATACGTATATTGGTGGTTAGTGCTTCACTAATGGTGATACACTGTGGTGGTCTATCATGGCTAACGAGGAGATGGTCTATTTTCTTGACGACTATGTAGAAAATATGACAGGAAGGCTTCCAACACTCACCACAACCACCACACTAAACAATCACGGAGTCTGCTGAGCCCACAGCTGCTTCTGCGGAAAACTGCCCCTCCCACAGGCCTGCGGACCAGCCTGTCCTCAGCAACATATTTTCTATTGCATGATCCCCTCCAGCAACAGCTGATTGGATAGGAGTGCCCACCTAACTAAGTAACAGCCTACGAATCAATGTCCCATCAAATACATCAATTAGACCAGGACTGGCCTATGAATTGGCCTGGGATAAACAGGTTTCCCCAGAAAGGGGCAAAGAGATCGAATCACAGTCATGTGCCACCTACTGACGGATGTCCATCCTAAGAAAGGCGTTGGTAGGCTGTTCCGTTGGGGTGTGACCGTCGCAGAGCGCACTTACACAAACCCAGATGGTGTGGCCCCCTACTGGAATTGTACGTGCGATACTTTCACACGACAGACAGTGCAGTATGTCTGTTTACACCAGCACCAACACAAACAAGTGAAAAATGTGTTGCGCTATGATGTATGACAGTTACGACATCACCAGGCGATAGGAATGTTTTCGCTTCCTTATAATCTTATGGGACCGCCGCATATATGCAGTCCATCTGTGACCAAAATGTTATGCGGAGCATGACTGTAGGTTCTTGTCCCTGAAATTCTGAATTGAGAAATATGGAGCAAATCAGGCAGATGGCAGCCTGGGGGGAGCGCTGAAAGCAGGCTCAGAAGGGCACAGAGCAGCTCTGAGCAAGCCAAAGTCACCAAGTGAGAAGAAGCTGTGCGGCAGAGGAAGGGGAACCACTATGAAGGATCCAGGTAAGACTGGAAGGAGAAAATGCACCCCGAGAAGCTAATCTGTACAAGTTTGTTTTTTTGCAACAGAAAGAGCGTAACAAAAACGACAGTGTTGTTGATTTGTTTGGAGAAAATTAAACTTAAACCTGTAGATTTTGATGCCATGAGTAAGAAACTCATTCTGAGAGATTCAGCACACTCCCATCAGCACATTCACCCCTCATCCTGGTGGGGCCTGATACCAGGATCTAAGCAGAGGCCCAGGTACCAAAGGTCTAAATATCTGAGTTATCATTCAAGCCATCGAGCTGTTAAACAAAATATATTCAGTCCTTCCACCCTGATGACTGTAAATGTAAAAGTTAAAAGTATCCTTTCATTGTGATCTGGAAGGCCAGGCTCCGTTTAGAATACTAGGGTGAAGTTTTGCCCAACTTTGGGGTGCCAACGTTTTAAGAAAGATTATGATGGGCTGGGGTATGTTTAAAAAGTCTGAAGAAGAGCCTAAAATGCATGTTTTTTGTCAGCCTCTAATAACTAGAATGCTGAAAGCATGCTCCTTTAGAGGGGCACAGAGCAGCTGTGAGCCAGCCAGAGTCACGAATGAGAAGCAGCTTTGTGGCCGAGAAAAGATAACCACTATGAAGGCCAAGGTGTTTGTGCTATTTACAGCCATATCCCTAGTGCCTACAACACTGCCTGACACATCATAGGCATTCAGAAATATTTGCTGAGTTACTCTATGTTTTTCCCAAAGACTTTTTCTAGATGATGCACGCCTTTCACTAGAAGGGAAGTGCTGTTGGCAGCTGGGTAGTTTGGGGAAGCTGGTCTAGAATGAAAACAATTTGTGGTGGGCTTGCTGAGTGACTTGGAGAGAGCACAAAAGCATTATGGTGACTTTGTGGTAGCCTGGGTTAGGGTTGGGTGAAGAACTTCATGTTCTTAGTCACCACATTTCCAATTCACCAAGCACATGGGACCTTGAGGTATGAGCGTTGCCTGAGTTTTCATGAGTCACGTCTTTGTCAGACCACGAAGAATGATAATATGAAACTACACTTCAAGCCATAGATTTTAGGACTGGAAGGAAACTTCGAAATTTTTAATTACCGTGCACTCAAATGACAACTGAGGCCTGCAGAGTTGTAAAAGGACAAGTTTAGGTTTGACAGGTAGTTAGGGGTGGAACCAGATCTAGAAACTGTACTTTTCCATATTCCACACTGACTCCTGTAGTGGGAAAGGATCTGAAGGTCAAAGGCTGGGGGATACACACACATACACACACACACACGTACATGTGCACACGTGTGCTGGTACTAGATCTTTTACTGGTAAAGTTCTCATGTTCTTTACAAATAGACCTTTTGCCCCAACTTTCCTAAGTCAACTTTAATTGTTTCACAGAATCTACTGGGATGTCTTACTATTTCTTTCTCAAATAATGTCAAGGTTTGTATGCACGCTGGCCCAAGAGAACACCATAGTGTTTTAAATTGACGGATTAGACCATAACCATGAGGCCAGTCTCTTTAGACATAAGTAAGCCCTACTGAATCCAAAGTCATGAGGCTCTGTCCCTGCAGGGGCCAGATCACTTCATTCTATATCATGATCATCAAATGCACTCTAGTAGCACCTGTTCGTGTTATACAAAGGAACCTCTGGTTGCAAGGGAGTGTGATTAAAGAACTTAAACATAACTAACATTTGCACAATACTTGAAAATTGTTTCACAGAGCTGTTTATTTATTTGATCCTCAAATAAGTATTTGAGTTAGACAGGCAGGTTTTATTAGGGTGACTCTACAGGTGAAGAAGCTGAGACAGACAGAAAGGGAGTGATGTGGAAGATTACGTGACCAAATCCAGCTGTGTTTTGGGTTGAGAGAGAGCAGGTAAAAAAAAAATCTCCCCCAGGAGACAACATGTGCAGCAGGGTTGGGTCCCACTGCTCCAGGGAACAAACAAGTGCCAGCCCTCCCAGTGTGATGGTATCTTCCCCACATCTACCCTCAACAGCAATTTGTCTCAGCACTAGGTGATGTTCTCTGGGAAGAAGCGTTGCTGCCCTGCCCAGGTTTCAGAGCTTCTGCATACAACGTAGACTGATGCTATCAATTTCTGAGCACCAGACGCTCCACACATGGTGCCTTCTTTGGCGTGCTATGGGGTGTTTCCATGGCAGGAGCAAGCCCTGGGACCAGGTCTTAGGAGGGCTCTGAGCGACGGGAGTCAAGTTCTGTTATTACCCTTAAACCAAATGCTTTTGTTAAAAAAAAAGTAATGTACTCTTTACTTTCAGAAATCAGAGAATGTAACTCTTTAGCTGCCTGGCTCACCGTGCTCTGCAGCTCTGCCCTCTGATGTCCAGTGTTGTGAGGGCTTCACAAGGAAGGCAGGGAGAGACTTCAGGAGCCAAGCGGGGAGTGGCAGGCGCCTGCCTGTGAGAGGCCACACGCTCCAAAGCCAAGGCCCCAGTGTTCTCCTCCATTCCTCTCTCCTGCCGTGTGCCCTTTCCTTGGTTGTTTCTTTGTCATTCTCCACAACCCCCTGAATTGTAGAAGAAACATACGTTCATAGCAGAATTGAAAAACAGAAACAAGCATAAAGATATTTAATCACCTTTAATTAGAGAAAATGACTGTTATCATTTTGAATTGAGTGGACTCATCACTGTGGAATTAGTATTCCTAGAAATCACTTATCGATACAAATTTTGTAAAACAGTGAATGGACCACATACATTGGTAGCTCTTCTGCAAAGTAAATTTCAGTGGCCTTCAGCCGAAGTTCAATTATGGAGATTCCAAAATCTAAGAAGCAAAAGCTCAGTGGCAGAGAGAGGTATTCACCGAATATTCCATCTCCCCCCACGTTCCCCAGCCCCCTCCCGTTCAGCACAGCCCCGTGACAGGCTCCAGCTGTGAACAGAGCCCAAGATGAAGCAGTACAATTTGTGTGAGAGGAGAAGCATGAAAAAGTGGAGATACAGCCCAGCCGGCGTGGCTCAGCGGTTGAGCACCGACCTAGGATCCAGGAGATGGAGGTTCGTATTCCTGGTCAGGGCACATGCCCGGGTTGCGGGCTCCATCCCCAGTGTGGGGTGTGCAGGAGGCTGCCCATCAATGACTCTCATCACTGATGTTTCTCCCTCTCTCTCTCTGAAATCAATAAAAATATATTAAAATAATAATTTTTTAAAAAGGAAAAGTGAAGGTACAGGCTTTTCTGAGGTGAAACAGAAGTCTCAAGTTCCATAGTGAAAGTATCATTATTTATGGAGATAAAATACTGTACTGAGACTTTATAACGTGAAATTTAAGTGGAGTCTAACTTAGCTCCTAGTCTTCTCAATCATACCAAAGTTAGCATTACAACCAGGAAAGTTCAGTTTTATGTATGTTTTCAGAGTATTTTTCCCCCACCAATCATGAGGGCAACTCGCCCCTGCTTCTATACAAAGGGAAAAGAGTTCCTATATATACGTGAAATCAAAGGTCAGCAGCAGGGCTGTGAGCCGCGTGGGGCACCTTGTCGTCAGTTGCATGGCGGTGACATGTGGTAGAATCAGAGGAACCTTCTGCTCCAGTTTCTTCACATCAGCCCTTTCTGCCCTCTGCCCAGTCTGCTTTCTGATGAGCAAGGTGTCCCAAAATAGACTTCAGTCTAATGACCTTTCTTACCAGTCTATTTTCATTTTCAAACCACTGACTGAAATATCTGGACTGACTGTGAAACTGTTGATACAGGAGGCCAGTTCCATTACATTTGGAGTTAATTTCCAGTCCCCCCAATGAACACTGAAAAACAAATCTTAAAATTAGTTATTTTTCTTTTCTGCCAAGTCAATAAGAAATGCTTGATATGAATTTGCTAAATTTGCTAGAAGCATTCTCTGTACGAGTGAAGTATAGGAGGATATCCAAATGTATTTTTTTTTAAATATGTTTTTATTGATTTCAGAGAGAGAAAGGGAGATGGGGAGAGAGAGATAGAAACATTAATGATGAGAGATAATCATGGATCGGCTGCCTCCTGCATGTCCCATACTGGGGATGAGCCCACACCGGGATGTGCCCTGACCAGAAATTGAACTATGACCTCCTGGTTCATAGGTTGATGCTCAACCACTGAGCAGCGGGCCAGGCTTCAAATGTATTTTGTTCATGTAGGAAATTTACTAGTTTACTACTGTTTTTTGGTAATGTCTTTGTCAGGTTTGGGCAGTACGATTGTGTTGCGAGTTGGAAATTGTTCCTTCCTCCTTTATGTTCTGAAATAATTTGTGTAACATTGATGGTATTTCTTCGTAAATGTTTGATAGAATTCACAGGGGAATCTTGTGGCCCAGGAGATTTCTGTGTGTGTGTGTCTAGAGTTTACAGTTGTTTTCTGTAGAAAGATTGGCCAGTTGGAACTTACTCTACTGTACTGCAAAAGGAAGTTTATCAATTTAAAAAATAACTTATATTTCCTTGCTTTTTTGACAAGCACTTATCCAGTAGCATTTCTTATGTGCTCACTCTATGTTAAGCAGTTTGCTAAGCAGTGGAGATAAAGATGCTCTCAAGGCACTGATGGTCTGGTGTGGAGATGGGCAAGACAACCAGAAGGAGGCAATACGGAATGGTAAATGCTCTGCACAGGTTGCTCCAGGCACTACGAAGCGGGAGAGGTAACCCCAAATGGCCACAACAGAGAAGGCATATTATTGGAAGAGATGATGTCACCCTAGATTTCCAGACTGATGCATGTCATAAATACTGGTTGCTTCATCCAAAGCAAGCTAAAAGTAAAGAGTTTTATTTAAGCCTGCATTGATTTTTTGTGTTACCAATATCACTATCTATTTTTCTGCAGCTGTATCTGGTCAGGACTCTGGGACCATGTAAGGAAGACAAAATGACAGCTGTGTTCCAGAATATTCAAGGGCATTTTACTGATATTTTTACATTTAGCTAAACACCACCGTAGCAATTTAAAAAAAAAAAAAAAATTTATTGATTTCAGAGAGAGAGGAAGGGAGAGGGAGAGAGAGATAGAAACATTAATGATGAGAGAGAGTCATTGATCGGCTGCCTCCTGCACGCCCCCTGCTCGGGATCAAGCCCACAACCCAACCCTGGCATGTGCCCTGACCGGGAATCGAATCTCTATCTCCTGGATCATAGGTCGATGCTCAACCACTGAGCCACACCGACTGGGCCACCATAGTAAATTTATTAGTATCTGCCCAGGTCAAATTTGCCCTTTTCGAATAAAGCTTATTGATGTTACAATAAATACTTCCCACAGTGAAATATTTTATAATCTTCTCCCATGTGCTCCTCTGTTCCATCATCACGGTGACCACAAATTTTGTGGGAGGAGTAGTAAAATTGATATATCGAATACCTCCCTAATTCAGGGGTGTGTCCTTGGAGGTGTCCTCCTGTCTTCTGTGCTCTGAGATCTCTTGATGCTTAGTACCTGTCAACAGGCACTGAGGGATCAAGACCTTGGCCTTGGCCAGGTAGCTCAGTTGGTTAGAGTGTTGTCCCCATAGGTCAAGGTTGCAGATTTGATCCCCAGTCAGGGCACATATAAGAATCAACCAATGATGCATCAATAAGTGAAACAACAAATTGATCTCTCTCTCTCTCTCTCTCCCCTCTCAAAAAATCAACAAATAAAATAAAATAAAAATACCTTGCTAGACACCTTGGCACTGATGGTGTTAATTGAGTTCTCCCCTTATCCAACTTCAGCAACTCAGGTGGCATAGCTCCTGCACACTAACCAAGGGACCAAGGAGAGACCCAATATTCAAGTTAAAGAGATTGCAAGATTTCACCTGGTAGCTCTGTTTAATTATTGGAAAGTGAATGTTTAAAGAGGTCAGAAACATTAGCTAATTTCAAAGAACAATGTAGAATACACGTGGAGCCTTAGGATAGTGTTGACTCCGGCACCCATCACTTGGTCAGGAAATCCTGAAGAACTTCTCTAGTTTCAATGGAAACTACCCTCAATAATGTGTTGATTTCACAGGATATTTTACAGCTTAGTTAAGAAGTTTTGTGGGGGTTTTTTGTTGTTGTTTTTTTGCCAGGATGTGCATTAAATTAAGATTTTGTCTATAAGATTTTGTCTCTGTTGTGAAACTTGCCAAATAATTCATAAGTAATATTTAGCAGCATCTCTTCATGTAATGACCATCAATGAAAGGCTACCTGTCAGGATATGACCTTCCCTTGGGTTCTATACTCCCTCTTCCAGCTAAATCACCTCATTAGCATCTCCCTCTGGGGAGAATGGGCTCCTGCCTGCAGCTCTCCTGCTGGCACACTCTGAAGCTGGCTCCTGCCCAGCAGGAGCAGTATAAGAGGCTTCCAGTTAAAGGTTTGCCTATCTGGTGCCTGGGGTCTGCCACCCAAGACATAGGCCTTGTTACTCCCATCTAGGCTAGATTGGCAGCCTTGCCCTTGCCCTTGCCCTTACCCTCCGCTCCATTGTCCCAACATAGATTCAACGTTTAGGTCCCAGCTTTGCCTTAGGTCTGCTATTTTGGGCTCCCTTTCCTCTATCCGTAGCTGTGACACTTTCTATCTTATCTAATGCTCTTAGAGACCGTAGAATATATGAAGTTGAATTTCTTTGCACCATCCCAGGGAAAGAGGCAAGGGTGTTGGAGGAGGTCATCAAGAGGACATGGCCTCAGGTTGACCTGTGAGCTGGACCTGGACAATCGAAGGCCCCTCCCTCCCTCCCCTGTCCTTGGAATGTACATTCTGCCCATTGTTCCCACAGCGGGAGCTGTTTTTAAGGACGCAGCCTTGAGAGAGCAATGTGTCATTGAGACCATCTGGACTAACACGTGACTAAACCCAGTTAAGGCCTCGATATAGGGGGTCCCAAAAAATGTATACACACAGTTTGAATAATTATAAAGGCAGTAGTTATTAAAATACCTTTCATTTTCAAAATTGAGCTATCAGCTATTACAGCGTGTATACATTGGGGGGGGCACCCTCTGTAAACTCCTATGATTTTAGTGGGCAGATTTGGATAATTATATCTCCTGGGACTGCCCAAGGCAAGCCTCATATGTAAGTTCCCTTGCTTGTTAAACCTGCCACCTACCCATCTGGAGAGGTTTGCCTCTGTCTTCAGTCCCTCCTTGTCCTCTGTGTGCAGGAGCCAGTTTGTGAATCAACAAAGGGATGAGAGAACAGCAAGTGGAAGTGGTACGAAGAATTATTGGCTTCTCGTTGAATGCAGTGCTCTGTGTTGGGTCCCATCCTTCAGTTCTCACATATTCTTATCCAGTTCTCACTGCAGCCTGGGAGATAGTTGCAATTGGCATTTTTACAGATGAGGAAGCTGAGGCACAAAGAGCTTAAGTCATTTGCCCAAGGCCACACGTACAGAAAGCAGGCAAACTGTTTGATCCCTCTGAGCCTTGGTTTTCTTGTCTGTAGAATGGAACTTCAGCAGTACCCACTTTCTACAGTTGCGAGGCCTAAGTAAGTTTACACGTGTGCATTAGACCCGTACCTGGTAAATGCTCAATAATTCTTAGCTATCACCGATTTGCTTGAATGACTTGGAGATAAGGCAATATCTCTATAAGCAAGAAGGTGAGGACCATGAAGCTGAGACATATGGGAAGCCATATCTTCGTTCCCACATGGAGACGGCCTGCCTGACAGCAGAGCCCACAGAAAAGAAAGCAGAACTGAAACACTGGGAAGACAACATCCATTTAATGTTGTGTGGGTCCCCCAGTTTTTCTGTCCTTGAGGCGGGATGCAACCCTGGATGTCCTACTTATCTGAGCTGATAAATTCCCTGTTGTCCTGAAATAAGTTTGAGTTGGGTGTCTGTGACTTTCACCTAAAGGAGCCTTAAGAGAATCCAAGGCAGAAACTTCTAGAAAACATCACACATTATAAGGACTCTGCTTTACACCTTATGTCAAGGCAGCACAAAATTGTTTTTTCAGTCTGTGCTCAGAGTTTCATAGTAGAAGAAAATCTTTTGGTTCCCTTGAGTTTTGAGTGGGACGTCAAACTGCTAATAAGTTGTTTGACTTTATTTTTTTTAGAAATGTTTTTATTGATTTTTAGTGAGAGAGGAAGGGAGAGGTAGAGAGGGAGAGACATTGATGTGAGAGAGAAATATCGATTGGTTGCCTCCCACAAGGAGTTGAACCCACAACCCCTGGCATGTGCCCTGACTGGGGATCGAACCGCAGTCTCCTGGATCCTAGGTCGATGCTCAACTGCTGAGCCACACCCGGCTGGGTGGATCATAGAGATCTTGATGTCTAACTCCTTTATAACAGTACATTGAAGCCTGGAGAGGTTAAGTAAGTTGGACAAGTGATTAATCTGAGGAAAAAAACCAGAATTCTAAACCTTGCTGCCATTTGAATTCTCTCTGATTTGGGGATTTTCAGCAATACAAGCTGCACATAGCATTTTTTTTCTACATAAAAATGCAAAAGTGAAGAGAGTCAGCAGCTGATGTCAGCTCTCCTGACTCATACCTAGTTTGGTTTTCCCATTGTATCATGCTTCTTCCTGTAAGTAAACAACTTACTGTGGCTGCTACATTTACTTAATATGCTATAGCAGCATATAGCAAATGTGTAGAACTCCAGCCCTGCAGGATGTTACTAGAATGTGGTGATGTGAGAAAAAGAGGTTCTATATTTAAATAAATTTATGAGTTAAATGGGTTTCTTTATTGCAGTATTTCTCAGAGCCATTAATGAGCTATTTTGCATTATAAATTGCTAGATATAGAATACAATGTTTTTATAACTTATTTCACTCCAGGTCTAGTGTTTGGGGAAAGCCAGAACATTTTGCGTTATAAATTGCAAACTATGGTGGTTAGATATAGGATACAGTGTTTTCCACACTTACTTCCCCCCAGGTCTAGTGTTCTGGGGAACGCTGTATTAGAAGCCTGAATTTTCACAAGCCACTTTTCCCCATGATTTAGTTCTGCCTTTTTCTTGGGTGTCCTTTGGGTCTTCATTTTTAAATTCTGACCTTCATTTTCAAATTTTTACCTTCAATTCCCTTACTCCTCCCCATCCTTCTATTTCTCCAAGTTGCTATATGTTGTTGCTTTTCTCGCTGTGGTGCTCTTTCTCAGTCTCTTTTTTAAAGAGAAGGTGGGACAATGTCTCTGGCAGATTTAAGGAAGACTGGCCAGCTCAGGCTCACTCAGAAGGGCAGGATCAGCCTTGACTTAGTTGTTTCTCAATATTCCCACACCCCAGCGTGGGCTTTGGGGAAGAGCAACACTTACAGGTAGGTGCCTTAGAGAACTTGCCCAGATGTGCCACGAGAGCCACAGCCCCTCCTGTTGAATCTACTCATCTTTCTGGCACAAGCCAGGCAGCAGAACACCTCTGCGATCTACCCAGGCTTCAGGAGCCTCGCCCAACTTCCCAGCAAGGCCCTCCCAGCTCAGCACGTGCCTTTTCTCTCCGGCCTAGACGGAGTCTGTCCAGGATGGCGTTTGTTTTTTGACTGGGAGAATCAGCCTCCTCTATTAAGATTTGCAGCAATGGTCACTGAGTATAGCAATGCCTTTTATCTTTCTAAAGTGTTCTTCCGTGTTTTCCACATTTTCCTTGTTGTGTCCTCAGATTCCTATTTTTGAATCCATTTTACACATGGGAAGGATTTATTTTCATTTTTAGTTTTCACACTCAAAATCCCCTTATTTTCACAGACTGATGGTAGAGTTGGGAGTATCACTGGGCTTCCTCCGCAGGTGAAACCGTGCTTGAAGCAACATTAATGCTGATCCAACTACATGAACACCCCTGACTTTTCTCCTTCTCACACTTTCCCCCACAACATCTTTCACATTCATTCTGAAACTGAGATGCCTTTTATGCAAATCTCTCATCTGAGGAGTTTCAGGGATTCTAATCAGGCCTTTGCCTTGGCCACAGAGACCACAAAGCCAAACGAGCAAGTTCAAAGGCCGGTTGTGATTAATGGACAGGTTGAGATCTGGACACACTTTACACTCATCAATGTTCGTTGCACATTTGGACACTATCTACAAAGAAAGCTGATGGTAAGTATGCTTTTAGTATTTTGCCCTTCAATGGCTTTCTTGGAGACATGTAACATATCTTTTCACTATTTTTTTTTTAATTCTCGAGGATATTTTTTCCATTACTTTTCAGAGAGATTGGAAGGGCGGGGGAGAGAGAGAGACATCGATGAGAGAGAGACACATCAATTGATTGCCTCCTGCATGAGCCCTGACCAGGGCTGGATAGCAAGCCTGCACCCGAGGTACGTGCCCTTGGCCGGGACTGAACCTGGGACCCTTCAGTGCGCAGGCCGATGCTCTAACCAG
This sequence comes from Miniopterus schreibersii, assembly GCF_964146895.1. Taxonomy (NCBI): domain Eukaryota; kingdom Metazoa; phylum Chordata; class Mammalia; order Chiroptera; family Miniopteridae; genus Miniopterus; species Miniopterus schreibersii. The sequence continues at coordinate 66,057,275 of NC_138109.1, forward strand.
TGAGTCAAACCTGCAAGGCTCCGTTCACTATTTTATACTGAACCAAACTTCTTATGGCCGATTCTTGTCACATAGTGCTGTTCGTTAGCAGCTAATGATTTGTCATTTTTAAAAATTATTATTATTTGTATTTTTGTTTAAAATATTACAGATGTCCCTTTTTCTCCCCAATGACCCGTTCCACCCCTCCCGTCCCCCTCCCCATCCCCCCTCCTCACCATTGTCCGTGTCCCTGGGTTGTGCATATCTGCATATAAATTCTTTGGTTATTCTCTCCCCCTCCACCCACCTGCCCTCCTCCATCCCTCTGACATTCGTCAGTCTGATCCATGCTTCCATGTCACTGAATCTATTCTGTTCATCAGTTTATTAAGTTCTTTAGATTCTGCATATAAGTAAGATCATGTGATGTTTGTCTTTCTCTGCCTGGCTTAGTTCACTTAGCATAATTTTCTCCAGGTCCATCCATACTGTCCCAAAGGGTACGAGATCCTTCTTCTTTACAGCTGCGTAGTATTCCATGGTGTGAATGTCCCACAACGTTTTTATCCACTCATTTACTGATGGGCACTTGGGCTGTTCCCAGGTCTTAGCTATTGTAAACTGTGCTGCTGTGAACATAGGGGTGCATATATTCTTTCTGATTAGTGTTTCAGGATTCTTAGGCTATATTCCTAGAAGTGGGATGACTGGGTCGAATGGCAGCTCCATTTTTAATTTTTTGAGGAACCTCCATACTGTTTTCCATAGTGGCTGACCCAGTCTGCATTCCCACCATCATTTGTCATTTTTTAACATTTTGGTGTATCCTGGGATTTGGCACATAGGCAGAAAACTGTGACCAGCCAGTAAAATATGTCATGTACTCCCTTACCCAGCCTCATCACTTTCACAGGTAAAAATGGAAGGAAACTAACAGAAAGGAGGCCTGATCTGATAATACCTACATCCAGGAAAGAAGATGCTAAGGAAGGTTACTCCTGCTATAAACCCGAGAACCATGTAACCTAGTAAGTACAACTTGGCTGGCCATTAATCCATTAATTTAAATAAGGTCCTTGTTTGGGTTCAGGTATCACACCAGGGTGTTAAATGTAATCTCTAAAGACTTATGTGATTTGGACTCAGGATGTTCATGAGTACACAACTTCTTTCCCTTTTCATGTTGCATCCAAACTCTATAACTGATGCAGATTTAAGGACTTGGCTTGAGCCACAGGGCAAGTTGAGGCAGAGACAGCATTTAAGCTCAGAATGCCTCCAGTTTGGGTCTTGCTTTTGATTGCACAGCCTGCACAGCTTCCCTGGCTTCCTGTCTTACCCAGGTTCCAAGTAAATTCTTAAAAATCCTTCTACAGTTGAGCTTCAGACTTTCAATGTAAGGATCCAGGATTTAAGTCTGTTCAAGACAATGTCTCTGTTCCTTTCTTCTATCATAACAGATATTCCATAAGGATAGCCCTCTGTCTTCCTGAAATCCCCAGCACATAGCAAGTGTAATGTTTGGATACTTTTAGCTGCAAGAAACAGAAAACCCAACCCAACATAGCTTAAATGAGAAGGACATTCATTATCAGAATTCCAGAAGTAGGCTAGCTCCAAGGTGGTCAGGTCAGCTCAACAACATCAGTGACCATGTTCTGTTACATCTTCCTGTTCTGGCATCCTCAGGCTAGTGCTTCTCCCAGTAGCAAGAGAACTGTCCTGTTTTAAGAGTCATACTCATTGAAAGAAAAGAAATAATTTCTTCCTACCTCCCACTCTGTCTCATGTCTCATTCTATGGAAATGAGAAAATCTGACGGAAAATACAACTCTTTCCTTGAAGCTATCATAGCACATTGGCTAGAACAAAGATATGCAATGACTCCTGACCCTATCACTGGCCAGAGGAATGGGACCAGCATGGTTGGTTATGAGCTGTGATTCATGCTCATGGCAGCACATTTGACTATCTGGGGTTAAGCAGGAGACTTCCAAAAATACCAATGCCTAGGACCACCTCTACACATTCTGATTTTTAATTGGTCTGGGGAGGAGGGGGCCTGGTATGGGTATTTTTAAAAGCTACCCCCAGTAACTCTGATGTGCAGCCAGGATTAGGAACCACTGACTTAGATTAATCAGGACTTGTCTTTAAAGCACATCAAGGGGAAATGATATCAGAGGTCAGCCAGGAGATAGGGAAAATGGTTATTGGATAGGCAACCAAAAAATGTTGAATTTCTCCAAAGAAGATATACAAATGGCCAACAAACACAGGAAAGATGCTCAGCATCACTAATAATTAGAAAAATGCAAATTAAAACCACCTCATACCCATTAGGATGGCTACAGTAAAAAAATCAGAAAATAATGAAATGTTTTCAGAACGGGGAGAAATTGGAACACTTATACACTGCTGGTTGGAATGCAAAACAGCACAGTCACTGTGGAAAACAGTATGGAGCTTCCTCAAAAAACTAGAAGTAATATGCCATATGATTCAGTAATTCCACTTCTGGGTAGATACCTTAAAGGACTGAAAGCAGGTATTTGTCCCCCGATGTTCACAGCAGCATTATTTACAATAATCAAGAGGTGGAAGCAACTCCGGTGTCCACTGACAGATGCACGGATAAACACAATGTGGTATACATACAATGGAACATGATTCAGTCTTTAAAAAAATTTTTATTAATTAAAAAAATTTTGTTGTTGTTAATTCTCACCCAAGAATATGTTTTCCTTTGATTCCTAAAGAGAGTAGAAGGGAGAGATGGGGAGACAGAGGGAGAAACATCGATGTGAAAGAGACACATGGATTGGTTGCCTCCTGCCTGAGCCCCAACCAGGGCTGGTGGTGGAACCTGCAACCCAGGTACATGCCCTTGACAAGGAATTGAACCTGAGACCTTTGGGTGTGCGGGCTGATGCTCTAACCACTGTGACACTGGCCGGGGCTGATTCATTCAGTCTCAAGAAAGGAAATCCTGACACATGCTACAACATGGATGAACCTTGAGGACATTATACTAAGTGAAATAGGACAGACACAAAAAGACAAATACTGTACCATTCCACTCGACCATCAAGTACCGAGAGCAGTCAGATCCATAGACAAGAAGTAGAATGGGGTTTGGTTGTCAGGGGCTGGAGGGGGCAGGGAATGAGGAATTGTTATTTAGTGGCGACAGATGAAAAGAGTTCTGGAGATTGATTGCACAACAATGAATAAATTAATACTTCTGAATTGTACACTTAAAAATGGTTAAGATAGTAAATTTGATATTATGTGCATATTATGTGTGGAAGGAAATGGCTTCTTTTCTTTCACTGAGCATGTACCATTTAAAAAATATTTGTTGAATAGATGTAGAGCTGAGAAAACAGCTTGCCTTCTATACCAGTGACTGGGTGGTGGCAGAACAGAAGTAAGGGTGTTATATAGGGCAGGAGGACCCTAAAGGCAACATATTGCGTTTCTTTAAAGAGCAATGAATTCCAAATTCCAATGATGTTTAAAGAGAGAGGGAAGGGTGGAAAATAAGAATTAGGAGAGGAGTTTCAGGAATAGCCCACACCTAGCTAGTAATCAGCATTTTGGGGGAGCCTCTGCCAGATGTTCTTTGGCAAAATGCCCTGCAGAGGGCCTGGGAAGGTGAGGCAGACTAAGGCTTTGTGGGGGTTTTGCAAGAGGCAGGTCAGGCAGATGGCCACTCACCTCTCACATTTCCCTTCTAATGAAGCTGCAGGGACTGGGCAACCCCAAACCATTGGTAATTGCAAAGTTTCATATTTGGCTTAGGGTATTTACGAGTACTGATGCTCAAATTTGAATGGGTCTGATGGAGAGGGAATTTAGAGCCCTTAAAGTAAGGTAATAAATCTGTACTTCAAAGTGCTGACTTGGTGTAAACTGGAAGCTCTCCAGCCCCATCAGTTTGCGCTCCTGCATCCCCACTTCCAATATAGGCCACCTGCTATTTTTTTCCCTTCGCCACTCCCCAAGGAGTATGCTCTGCAGGCAGATGAAAAGCTCCAGCTTTCCCCATTCTCTACCACCACCTCCACCACCTCCTCAGTTTAGAGTCTGTTTTTCTAAACATCTCCCAGGTCAGAGTATGCAATTAAATATTTTGGCTTAAAGATATTTTTCTTGGCCCGTTGCTGATGAAAGGAAAGTAGTCTTAGTCTAAGATAAAGAAAGACCTTGGCGTTTTCAAATCATGTTTCGGGAACTGACTGAATTACCTGGGACAACTGTTAAAAAATGAAACTTCCTGGGCAGTAACCCAGACCCAGAGCACAAGAATATCTGGGGGGGGGGGGACCAGGAGGCTTCCTTTTTACAAGGATCTCAGGTTATTCTTAAACCACCGAGGACTGGAAAGCAGTCTTCAAAGGTAGGTTGCTGGAGATAAGCTGCCAAGTGAATTGCTCATTGGGGGACTGAGCCAGGTTAAGCAACTTGTTTAACAACCCCAAGAACTGGAACTTGAATCCAGTTCTAACTGAAAGCCCATTGCTATGTCAGCTCCCAGAATCTATCCACTTCGGCACTGTCACTAAAGCCCAAGCAATGAGGAACTGATGAGAGTCCAGGGGCTGTCTCATATCTACCTTCAGCCCCTGTATTCATTTAAGCCTATTATTCCAAGATACCATTATATCTGTAATGAAGGCCTTTCAAGACACCCACAGGGCATCTACTTCTTTCCTCATTTAAAATAGAAGCAAACAACTCCCCTTTATAGGGTGTGACACCTGACAAAGGGGAGCTACACGCCCTCAAATAAGGAAGAATTTGCCAAGTCCAAGGGTGTGGCCTGATACCAAATGTTCCCTTTCAGATCACAGTTGGTCTTGGACCAGCTGCTGTTTTCATTCACCAGGAAGCGTTCTACTTTCTGAGCTCTTTGTAAAGTCAACGCTTCTTCCCTTACATACTCCACCTCCCCACGAAGGTCTGGTGGTCAAGGTTCTTGGGAGGTCTTGTGTTCTGTCAGGTAAGTGAGCCAGTTGTACAGTCAATTCCACAAAGGTTTAGTAAGAAGCTACAACTACATGCAAAGGGTAAAGATAAATAAGGTATCACACCTGCACCCAAGGAACTTACAACCTAGTGGGGGAAGCAGATTACTACTCATAGATATGGACAATAAGGTTGGGGAGCACTGTGGAGCAATGATTAACCATAGTGGTTCAACCCAGGACTGGGCAGTGGGGAAAGGGCAGGGTTGGCTTCCTGGAAGAAATTATGTCTACAGAGAGGCTTAGAGGGGTCAGTAGGAGTGACCAGATAAAGGGGGCTAGTAGAGGAGAGAGCATGAGCCAAGGCAAGGAGGGAAGAAATAACATAGTATTCAGACCAAAAGAGTGAAGCTGTATCTACCACAGAGACCTCCATCAACCATTTCCATATGGCTAAAACAGCATGTTGTTTTTCAGCAGATTTTTTCCAAAGAAATTTTTTTTTTTTTTTTGGCTGTTGCTATTTGTACTTTTCCTGACCAGAATATTAACTCTAAAATTAGTAGAAACTTAAGATTCAATGGAAACTAGACTGGACTCCTGAGAAATCAAGATGTAGGAAGATTATTGTAACAGGCTTTTTAAGTAATACCTCAGCCATTAAAATTATTTCTTCTTCTACAAGCAAGTAATATAACCTAGAGGATATGAGCATGGCCAGTTGGGTCTAGACACCAGTGGTAAGTTATTTAAACTTTCTGAGCCTGACTTTCCTCAAATGTAGCATGAATACATTACTATCCACTTTAAATTAATGAGAGAATGCTTGTGGCAGAAGACTGGCACATATTAAACACTCAATGAATGATAATTATTATTCTTGTACTTACCCATATGCTTTGCCAATAAATCATCATTACACAACAAGGTCAAGTGTGAATAAAATGATTCACTGCCTAGAACAAAAACTGGAATTTCTGAGTTAAAAGGGATCTAAGGGTCATCTGGTCCACCTTCCTTCCCATGCAGAAATCTTGTCTTTTCCATTTCAAGTTTAGAGAGTTAAAATTCCACTTTCCACATGCATTCATTAATTTCTTGATATTTAGCCATTCTGTTGGGAGGATATTTTTAGTTGAAAAAGCTGAAACTATTTCTTTTTATTACTATAGGGTGAGAGAAAAAGAGTAAAGCTATATGTTGATGCAATATCTGGAAAGTAGAAAGATTTCTTGAATAGGTGTATTTGCTTCCTGATGGAGGAGATTCCCTTTAATTCAAAGCACAGCCCAGTTGAGGTATGAAATGTCACGATGTGGCCAATCAATAACAAATGAGAAGGATCCCCTCTGAATTTTAAGCTACAGAATTTGTCTTTCAGAGCATACCCAGCTCCTTGGGAACATTCTCCATATTCCTTTTAATCACTTCCTCATGAGAACAGATTTTTGAGGATTTAGAGCCTATATTAATTCAAATATTATGAGAAACAGAGAACTCTGAGTCAACTGACTATTCCCACATTTAGGAACTAATTGAAAAGTCTGAGGAAAGTGATAAGAAGTCATGGAAATAAAAGTCTGTGGAATAAAAAAAAGTCTGTGGAATTGCAATAATAAACAAAGGCCTGGTGGAGTACTAATGATAGCACATTACAAATATAATAAGCTGTCTTGCCCGGCCAGCATGGCGCAGTGGTTGAGAGTCAACCCATGAACCAAGAGGTCACGGTTCGGTTCCCTTTCAGGGCACATGCCCGGGTTTTGGGCTTGATACTCAGTAGGGGGCGTGCAGGATGCAGCAGATCAATGACTCTCATCATTGATGTTTCTATCTCTCTCTCCCTCTCCCTTCCTCTCTCTGAAAATAATAATAATAATAAGCTTTCTTTTGAACTTCAAAAAATAATCACAATCCAAGCAATGTGATAACCAGTGAAAATCACATAGAACAAAATCAAATGTAATTCCTTACAAAAGAGTAAAACCCAGTTAGTCTCTGAATTCTCAATCATGTATTTGTAATAGAATAGTGAACTTTTCCCTAAAGGCCAGAAATAATACCACAGGTATCAAGTACCCCAATCCAAAATGGAGGTGCCAGACCACTGTCTTAGGTTGGGTTCAGGATTGACTACATAATTTGCAGGGTCCAGTCAATAATGAAAATGTGAGGTTCCTATTTAAAAAATTATTAATAATTTAAAGATGGCAGCAGCAAAGAATTAAGCCAGAAATAAGGCCCTTTACAGGTCACACACCCATCACGATAAGTTCTTCCTGCTGATATTTTGGAGACATTTTCAGTGTACAGCAAATTTCTAATATCCTCTCCAAACTGGAAGACTTACCTTAGACTAAGTGAGAATGGGAGTCCAAGAGGAATACTCAAAGAACTTGACAACTTTCTTTGGAGTTAGTGATTGCAGAGACTGGTTTCTAAAACACAGCTGAGAAAGCTAAAGGCAAGAGTTTGACTGATGCTGACAGGACCAGGAGGAGAGCACTGCACTGGGAATGAGTTGCACTTCTAAACACTACAGGGCAAAGATGCTTTTTCCCCTGGGACTATATGGAGAAACCTGTAATCCTGTAGAAGGGAGACAGCTTGCAGTAATGAATCTCCCAAAGAGGTCACTTGAAAAGGCAGAGAGCCTCCACTAGAGATTGGGGCCAGGGGTCAGGGGTCAGGGCAGGGGGAAGCCCAGAGGCTGAATTGGGAGCCACCAGGGCCAGCTGGAGGGGAGGAGTTGCCTGTGTGGTAGCCAGTCCTCCAGATATCCCCCAATGATCTCCACCCCCCGATGTTTTTACTCCCATGTAGTCCCCTCCCATATTGTATCAGGCTTGGTTTATGTGACTTCTATGGACTGATTGCATCTCCCCCCAATTCGTATGCTGAAGTCCTAACTCAATGCGATGGCATCTGGAGAGGGGCCTGTGGGAGGTAATTAGGTTTAGGTGAAGTCATGTGGATGGGACCCTCATGATGGGATTAATGCCCTTATAAGAGAAGATAACAGAGAGCTTGCTGTCTCTCTGCTAAGAGACGACACTCTCTCTGCCACGAGGGAGAAGGCAACCATCTGCAATCCAGAGAGAGAGCTCTCGCCAGAAACTGACCATGCTGGCACCTGATCTTGGACTTTCCAGCATCCAAAGCTGTGAGAAATAAATTTCTGTTGTTTAAGCCATCTAGTCTACGGTATTTTGTTATGACAAAGCTTGATCTGATAAAGACAGTGACCAATTTAAGCGATGGTGTGTGCCTTTCAAGACCAGGTTATAAAAGACGCTATGGCTTCTTCTTTATCTTTTCTCTTGGATCCCTCACTCTGGGGGAAACAACCATATAAAGAGGTCCAAGCGGTGAGGAACTAAGACCTTCTGCCAAAACTAGAACTGACTTGCCAGGAGTGTGAGGAAACCATCTTAGAAGTTCACCCTCTAGCCCCAGTCTAGCCTTCAGATGACTATGATCCATACCAACATTTAACTCATAAGAGACCCTGTGTCATAACCAATCAGTTAAACAGCACCCATGTGAGATAATAAATATATATATATATGTATATATATATATATACATATATATATATTTGTTTGTTTGTTTAAAACATATTTTTATTGATTTTTAGAGAGAGAGGAAGAGAGAGGGAGAGAGAGAAAGAACATTGTTGTGGGAGCCAAACATCAATCGGCTGCCTCCTGCATGCCTCCTACCAGGGATCGAGCCCAAAACCCTGGCATGTGTCCTGACTGGGAATTGAACTGGCAACCTTTCGGTGCATGGGACAACGCCCAACCAATTGAGCCACGCCTGCCAGGGCAAATGTTTATAGTCTTTAAGCTACTAAGTTTGGAGTCATTTGTTATGCAGCAACAGATAATTAATATATGTTAGAGGTCACCAGCAGGGAAATCTCACAGGAACCTGGAAAAGCGCCCACAACTACAAACTCACACATGCACTGCTCTGAAAGTGCACCAATGCCAGGTGCAACTTAAGCAGCCACATAAAATCATGGCCTCCTCCACTAATCTCCTCTTCCCCTAGGTCAGGGTCTGATCTTGGTTGGGGGACAGAAAAGGGGGGGGGGAGATGGGAATGGAAGCACATTCAGAACATCATCTCTTTAGTAAGGGAGAAAGTAAGTGAAAAGAACAGAGGATCCAACTAGGTCTCTCTAATTCCCACTCTAGGCTACCAAGCTAAGGAGGCCTTAGCTTTGAAAATGGGAGAAATTATTATTTTTTAAACATATCTTTATTGATTTCAGAGAGAGGAAAGGAGAAGGAGAGGGAGAGAAAAACATCAATGATGAGAGAGTCATTGATCGGCTGCAGCCCACAACCGGGCATGTGCCCTGACTGGGAACCCCGATCGCCTGGATCCTAGGTTGACGCTCAACCACTGAGCCACGCCCGGCCAGGCCGGGAGAAATTTTAACATTGGATAATTTTAGAGTTTTGATATTATACATCTATCCAATAAAATGGTATTCATCCATTTATTACCGTATACCTACTATGTGCCAGACACACTGCAGCAATGAATAAGACATAATTCCTGCCTTCATTGAGCTTATAGACTAGAAACAGATACATACAAGAAAGCAGGCACCCTGGCTGGTGTGGCCCAGTTGGTTGGAGCATTGTCCCGTACACCGAAAGGTTGTGGGTTCAATTCTCAGTCAGGGCACATACCTAGGTTGTGGGTTTGGACCCTGGTTGCCATTGAGAGGCAACCAATCGATGTTTCTCTTTCTTTCTTTTCTTTCTTTCTTTCTTTCTTTCTTTCTTTCTTTCTTTCTTTCTTTCTTTCTTTCTTTCTTTCTTTCTTTCTTTCTTTCTCTCTCTCTCTCTCTCTCTCTCTCTCTCTCTCTCTCTCTCTCTCTCAAATCAATGAGCATATCCTCTGGTGAGATTTAAAAAAAAAGCAGGCAATCCTAATTCAGAGGGATAAGAGACATAAGACAAGAGTAACCACAGGGTGGTTTGTAACACAAAGGCAGGGCACCTAATTTGGTTAGAGTGGGGCAAGGTAAGGCAGAAGATTAGGTAGGAGATATCCTAAGCAGGGCAGCACCCCAAGGCCCTAAGGAGCGGGAGTGAGACTGAGAAAGAGGGAGGACCAGAGAGAGGGAGAGGAAGTGCTTGCAAAGAACAGAGACAGACTGGTGTGGCTGGAGCTTAGAGCACAGGGTCGGAGGGGGCAAAAAGTGAGGATTAGGAGGTAATCAGAGCCAGACCATGCTGGCTACACTCTGGAGTAAGAACAAGGTCCAGGGCATGAAAATATTTAAGCAGTAGCTTAACATAAAGTCTTAGATTGTCACCTAAAGCTTAAATTTCTAGCAATACATGTTGCATAAACATGATATTTGGGGAAATAAAGTTTCTTCTTAATTCAAAGCTTTGCAAGTCCCAGCAGGCTGGAATAGATGTCCGGGACACAAGGGCACAGGGCTTGGATCAGAGAACAAGCCATCAATCTTGGGTAGGTATGCAGCAAGGGACAAAATCAGAAGTAAGTCATGGAACCAGGTAGAGGATGGCAGAACAATATCAGAGGCTGGATGGGAAAAGCAGATCCTTCAAGGGGGCTCCTCCAACAACCAAGGAGGGTGCTAAGAAAACTGTTGCCTTGTTGCCTCAGGACTGTCATCTACTCTCCAGCAGCTGTGGGTCATCTGATTAGTACCATTCCAGGGTACAACTCTCTAAATCACTGTTACCTAAGGTGTATTCCTGGGAATTAAGAAAAGTGTTCTGCAGTGAAAGAAGCTGCAAGAAATACTGTACAATGTGGTCTCATCTTGGAGAAACATGACCAGCATACTTTAGCTTATTAAAGGCTCTGAGAAGTCCTGCAGGAAAGATAACTGTTTAGCTTTGTTTGACTTAGCATGCTGTAAACTTTTTGACCATAGAACTCTCTTTTCTTTGGTAATGCCTATTCACATCCTGTGGATGTCATGCTTTGTGGAGGCACTGCTGAAAAGACTGATGTTGGCTTTAGAGCAGGGGTGGGGAACGTCCAGCCCACAGGTGGTATATGGCCAGTAAAATCATCTGGTCTGGCCCTGCCAAGGCAACCACAGGTGGGACTTGAAATTCAATAAATCTGTGAGCTTTTTTCATAACTAATTTATAAGTTGATAACTTTGTATGGTCCTCAAGTGATGTTATAAATATCCAAATGGCCATTGGCAGAAAAAAATGTTCCCCACCCCTGCTTTAGACCAGTAAGGTTCTGGACTAGGTGGAGAGATGCCTGGCTGTCCTGGAACCAAAATCATTTTCCTTCCTTGAGATAAGTTCCCTTAGCAACTGTTGAGTGGGTCCAGGGCTTGGCGTTCCCAGTGTTCTCTGCTGGGCCTGAACCTTGGGTAGGCGTCATTTCTAGCCATGTGGGAGATACCTAAGGCTTCACTAGGAAACTCTTATCTTTAGTGTTCCATATATCCTCTGTAGCTAGAGGCAGGTTCCTGGCAACTGGACCCTCCCTTCCTTTTTCCAGAAACACTTGTAGTCATTTTGTTGACTGAGCTGGATTTGGTGGAGCATAAACATAAAATAACTTTATTCTTTCTTCCCTTGCCCGTTCACATCACTCCCTGGTCTAATTTTTCCTTGCCTGAGGAAGGAATCATGGGCATGCTCCATGGCTTCCCCAGTTATCCTTAGAAAATAAATGAAAGGCCCCTTGTTTTGGCATTAAAAAATAAAGTCAGCTTAATAATTATATAATTCTCCTCTAGTCTAGCATAAAAGGACTTTAGATTTTATTCAATTAAAGCTTCTTCCCTTTTCTAGTTTGGACGTGGCCCCGGCCAGGAGATAGAATTGAGGGTATAATTTGTGGGTTTTTAAAAAAATTATCTGTTGAAAGTATTACAGATGTTCCCCCTTTCCCCTCCATTGATCCCCTCTGTCCCACATCCACCCCACCCCCAGGCCTTCCCCACACTATTGTCTGTGTCCCTGGGTCATGCATATATGCATAAAAGTTCTTTGATTAATCTCTCCCCATCCACTCCTCACTCCCCAGTCCCCAGTCCCCGCCTTCCCTCTGAGATCCTTCAGTCTGTTCCATGCTTCTATGTCTCTGGATCTCTTTTGCTCCTCAGTTTATTTTGTTCATTACATTCCACATATGAGTGAGATCATGTGACACTTGTCTTTCTCTGACTGGCTTCTTTCGCTTAGCATAATACTCTCCAGGTCCATCCACGCTAAATTGTTTCTTATCTCTTCCCCTGCTCCCTCTGCCTCCCCACTTACGACCTGCTGTTTATACCTCTGCAGTGTTGGGTGTTGGGGAGACGGGATTAAGGACAAGGTCACAGCCTCACTCAGTTGGACGGCTGCCGTCCTGCCTCGGGCCCCTCTGGATGGCAGGTGCGTCCCCTCGTGGTGAGCTTTTGCAGGCTCCTCAGAGACCTGCCTACCTACTCCTAGATGCAGACAATGTGCCTCCACCTGGTTGCTCATGACCCTGGGCCTCTGGTGTCTACACCCTCTGCCTGAGTCACATTGCCCCTCTAGGCAGGACTCTTGGGAAAGTTACTTTTAAGCAAATTCCAGGCCAGCTGCCTTTGAATCCACTGAAAATTCTCACCACACACACACACACACACACACACACACACACACACACCCCCTTCTTCCAGCATAGATTATTCAAAGTCAGTCTTGAAACAGTAACTGTAGTTGATCAGCTAATGCTGGCAACCTGGATTCTGATTCTCTTAACCTGTCCTGCATGTGAGGACCACAGCCTTTCTTCAATCATCTGGGTGGCACTTGTACTTCTGTATTGCCCTCAGCTTTGGGAAGCTCAGCTGAAACCAAGCCAGCGAGAGTCTCATTCTAACAATCCTGTTATTTACAGTTCTCTTCCTTTGAATGTTTTCAATCTAAAGTTTGAAAGTTTGCAGTATCATTGCAGTTTGAGATAGGAATAACACATCAATAACATGCCAGATGCTTTATAGATAACACCTCTACCTTATTATTTTTTTTAAACCTCAACTGAGGATATGTTTTTTATTGGTTTTAGAGAGACAGGAAGGGAGAGGGAGAGTGAGAGAGAGAGAGAGAGAGAGAGAGAAACATCGATGTGAGAGAGAAACCTTGATCAACTGCCTCCTGCACACACCCGGACCAGGGATCGAACCTGCAACCGGGATATGTGCCCTGACCAGGAATCGAACCCACAACCTTTCAGTGTGTGGTACGATGCTCCAACTAACTGAGTCACAACTGGCCAGGGCACACCCTTACCTTTGATAAAATATCCTAAGGTTATAACTCTGGAGATTTCATATTTCCTAATTTAAAATGTCCTATTCCTCCCATTCCATGTTATTGTTTCACACTACTTGATATTAATAAATCTTTGCTGCTATTAAAAATATTACTTATTTTTATTTTATTTTTATTTTTTTATTTTCACCTAAGGATATTTTTTCCTGTTGCTTTTCAGAGAGAGTGGAAAGGAGAGAAAGAGAAACATTGATGTGAGAGAGGCACATGGATTGGTTGCCTCCTGCACGTGCCCGGACTGGGTCCTGGTATTGAGCCTGCAACTGAGGTACGTGCTCCTTGCCCAGAATTGAACCCAGACCCTCCAGCCCACAGGCTGATGCTTTAACCACTGAGTCAAACCAGCTAGAGCAAAAAATATTACTTATTTTTAAATATGTCTTTTAATTTTAATGGGTGGAACCTAAATAAGGCTTTTGTATTCATTTTCTATTGTTCTGTAACATATTGTCCCCAAAACTTAGTGGTTTAAAACAACAAATGCTTATTACCACTCAGTTTCTGTGGGTCAGAAATTCAGGCGCAGTTTAACTGGGTAGCTCTGATGTAGGGACCCTCATGGGATTACTCAAGCTGTTAGCTGGCCATGTGGTCTCATCAGAAGCTCAACTGGGGAGTGAGGTGAGAATGGCTGCTTCCAGGCTCACTCATGTGTTTATTAGTGGACTGAAATTCCTCTTCAGATGTGCCTTTCCGCAGGGCTGCCTCATAACAGGACAACTGGCTTCCCTCAGGGCATGTTCTCCAAGAGAGAGTTAGAGAGAGTGTGGCCAAAATGCAAACCAGAGTCTTTTTATAACCTAATCTCAGCAATGACATCCCACCATTTCTGCTAAATTAACAACTTAGAAGTGAGTTGTTAAGTCCATCCCACTGGCAGGAATTACACCAGGGCATGAGCCAGGGGGGAGAGATCACTGGGCGTGGAGTGGGGATGTGGTTCAGAGGCTTCCTACCATGTTTCATAGAGGTAAATTAATGAGCTTGGACGATACTAATAGTATTACCTCAGACTCTTCCAGTCGTGTCCATATATACTCCTGACATCAGAGAAAATTTCAACTAGCCCAAGGCTGTATGTAATTTTCCAAATTGAAAACTCACATACCACTATTTTATAAAAGAATAAAATATGGCGGTCTATGCTACATAAACCTGGGCAATTTGAACAACCTGTAATTGTAGTGATTAGCTCCTTCCAAAGCTGGAGTAACATTGGAAACTCCATTTGTTGCTCTTCAATGAAAATATCTTTATGACTATGACCTATTGCCGCCTGTCAAATAAAGTCACTAAAATATTTGCCGGCAACATGAATTGAGGATTTTGGAATCTTAAATATTTTATTAATTCCTATTCTATTACAAATGGAAACTACAGACTATCTCCTTTTGCTAAATAATCGTATCCTTCGTGCTTCAGCTGTGGATAGGCAGGAGTTATTGGTTATTTTTATCCTGCCTCTTTCCAAATGACATTTGTGGCAGATTTAATGAATGCAGACTTAGGTGTTACAGTACTTCTTCATGTTTTATATCATTATATTCTTCACAAGTGATTCTAAATTTATTTCCCCCATTGATCCTTGTCACAAGTCTGTGATACAGTTTCGGCAGGTGCTATCTCCACTGCAGAGGTAAACCAGGTTTAGAGAGTTTTCGCCAAATCATACAACTTGCGAAGAGCAGAATGAAGGCGTGAGCCCAGCTCTGGTGCATTTCCCATGACTCAGCCTGAGCCCTATTCCGTGCCAGTTTCTTTAAGCACAAAGACTGTCCTTCATGTGCACAAATTATGGAGCCACCTCACCAACTAGCAACACAGGCTTTGTCCCTGGTTAAACCATCTCCTGTAACAAACTGAGTATCCCACGTAGCACATTCACTTGGCAAAAATCAATCCTCCGAGAGCCTATTTAAACAAGTATCTTTTCTTTCTTTTCTTTTTTTAAATAAAAAGAGGGAGGCCATTGTTCCCTAATATTAAAAAACACCCCTTGGCTTTTGTCCTGAAACCAGGCAGCTTCTGAATAAGCACCTTCTTTCTCCTACCCCAGACATTTCCTGACAGAAATGCTCCTGTGCCTGCTGGTGTGATGTGCCCCCTCTTAGAAAGGACCGTGCCACCCTGGCCGGCATGGCTCAGTTGGTTGCAGCTTCGTCTCAGACACCGAAAGGTCGCAGGTTCGATTCTCGGTCAGGGCACATACCCGGGCTGTGGACTCCATCCCTTGTGCGGGTGTGTGCGGGAGGCAACCGATGGCTGGTGGCTCCCATCTCGCTCTGGGAAAAAGCAGGAGTCGTTGCAGTGACTGCAAGGCCCCAGTGATCTGTCCCCCCCTCCCCAACTGCCCCCCACCTTATCTCCTCCCACTAGCCTCCCCGGCTGGTCTAGGTTCTCAGCCCAGGCTCACTCCCAGATCCCAGCCTTTGCCCTTGCTTCTACCTGGCTGGCTGGTCCCCCCCGCCCCCCCAGATGCTGGCATCATTTGCTCCCTCACCTCTATCAGTCCTCACCTTCCACCTTGTCAGTGAAGCCCCCTGTGACCACTCTATTTCTACCCACAGCCACTGACCATCCTGCCTCACCCGAAGGCCCTGTGCCCGCCCATTTCAGTGTTCTCCATAGCACTCAGCCCCGACGCCACCTACATCTCATTGGTTTATTTTGTTTATTGTTTATTCTCTCGCTAGAATGGAGGAAGAGCAGAGATCTCTGTTTTGTTCGCCACTGTAGTCCCAGCACCTAGAACAGTGCCTGGCACATAGTAGGTCCTCAATAAATACCTGTTATGTCTTTGAGAGCCAACAAGGATACAGCAATAACTCAGCTGAACTCTGATGCAATATTTCCCCCACCGATTTCAAACAAATCAAACTTCTGTGCACTCTGCCCCTCATCCCAACCAAAAATACTCCCCCACCTCCCTCCTTTGAACAATTTCTAATCCTCGGGGGAAGAGGCTTTGTGTGTTCTAAGAAACCTGGTCTTCCTATTCTTTTGAAGACCAAAGCGCTCAGCGACTCCTAGTAACATCGGAGCCTCCTGTTGCCTTTGTAGTTGAAGGGAGAAGTAGGTTAAAATAACGGAGCTTTTCATCTGAGCTAATGAAAGCACTTTGAGTCATTGTTGGCCGGGGCTGGGCCCTCCTTAGGAGACTTGTTGAGCAAAAGCCACATAAGGTGTCTTGGGAATTCAAAGGGAAGCTCGACAAAGGCTAGCAGGGGAAAGTGGAGTGCGGGAGACTAGTTATTACGGTGCCTGGGCCATCCTCCAGAAGGCTTAGGCCTGGACTGTGGAAGTGTATTTGGGTCTAATACTAGCAATGGTGACTGCTCCCATCCTCTGCTGAGCCCCTACTTTCATTTCATTCGCCTTGCAATAATGCAAGCTCACATTTCACACAGTTGAAGTTTTTGTTTTTATTTATTGATTTGAGAGACAGACCCCTGGCCATGTGGCTCAGTGGATAGAGAGCTGGCCTGTGCACTGAAAGGTCACAGGTTTGATTCCAGGTCAAGGGCACGTACCTGGGTTGCAGGTTCAATCCCTGGCCCCAGTCGAGGCACATGCAGGAGGAAATCAATCGATGTGCCTCTCTCACATCGGTGTTTCTCTCTCTCTCTCCCTTCCCCCTCCCTTCCATTCTCTCTAAAAATCCTTGGGTGAAGATTAACAACAAAAAAGCAGAGACTTAAACAGATACTTACATACTAAATGTTCACTGCAGTATTATTCACAATAACCAAAAGACATAAACAATCCAAATGTTCCTCAATAGAGAACAGATAAACAAAATGTGGTATATGGCCCTGGTCGGCGTGCCCGGGTTGGTTGGAGTGTCGCCCTGTACCCCAAAAGGTTGCAGGTTTGATCCCCGGGTGGGAGGAGGTGTATGGGAGGCAACCGATCTCTCTCCTTCCCTCCCTTCCTCTCTCTACAATCAAATTTTGAAATATGGTATATACACACAATGGAATATTATCCATCCATAAAAAGAAATGAAGTTCTGATAGATGACACAACATGGATAAACCTTGAAAACGTTACGTTTAGTGCAATAAGCTAGACACACTTCTATGAAATGTTTGGACTAGGGGAATTCAAAGAGGCAGAGAGTAGCACGGTGGTTGCCAGGGACTGAAGGAGGGGAAAATGGGAAGTTTAATGGTTACAGAATTTCTGTTGGGGTGATAAAAAAAAAAAAAGCTTTGGAATAGATGGTGGTGATGGCTGCACAACATTGTGAATTTAATTAAATGCCACAGAGCTGTGCACTTAACCGTGGTTACAATGGTGCATTTTATGGTTTTGTATGTTACCTATTTACCACAATAAAATATAAAATAAAAGCAACCAGGTCACCCTGGTGCAGTTAAGAACCTCTGATTTAAAAAATAATAGTAGTGCCCTGGCTCGGTGGTTGGAGCCTCTGCCCACACACCAGAGGGTTGCAGGTTCATTTCCCGGTCACGGGCCTGCACGTGGGCTGCGGGTTCACGCCCCACCCCTGGCCTGGGGGCCTGTGGGCGGCAGCCAGTAGCAACCAGTTGATGTGTCTCTCTCACATCAATACCCCCCTCTCTCTTCTCCTCTCTTCCTTTCTTCTTCCCTCCTTCCCTCCCTTCCACTCTCTCTGAAAAGCAATGGAAAAAATATCCTCAGGTGAGGGTTAACAGCAACCAAAAATTAGAGTAGCAACATTCTGTGTACAAAGACTGTATCTGCTTTCTATCACCCTTGAGCAAACCGGGTCCTGTCTCATATGGAATTTGACATACATGAGCACTCATTAGACGTTGACTAGCCCTTAAAAAAGTGGCCCGATAGAAAAAACAATTATGAGGGGGGTATCCTTAAACTAGAAGGATTATACTAAGATTTACCAGGCAGTATTAATGGAGCGTAATCTTCTAAGCAATAAAACATATTTGCCGAGTGAGGGAAGAGATTTCTCTCTTTTGAAGCAGTTGCTGATCTGGCGCGCTGCCAGCCCCCTAGAAATTATGAACATAGAAGATGTTGGCATTTTCCATGGACATGAATGACGAAAGCTGTAAATAAAGGGCACCAATTAAAGCATTTCTCCTACTTGTTAAAGCAAAATATGCCCTAAAACGCTGCTAATAATCTTCGGATGTCAGCCAACAAATGCCGTCATCACCAAGTCTCTGCTAGAGTTTATCTTTCACCCACGTTCTTGCCAACCCAAGCTTTGTAAACTTCGCGTCTGCCATCCCGGCTGGAGAGGACCCTTCTCATGCGGGTGATGAAATGTGGCGCGGCGCTCAGGGGACAGATCTGTGGCTTTCCTCCTGTCAGCCTCACAGGAAGTACTGCTGACCCGAAGACCAGGTGCTCTACCTACCCAGGCCTCTGACAGGAAGAGCCTTCTTTGGTTTTGTCCCTGCTGCTTTCCATGTCACAATATCCTTTTTATGGGTTTCTGAGGGATTAGGGGTTACCCAAGAAACTAGAGATTTATTTTATACTTGAGACATATTTTTTCATGTCTTTGTATATTATTTTTTAGGAGTCAGGCTGGCGCTGGAGAAGCACTGGTCATTTTGAGTACCTCGGATGGCTGCACCTTCTATTAGTTTAACCTGGCATTCGAGAAGCAAGATGCCAAGACAGAAATGAATGAGCATCAGGAGCTGAATTATGCCCCCCCCCTCCGGCCGCCCCAATTCATATGTTGAAGTCCTAACCCCTGGTACCTCAAAATGTGACCATTTTCGGGGATAGGTTGAAACAGGGTCATTAGGGTGGACCCTAATCCAATATCACTGGTGTCCTTATAAGAAGAGGAGATTAGGGCACAGACAGGTACAGGGATTAGACGGTCACCTACAAGCCAAGGAGAAAGGCTTTAGGAGAAATCATTCCTGCCAGCACTTTGATCTTGGATTTCTAGCCTCCAGAACTGTGAGGGAATAAATTTATGTTGTTTGAGCCACCCGGTCAGTGGTATTTGCTATGACAGCCTGAGACAATGAACAAGTGATTTATTGAGAAAAGAGCCTGTGAAGGAAAAAGGGAGAGGAAATGGAAGATAGAGAGCTTCAGGTTATAATGCGGGTTGGACATCCGTGGAGTAAGACAGAAGAGGAAGGAGACTTGAGTAGGAAGAGCCCAGACTGCAGCCGGTGTGTGGGGAGTCCCCGAGCAAATGCTGCCTGTTAGCGAAGTCCCCCATCCTCTGGCTCCAGCACCCCACCGGGCTCAGTCATTGGCTGGAGCAGCCCAGGGGAGCGTGCAGCAGGGGGCTGTCAGCCACCCACACGTCCCACAACATGTTCTCTTGAAGGGAGGCCTGAATGGTGCACCTCCATGCCGCCGTACTAGGTGATAGACTGTGGGCCTGTCCTGACCTTTCCCTTCCAAAGGACCCCCTTCTTGCTTGCCTCCCCTTAGCACTTCTGTAGGAGCTCATGGGAAATAGCAGGAAACCAGAGGAGACTGGAAAGCTAAACAAGGGGAGAAACGCAACCTGCTAAAAAAAATGAGAAGCGAAAAAAACTTCAATTTGCCTTAGTAAAAAATACAGTTTGAGAAACCCTTCCTAGGCTAGTGATATCCCAGCACCAAAAGATATTTCCATTCCTCTGCTCAAAATCCTTCTCCTGCCCATAACAGTGGACTCCAAGTCCCCCAAAGAAATATGTTTGAGCATGCCCCAAATGTATATACCATATATATTTACATACAAGGTCTCCTGTGCAAGTAATGTAGGTGTACATTGTAAAACATAAAATAGAAACGAAAAAGCATGCCATAAATAAATATAAACAGAATTCCTAACATTTACTCCATACTCCACTTTGGACACCACTTTCTGATTGGAAAAAGTCTAATATACTTAAGGTAGAATGAACACCTTCAGGTTCTAAGCCCTTTTGCGTCATGTTCCATCATGTGCCACTCGCGACACACATCTTTTTTCCCTTTCTCCAAACACACCACGATCACTCATGCCTTCGCACATGCTGGTTCATCGTTCTGAAATGCCCTTCCCTGTCTCATTTTCCTGGCTACCTCCCACTCATTCTAGGACCATAGTGACCTAGCTCAAGGGTCATCGGTGGGGGATTCTTGTTAGGAATTGGTGAGGTGTCTCTTACCAGCTTTCAGAGACTCACACCTCCCTGGGCTGACAGCCTCAGACGACGTCTTTCATTTACTGTCATTTTTTCCCTACATAGCTATATTCTCTATGTGGTTTTGAGGGCACAATTTTTTGCCTAGTCCACAATTGTTACCCCAGCAACTATCACAGAAACAATGTACCTGGCACTCAATAGAAATGTTTAATAGAAACGTTTAATCTATAAATAGAAAGTTTAATCTATAAATTCAATCAGTTTTTGATTAATAAACGCTTCATGGGATCCACTTTTACAAGGTCCTGAAACATTTCCAATAAGGAGGTTGGCCTATAAGCAAGTTCAATGTACTTCTATCCTGCTAGACTTCGTGTACACAGCAGTCCCTCCTTACCGACCAAGGGTATGTTCCAAGACCCCCAGTGGATGCCTGAATCCGTAGGTGGGTTCCACTTATTTATGCATTCATTGGTAGATTCTTGTATGTGTCCTATATATACTGTTTTTTTCCCCTATACATACATACCTATAATAAAGTTTAATCTATAAATTAGACACAAGGGATTAACAATAATAACTAATAATAAAACAATTACAACAATATACTGTAATAAAAGTTATGTGAATTGTGGTCTCTCTCTATGAAAATATCTTATTGCACTGTACTCACCCTATTTCTTGTGATGATGTGAAATGATACAATGTCTGTGTGACGAGATAAAGCGAGGTGAATGACAGGCATTGTGAGGTAGCCTTAGGCTACTATTTACCTTCTGACCGCATGTAACAAGCTCTTTAAGGCTTCTCTAGCCCTAGTTGGTTGGCTCAGTGGGTAGAGTGTCGACCTGCAGACTGAAGGGTCCTGGTTCAGTTCCGGCCAAGGGCCTGTACCTCGGTTGCAGGCTCGATCCCCCACCCTGGTCCTCGTGCGTGCGGGAGGCAACCGATCAATGTCTCTCTCTCTCCCTTCCATTCTCTCTGAAAAGCAATGGAAAAAAATACCCTCAAGTGAGGATTAAAAAAAACAAAAAAACCTTCTCTTTGATATACCCGAATTGCTAGCATCACTACTCCTGCTTTGGGGCTGTTATTAAGTAAAATAAGAATTACTTGCACACAAGCACTGTGGTACTAAGCGACTAATGAGCAGGGAGTGTCTACAGCATGGAGACCCCCCCAAAGGGATGATTCACATCCCAGGTGGACCTCTCAAGATTTCAGCATGCTACTCAGAACAGAGTGCAACTGAAAAATTAGGAATTGTTTATTTCCAGATGTTTCCATGTAATATTTTTGGATCACCATTTTGAGTTCTTTCTCTAGCAGAGGTTATATTTTTTCGAGATCTGTGGTTTTGAATTGATCAACAGATTGACTACCAATCACTTAGAACACCTAATAAAAATATAGACTCTCATAGTGAGACTTGGGCTGAGAAAGTTGTGTGTGTGTGTGTGTGTGTGTGTGTGTGTGTGTGTGTAACTGCACAGCCAGTTTGGGGATCAAACTACTGATAGTTTCTCACAGTGCCTCAAATTTGCAAGACTAATGTCTGAAGTTAAGATTATGCTCTGTGCTACAGACTGAATGCTGTGTCCCCCGGACCCCAGTTCATATGTTGAAGTCCTGATCCCCAGTGTGATGGTATTTGGAGGTGGGACGTTTGGGAGGTAATTCGGATTAAATTAGGTCATGAGGATGAGGACTTTGGGATGGAATAAATGCCCTTATAAAAAATAAAAAGGGATGTGAGAGTTCTCTCTCTATGCCACGTGAGAAAGTAGCAAGAAGTCAGTTGTTCACAAACCAGAAAGAAAATTCTCGCCAGACACTGACTTGGCTTGCACTGGACATTCTAGCCTCCAGAGCAGTGAGAAATACATATTCTTTAAATAATTTTTTATTGATTGATTTGAGAGAAAGAGATAGAGAGAGAGATTTGTCGTTCCACTTATTCATGCATTCATTGGCTGATTCTCATAGGTGCTCTCACTGGGATAGAAGCCACAACCTTGGCTTATCACAACTCTAACCAGCTGAGGTACCCAGCCAGGGCTGAAATACATAGTTTTTGTTTAAGTCTACCAGCCTATGGTATTTTGTTATAGCCGTCCAAAATAAGATAGTCTACCTATCACTTTGAAAAAGAACAGAATTAATTGGCCTCATGAGCCTTTTTTCCCCCTAATTAGTTGAACTAGTGGGCATGCTCTTTGAGGAGTGCTGAGATAAGAGGCAAAGACATCCCTCAAAGAGCAAGGAAATTAAGGGAATCAGTATTGTTCTTCCCGCTCATAGCGTCATTGCAGAGCCTCTGTGCTCTAAGATTTCTATCATCAGTAGTAGGACTATCCTGACCTCTATCATTTCCCCATAGACTGCTTCTGTGTTCAAAGTATTGTTTAAAACACATTTCTGTGCAGTGATTTTTCAGTTTTCATAATAGTATTTGAGAAAGTTGCTTATTTCAGTTTGCATTAAAAAAAAATTGGGGCATAGAAGTTATTCTATAAGAGGCAAAGCATCATTAAAAGATGCTTAGCTCTTCTATTAAACACTTTTTTGCTTTTTATTTTTTCTTTGTTATATTGCTTAATTCTTTATTATAACCTTTGGTTAATATATACATGAGAATACTTTTAAAAGTACAAATATATCACCAAAATCATAATATTTTCCTATTTCATTAAATTGCTTAAATTAAAATATTTTTAGGTAGAATGGAAACAACCCCAATGACTGTCAAATGATGCATGGGTAAGCAAAATGTGGGATATCCATATAATGGAATGTTACTCAGCCATAAAAAAGAATGAAGTACTTACATGTGCAATGACATGGATTGATTTTGAAAATACGCTAAGGGAAAGACAGACACAAAAAGCCAAATATTGAGTTCATTTATATGAAGTGTCCAGAACAAGCGAATCCATAGACACATAAAATAGATTAGTGGTTCCCTAGAACTGAAGGTGGAAACAAGCAGTTATTGCAAATAAGTTTTTTGTTTGTTCTTTTCCGAGATAATATGTTCTAAAAGTGGACTGTGGGGATGTTTTCATAACTCTGTAAATATACTAAAAATCATGGAATTGAACACTTAAAGCATATGAATATTATTGTATACAAATTATACCTCAACAGAACTGTAAAAATTTGTTCAAAAATGTGAAAAAGATTAATTAAGGCCTATGAATTAGTCCTGAAAAAAACTTTATTAGAAATGCACAGAAGAGCCCGGCCAGACGTGGCTCAGCGGTTGAGCATTGACCTAGGATCCAGGAGATCGGGGTTTGATTCCTGGTCAGGGGCGTGCAGGAGGCAGCCAATCAATGACTCTCTCATCATTGATGTTTCAACTCTCTCTCTCCCTCTCCCTTCCTCTCTCTGAAATCAATAAAGATATATTTTTTAAAAAAGAGAGAGAGAGAGAAAGAAAGAAATGCACAGAAGAAACACTGAAACTACTCCAAACTTTGTAGATGGCTGTTTCTTTGAGTGGTGGAAATATATTTTTTAATTTTCTTTTTTTCCTTTTAAGTTTTCTAAATTATTCACAGTGAGCAGATATTTGAAAGGTACATTATCATGTAAATGTTTTCACATATCATATACCTGGGCAGAAAATAAAACCTAAACATGCTTTTATTTAAGTAACTGACTACAAAATAATCATTGGAGATTTTATTAACTGAAGCGCTTTCAAAGTGGAGTTAAGCTGACTCAATTACAAGTAAGCATAGCAGACTTACAATTTTAGCTACCACAGAGTGGCTTGGATCATAATACCCATGCCAACAAGAATAAATACAAAAGCTGGATAAAATGCAAAACAAAAATAACAGCAACACACAAAATGAGTTAACAAGCAAAGAGGCAACAGGGTTTTTTTAAGGCATTAGAAATCAACCAGAGCAGCCAGGGTCTAAGGGGCCAAGATCCTGGGTAGGTGATACTAACAGCCAACACTGCTTTTTTGCCTAAAACACTGGCTGATTCCTAAACTGTGTGTGAGCAGTATAGGAGGTGGAAACACCCAGCAGAAAGCAGCCACTGAGAGGCAAACAAAGGACTGGCTATCTTAAAGTGCTGGGGAGAGAAAAGCTGGAGTTCAAGTCCTGCCAAAGAGGAGGACTTGAGAACCTTAAAAGACTATGATTTGGGGCAGGGTTCCTTAACCCTGGCACTATTGACTTGTTGGGCTAGGTAATTTGTGTGTGTTGGGGGCGGGGGCTATTGGGCATCATTGAAGTGTACAGCATATCTGGCCTCTACCCACCAGATGTCAGTAGCACTGTCCCCAACTGTGACAATCAGTAGTGGCCCCAGATATTGCTAAATGTCCCCTGGGGGCCAAAATCATCTACTAGCCTCGAATTAAGGAAAACCAGAGATAGAGAGGCCTTCCCAAAGCTTGAAATTCGGCTTTAGTCACCTCAGTTTCTGATTGGACAAAGGTGCTTGGCTCTTACTCTAACTGCAGGCTAGAAATAAAATTAAACCTCTGAAGGAAGATTATGGCATCCAGATCCTCTTTAATATTTCACCCACAGTATCTGGAATTCAATCAATATTTAGCAATCATTCTAGGAGACAGTGAAAAATGACCCAAAACCAAGAGAACAAGATAGCCCGACCGGGCGTGGCTCAGCAGTTGGGCGTCGACCTAGGATCCAGGCGATCAGGGTTCGGTTCCCGGTCAGGGCACATGCCCGGGTTGCGGGCTCGATCAATGACTCTCTCATCATTGATGTTTCTATCTCTCTCTCCCTCTCCTTTCCTCCTTCTGAAATCAATAAAGATATATATATAAAAAGAGAGAGAACAAAATAGACAACAAAAAAAGACTTATATATGACTAGATATTGGAGTTAGAAGAGGACTTTAAAATAAGCATGATTAACATGTTCAAGAAATCAAAAGAGAGAGAATTTCACCAAAACAATGGGATCTATAGAAAAATCAAATGGGAATTATAAACTACAAAAACAAACTGGGTAAATATAGCAAAGAGAGCAGTCATAAACTAGAAGACAGATAACTATAAAATATTCAAGTTGAAGTACAAGGGAACACAGGATGGAAAGGAAAAAGCATAAGAGACATAGGAAACACGTGCAGACCTAACATATATTCATATATGCAGGGTTCCAGGAGAGGAGAATGAACAGAAGCAGTATTTACAGAAATAATGCCAGAAAATTTAGGCTGATTAAAGGCACCAAGCAATAGATTCGAGAAGCTCTATGAACTCCACACCTGTACTCATGTATGTCAGTAATTGTATCAAATGTAAGTGGGTTAAGTAGATTAGATGCTCTACTTAAAATACAAATATTTCAGTCTGAATTTTAAAAAAATAGTTACATGCTGCTAAAAAAATGCACTTCTATTATAAGGACATAGAAAGATTAGAAGAAAAAGATAGAAAAGTTTATACTAGGCATACCCTAACCAAAATAAATCTAGAACAGCTCTATGAGCTCAATAAAGCAGATTTTAAAACAAGAACTATTTCTAGAGATAAAAAAAGGACATTTTGTAAACTGATAAAATAACCAAATCAATTATAACATATAATAATCTGAAGTTTGTATTTACTTTACAGTCATGGCCTTAAAGTACATAAAGGAAAAACTGACAAAATGAAAAAGAGAAATGAACAGCTCTACAATATAACAGGAAATTTTAACATAGCTCTCTCAGAAACTGATAGAACAGGAAGATAAATAAATCAGATTAGATGTAAACAACATAATTTAACAACATGGGAAAACTGAAGCTAATTGATATCAAAATAACACTATGCCCAAGACCTGCAATATACACAAACTATTATAGTTCATATGGAATATTTAACAAAATGGATTACATGCTGAGCCCAAAACAAGTCTTTACAATTTCAAAAGATTAAAATTATACACATTCCTTTCATTCTTGTAGAATTAAGCTAAAACCAATTAATAAAATCATAACTAGGATATCCCCAAATGCTTGAAGATTAAGCAGTATAATTCTAGATAACCCATGGATCAAGAAGAGTTCACAACAAAAGATAGAAAACATTTTGAGCTAAATAATAGTTGGTATGGACTGAATGTTTGTGTCCCCCCGAGAAATTTATGTTGAAATCAAAACCACACTTTGAGAAGAAAGGAAAAAGTAGGGATGGAAAAATGTATAGTTAAAAAAAAAAAAACTGGCCAAAGTCATCAATGACAACTTTGGCATTGTGGAGGGACTCACGACACCAGTCCATGCCATTACTGCCACCCGGAAGATCGTGGCTGGACCCTCTGGGAAGCTGTGGTGTGGTGGCCAAAGGGGCTGCCCAGTACATGATCCCTTTGTCTACTGGTGCTGCCGAGTGTGGGCAAAGCCATCCCTGAGCTGAGAGGGAAACTCACTGGCAAGGCCTTCCCTGTCTCCGCCCCGGCCTGTGGGTCGTGGATCTGACCTGCCATCTGGAGAAAGCTGCCAGATATGACGACATCAAGAAGGTGGTGAAGCAGGCCTCAGAGAGCCTCATAAAGGGCATCCCGGGCTACACTGAGAACCACGTTGTCTCCTGCAATTTTAACAATGACGCCCACTCTTCCACCTTCAAAGCTGGGGTTGGCATAGCTCTCAACCTCCACTTTGTCAAGCTCATTTCCTGTTATTATAATGAATTTGGCTACACCAACAGGGCAGTAAGGAGTAAGGGCCTCCTGGACCACCAGCCCCAGCAAGAGCATGAGAGGAAGAGAGAAGCTGCTGGGAAATCCCTACCACAACTCCCCTAACACCCTGAGAATCTCCTGTCCGCTCACTTCCCAGCCCAGACCCTGGAAGAAGGGGATGGGCCGTGGGAGCTCTATCTTGTCATGTACCATCAGTAAAGTACACTGTACCCGGTCCTCCCACCCTGCAAAAAAGGACCTAATTACGGATGGATAGATGGATAGTTAGGTGTTAAAGCAAATATACTAAAATGTTAATAGCAGAAGCTAGGGGACAGGTATATGAAAATTAACTGTAAAATTTTTTCATTTTCCTATGTTTGAAAATTTTCACAATAAAATGGGAGCTGACCTCACTAAAAGATTGGGACCCATGATGGAATACAGGTAGCAAGCTAGCGGGAATCATGTTACTACAGTGTTACAGCAATCTGCCCGGTAATGTGAGAATTAATTACACGTATGGACTGAGTCTGTTTACACATCACCACCATCTAAAGACTTAACTGAGTGCTTATCCAACACGACCTTTGCTTTAATTCCTGATGGGAAATGATTAAAGGGCGTGCCAACAGCAAAACAGCAATCAATTGCTACTTAGTACAGGTTAAATCCTGTGCATTGAAGACAAAGAAAGTCTTGTATTGCAATTTTTCCCCCAAGCCTACAATGAGTGCTCACAGAAAAACAATTTGGATTACAAACAATCAGAAAGTATTCGATAATCTTAGAGTGCAAGTGCTTTCTGCCATTCAATCATTGAACTAATTGGACAATTATTTATTGGAAGATTTACTATTTGCTGGCACTGTACACGGTGCTGAGGATTTGAAAAAAACAAAAACAAAACAGGCTCTCATGGGGCTTATATTCCAGTGAAGAGGCAAAGACCAAACAAACAGTAAAATATATGTCACCTGGTGGTAAGTTTGATGGAGAAAAATGAGGACGGGAAAGGGAGTGGGGTGCACTGGGGTGGAGATGAGGCTGGGTTGTGAGTCTAAGTAGGACAGATGGTTAGGAAAGGACGTTTTCACAAAACAATTAAAATTTT
Organism: Miniopterus schreibersii; assembly: GCF_964146895.1. Lineage (NCBI taxonomy): Eukaryota > Metazoa > Chordata > Mammalia > Chiroptera > Miniopteridae > Miniopterus > Miniopterus schreibersii. The sequence goes on from NC_138109.1 coordinate 66,085,439, forward strand.
TTTTTCTTTATTTTTACTCACTTGAAAGGGGTAGGTCAATTTGTTGTTCCACTTATTTATGCGTTCATTAGTTGATTCTTGTATGTGCCCTGACCAGGTATGGAACCCGCAACCTTGGCGTATGGGGACAATGCTCCAATTAACTCAGCTACCTGGCCAGGGCCAAAGAAAGTAATTTTTTTTTTTCAATCCTCACCCGAGGATATTATTTTTTTCTTCCATTGTTTTTCTGAGAGAGTGGAGGGGGAGAGAGAGAGAAACATTGATGTGAAAGAGACACATCGATTGGTTGCCTCCTGCTCTCGCCCCGACCAGCAGCCTGCAACCGAGGTACGTGCCCTTTGGCTGGAATCGAACCCGGGACACTTCAGTCCTCGGACCAATGCTTTAACCACTGAGCCAAACCATCTAGGGTGGTCTTCGTTCTTTTGAATGCTGTTCTAAAGGCCTTGGACCTTACAGGCATAGGAAATCATCAGAATCTATAAACACAGAACTTGGTCATTAGCTGTAAGGTTAATCTGGGCAGTGAGGTTTCTTTGTGTGTTTTTTTTCCCAATTTTTAAAATAATTTTTTAATTCTTATTTGTGGTAAAAAACAGCAACACTTAACATAAAATTTTCTACCATTTTTAAGTTTACAGCTCAGTAGTGTTAAGTATATTCGCATTATATGTAATAAATCTTTACAACATTTTCATCTTGCCAACCTAAAACTGTATCAATTAAACAACTCCCCATTACTTCCTCCCCAGCTTCCTCTCAATTACCATTCTTCTTCTGTCTCTATGAATTTCACTACTCTAAGTACCTCATAAAAAGGGGTGTCACATAGTATTGTCTTTCTGTGATTGGCTTATTTCACTTAGCATAATGTCCTCAAGGTTTATTCATGTTGTAGCATGTGATACAATTTCCTTCCTTTTTCAGGCTGAATAATATTTCATTGAATATATGTATTCAATGGAATATTATATATATAAAATCTCTCTCACACACATTTACATATATATGTATATATATATAGTCTCACAGATTTTGTTCATCCATTCATCTATTGATGGACTCTTGTTGCTTCCAAGCCTTGGCCACTGTGAATAATACTGCTATGAACATGGGTGTGCAGATTTCTCTTTTAGATCCCGTTTTCACTTTTTTTGGATATATGCCCAGAAGTGGCACTGCTGGATCATGTGGTAATTCTATTTTTAATGATTTGGGGAATCACCATATTATTTCAGCAGCAGCTGCGCCATTTCACAATCTTACCAACAATGCACAGGGCTCTGGTTTCTCCCCATCTTTACCAACACTTGTTCTTTTCAGCTGTGTGCGTATGTGTATGTGTGGCCATTCCTGATGCGTGTGAGATTTTGTTCTTTGTTTTTCACTGAAGCAGTATACTCTCCAGTTTCCTCCACCTCTTTTCATTTTAACCATCCCAACCTCTTACATCAAGCGGCCTTCCTGTAACCTCTTTTATTTCTACTTTTCTAGAACTAGCTGTAACACACGGGAGTCCAAGCTGGAAAAATTGGGAATGACTGAAGTCTTTCCTTCCCACCACTTCACGGCATTCCCCTGTATTTGCCGATTTATCTCAGGGGAACTGAGAGTAAACTGCTTTTTTGCAAGGTTCTGTGAATATAATGTAATTTTTAGCTCTATGTTTTAACCTGATTTCACCACGACACACTTCAGAAATCTAAGAGAGAAAGCATTTTATCTGCAGTTCCCCTAAAAGTGAAAGTGGATTGTGGGGCCCCCTGGGCACAGTGGTAGCAGCGGGATGGGCAGGTATTTTGGGGCTCCGTAAGGATCCTTATTTAAAGTGCATCCCATTTTTATTGTTTGCTAAGATGTGTGTCCAGTTGATTAGATAAGGAATTCTGAGGAAGGGTGGGGGAGGAAGAGCATAACATTAAAGGGTTTGGTGGGAAAACTTAATGAAAGTGCAATAAAAACAGAGCAATAACAAGTTCAATGAATCTTTCATGACAATCTCTTTTGGGCCCTGCTCTCCGAAGCTCGCCTTCATTCTCTGAATTTCTCTCAAGGAGATCCATTTAGCAACTGCGGCCTTGCCAAGTTTTGTCTCTTGTTTGAAGGTTTTCCGCTCTGAATAAAAAGTCTTTGATTTTTTTTTTTCCTTCTGCCCTTAAAAAAAATTGCTGTAGTTAAGTGCCCTGGGCCAAATTCTGCCCTTAGTTACTATTTCTATGGCAATTGTATTGTACACATAAGCAAACTCTGAGGTTGATTCTGTTACAAACTTTTAATAATAAGAGCTTACACTTGTACATTATTTTATAGTGTAGAAAATGATTGTATGTACATTTGATCATTTGATACACACAAACTGTGCAATAGATAAGGCAAAAAATATAGTTCTATTTTATAGGCAAAGTGAAGCTCAGAAAGGTTAAGTGGCTGGTTTGAGGCTACACAGGCCTAGATGGGACTCAGACCCTGATCTTCTGATTCTTAAATCTGTGCTAAGAAGGTTTTTGTTGTTGTTGTTTGTTTGTTTGTTTTTAAAATATGTCTTTATTGATTTCAGAGAGAGGAAGGGAGAGGGAGAGAGAGAGAAACATCAATGGTGAGAGAGTCATTGATCGGCTGCCTCCTGCATGTCCCAGACTGGGGATGGAGCCTGAAACCCGGGCATGTGCCCTGACCAGGAAGCGAACAGAGATCTCCTGGACCCTAGGTCGATGCCCAACCGTTGAACCATGTCAGCCGGGCGGTTTTGTTTTGTTTTTCATGATTATGGAATTATAAATACATATACAAAGATAGATTATTATATTATTCCTGTACCATGTATGGTGCTACCAAAAGATATAAAAAGTGAGAAAGAAAATATAATTCAGTGAAAGTAACCAAATTTATGAAATGCAAAACACAGGTAAGAACATCCTAGGAACTGTTTGGAAGAAATATGATAGATTGCAAACTACTAGAGGACAATGAGATTTATTCACTTTTGCATTTTGGATAGTCCCCTACGCAGCATCTTGCATGTAGTAAGTAACGAATGAATGAAATTACCTGGAGTCCTACAGGAAGCTGGCCAAGGGTTCGATGGGAGAACTTAATGAAAGTGTAATAAAAACAGAGTAATAACAGGTTCGATGTCTCTTTCATGACAATCTCCAGTGGGGGTAGGGTGGGGAGGGCAGGAAGCTCCAACTAGCTAACTGGGACTTCTGCTTCTCTGCAGCCAGAGAACAGGAAGAGAAGAGGAAAGAGAGAGCTGGCCTTGGCTTGTGGTGACTGTCATTCCATCCACCCGAGGATCAGATGGTTGATAATAGATGCAAAATTGGGCGAACAACTTGTGCTGAGAATTTCCACTCTTCTAATCTGTCATCATTGTTTTGATGTACATAGTGATGTTAATAACTCACCAATTGACCCGAATGTCTGTGGTCATCTGGGGAAGTGCCTGGCCCACAGCAGGTGCTCAGTAAGTGCTATTAAAAGAATGAATGAGTGTCAGAGGTTAACAAGCAGCAGACAGGGGCAGCCTGGCAAGCAGGGAGGCCCTGGAGAAGGAGCTGTCCTATGCCTCTCTTCCCTACCTGCCGCTAAAAAGTGGGTCTTTTGGTTTGAAGAAGCAACACTCATCTATCTATCTCTCCTTCAGATTTAGGAAGGAACCTCCACTTTCCTCAAATTATAAGATAAGTCCCTTGGCCAGAGCTCTTTAGAGGTGTTTGCTGGTTACATCCACTGGTGCTTCTGGAGTTCACTTTTTCAAATATTTATAGGGATTTATGATGATTTATTTCACAATTCTTTCTCTGATAAGGTAAACTGGAAACTTCTAAATGAATTCATAATTTAAATGTGTAAAGGAAATCTGTAAAAATTATTAGGCAGAATAAAAATAGATATATTTCAGTTAACTAAAGAATTCTTTTGTACATTGAATTATGACACCTAAAGTTTTTGGTTTCCTAAGTATGTATTTTCATATTTCTAATTTTGTTTAAAGTAAGACTAACTTATATTTTGCAAATGTCACTTAGGTCCAGTTGATTAACGGTACTGTTCAGTTCAGCTATTTTCTGCCTGCTGGGCCTATTCATTACTTATGATTACCGGTGGAGGGGTGTTGAAACCTCCAACTATCATAGTGAATTCATCTATTTCTCTGCTGTTCTATCCATTTTTGCCTCATGTATTTTGACTCTGTTGCCAGGCACATACATATTACAAACTGTTGTGTGTTCTTAAAGAAGTCACCCCCTTATTATTATATAATGCCTCTCTTTATCCATGATAATTTTCCTTCTTCTGAAATCTGAAATTAATATTCTATTGCAGTATTCTGTTGGTGAATATTGGCATGATAAAGCTTTCTCCATCCCTTTACTTTTAACCTATATCTGTCTTTATACTTAAAGTGGGTTTCTTAAAGACAACACATAGTTGGGTCTTATTATTTAATCCACTCTGACAGTCTGTTTTTCAATTGGTATTACTTGGACCATTCACATATAAAGGGATGGATTACTATCTATCATGTTTGTAACTATTTTTTGTTTGTTGTACTTGTTTTTTGTTTCTTTATTTTTTTAATTGATTTGAGAGAGAGATCAATTTGTTGTTCGATTTACCTATGCATTCGTTGTTGCTTTTTGTATGTGCCCTGACTAGGGATCTAACTCACAACCTTGGCATATTGGGACCATGCTCTAACCAACTGAGCTACCTGGTCATGTTTGGTATTCTCTAAGCTTGTTTCTTTTCTGAATCTTATCTTCTTTTTCTGCCTTCTCTGGTTTTAATTGAGCGTTTTATGTAATTCCATGTTCTCTCTTCTCTTAGCATATCACTTATACTTCCTTTAAAAACATTTTTTTAGTGGAGGACCTAGAGTTTGAGACACATATTTGCAACGAGGCTAATTCGCTTTCAAATAATGTCATACAGCTTCATGGATAGTGCAGATATTTTTTTACAGAGTATTCCTGATTCCTTCCTCTAATCCCTTATAACATTCCTGTCATTGATTTCACTTATCCATATGCTATAAATATCCAATACATTGTTACGGTTTTTACTTTGAACAATTATCTGTTAGATAAATTAAGAATAAAAAGTACTATCTTGTTTTACCTTCATTTATTCATCTCCAACATACTTTATGTAGATCTGAGATTCTGGCCTATAAAATTTTTCTTCTCTCTGAAGAACTACTTTTAACATCTCTTATGGGCAAGTCTATTGGTGATGAATTTCCTCATTTTTGTTTGTCTAAGTTTCTTTCTTCTTCACTATTGAAGGATAATTTCACTGGATATGGAATTATAGGTTGGTGGGGTTTTCTTTCAACATTTTAAAATTTCACTCCACCCGTCTTGCTTGCATGGTTTGTGATGAGAAGTCACATATAATTCCCACCTTTGCTCCTTTTTAAGTAAGATCCCTCCCGTCCCCCCAACACTAGCTTCTTTTAAGGTTTTCTTTTTGTCTTTGGTTTTCTGCAATTTACATAGGATATTCTTACATATAGATTTTTAGCATTTATCATGCTTGGTATTCTCTAAGGTTCCTAGATCTGTAGTTTCATGTCTGTCATTAATTTTGAAAAATTGTCAGCCATTATTAACTCCAATATTTCATCTGCCACTTTTGTTCTTTTTTTCCTTCTACTATTTCAATTGTACATACATTATACCTTTTGTAATTTTCCCACAGTTCCTTCATATTCTGTTCTGTTTTGTTTGTGTGTTTTTTGTTTTTGTTTTCATTTTTTGTTCTCTTTACATATTAGTTTGGGAAATTTTTATGGACATATCATCAAGTTTACTGATTCTTTCCTCAGCTGTGTCCAGTCTACTGATAAACCCATCAAAGGCTTTTTATTCTGTTCACACTTTTGATTTCTAACACTTCTTTTTTATTCTTTAATGTTTCCATTTCTCTGTTCTTAATGTTGTCGAATTTTATTATTAAATCCATTAACATATTAGTCATAGTTGTTTCAAATTTCCTACCTGATAATTCCAAGATCTATATCATTCTGATTATTAGTTTGCCTCTTCAGACTGTTTTTCTTTGTTTTTTTAACATGCTTATCATTTTTTGCTGAAAGTAGGACATGTTTTAGATAATAAGAACTATAGTAAACAAACCTTACTGTGAGAGTTTATGTTAATTTGACTAGGAGCTGGGCTATGTATTATGTTTTCTGTAGATTGAGGTAGCAGAGACTTCAGTGTCTTCTGGTGTTCTTGTGTGTTTTTTCTCTCTCCTTATTTTTTTGGGGTTTCCCTAAGAATTTAAATAGACTCTGTGTCTTACATTTCCTTTAGTTATAACCTACTATTCCTATTCTGGAGCCCTACTGGCTTGGTGATAGTGTCAGGGAGGGGAAGTACTCTGTAATCTTATATTTAAATCTCAGTCTTTTAGCTCCCGGAGCTGTGACCTTTGGAAATGTTTCTTGTCTTTTTCTTTCATTCTCCTTAGGGGAAACAGAAGGCTAGAGGAGGTTGTAGTTGGCTAATTTCCCGTCTCCCAAGTAGATGAGGCTCTGGAGAAGTTATCTTCAGAGAGCAGGACTTTGTTACGGAGAAGATTCTAGGTGAATTTCAAAATGGTTACTTTTCCCCTCCCCCTGCTAGAAATATAAGGGGACATTTCTCAGATTTTCATCTTGAGAATTTGGTGGGGTTCTTGGAGGTAAAACCCATGAAAGTGGGTCCTGTAGACTGAGTCCCTTTCAATTTCTAACTGTCAAACTAGTCACACTCAGCCTCTAGCAACTCATAAAAATTACTATTTGAATATTCCTACCATTCATGGCTCCAGCAGCTGCTGTTCCAGATAAGCTGATCTTAGCTAGTCTCTGTGTTCACCTGTGTCTCCAGATTTCAGAATGGTAGTTTGCCCTGTGACCTCATTTCTCTGATATGTTTAAGAAAAGTCATTGATTTTCAACTTATTCAACTTTATTTCTTGTTGTGAAGACAGGAGTGGTGACTTCCAAGCATTTTAAATGTTGGAGCTGAAACTAGACCTCTCCTATATTTTGGAGACCTCTCCTATAAATGTTGGAGTTGAAAGACTTCTACTGATCTCTTCTCCCTTCTTTCTGGTAAAGTACTGAGAACACTAAGACAGTAAGTTACCAAGAAAGTTAGACAAATGTTATAATTCAAGTGTTACTGAACTGCTCCCACGCTGGGGGTTGGCCCTGACCAGGCACCATCAGGCACCTTTCACCTGTCAGGTGAACAGGAGACCTCCAGGTCCTTGACTCGCCCAGGAAAGATTTTAAGGATGAATCGGAGTGCAAATAAAGCAAGTTTTATTCAAGTAAAGAAAAGGAAAGCTGCCTGGGTGTGGGCCCTGCTGTGAAAAAAGTGAAAAGTACTCTTCCAGAGTGGATGCGGGCCAACTCAAGAGTGAGTTTGCCCACGCAGTCAGTTCTTGGGATTTTATGTGTTTCCAAGGTGGGGGTGCGGGGATGACTTCGAGCTTTGTGGAGCCAAATTCTGACTCTGCCTTCTGGTTGGGGGTGGAGGGCTTGCTCCTACCATGGTCAGTTCTTGAAGTGACATGGTGTTTGTCCCCATTGTCCTTCCTTCTACTTGTGCTGTTTTTATTATAATGATGGTATTATGAGCTTTGGGGTCAGTCTTTGGTCAATTCTTTCTCCATCTTGGATTTATCTGGTTCTAGCCAGTTCTTGTTGTTAACTCTACAACCACCACAAGGGTCTTCTTGCCACAAACTTTCTCTTTGATCATGCCCAAAGGTTGGGGCTCCTGTGAGAGGATGTCAGCTCCTACTTCCTCATTCCAGTGGTTGGGATTTTTCCTTAACTTCTCTCTGTCCTCCCTCATTAGTTCCTAACTTTTTATGCTATAACTGTGCGCATGTCAGATACATGCCTCCTTCCCCTTGACTGGCTTATGATAGAAGAAAGTATCAGGAAGAGAGATTTGAACAAGCTTCCCTACTTCTCTATTCTGCCAAAGGTTTCACTTAAGCATGAACAAACAAGTTGCATAAATCAAGGGCTTCAACTGCAGGAGGGAGGTGCAGTTGCCTTGTTAAAAGAGAGCCATTCATGGAACCTATATGAGTGGAGATGGGGAGGAAGAGTCACTTGGCTAGATCTCAAGATCTGACTAAACTCGTTTAAAGGATGAGCTTCCACTGTTTTCAGACAGAAAATGTTACCACTCAGCAACTGCCCTGGTGGCCATGGCAGCCTTGAGCCTAGGGCCACCAAATCTGAAAGAGGAACAATGAAATAGGAAGCTGGAGGGTTTTATCTCGGGCACCCTCACATTTTTCTGTTACTCAGGTTGCCTTTCTCCTTTCTTGGTGGCACTACCTTCTTTTCTGTCCCCTCAAAATATCCAGACCCTGGCTCACGTGGCAGTGTGGTTGAGCATCGCCTCGTGCACCAAAGTTTGCTGGTTCGATTCCATTCGGGGCACATGCCCAGGTTGCGGGTTCGTTTACGGGAGGTAACTGATTGATGTTTCTCTCTCACATCAATGTTTCTCTCTCTCTCTCCCTCTCCCTTTCTCTCTCTGTAAAATCAATAAAAATATATTTTAAAAAATTCTGTATGCAATTTTTGCAAGTCTAGCTGGTCAGTCAGTAATCTTGACCCTCTTATTCTCATCACCAACATATCTCAGAACATGCAAAGGTACAACCTTTCCAAGGAGTATTTTAATTTTGACAAAGGGTATTATGGAATGAAGACACTTCCAAGATAGTAACCTTAGATATGGAGAGTATATTTTTCAGGCAAAGAATCCTACCTTTACACCTCATACCACATCCCCTAAAAGGTTGCCAATCCTCCTTTTTCATAAGAATGATTTGCCCTTAACACCTTTAATTAAGGACAATGGAAATAATATTAATCTCCTTCAAAGAGTAATTTTAGGAGCACAGGTAAAGTACCAAAGGGGTATGCCTTTATAGCAGCAAACACCTGAATACAGTCCACAGGTACCATACTTCTCTTTGAAACTACTGCTAAATGCAGTTGTTCAGAGCAATTTTTGTTTTCTTTTGTTTTTAACTGGTGGAAAAATTTCTCAGAGAAAGGGAAAACTTGTGAGAGAAAATCATTTAAAAGCCAATGTAGGAAAAAAAAAAAAAAAAAGAAAGCCAATGTAGAGCGACTTCCTGGTTTCACCTTTTTAAAATTCTATTTCATGTTTCAAAGCAAAAGTCTTCTACATTTGAGGGAAAAATTTGAATCCAACTTACTTTTCTGTATTGTGACTTTATTCTCATTCACTTCCAACATGACTTTGAGGTTCTGAATGTCAATCCTAGACAAAAGCTCATATTATAAAGAAAAAAAGAAATCTTTATTTTTAATCAGAGAAAGAATTTCAAGAATTTTTTTCATCATTGAGTGGGGAAGAACATTAGGATACTCGCCACCCATGCACCTAGGAGCCAAACCTGTAATGGGATGTTTAATCCCAGGCATTTCTTTTCTAGAAAGATAACAGAAAACAAAGGGTAATTCAAAGAGGAGTGAGAAATCTAACAACATTTCAGAGACAGAGATAAAGAAAAATATTATAAAACATTTTGGATACTAAGGACTTATTTTTAGCTATTTAGTTAGTTGTTATGACGGCATTGTGGTTAAAATTTAAAATATCTGCCCGGTCAGGCGTGGCTCAGCGGTTGAGCATCGACCTGGGATCCAGGCGATCGGGGTTTGATTCCTGGTCAGGGCACATGCCCAGGTTGCGGGCTCGATCAATGACTCTCTCACCATTGATGTTTCTATCTTTCTCTCTCCCTCTCCTTTCCTCTCTCTGAAATCAATAAAGATATATTAAAAAAAATTTTTTTTATATCCATAAATTCTGAGATGTATACTAAATTATCTAAATTATTATGTATACTAAATTAAATGGCATGATATTTGGAATATGCTTTAAAACACTTCAGTTTAGAGAGAAAGAGGAGAGAGAGGGAGGGAAGGAGGAATGAATGAATGAATGAATGAATGAATGAATAAATAAATAAATAAATAAATAAATAAATAAATAAATAAAACTGTTGACATAAGTAACATCCAAACCCATAGAGAATTTTTATCAAAGTTTATTTGAGCCAAACTGACTCCATATGCTGGGGAGCAAGAGCACAAATGCTCCAGAGAATAACAGTTTTGCAACTTATTTTATGCATTTTAAATTAAGGAGGGAACGTAAAGATTACATGGAGGTGGGGGGAAAAAAGCAAGGAGGGGACTGGATTATAGGATAGTTAACAATGTTATGTGCTCTCTTGAGGGTGGCTATAGCTTACATCAACGAGGAGTTAACCTGGATGCACAGAAACAATGGACAGGACTTGCTTAAGGCAAAGATAAGCCTTTTACCAGAATGTTAAATGTCTGGGGTGTGACTACCCACCGGGACCTGCCCTGTTAGGAGCTTACAATCAGATCACCCTGTGAGGTTACTTTGCATAGAGCCCTTTTTTTTTTTTCCATCCACAAAACAAATGTGACAAAATTGTGATTTTTAAACCTGTGTGATGGATATTTGGGATATATTAGCTTCCTTGGCTGCCATAACACATTACTCCAAACTGGGGGCTTAAAACAACAAGAACTCATTCTCGCACAGTTCTGGAGACCAGAAGTCTGAAACCCAGGTACAGCACAGCCACATTCTCTCTGGAGGCTCGAGGGGAGAATCCTTCCTCGCCTCTTCCTCCTACTGGTGGCTCCAGGTTTTCCTTGGCTTGTGGCTGCCTCCATGGTTACATGGCCTTCTTTCCTATGTCTGTCTTTTCTTCTCTTCTGTCTCTTATAAGAACACTAGAGCCCTGCCGGGCGTGGCTCAGCAGTTGAGCATCGACCTAGGATCTAGGCAACCGGGGTTTGATTCCTGATCAGGGCACATGCCCGGGTTGCGGGCTAGGCAGCTGATCAATGACTCTCTCATCATTGATGTTTCTATCTCTCTCCCCCTCCTTTCCTCTCTCTGAAGTCAATAAAGATATATTTTTTTAAAAAAAAAAAGAACACTAGAGAATTCAGGATGATCTCAAGATTAACTTGATTATATCTGCAAAGACCCGTTTCCCATATAAGGTCACATTAATAGATTCCCAGGGTTAGAACATAGACATACTTTTGGGGGGGCACCATTCAACTCATTACTGGGTGTATTATACTATTATAGTATTCTCTCTATTTTGTCTCTTTAAAATTTTTCATAGTAAAAAAATGATTTTTAATGTTTTGGCTAGGGAGAATTATATTTTACTGAGCTTTGAACATGGCAGAGTTCAAAGCAGAGAATTTCATAGTCTGAGGCAGAAAGTACTGGGTGTGTTCAAGGAACAAAGAAATGTGAACTGATAAGAAACACCAGCAAGAAGTGATTCCTTCCCCCTCCCCCCCTTTTTTAAAAAAGATATCTTTATTGACTTCAGACAGAGGAAGGGAGAGGGAGAGAGATAGAAACATCAGTGATGAGAGAGTCATTGATCGCCTGCCTTCTGTACGCCCTCCACTGGGAATCGAGCCCACAACCCAGGCATGTGCAGTGACCGGGAATCGAACCTCAATCTCCTGGATCCTAGGTCGATGCTCAACCGCTGAGCCACACCAGCCAGGCTCCCTTCCTCTTTTTCAACCAAATAAATACATATACTATGTGTAAAATGGTACAAAAGAAGTACAGACTTCCTTTCCAGCCTTACCCGACTCCACTTCCAATGGCAATCCCACCAAACTTTGCAACCTTCGGCTTTTCTAAAAGGGGTGACAGAAACTGATGGAGAGAAGGGATAAGAGAGCCACAGGGGTCTCTGTCAAACAGCATTTCTGCTCCTAGATTGGGCCGTTTCTATCCTGGGCCACACTGATTCAGGTTGTTTGTCCTTGTGCTAATGGTAATGCGAGTGTTCCTGCACCAGGACTGACAGGGGCAAAATGATGAAGGACACAGTGTCCTCTTTCCTTTTAGCACATTCATTACCTCTGGAAAGAGAATCCTGCAGATGCTAAAGTTAAGAGGCAGTTGGGGCAAACTTCCTTACTTCACCTGCAGAAAGGAAAACTATGCTATGGTCTGAATGTTTATGTCCCCCTAAAATTCACATGTTGATATCTTAACCCCCAAAGGTGATTATATAGTAGGTGGGGACCTTGGGAGGTGTTCAAATCATGCAGGTAGAGCCCTCACAAACGGAATTGGTGTCTTATAAAAGAGATTCCAGAGAGATCCCATGTCCCTTCCACCATGTGAGGACACTGCAAGGTGCTCGCTGTGAGCCAGGAAGAGGGCCTTCATGAGAAGATGACTATGCTGGCCCCTTGATCTTGGATTTCCCAGCCAAGTTGTTTATGAGCCACCCAATCTATGATATTTTGTTATAGCAGCCCAAATGGACTGAGTCAGAAACCTTTTACTATGTGCCCAGGACACATCTGCAGCACAGGAAGAATGAAATTGTAACTGGAATCAAGGTTTGGCTGCCTGACACAAAAGCCAGACTCCTGAGACAAGGGCTGATGAAAAAGGAAAGAGCTTTATTCGAGTGCCAGCATTGCAAGAAGATGGAGGACTCTTGTCCAAAGCCCATCTCAATGTTTCAGTGCAGGCAGAGGTTTTTATAAGGAGGGAGAGGGAGAGCAGGGCAAAGAGATCAAGGGGAACAGGCTGAAAAGTTCTCCACGTGCAGCCCAGCACAGTCCATTCCCATGAGGATCTCAAAACTGGTCAAATGATGGTCTGGTGTGTGTCACCCTCGTCTTCAGCACCCTGGTTCTGTGTCATCCTGGTTCTGTGGCTGATGGTCAGCAAATCTCCCAGAACTGGGATGACTGAAGGTCAGAGTCTGCATTTTTCTGAAGTGAGTTCCTAGGATTCTTATATAAACATGCTGTTTATCTACAAAGTCAGGCTCAGCGTTGACAGAAACAATTCCCCGCTGTTACAAAATGGGCCACCATGGGGGTATGTATTTGGAAGATGACCTTTTGATGGGAGGAACAAAATGTAGAATTGGAATTCTTTCTTTGCCCTTGCTCTCTCTACCCCAGGCTGAAAAATGTGAATGGCCTGGAGGCGGGGCAGAGGTGAGGCGGTGATGTGAAAAAGTCCTCTACTCCTCGGAGTTGTGCAGTCACAACCTGCACGGCTATATATGGTGGCCGCGCCGACTCCCATCCGTCACAGTAAGGAGGGCCAGGTAGAAATTTGGAGACACAGCAGTATTAAGGACAGTGCATTTGCTTTGTGTTTCTATACTAACTACTCCTTTGGAAAAGTTCTCTAAGCTGCCTCAGTTTCCCCAGTTTAAGAGACTAACATTGAAGCAAATAGAAGCTTTTGAGCCACCCTCAGTGTGGGATTCCCACAGAGTGACTCACTCTGGCTTGGAATTCCTGGAGGGGAACCTGGGAAAGTTGCTAAAAATCTTTGCTGCTGCAGTTAACATCACCTCCAGGAACAGCAGTGTTGTGTGAGCGGGTTTCCTGCAGTCCATCCACTGACTTGCTTGTCAAAGTGGTAGGGTCAGGCACCTATCATTTTTACCAGCCTCTTCTGTACATGGCTGATGGGGCCAGGAGGGGGCCCTTGTCCCAAACAGGTATGGGCTCTATAGGGGCTGGCCGTGACTTCCAGCCTGAATGTGGCCAGGCAGCTTCTCTCTCCCAGCAATTTAAGCGGAAGAGCAACGAGAAAAGATGTTAGCAGCCAGAAGGGCAGAAGCCAAAAGGATGTATAGAGTGTTGCCCAAGGTAGGTCTGTGGCCATGAGGGCCAAGCCAAAGACAGGAAGGAGCAGAAACTATGAGTAAGCAGAGGAATCTCAGTCTTCATTTCTGACTGTTTTCCAGGTTCAGAGCCAATGCCTGGATGTCATTACAATAAATCCCATTTTTCTCAAGATAATTTCTTATTGGGCCTTTCTTGCATCTGAAGTATCCAAGAGAGAAATCTTCCCTCAATCCCATAGTGTGGTGGATTATGCTTTCTTTGTCCAGCCTATCCCAGGCATATTTCAGTAAAATACAGTCTTGGCTCACTGGAGAGCACTTGAGACCCATTCACTCAAAACAGAAACAGGAATTATGCAAGGAAGCCCACCCTTCTGGAAAATTACTGAGTTTATCAAACTATACAGACACCTATCCTAAAATCCTAAGACCTGGAGATCAAGGGTGGCAGTGGAAGGCTAACCAGGGCACTGGTCTGCTAGGCATAGAGAAGAAGGACCATCGCATCCACATGCGGCCCCCATTTCCTGATGTCTTTCACCATCTTTTTCTTTGTTTCCAATAAAAACTTGCTGTCACCTACTATCACCCCTTTTATTTATTTATTATTGATTTTTTTAGAGGGAGGGAGAGAGAGGGAGAGACATTAATTTATTGTTCCACTTATTTATGCACTCATTGGTCGACTGGGGATTGAACCCACAACCTTGGTGTGTTGGGACAAAGCTCTAACCAACCTTGCTACCCAGCCAGGGCTCCCCCCTTTTAGATATTCTCTGACACACACCCCTACACTGAATATGAAAGTGACAATTGACGTTTAATGTTCTGTCCTCTGTTGTATCAACTATGAAATTACTGATAATTCCTTAATTCCTGATTTTCAAACTGAAAGGAGATAAAGGAAGAAAAACGAAGAGAAATGTTCTCTTTGTTGGGGCTAGAGAAGCAACGGAGGATTGTTGTTTTAAACGGTGTATTAAATATTATAACACAAATTTATACAGTAAAATTTTAAAGTGATAGAAAGCGCCAACAGTGAAGTTCAATTAATCTTGGCTAGCGGCAGATAGCTGAGGAAAATATGACCCCACGAGTCTATATCCGAATCTCAGCTGGTAGAGAACAGAGACTGTGAGAAGCTTAGTAAGAGAGCAGAGGTTTAGAAAGATTGAGAAACTCTGCCTTAACCTAAAGAGTCTGAGGCCACAATTCCAGGCTTCAGCAGCACAGTGCCAGACATATGCCATTGGGCGCAGGTCCTCCTGGCCTCTCCAATGCCTTCGTGTGGTAGATGCTCACTTGGGCTGCTTCTCTTGGGAGCTCTTTCCACACTTCCTTCATGTCTTCTCAATCCTCTGAATCCTGACCCAATCTTCCCTTGAGGATGCCCTTTCTCTTTGGCTAATATGTGGGGAGCAGAGCTAGGGCCTTTGGGATCTCTTTCTTCTTGGTTAGCCTAAGAATAAAATATTTGTCCAAAATTGCATGTGAAAATAACAGAAGCTAGCTGTGCCAAGTCAAGGAAAGCACTAAAAACAGCATTTAGAGAGAACAAATACTTTCAGCTGTCAAAGAAGCAAAAACTATATCTAACCTACTGAACTGTGGAATTGTTTTCTAAATTCAAGCATTCAGTGATTGGAAATGTGATAAATCAACACTTGTTTTCTTTTCCCACAAGAATGCTAACACAATTTATTTTCTTACATGTGGAAAGTTCAACTTAGTAAACAATCAGGCTACAAATTTGTGCACGTTCATCTTTTTTTTTTTAAAGACAAAGATGCACATTAATTCACTTTTAAAAATTTTTGGTTTTATCTTCTGCAAATGTTATCTTCTTTTTAAAAATGTATTGATTGTAGTGGGTTATTTATCTCTTTTATCATTATTATTGAGTTGTAAGAGTTCTGATATACTCTCGACACAAGTCCCTTTTCTGATATATGACAATCAAATATTTCCTTCCATTCTGTGAGTTTTCTTTACACTTTCTTAATGGCGTCCTTTGAAGCACACGTTTTTAATTTTATAAAGTCCAGTTTATCAATTTTTTGTTTTGTCACTTGTGTTGTTCATGTCATATCTAAGAAACCATTACCCAATCTAAAGTCATGAAAATTTACTAGTGTTTTATTCTAAGAGAACTATCTTCTTTAATATGGGAAACCAAGTGTCGATTTCATTATTTAGTGTTGATTGCTATTTACACTCTGTGAGAAATTTCTGTTATTAAAATCAAATCTCCCAAAGGTGGGAATAAGCTCACATTATTTCAAGTACAGTAGTACTTACAGGTCTTTATTAAGCAGTAGTTTTTCTAATTTCACTTCCCACTTGAAGAATGTGATGATGTCATTTATAATCATGCTTTTAGAGGTGGGAATAAACTTGTAGATCATCATGTCCAAAGCAAGCAAATAGATTCAGCTCTTCTACATTCCCTCATTGGTGGTGCCTGGAGACTTGTCCTGGCTCAACAGGGGAAGAGACTCGGTTTAGTTAGTGACATCTACTTGCCTTTGATACAAGAGGGGAAGGTGAGTATAATCTAGTCCTGATCAAGTCCAACCTCTTTATTTCATGGATTAGAAATTAAAGCCCTAATAGGCTGAGACTCCCTGAGAGTCATACAGCCATCCTCTGGCATAGCTAGGATTATACATTCAGTAGGAAGTTGTTCTCGGAAAAAGTTTCTGCCCTTCACACCCCGAACCCAGTTGTCCCTAAATAACTCTCAAAAATATTTCCTCTACCCCAATTCCACTCATCCTGTCTGTTTACCAAGAGTCCCCTAATTTGCCTACCCCTCTTAATGTCTTTCTCCATTTCCACTTCCGATCCATCCTCCTAGATCTGGAGCACTGCCAGGGAATTCTAATACGCAAATATGACGGCGTCGCTTTAGTGCTTAAACACGCGCAGGACCCCAGCACCTAACGTGCTTGCGCGCCTTCGCTCGTTTCCTGTGGCTCACCTCCTGCCTGGCAAAACCCTGTGCATCCTTTCAGGCCACTGAAAACATCAACTCTTCCGTGAAGCTTTCCTGAATCCTTCCTTACTCCCTGAACAATCAGTCCACAAGAGCGGGTCGGCACCATCAGCTCAGCCTGGGCTTGGGCGCACAGGAGGGTCCCCTCTGTGTGTCAGCAGCATTACGGTGAGTGACAGGTCAGCTGGGAGCTGCCTTCCCCTCGACGGCAGGATGCCAGGGCTCCACACCACTGACTAGAAGCTCCAGGCGTAGGGTTTGGCTGCTACCTCTTCAATTCTTTTAAAAAATTGGAGCTGACACACAGCTGGGAATGTTACTTAAATCTATAACCTAAGTTACAGGAAATAAAACTTCTGGTACACAGCATTTTAAGTAAATATTATTTATAGCAGCGAAAAACAAAACAACAGAGGATCCAACCGTTAAAGGGATGGTTAAATAATTTGCTGTATATGGTGGCATAGGATATAGCTAACGTTTCAAATCGTGTTCTTGAGAAGTTTTTTCTGTCATGAAAAAGTGCTTATGGTGTGATGATAAGGGGAGAAAGCAAAATAAAATGTGTTTGCGATAATATTTCATCCACATAAAACATGTATTGAAACAAGACCGAGAAGAAGTGTTAGCAGAGATTGCCTCTGGATAATTGGATTATGATCAGTTGTTTTCTGCTTTGTTATATTTTCTATTTGGGTGTTAAGATCATGTATTCTTTTAGTAGGACTTTGAGGCATAACATACATAGTACAGAGCATGTTTTAAGATGAAATTTTCAATGAAAAAAGTTAATAAATATTTGTATACCTACACTCCCGTGGGACCACCTTCCAGATCAAGATAGTGCAGATTTCCATCACCTCAGAAGCTTCCCTCTGCCTCCAATGAATACTCACTCGCCTGCATCCTGACGTGTCACCATAGGCTGTTTTTCCCTGTTCTTGAACTTTATATAAATGGAGTCATACAGTGTATATTATTTAGTGGTATCTGACTTCTTTCACTCAATGTAATGTTTTGAAGGTTATCTACTTCGTTGCTTATACCGGTGTTATTGTTTTTTAAGTGCTGAATGGTATTCCATTGTATTAATATATCACAATTTATTTAGTTATTTTCCTACTGGTGCACATTTTACTTATTTCTATTTTGGAGTTATCATAAGATTGCTATGAATTTCCACATACAGTTTTTTTTTTTTTAGGATTTAAAAAATATATATGTTTTTATTGATTTGAGAGAGAGAGGAAGGGAGAGGGAGAGAGGGAAAAAAACACCGATCGGCTGTCTCCAGCACACACCCTAACCAGGGATCCAGCCTGAAACCTGGGCATGTGCTCTTACTGGGAATCAAACCGGCAGCCTTTTGGTACACAGCATGACACTCAACCAACTGAGCCACACTGGCCAGGGCCACAGACAAATTTTTATGTGCACATGTACACTCATTTATAGATATATACCCAGAAGTGGAACTGCTGAGTTGTAAGGTAGATACATGTTTAACTTAGAAAGTGCCAAGCAGCTTTCCATAGTGGTTGCACCATTTTATATTCCTACCAGTATTGTAGGAGAGTCTCAGCTCCTCCACATCCTTGCCATCATATATTATTGTCAGTCTTTCTAGTTTTATTCATTCATTCAGGTCTGTCATAGTATCTCATTGTGCTTTTAATTTGAATTTCTCTGATGAATAATGATTTTCAGAGCCTTTTCATATGTTGTCTAGACCTTCAGTTATCATCTTTTGTGAAGTGCCAGTGAAAGTCTGTTGCTGTTTTTTTAATAGAATTGTTTGTCATTTTAGTTTTGGTGTGTAGGAGTTTTAAAATATATCTACATATGTATTCTGGATATAAGTCCTTTGTCAAATAAACACTACAAATATTTTATCCAAGTCGACATCTTTTTACATTCTTAATGGTATCTTTGATGAGCAGAGGTTTTCCATTTTGATGAAGTCTAATTTTCAACTTTGTCTTTTACACTTTTGTGCTTTGTCGAAGAAATCTTTGCCTACCCAAAAGTCATAAAAATATTTCTCTGTGGTTTCCCCTAGAAGCTTTAGAGTATTAGCCTTCATATTTAGATCTATGATTTTTTAATCAGGGAGAAAATAAACTCAAAGAAATATAAATGGCAGGCTGCTAGTGAGTTTTATCCATCACTTAGGTGGGGGACCATTGAAATTTTGGCAGTAACCCAGTACAACTTCACCTGGGGAGAAGAACAAGTGATGTATCTCTGTAGAACTTTCTGATTTTAACTCTGGCCCCACAGATAAGCTATACATTGGGTTTCCTATAGTTAAAGATTTGGGAGAAGATTTAAGGAATTTGGGGGAGATAAATAGAGAACTTCTAGGCCTCAGATGACACCCCTCTTCAGGACTTAGACCAGGGGTGGGGAACGTCTGGCCCATGGGCCATATGCAGTCTGCAAAATCATTTGGTCTGGTCCTGCCAAGGCAACCGCAATGGGGGCTTGAAAGTCAATATATCTAGGAGCTTTATTCATAGCTAGTTTTTAAGTTGATAATTTTGTATGGCCAGTGAATCATGTTATAAATATCCAAATAGCCCTTGGCAGGTAAAAGGTTCCCCACCTCTGACTTAGACTCACAGCAGCTTCTGGGCTCCTTCTGCAGTCAATGTAGACTCTGATGAAAGCCCAGCTGGAGCTCCAACACCTTCCAACATGGACACCTCCAGGGCAGGAGGCATGAGGGAGAGGCAGGGTGAGTAAGCAAAGGAGACTCATATCATTAGTTACGATGAGCTGGCATTAAATAGTTTTAGTCATGTCTCCAATGTGGAAAGATATAGAGAAAGATGGCCAGAATTCAGGGCCTGAATTCCTATATCCTCTCCAGTTGCTAATGAAGCTGCTGCCAATCCCATGTGCGTTTCGCAAGGCAGGTATATGCATAATAGACAAGAATAGGCACAGGGACACTTATGACAACAACAGCGCTGGGTCCTGAACCTCAGTATTGTCCTCCAGCGAGCTAGAGTGGTCCTTGTTTGTTGTATGGTCTTATCTTGCTCCTCTAGCCTAAGGCTCACACTTGAAGTAGCAGGGAATTTCTTTGGCTTTCTTCCCTAGTCAAGAATGACAAATATCTCTCACATGTGTAGCCACTCCCACTTTTGTGGCTATAGTGGACACTGTGGTATGCTACCCGGATTCCCCTTTCAGGACCCATGCATGCATTCCCTTAGCTGTCACAAGTGTTGGCCACTGATGGCTCATAATTGCATCTTCTCTGAGAATGGCTTTGGCCAAAGGGAACTACCTGACTCAAGGTTTCAGCCCTCCAGGGTCAGTGTTGGGAGGAATGGGAGGACAATAGTAGTGCTAAGGCCTGGCACTTTGTCTCATTTGGGACAACTCAGCTCTAGAGATCCCCCGTAAGATTGGCTAAGGATTTAGCAACTGCAATGTCTCATATTGCTTCCCTCATTTCCTTACAAGTGCTATTCTTGAGTAAGCGCCTTAATAATCCTCCTGCAAGCAAGTCTCTGAGACTCAGAGTTTGTTTCTATTAAATCCACCTAAAACACTGGCCATGTCCAAATACATTACTAATTAATCATATTACTTGCTTTTTCTTGCTGAGCCTGGATAAATCTTAAGGGCCCTTCTCAAAACAGCCAATAGGTAACTACAAAAAACCAACTGGAGTGATAAACAAGTTGAAACCCGTTTAGCATCCCTACTCCAAGCCCACATTTTAATATCAGTTCTCTAGATCTCTTAGTGTTCTGGTGACAAGAAGAGACAAGGAGAAACATGTCTAAGGAAAGTTCACCAAGGAAAGAAGAGAGCTACTTGAATCTAAAGCCTTGAACAAAGCCAATCTAAAGTGTTTTTCCCCAATAATCCAAAGTGTCCCTCAGTGGGAGATAGCCCCAGGCCAGTCAGCTATGTAGGCGAAACAAATCCAAAACAGTCACTCTCAACAGCTTACTCTTTTTCATACCAAATTTCCACTCCCTTACACCAAAGTTACAAAACATCCTGGCCAGGTAGCTCAGTTGGTTAGAACATCATTCCAATACTCCAAGGTTGTGGGTTTGATCCCCAGTCAGGGCACATACAAGAAACAAGCAGTGAATGCATAAATAAGTGGAAAAACAAATCAATCTCTCTCTCTCTCTCCCTCTCTCTTTCAAATAAATAAATAAACATAAAAATAAACAAAACATCCTTGGTCTTGACCATTCACACCAGGATCCTCCAACTCTTTCTTGAGGCCAAAATGTACTGAAAATCTGATGACCGTGGTCACACTTCCATGAAGAGCTGCCTATCTTAGTATAAGACACTGGGTGGACAGCTAGTTCATTTATAAAATAAAGATGCAGAGGAAAGACTCAGTGAACCTGAAGAGAGATTATTCAAAGTTAGCCAATGAGATGAACAAAATGTAGAAAGAATTTTAAAAAGTAAAGAAAGCCTATATGAATTATAGGTTACCATCAACCAAATGAACATTCTCATCATCTAAATCCAAGAAGAAGAAGAGGAAGAAGGAAGAAGAAGAAGAAGAAAAGGGAAAGAAAAAGGCAGAAAGCTTATTTAAAGAAATGATAGCTGAAAACCTCCCAAGTCTTGAGAGAGATATGGACATCCAGGTACAGAAAGCTCAAAGGACCCCAAGTGAGATCCACCCAATGAATTACTCTGTGCCCTGGGTGGTGTGGCCCAGTCGGTTGGGTGTCATCCCATGCACTGAAAAGTTGCAGGTCTGATTCCTGTTAGGGGGCATGCAGGAGGCAGCCGATCGATGTTGTACTCTCCCTCTCCTTTCCTCTCTCTCTTAAAGTCAATTTTAAAAATCTTTTTTTTAAAAAAGAATTACTCTGAGACATGTTATAATCAAAATGTTAAAAGTCAAAGACAAAGAGATAATTTTGGAAGCAGCAGGAGAAAAGCAACTTATTATGCACAATGGAACCCCCATAAGACTATCAGTGGTCCCAGAAAAAAAAAAAAAAAAAAAGACTTCTGGAAACTGGCATTTCCAGTGCTGTGCTCCAATGTTTTTTAATGTTCCGATGAAAAAGCTGGCTTGGCACATGTTCACCCTGTTCTAAGGCCCACCACTGGAAAAGCAACACACACACACACACACACACACACACACAGCCATTCAGCTTTTACTGCTTCAACTACCATCAAATGGAAATGGTACAGACAAGACTGGCCTTGAGAAGGTCATAAAGCATGACTTCCATAACCCCCACTTTTGCTATGTTGTTCCCCTTCCTCACCCCACATCTATGGCCTCATCAGAGTTCCTAATAAGTAGTGGACTGAGGAAGAAACCCTAATGAATGACTTACAGATTACCTCGGACCACATGCTGGCACCAGATGGATGAGAGCAGCATTACGGCCCCACTCAGGAGTGGCCATGGAGGAGAGTGAGGAAGGGAAAGCCCCCTGGTGCTCAGGTGTCAAGCAGGATCACCTTGTCTGGAAAGAGAATTTTCTATGGGAAGGGATCTACATTCATCCATAGGTAATAGCTAATGATTTGGCTGCAAGGGTCCAAAACAAACAAATGAACAAATAAACAGACAAACAAAATAACCCAGAAGAGACAAAAATGAGGCAAAGAATAGAAGAAAACATTCAAAAACTAGAATTAATATCCTCAAGAGCAATAAGAAAAAAAACAAAAACAGGATGCTGAAACACAAGAGAAGAGAAACCAGAAAAGGATTCTAAGAAAAGAAAACAAAATTTAAGAAAGAGCTTTCGGAAATAAAAAAAATAAACAGGCTAAGCAAATAGAAAAACTCCAGAGAATTTTACGTTGATGGAAATCTCCCAAGACATAGAACAAGATGGACAATGGGAGTAAAAAAATAAGAAAATGAGAGAATCACTCCAAGAGGCCCAACATCCAGCTCATGGGTTTTACGGAGAGAAGAGAGAAGAGAAAACTATCAATGACATAATAAAGAGATGTTTCAGAGCTGCAAGATCTCCATTTGCAGATTTGAAGAGACTACAGAGCCCCACATCATAACGAGATGATGATGGTAATAATCATATCCACACTGAAGCATTTCATCATGAGTTTTCTGAGGACTGGGAATAAAGAGAGATTTTATTTGAAGGATAACCGTCTTCAAAGATGTTCCTCGTTAAGAACTCAGGTGACCGTATGTAAGTTTTCTGCAAATGTGCTCTTTTCTTATCTAAAGCCATTGTTATTTCCCTTCTGTTGGCCCTTCAGATTCTGCCCATCATAAACCAAATCCTTTATTTTTAATTTTGTTGGCAACAAAAAGTTGCTGGGGATTCATTCACAGAGCAGAATTCTGAGAGGGCAGGTTTGGCGTCCTGCTGCGCCTCACGGTTCACCACCGCAAGTGATGAGCCTCGGCCCAGTGATGCTGTTAGATCCATAACTCAGTCGGAACACAAAGGTGTCTTTCTTCTGAAGGGCTATTTTTCAAACCCTCTAATGTGAAAGCGAGGGGATATTGCTATCAATTCTTCCTTTCCCCTCTAAGCGAATAGCATCCCTGTGCCTTGAACAGATGGGACTCTGTGTGACAAATAGCCCAGTGTTTCAGTCCAGCAGCGGATGGCACTGACGACATGTCCCCCGTGTCTATAAGCTGGGCTGTCCCTCCACCTTCATTTCCTTTGACTAGACAGGAGCAGTGTTTAAGACTCAGCCACCCTCCCATTCCGGCCATTCTTTATGATAATGGTAGGAAGGGTGAGCGCCTCCCAGGAGGGGTTCTAGAGGAGGTGGGGTGCCGAGGAGGGAGGGCAGAGCCTCTCCTGCCCGATGAGGCCTTGGTGCTGGCCTTATTAATGGCTCAGTCACTCGCTGCTGCAGGTAATCGCTATTCTCAGAGGATTCTGCTGGCTGTCTGTTTAGAGGCAACTGCAACAAAGAGATACACACACTTCACAGAAACACATATGACACTGTGCCTACTCTTCCAGCTGCCTTTTTTAAAATCCTCACCGGAGGATATGTTTATTGATTTTAGAGATAGAGGAAGGGCGTAAAGAGAGAGAGAGAGACATCGATGTGAGAGAGAAACATCGATTTGTTGCCTCCCGTAGGCGCCCTGGCTGAGGATCGAACCTGAAACCTAGGTACGTGCCTGGCAGGGAATCCAACCTGCACCCTTTTGGTGAATGGGTTGAAACTCCAGCCAGTTGAGCCCCACTGGCCAGGGCCCAGCTGCCTTCTGGTTGTCTTCCTTGGAAGCCCTCACGCTCCTCAACATTACTGTAAAGAATGTCAGTCATCACTGAGTGAGAAAATCGCCCGTTTCTTAAGGAACATCGAGCAGAGTATTTGCCTTTCTAATGATTTCATCTGCACTGTGTGGAGCTCAGAGTTTAAGGTCGCATCAGGGTTCCCTTTGTCCCATTCTCACAGATAAGGGAAATGCCACATGACTGCGGGCGATGGAAAGGGCAAGTTTATTTTGGAGCACCAGGAAAAATTTGTATTCCTAAACCTGCAATTTGTTATGATGATGTTGAATGTGCTTCATAGGCATCGTGGGCCGGTTCAAAACCAATGACTTGTGCCTAGTTCTGCAGATAAACACCTTCGGGTGCACTTTCTGTTCTGCCTCTGTCTGACTGTGTACTCATGAAACTCCATGTAGTGAGGACTCGTTGCCAAGTGTTTAATGTACATGATCTCTAAACGGCCAATCCTCCACAAATATTTACTGAGTTCCTGCTAACTGTCGGGAAGGCTCTGAATGCTGGGTGCAGGGGGTCCTTGCCCTCGGGGAGCCTCCAGTCTGGCCGCTTGAGAGTGGGATCCGAGTTGCATGGGGTCCTAAGTTTATACAGTTTGAAGGCTCTTTAAAAAAGAGAATATGAATTTACTATGCCACATATTTATTTAGAATAAATATAGAAATTACCAAAAAAAAAAAAAAAAAGTAAAAGAGGCCCATCTAATGGAAAGACCTGAGGCTTAAGCCTCAAGTATTTCATAGTGGGGAAGGAAGTAATGTCTCATCTCCATTTTACAGATAAGAACAGCTGGTGTTCCATCGGTAAATGTCTCATTTGAGGTCAGTAAGACTGAGCATTCTACTGCTCAATCCAGGGAAGTATAAACAACTGCCAGAGGGTATCCAGGTGGAAACAGCTTCCCTCAGCCAGGGCACAGCTCCGATTATGTTGGCAGCAGAGAAAAAAGAGGCTTCCCAGATATCTCTGCTTCCATCCAAACCAGGGCACAATTTGTCCCTAAAAACATTTATTCTAAGCTAGGCTCTGTTTTCTTAGAGTTTAGGTCCTTTCAGTTTAGGTACTTCTGATTTTCACTGCAGCTAGGTATGGTTTAAAATTCTCTATCTGGCCCGGCCAGGCGTGGCTCAGCGGTTGAGCGTCGACCTAGGATCCAGGCGATCTGGGTTTGATTCCCTGTCAGAGCACATGCCTGGGTTGTGGGCTTGATCAATGACTCTCTCATCATTGATGTTTCTCTCTCTCTCCCTCTCCTTTCCTCTCTCTGAAGTCAATAAAGATATATTTACTAAAAATAAATAAAATTCTCTCTCTGGTGTTCTATGAATATGACTCACCTGTAAAAGAAAGGGTATGAAGCAGGTAATCATTTCCTGAGCTTTTCAGGAGAGCATTAGGCACCTACAGGATCTGCATAAGCATAATGAAAACAGAAGTGTGTGGGAACGTTAGCTAGGAAATGCTGGCTGGTAAGTTAAAAGTGTTTCTTTACTACCGGTTTCTCAGGGACTTTATTTTGCTAATGCGTGTAGATGCCCTCCAAGAAGGAAATATAGTGTGCACCTTTTCCAAACTGATCCCATTTATTTAACAGTTATTTACTGAGCGCCTACTATCTGCCAGGCACTGTTCTAGATGCTGGAGACACAGCAGTGAATGAAGGGCCTGACCACACATCCACCCCCGCCCCTGCCCCGTACCATACAATGCCAGTGTTTCATGATTTCACCGTGGAAAAAACCAGGCTGAATATTTTCTAAGTCTCTTTCTTTTTTAACATTCTGTGAACAATGACAACCTTGGACAGAGTGTCCTCACCTACAGTCTCAGCCTTGCCAGTTTTTGAGCCTCGATTTAGAAGGCACCTCTTTCTATAAAATTAAGCCCCTTACCCCTTTAGTTTTTGGCCCCCACCCACATTTCTAGTCTCATCTCCTACTGTTCCCTGTGTGTTCCGGCCACACTAAAGTACTTCATGTTTTCAAACGACCCATGCTTGTACCTCTGGGCCTTGGCATAAGATGTGAACTCTGTAGAATGTTTCCTTCACCTTGTCTACCTGGAGAATTTCTATTCATTTTGTATTGAAGTAAAATTCACATAACATAAAATTAACTATTCAAAAGTGTACAATTAGGTGACATGCATTTAATATTCACAATGTTATACACCCATTACCTCTATAGGGTGTCCCCCAAAAATGTATCACACACTTTGAATAATTATAAAGGCAATGTTTATTAAAACACATTTCATTTTCAAAATTGAGCTATCAGCTGTTAAAGTGTGCATACATTTTTTGGGGGGGACATCCTGTATATAGTTCCAAAACATTCATCACCTCCAAAAGAAACCCCATATGTATTAAGCAGTCCCTCTCCCTTTCTTCCTCCCCTGAGCCCCTGGCAACCACTAATCTGCTTTCTGTCTCTATTCTGGATACTTCACATAAATGGAATCATACAATGTGTGACATTTTGAGACTGGTTTCTCTCACTTAGCATAATTTTAAGAGCCATCCATGTTGTAACATGTATCAGCACTGTATTCCTTTTTATTGCTGAATAATACTTCATTGTTTGGATGTATCACATTTTGTCAGGCATTCATTAATTTATAGGCATTTGGGTTGTTTCCACCTTTTGACTATTACAATACTGCTGTGTTTCATTTGTGCATAGGTTTTTGTGTGAACATACATTTTCAGTTCTCCGGGAATGGAATTGCTGGATCGTATGGTAATTCTGTTTAACTTTTAGAGGAGCTGCCCACCAGCGGTGCATCACGGTGCCAGTTTCTCTCCAGTTATTTTTTTAAGACTCAGTTCAAGCTTTACCTCCATTGTAAAGCTCATCACAGCGTCTGCTGGTTCCTTGCACTGATCACTCTGTATTTTTATCTCTGTCCCCACACCAGAGGTCTCCTTAAGTGTAAGACCATGGCTTCCTGACCTTTATATTCCCAGGCCTAAGCCTGGAATCTGGAATTCAATCAAAAGTTGCTGGAGACCTTTCAGTCGGAACCACCATCTTCCAGTAATTTGCCCAAATGACCAACACAAAGGGAAAGGGGAGAGGCACCCACTGTATGTTCTCTGGGCCTTTTAGAAAACATGGAGTTGTTCCTTTGGCCACATACATGAGAATCTACAACAAAGGCGACATTGTGGACATCAAGGGAATGGGCACTGTTCAAAAAGGAGTGCCCCACAAATGTCCCCACGGCAAAACTGGAGGAGTCTACAATGTCACCCAGCGTGCGGTGAGCATTGTTGGGAACAAACAAGTTAAGGGCAAGATTCTTGCCAAGGGAATTAATGTACGTATTGAGCATATGAAGCCCTCTCAGGGCCAAGGCAGCTTCTGAAACGTGGGAAGGGAAATTATCAGAAAAGGAAGGAAGCCGAAGAGGAAGGTACCTGGGCCCAGCGGAGCGCCAGCCCGCTCCTGCCGGAGAAGCGCACTGTGAGAGCCAGCGGAAAGGCGCCTGAGCTGCGGGGGCCTGTCTCTGCGAATTCATGGCAGGATAAGTGTAGAAAAAAAGACCTCTGTACTGATCAATATGTTTCTCTTAATTGGGTAGAAGAGTGGTGTCCCTTCCCCCCCAAAAATGGATCTGGACTTTCAACCTATGTCTGGATCCAAATTCACCCTTGGTACGCTCCTCTGCCCTGAATGCTCTTTGCTGCTAATACCATAACCTTTGTCCAATCCCAGTTTAAACCCAATGTTTCTCAAAAAAGGAAAAAACCTGCCAGCAAGACCGGTTCACACCTCCCACATGACGTTCTCCCCCTCGGAGCCTGCCTCGTGAAGACAGAAGGGCCCTCGCTAAGCCTTCAGCCTGTCCTGTGTGTTGCCCCTTCTTAAGTCTGGCCAAGGGGAACTGCTTGTGAGCACTTTACTATGTTCTTCTTTATTTTTGATAGCAACACATAATGAATTAAAATTTACAATATATCTTATTTATACTAGTAGCCATGTAAATCTGTATTGTATTTTTCGGAGGACTATTTGGCTACCTATCAAAAGTCATTAAAATGTTTATGTGCTGTGTTTTTTTGCGTGTTTTTTTAACCCTCACCGGAGGATATTTTTTCCATTGCTTTTCAGAGAGAGGGGAAAGGTGAGAGAGAGAGAGAAACATCCGTGTGAGAGAGACACATCGATTGGTTGCATCTCGCACACACCCTGACCAGGGCTGGGGATCAAGCCTGTAACCGAGGTATGTGCCCTTGGCCGGAATCGAACCAGGGACCCTTCAGTCTTTGGGACGACACTCTAACCACTGAGCCAAACCAGCTAGGGCAAAATATTTATGTTTTTTGATTCACTAATACTATTCCTGGGAATTGATCATAAAGAAAATACATTTTTTAAAAAGCTGCATATAGTAATGTTTATAATGGCATTACAAAGATATTTAAAAATCAAACACCCCAAAATACCTAGATGTTTAATAGCTAGGAGTGATGAAGTAAATTACATATGAATGATGGAATACTATGTAGCCAATAAAATAATAAATATGTTGGCTATGACATAACATTGAAAGAAGTAGGACACATATATATATATGCTGTGATCCAAATGAGAGGGACACACATATATCAATGCAGATGGAAATGGATTTCACAGTTACAAAGCAGATGCACAGAGTGGTGTGAGGATAGGTGGGGACGTTTCTTTTTTATTAGAATTTCTTCTTTATGACATTAAAAAATCTACAATGTGGCAGATTGTCAAGGTTCTGAGTCAGTTTTAGGAGGGTTGGTCCTTATTGTTAATAGTCGAGTTCATCTTTTTTTTTTTATGTTTGTTTGTTCGTTTGTTTATTTATTTATTGTTAATCCCCACCTGAGGATATTTTTTTCCATTGATTTTTAAAGAGAGTGGGAGGGCAGGAGGGGAAGGTGGGGAGGGGAGAGAGAAGCAGTGATGTGAGAGAGACACATAGATTGGTTTCCTCCTGCACATGACCCAACTGGGGCTGGGAAGCAACCTGCAACCAGGTATGTGCCCTTGACCAGGAATCGAACCCTCGACCCTTCGGTGTCCAGATGATGCTCTACCACTGAACCACACCAGCCAAGGCTCGAGTTCATCTTACGGCGGCAACGGCTCCTCACAGTTCGCTCCCGTGGGGAGTGCTGGTCTCAGGCATCGCAGCAGCCGTTTGCTCAACAAGCCTTATACCAAGAGTAACTTGCTAGCTACAGAGTTTGGCTTGGGGTAAGGACATTCCCTTGACATTGAAGTGTGAAGGGCCAGGAGAAGTGGAAGTGGGGTTACGTTGCTTATCATTTCAGCTGGGGTACCAACCTGGGGTTGTCTGTAGACAGATAAGAACCTGTGAGGCAAGTCTGGTAAAAATTAGTGAGCTCACCTGGTAAAAATTTAGGCTCTCCCTAAAAAAATTGGAGATTGTATAATTTTCTCCTCCCTAAATTCTTTCTCAGATCCACTCCACCCAGACGTTACTCATGCACACCATCCTTTGCACAGTGAAAGAGACAGGAATTTTTAATAATGAGAGTAAATGTCTATAACTGACACATTAGGATCCAAACACTCAGTGTTAACCAAAGCTGTTAAGTAAGCCATTTAAAAATGCTTTTATCGCACAAACACCTCATCAGCAATGAAATGGACGTGACTGATCTTGCCTGAAGACACTCAAAGGGAAGCCTCGCCTGCAGAAGTCATCTCCGAGACATTCCACCACGCACGCCACAACCTGAAAGGACCTGGGCAGCAGCAAGTCAACAGCTCTCTTGTGAAGCGTTTCGTGCTTGAAAATGACGTGATCCTGTAATTCTGAGAGAGGATTAATAGTTGAGCTCGAACCTTCCACTAACACTTGGTTTCACCAGAAAATCAGAATCCCTGAAGATGGAAAGCAGAAGAGCGTTTGCAATTAAATCCAAGTCTTGGAAATACTGAACTTTAGAAAAGGCAGGAGGGGTGATATTTAACTAAAATCAAGGGTGCGCCCTTTCATCATTGGGTGGATCATGATGATGTATTAGAACCGCTTCACCTGAGGACCGAAGGGTGATGTCAGCTCCTGGGAGCAGCTCTGTTCTTTGGGTATACCCCCAGTGAAGCCCAGGTTGAAACTAACTCTTCGTATGATTAGTCAGGCACTAATTGCTCTTAAGATGACTTCCATTCATCTTTGCTATGTGAGCTTTAAAGTCTGAAAGTCCTGACTTACTGACACACAGATTTAGTGATCTCTCACTGATTACCTGTGGTTAAGAGGCAGGATGCTGTGCTCAAGTGAGGAAAAGAGCTATTCCCAATGCACAGAGAGCAAAGCAGGGGGCCAAGAGCCAGGACCCAACACCCAAGTTGTTAGTTGTATTGCCATTTCTCTGCTCACTTTTTACTTTCTCCTAAAGCCTGGTCCTGGTTTTTGTTTTGTTTTGTTTCATCTGCTGCATATATACACTTACTTTATATCCTAACTATCCAATTATAGTTAGTATGTAGAAAAGGCACCAATAAGTGCATTTAATGGCTACGAGAACAGGATGCTTTCGTTAATGCAGGTCTTCTAAGACTCAGATGTCAAACTGGGATTCAGTGCGCCAAGATTTTAGTAGGACAAAACACCTGTGCGGGGGAAGATGCAGAGAAAGCAGGGTAAGGCTGGGAGAACCATTAGACCACCGTGCACATCTGACCCCACGCGAGCGAGAGAGGGAAAGACAGTGGGGAGAAGTGTTCTTGATGGCTGTGCAATCAAAGGAAGGCTCAGCAAGGCCATCGGGTCGTCCAGGAGCCAAAGTCAGCTGTGAGAGGTGTTCGCTGCTCCAGAACAGCCTGCCCTGGCATCTCTGCTGCCCTCCGTCACGACTGGGAGCAGCCCTTGGGGGACACTGAGTGGGTGTCAGCACACACACTTGAGTGGGTTTCAGAGCACGGCACTGGGGTTCTTGGCCAGCTGCACTCCCGCAGTTGGAGTTCTGTAAAGTGTCATCTCACAGATATCTACAAATCAAAAGGCCAGTAATACTGAGAAAAGGGTGGTTTGTGGTAAGGAGAAAGTAAAAAGTGAGCAGAGAAATGGCAGGATCAATTTCTTACCCCGACTATGAGCATAGTCCACTCACATGCTAACCTGACCCACAAAGACAAACAAAACTGACACTAGCCAGCTATTTTGCTATAGAAAAGTCAAGATTTATTAACTAATATTGACAATACTTATAGTTTGGACTTCAGCCGTAACAGGTAAAGAAGATTGGATTTTGGCAGATGTAGGGTTTCAGAATATTTTCTCCAAAGAACAATTCATCTGTTGAATATATTGCTCTGGCTAGAGTTTGAATAAATTTATGCTAGAGTCTTGGATATCTGTCTGCTTATTTTTTATAATACTAGACTAATAAAATACAGACGAAAGTATCTCTCCAAGACAGATCAGTAGAATCAAATGAAACACAAAGAAGCCCCAAGTGCAAATGGAAATTTACTACATGATAAAGGTAGCATTTCTAATTTGTAGGAAAAGATTATTTGAGAAATAGGGTTGGAACAACTGGTAGCCATCTGGAAAAAAAAATAAATTTTGGATTCTTACCTCATATGTTATACCAGAATCAATTCGGGAAGGATCAAAGATTTAAATGTTAAAATAAAAGTACCGATGGGAGAATTTTTAAATTCTCTCGAAGGAGTAAAGAACTTTCAAAATGTGAAACAAAACCCAGGTGCCAGGAAAGAATAGAAAATAAGTATGACAAGTTTGAAAACTACAAATAAGTAGTTTTTCCATTGTGTGTATTGGGGGGGGGGGGGGGTGAGACAAAAGCAGAAGACAAACTACAAAAATATTTTCACAATTCATATTAAAAAGGTCTGATATCCCTCAAATATAAAGAGACCCTCTAAGTTAATGAGAAAGATGATTAACCCAACAGAAAAACAGGCAAAGGAGATGAAGAAATATCTCATGAAAAAATATGAAAATGGTTCTTATATATATAAACATGCCCAACTTCACTCATAATAAGAAAACTTCAGGTTCTTCTGAGAAGCAGGCACCGGGATGGGACTAGATATGCAAGAGACGATTTGGGGGAAATTGCTGAGAAGGACAAGGGGAGGGAAGACAGAGGAAGGGAAAACCTTAGGACCATGGTGCTGATCCGACCCTCGGGAAAGAGGGAAGGAAGGAAGGAAGGAAGGAGGGTTGGACGGGGGAGTCTCGGGCTGCAGCACAGTTCTAAGAGAGCTTGGCCGGACTGATGGACAGTTGAGTTGAAGTCACCTACAGAGGAATCCCCCACCTTGCAGGACTGTGCCTTTAGTGTCCCGGCCGGGAGAGCCTGTGGGAAGCCCGGCCTCGGCACACTCCCAGTGGCGGATTCAGAACACAGCGGTAATTACACGCTGTGCATTTGTCCGGTGGTGCATTTTCAAGGCCGCCACACATGCTTTGTTAGCAAAAGTAGGGGCAAAGAGGCATTCTCCTGCATTGCCGATGGGAGTGGAGCTTGGTATAACCTTTATGGAAGGCGATTGGTTGCACCTCCCAAAATTTTAAATGTATAAGCCATTTGAACCAGGAACCCCACTTCTACAAATGTTTCCTACAGACATATGTATGTTTAAGAATATTCACTTCGACATTGTTTGTAACAGCCAAAGATTGGTAACAACCTAAACGTACATTCAGTAAGGAACCAGTTAAATTATAAAATATTATGAAGCTATGACCAAAGAAGGGGGAAGCTCTTCGTGTGCTGATACGAAACAGTCTTTAAGACGCACTAAGTCACAAAGACACAGTGAAGAGCGGTATAAATGATATGCTAAAACTGAGGTTAAAACTTTAAAGGGTTGGAGGATAGATTTCAGATTTGTTTATCTATGCAGAGAATGTCCCTGGGAGAGGACACAAGAAACAGGCAGCATTTCTTGTCCTGAGGAGAGGAACCAAGCAATGGGGGGCAGAAATGGGAGGGACACTTTTCAATGAGTTTTGAATCATGGGAATTCAAAAACTAAACCCAAATTTTAAAGAAATTTAAGATTCATTCTGACTCGATGCATACTGTTGTTATGCTAAATAAGTGAAAAGTGGCTACTGTGTGCCTAGGGGTATTTATTCAACATAAATTACCTTGAGTCACCCTCACAGCTACTGACACACTGATTCTCTCCCTTCACAAAGTCTAAATATTTCAAATGTACAAGTCTATACAAAAAACTTAAATAAAACATGTTTTATCCATCAACCTTGACAAAGATGCCTTCATAATGGTCTGCAGTGTCCTGCATTTAGGATTTTTGGCTTCTTGAGGATTTCATCCAGGGATGTAATAATGGGGGAGGGCTGGCCAGTGGCCTTCCCTTTTCTTCTGACACCTCCCACTCTGTCCTGAATCATGAGTGGCTCCCTCCCTACCCCCCCCCCCCCACACACGTGAACCAGCCCACATGTTCAAACTCCATTCACGCCTCTGAAAACAGCCACCCCTTGGTCACACCTCGGGGTGGTGTGAGTGGCCCAAAGGAAAATGGAACCAGGAAAGAGATCCATGCAGATATGGAAACAGCACTGAGGCCACTTGGGAATTCCAGGGGATGAGATGCCTGCAGGGCAGTCGAGAACAGGGGTGATGGATTTTTAACCAATACTTGGCTGGGCTGAATCCTATTTCCTAGAATTCCCCTTCCCATGCTCCTTGGGGGGGGGGTTGGTGGGCAGGGAAGAAGCAGCAGCCTTTTTGTAAGTCACAGGCATGGTTGCTAATCTGCAGCTCACCCGCTGCCACCAGACAGCAGTTACCCCTCCCCTCTGCCTCCCCCTGGGTCCTCCTTCTGCTCCTCTGACTCCTGGGTCCGGTGCATGGGTATGTTTAGCTCTGTGGCAAGGAACACCCACATCCCTAAGGTCAGAGTTAACAAGAACTGGCGCAGGTTTCCGTCCATCTTCATGGGACTCCAGCCTACACTGTGGGCTCCGGCTTGCTGTTGATCTCCCCACTTTCCGTCCCTCTTCCCTTCCCCATTGTCTGCCCTGCACATTTCAAGCTTCAACAGCAGACACCGCCACAGTGACTTCATGAATCCCACAACCTTATAAGGTCAAATTCCTGTGACAAATTTCTCTCCCCCTTTCCCTTCATATATGTGTGTGTACATACACTGTGTGCATGTGTGTGTGTTGATTCTGCTTCTCAGATTGAACCCAAATTCAGGGGTGTGGGCTCCTGGTGGACACATCCATTTGGCCTTGTGACTTCTTGCCCTCTGGGAAGGCCACGGCTGGAGCAGGGCTATCCTTTAAAGCACAGCACCCAGGGCAGGGGCCTCAGGGGCCCAGGAAGAGAGGAGCACTGCACCCAGGGTAAGAGGACAGAAGGCGCCTGGAGAAAGGGTGCCATTAAAAAAAATTTTTTTTATTGTTCAAAATATTACAGATGTCCTTTTTTCTCCCCATTGACCCCTTCCACCCGCACCCACCCCCCTCCTCAGTCCCTCACCACACTATTGTCTGTGTTCTTGGGTTTTGCATATATGCATATAAATTCTTTGGTTAATCCCCCCCCCCCCCAAGGGTGCCATTTTAGATGGGGTGGTCAGGGAAGGCTTTTCCAAGGTGGCCTCTGAGCTGTGACATCAATGATAGAAAGAACCTTCCAGACAGAGGCCAGAATGAAAGCCCTGAGTCATGAAAGTGTGGTCTGTCCTGAACAGCAAGAAAGTCAGTGTGGCTGGACTGAGGGTGCCCAGGGAAGAGCTCAGGGGCGAGACCAGAGAGCCTGCAGCATCCAGGCAGTGGTGGCCCCGTGGGCTCAGGTAAGGAGTTTAGGTTTAGTCCAGGTGTGAGGGAGAGCGGTGATGGGGTGTGAGTACAAGAATGCCACCATCAGGAAAAATTTAAAAGCACTGCTCTGGCTGCTCTGTGGATATCAGACAGGGGAGGAGTGGGTGCAGACTCCCCTTGCGCCCCACACCCCTCTCAGGCTTCCCCTCCTGACCTCTCTCAGCCGGGCTCTTCCACTTCTGATGTCAGCTGGTCACCCCCAGGAGTGGGAATGATTCCTGTCTCCTTCCCTGTGGAGCCACCTTGGGCTGTGTGCACCCCTGCACTAGGTCCCTGCTCCTCTCACGGTGGCCTCTTCACAACTCCCTCCATCTGCTGACAGTAACTGCCCCCTCTCCTCATGCTTTCCTGTGCTGAGATCTCTGCTGGTCTTCACCCCATTTACTGAACTACAAAAGGCCCCCAAACTCTGCTCAAGTTACCCTAATGTAAGAACACCCTCCGTTTCACCTTTGGGATGCCCTCCTGTGCAGGATTAGAGTACAACTCACTCTGCTCTGTTCAGAATCCTTTCCATCTTTCAATGACTAAGGCTTTATGTCTAGTTTCTTCTCTCCTAGTCCTAGGAAAGGCTTCAGCTCTACCTTCAAATCCCTGTCCTCCAGGACAGCCCTGCTAGGCTATCAGGGCCCTGCCTAGGTGTGCCTGCACCCAGCGGGGGCCGGAGTAAGGCTGTGAGGAAGGCGAGACCCCACTACTGGTAAGTTTATGTGAAGTCCTGCCGACGGTGTGAAGGGGGTCGTGAGGAAGCATCTTCCCCCAGGGGCACCCTCAGAGATGTGTCCTAAGACGCGTGGGGGCCACACGATCACACACAGTTCTGTGAGGTCCTCTTGTTACTGCGTTAGACACAAACAACCTCGCTCCTGATTGGTAGGGCTTGTGCAATTTGGGTTTACTTTTCTATGTAATGTAAAGAACCTGTAAATTTAACATATTTTTTTAAAGAAATCAACCAACACTAAACATTTTAACATTATAGTCATTTACATGGATAATAATTTTTATTAGAAATTATAAAAGATATACTTTAAAAAACTGACTTTTTTCAATTACAGTTTACATTCAGTATTATTTTGTACTAGTTTCAGGTGTACAGCATAGTGGTTAGACAACCTTATACTTTACGAAGTGTTCCCCCTGATATTTCCAGTGCCCACCTGGCACCATACATTTGGACTTTTTTTTTAATCTAAAAGTGCATTTTGGGATTAATGTAAATGAAACATTTTATATTACTTTAACCTTCTAATTTCTTTATCATGGTTAGGGTCCTGTGTTCAATACCATCATTAAGTCTGATCATGAATTGAGAAAGTTCATTGAAGAACTAAGTTTGCTTTGTACTAGGTTTGCAAATGACCAATTTAAGTTCATTATTATTTCCTTTGGTAAATTGCCTCCATTTCTTTTGTGAGAAGTGACCTGTTTGTAGTATTAGGGTCTTTCTTTTAAAATTTGGATATGCATTTATTTTTATTGTTAAAATACTTTGTTATAAAATATTTTAAACATTATAAGTCGCCCCAGCCGAGTGGCTCGGTTGGTTGGAGTCTCATCCCAGTACACCAAAAAGGTTGTGGGTTCAATTCCGGGTCAGGGTGCATACCCAGGTTCTGAGTTAGATCCCGGGTCGGGCTGCCTATGGGAGGCAATGGATGGATATTTCTCTCTCTTCCCCTCCCTCCTTCCCTCCCTCTCTCTCTCTAAAAGATCAATAAAAACATATCCTCAGGTAAGGGTTAAAAAACAACATTATAAATCAATCAAGAGAATATTATAATAAACCCCAACATAACAATTACCTCTATTAATAACTGACATTTAGCCTTTGTAGCATCATCTGTTACACATATTTGATAAACTATTTAAAATAAATTCCAGACATCGTATTTGCCTTTAACTACTTCAGTTTGCCTCTTTATGAAAATGACATTTAATTATATAACCAAAATACTATAACTTCACAAAAGGAACAATAATTCCTTAAGTATCATTTAATTCTCCACCCATATTTAAATTTTTCTAATTGGCCCCCAAATATCTGCTTATAGTCGGTTTGTTTAAATCAGGATCCACCCCTCCACACACTGCATTTGGTTCAGTTTCGTGTTAAAAGCTCTTACAGGAAAATTTACTGTCACTCCCCTCTCTTCAAATATATGAAGATATTTGACCTTTTACCATAATGATTTCATAGACTATGGAGGCAATAAATATGTATGTAGCTAAAGCCTTGTTAAGGTCAATAGGTGCTTGACCTTAGTTCAGAGGCTCCGGAGAAAGCGTTCACAGAACAGCGAGGTTCTCAGCAGCCTCGCGAATGTTGCCTTACAGGCTATTTTTGGAAACACATCTGTCTGCTGCCACTACAGAGCATTACTCCCTCCACAAAAATGCGGGGTTTTCTTGTTCAAAAGGGAACAGTCATTTTTAGAGCCATATTTCTTCCACTTGTCTGGCAAAGTCTTTAGCAAATGCTCTCTAGAATTACACAGCGATACCTGCCGCGCTCCCTGAAGCCGGTCCTCAGCGAGCACCTCCCTGGAAGCCTGACCTTCTCCCGGCCCCCAGGGAGGCACCCGCCCCGCAGAAAGGGTTCGCAGGCTGTTGCCTTCCTCCCGTCTTACAGACCGGGGGCAAACAGGGACCACTGTGGGCGGAAATCTGTTTAAGGAGACCCTAGGAGGTTAGGGAACAATTTGAAGGAGCTATCCTGAGTCTTCTGGTGAAGCAAAAGGGTCTTTTCACCTCCACAGGAAGCAAATATTACTTAATTTACTACAGTTGCCTTTAACTGACTCCAAACAAGATTGGCTTGCGGCTTTCCCGTGGGATTTTACTACTGTAGATGTCTGTCTTGATATTAACTTGACTAAAAGAAAACTCTTATTTTTCTGATCCTCACCTGAGGATAGTTTTTCCATTGCTTTTCAGAGTGGAAGGGAGAAAGAGACAGAGAAAGAAACATCGATGTGAGAGAGACACACTGATCGGTTGCCTCCTGCATGTGTCCCAACCGGAGGCAGCACCTGACCTTGGCTGGAATCGAATCCAGGACCCTGCAGTCTGAGGGCCAACGCTCTAACCAGCGAGGGCGCTGTCTTTTGTTTTTTAACAACTATATCAGTGCTTATTCAGGCAAGAACATTCCAATGAGGCCAGGGTGAGGGGTGTGGCTGGGGTGGGATAGGCTTGCATCTTTGGTGCTGTGAGGCAGACACCGGAATCTGGTGGATTGGAAATTGAAGGAACAGCCAACTGGAGCCTGTCTTCACCGGGTTCTGCAAGAAGATCAAACCCTAACGCCTCGAGGCACCCACTGTGTATACCGAGTTAACCTCTCCTAGGTATCTAGAGTGGGCTAGTTAGGTACCAACCTTGGGAAAAATGAGAGAAGAATCACTGAAATCATTTTCTGGGGCATCGCATTCAAAGGGGTGGGCGGAGCGCCAGGCAGAGGCCCTGACCAATGTCTGAGTTGAGGCCAGGTGAGATGCTCAGGCTCCCCAGGCCTACAGCCTCACTCGAAGGGAGTTTTTAATGAAAAAGCTATGCCCCGGCCAGGAGTGGACATCCTGAGAGCTGCTAGGGATGGGGGGGAGCTGGTTTGGACACTGCCTTCAAAGCCAGCTCACACGTTCCAGTAATGACACTCCGCACGTTGGGGACTCTTCTCGTGGAATTACCTTCACTCTCATGAGACAAGCAAGTCTAGTTTCACCCCTACCTCAGTTTTGAACCAACCAATATTTTTTCAGCTGTTTTACTCATTTTACCTCCAGACTTAACTACAAAGCCCATCCTCCTGGCTTTGTTATGACCAGCTGTGTGGCCTTAGTCTCACCACCTAATGTCTCAGGTACCAATTGCTCTGTCTAAGGCAAAGGGATTGGATTAAATGATCTCCAAAGTATCCTCCAGCTTGAAAATCCCAGGACTAAGTGATGAATGGAGACCTGCCATGGCTGAGAATGCTCACAGGAATGTCACAGGCTCTGAAAGGAAAACATTGAGAAACATCACAATAAGCAGTGCATTTAATTCCATGCTATTTTGAAAAGAACAAAGACCTAACTATTCAATTCATTCACTGAGTGAAGGTCCCACTGAGAAGATGCTAGGTGTCAGGGCCTGTGCCGTGGGCTGGAGACATTCAGGCGAGCAAGGCAACTTTCCTACCCTCTTCAACAATAGTAATAATAAAAATAATTACCTTTTACTGAGTTCCTTCAATGAGCCCATCACTTTACAGACTCTAAGTCTTGAAGGAGCTCACCGTTCAGGAAGGCGACAACCAAGCCAGTGGGTCGATGCACTGTGATTGTGACAGCTAGCATTTACTGAATTTTTACTATGTGAAGGCATAACGCCAGTCACTTTACATGAATCACTTCATTTAATTTTGATAATGACCTTATGAAGTAGTTCTGTTATTAGTGACATTTGTACGTGAGGAGTCCTGAGGCATAGGGACGTTATATAAATTGCCCAAGAGCTCGTGGGTATGTAAGGTTAAAAACTGTTGCCTCTGAGGAGTAGGACAAGAGGGAGAAAAGAACGGACAAGGGCTGGTGATTCTATGAATCCTTCTACACCATCTGATACTGGAATCATGGAAGGCCGCCATAGCATACGCAGGCCACGAGCCCAGAAACCGGTAAGAGTCCCTGCAGAAGGAAGGGGGCTAGGGCAGGGGGTACCCACAGTGGCCTGGGTAGAGGAAAGATGAGCGCAGCACCGAAGACAGGTATTCCAGCCCCAGACTTTCCCTC
This sequence comes from Miniopterus schreibersii, assembly GCF_964146895.1. Taxonomy (NCBI): domain Eukaryota; kingdom Metazoa; phylum Chordata; class Mammalia; order Chiroptera; family Miniopteridae; genus Miniopterus; species Miniopterus schreibersii. The sequence goes on from NC_138109.1 coordinate 66,125,056, forward strand.
GAACCCTTCCTCCTCTCCTTCCATCTTATCGAGTTGATGCGCTGGGACCTTCTACTTCTGGGACAGGACATTTTTATTATGACCCATAGGTGACAAGGCAGTTTAAGAGGATCTCCACCCACCATCCCCATGTTTTCCAGGCCATTTCTTAATGTGTCCTCTACGATCCCACATGCCCCTTCCCCTGGGGCCCCCTCCTCCGGCAAACAACACTTGTGCCGCAGGCATGGAACAGCCCAGCCTCGATCCCCCCTACACCTGTCCCAGGGGCTCCTCCTCCCTACTTAGGCTGCCTCCTGTGGGTGACTAGATGTGCTTCACGTCTACAAGGGAAATGGCAGGCAGGGTCCTAGGGACAGGAATCAGACCGAATTCTTTCTTTTTTCCAGATTATTAATGTTTTATTATTATACTGCTTAACAGTGGAATATATTATTATTTAGGGTTAGCACATGTATGAAAATGACAGTGGTGGTTTAGATTCAATATGCAGGACTTTGTTTTTTAAGTCCCCCCCCACACACACCCCCCGCCACACGCACACACACTTTTTTCCTTCAAAATAGTCCTTGAGCATCAATCAGTGTTTGGTGGTTTCTTCCAGCAAGCCTTTTGCTTCATTTATTTTGGTTGCTAAGTACAGAGATCCACCTTTATCTGGGTGATCCAAAACCATGATTCTCCTGTGAGCTGTTCTAATCCTGGCCTTCCAGCAGATGGGCTTACACCCAAAATAAGACTAGCTTCTCGCCTACTCGTTTTCTGTTCAAACCCTCCTCGATTGTCAGATGAAAGGTTAGGAGTTGGACTCTTCTTTGCCGTTTCTGTGATTTCTTGTTCTAGAGGTTTCTAGGTCTGAAATACATAGCGGCCAGTCCCCGGTTGATCTGCACGTCGGGCCGTCTGGTCGAGGGTGGCGAGTACTCACCGGCCCAGACCGGGTGATTTCATGCTTAAAGGTAATGTGGAGATATCACCTCTTTTTCTACCAAATGAAAGAACATACCCTTCCTGGTGGAACTGTAGCAGCAGAATACGCACGGTGGGAATGGGGCAGTTAACTGCCAGCCCTGCCACACGCGGGACCTGAAAACTCCAAGTTCCACCTACTCCCTCCCGCCCTCCTCAGTACACTCGACCCCAGGCCCCCACTTCAGGACCCCAGTCCCCCTCTCCCTCCTCCGCTCCGCTCGCCACCCACTCTCCCCTGCACACTCATCTCTTCTGCCCTTTCTTCAGTCTGTTAAGATTTTTAGTCGCTCTGTCTCCATCACGAATACCCCCCTCCTTCAGAACACACACACACACACACACACACACACACACACACACACACACACACACAGGTTCTGACCTTAGCTGGACATGGAGCTACTTAGACAAGACAAGACATTGCTGTCCGTTCTGTGTGGTTCACTGCTGCTGGGAAGTGGAGCCAGAAGGCCATATGCACAGAGGTGTTGAAGGTGGCCAACGTTCATCTAAAGAGAGAGGGAGGGATTAAACATGGAGAGAGACAAAAGACCACAGGGCTGAAAGGAAACAAGGCAGTAATTTGTATTCTCAGCTCGCCCGAGTCTGCTACCAGCCCTTCGTGAGACGAACGGTACCTGCCTGCCCAAAGGGATGTGTCCTTCCTACACACTTCACTGTGGCTTAGACGCTTTGAGACTGTCTCTGTTTCTTGCAACTCAGTCATTCCTGATTAAGACATTCTCTTTCCCTGGCTGGCAAACTACCCCTAAGCCATTAGGGCCCAGATCAAAAGTCCTCTCCAGCGTGAAGCCTCCCTGAGGATGGAAATTGTGGCTTCCCCCCAAACTGGCTCACACACCATGAGAATGTGGCCCAATTTAGGGGGCATCTAGCTGGTCCCCTCTGGCCCAGGAACCCCTTGAGGGAAGAGATGTCTGTCTCTAAATCCCCAGCAATTCCCGCAGTACCTCGGGTGCCAGCTGCTCAATAAACATTTGATAAATGAATGGACTCATTGGTGGATGGATGGGGTGGGGCTGTCTTTCCACTTTCTATCAGTGACCTTTGTAGAATTAAAATGAAAGTGCACTGGTTTCCCTTACACTTACCCACACAACTTCCAACCTGCAGTCTTCCCAGCTGGGTACATTCCTCAGGAAAGGCCTGTTCTCTTTTGGGCTGCTTCTCACCTTATTTTGGTTTCATTTTGGCTAGTTCCAAATCATCCCATGAGCTTATATTCAGAAACTAAGGCTATACAGCAGTCAGGGAGAGTCTCGCTGCCCTCACATGTGGGCTGCAGCCAGTGTGGTGGGGTGGCCTCGCCAAGCTGTTCCTAAATGCCAGTCAGGGATGGGCTATTCCAGAATCAGCCCAGCCCAGACCTCCTGAATCTATCTGAGAGAAGACTCCGGGATCCCTGCTTTGGCAGGCTGCAAAGAATGGTCAGCCAGGTTTGGGACCAGCTGGCTAGGTCCCAGTGCTTATGAGGGTAGGTTAGAGGCCTGTGCATTGAGAAAGATGTCAGACTCTATTCTGATCAGCCACTGGTCCACCGCAGTGTGGACAAAGGCTTCCGTCCAGGCATGTCTCCCTGCCCTTCTCTCCCCATCTTTGTCCCGGCTCATCTCCCACCTCAGGTGCTCCTCAAATCCAGCGTGGCCAATCCCTTCCCAGGTCATTTTCAGCGCCTGACTTCTCCTGAAGCCAGCCCTTCAGTATACATTGTTTGATCAGCTTCCTACAGCACAGCATTTCATTGCTTTCCTGCCTCCATGCTCCTGTTCCCTTTGGTCCCCCACAGAGACTGCTCTTCCACACATATTTATATCGGAATTCTATCTTTTTTCAATAACAACAATAACTGTAGTAATAACAACTACCGTTTGTTGACTGTCTCCAAGTCAGCCATTCTACATACATTATCTCATGCAATCCTCACAACAACCCTGTGAAATAGAAAAGGGACTCCAGGCTTAAATGTTCAAGGTAAACACAGCAGGTAAGTAACAGAGGCAGAGAACCAACCATGTCCGCTTTTCCTATTATGCCACTTTGAGTCCAATATTCCCTGCAAATACCGCCCCCTGCATCCTAGATCACCGCCATGAAAAGAATTATTTTCTCTTCTATCTCCCATAGTATTTTGTGACTCTTCTGAGGAAGCTGCCCATTGCATTAAACTGTAAAGCATAACACGAACAGACTGTTATTTATATTGCTTATCTTTTGTGCCAGAAAAATACAGGTGTCAGGGCAAATCCATTAGCTCCCTTAAGAAAACCACTCACATGCATGTTCCAATATTTATGTGTATTTAAATCCCAAGGTCACCTGATCCCACGTATGTGACCTTGAACAAGCAACCTAAATTCTCTCTTTATTTTTTACTGACTACTATAATGAAGGATAATAATAATGTATGCCTCACAGGGTTGTTGTGAGGGTTAAACACTAGAACTCAGTAAGTCGTCAATGTTTAATAAATGTTTGCTACTGTTAACTGTTGAGCCATAAAAATGTTATTGTGGTAGATGGTTTGGAGCCCTTCTCTAAAGGAAAAAACTTACTATTTTCTGTCTACTCACTACTCACTGAGTATTTCTGTACTCCAAATGTGTGGGGGGTTTCCCCTCACCAAGTAGTTCTCTAATTCTGGGGGGACACCAAGTGGGTGCCCTACGGTTTAACTCAGTTCTGACACTCTCCGCCTGGGTGTCCTACCATTGGCGTTAGCATCAGGTCCCACAGGTGAAGAAGCGTTCAGTCTCACAAGGCTGCCCCCGCCCCACTGCAGACACCAATCACAAGTCCAGGTTGTCACCGTGTGTTCCCATGACCCCCTCCTCGGTTCGATAATTTCCTAGAGCAGCTCACAGAACTTAGGGAAACAGTTTGCTTTCTAGATTACTAGTTGATTTACAAAAGGACACGCACAGCGCAAGGTATGTGGAAGGAGTGTGGCACCTCCATGTCCTCTCCAGGCGCACCCCTCTCCCAGCGTCTCCACGTGTTCGCTAACCCGGGGAGCTCGCTGAATGCAATCCTTTGAGGGAAAAAAAAAAATTTAATTGGAGGTTTCACTGTATAGGCATGACTGATTGACTCGTTGGCTATTAGTAATTGAATCAACCTCAGCCCCTCTCCCCTCCCCGGAGGTAAGGGTGGAGGGTGGTGGGGCTGAAAGTTCCAATCCTCTAATCACATGGTTGGTTTCCTTGGCAACCAGCTCTCATCCCTCTGCTGATCTAGGAGCTTTCTAACAATCACCTCATTTCACCATTAATGCTCTGGAGCTATTTCAGGAATGAAGGTCAGAAACCAAATGTTGTAACAAAAGATGCTTCTATGCTCTAATCACTTAGGTAATTATAACAGTTTTAGGAGCTGTGAGGCAGGAACCGTGCATAGACACCAAAAAATATATATATTTTAAGATATATGACAATATTACACGTTCCTTGGGGGAGAATGACTCTTTCCTGCCCCATCCAGGCTAGGCTTGACCATGTGATTTGTTTTGTCCTATGAAAATTAAGGAGTGATATGTGCCATCTCTGAGCCAAAGCTTGAAGAGCCTTTGTGTGGTCTGTCACTTCTCCTTTCCTTCCACCACCAATCTGTTTCATCAGCCTGGGAGACTCGGAGTGAAAATGGTAGGAGCAGAACTGTGATGGGCAACCAGACTGTGATAGACAAGGCATGTAAGTGAGGCACAGAGCCTTGTTTTTATAAGCCACTGAAATTCGACGGTTGTTAGTCACCATGCTATAACTAAGCCTAGGCTGACAGATACAGTTGTTAAAGAAGATTTATAGAAAGCTTCTTATTTAAGTATTTGCCTGCTCCATCATTACTCATGGATCCTCCGTAGACTTAAGCCATTAAGCAGTTTTTACATCAGCCTGGCAGCACCCTTCCCACTGAAAAGGCTTTGGAACTTCGTCTTACGGACACTAGATGATTCCAGAGGCCCTGGGATGTTTGCTATCGGGTGTCCGCCAGTTTTTCAGAAGCCAGTTTCTAAAGTCCAGCCCTATTAACAAGCTCTTCCTAACAGAGCAAATTTGTAAAGTGCATAGACTGGGATGTGTCTCGTGACTAGTGTGCACAGCAGCCGTAGCTGGTTAAGCTGGTCTTTGGAGATTGTAGAGATGGTTGAAAATGTCTGGGCCAGGCTGTGCTCTCAGGGAGCCCCAACCCCCAGCCTTTCCATATACCTCAGCCCCAGTCTGGGGCTCTTCTCAGGCTAGGCCAGCTCTCGGGTGAGCCTTTACTGCTGCACAGCAGACCCATGACCTCAGCAAGCTGCCTTGCTGTCCCCTGAGCTTCTCCCTCCTCTGACTCTAGAGTGGGACACTGCCTTCTAACTCCCAGATCCTTCCTTACTGTCACTCAAGAAAAGCACTTGCATCCTTTTATTTGCCTTTTTTACTGCTTACTTCATTAAATAAGAGGGGAAAAACCAAGTATGGGTGAATTTAGAAAGTTCCAGATTCTTCTTAAGAAGTCTGTCCAGTAGTGTATGGCCTATGATTCCTTCTTGGATAAACCTGGGTTTCCCCTTGTCAGATGTCTGAGGTCGGGGCTCCCACAACCTTTCTACAGCCCTTTGAATCCAGGAGCAAGAATGCAGCTCAGCCTTGATAGAGCCTAGAAGCAGCACCTGGAAGGTTTTCAGAAACCCACACAGTTCTCTCTCCCCTAAGTGTCATGCACAACTCTTCACGATTCTTCTCGGTCAGGGCAGTGTTCTGGCCTCCCTGTGACTGCGAGAAGCACAGCCACTCCCCAGCCCTCAGGTTGACTTCCTGGAGATGCCAGCCCCCATTCTCAATGCTGTGATGAGACTTTCACAGGTATTAACTCTTTTTATGCTCAGGACAACCCTATAAAGTAGGTACCTTTACTATAATCAATCACCATTAGCCTATTTTACAAATGAGAAAATTGAGGCCCAGAGGAGTTCATACAGATTTTCTAGCTCATAAAGGGAAGGTTCAGGATTCAAGCCAGACAGTCTGACTCCAAGGGTCACAGTCTCGGGTCACAACCCTCTGAACCCCAAGCCCAGATTTCCAGGGGGAAGAACCTGATAAGGCTCAGCATGTGGCAGGAGCAGCCCTTGGTGTCCTGTGAACTATACCAGTCAGCTGGGGTTATTAGCACAAACATGGCAGTGGAAGACAAGGAGCCATGAGCTGGGGTGTGGGGCGGAGGGAACAGCAGTTCTCAGAAAAATAGAACATTGCGTAACAGGCATTTACTCATAAAGGTGTTGCTACATCCTGTGTGGCAGGAGTTCAGCTTCCACACTTACTCATGAACTGACTGAAGATCCGGGAGGTTAAACTACTTGTTCCAGGCTACGAATAAGTGAGGCAAGATTCAAACACAGCCTATCTAATTCCTAAGGCTTACTAGGTATCGTAATACACTTTCAGAGGAGGATGGCCAGGACAGCTGAGAGGAGGCATTATGTGGCAGACTGTATTTTCCAAAAAGAGCTATAATATCTCCCACCCCACAGGATCTTCCTAAAATATTAACTTTGACATTTCCCCCAACGAGAGAAGGGGAACATAGTCATTCCCTTAGATTTGGGAGGGCTCGTGTGGCTCTGGCGGAGGTGACACTCCAGGATTTCTAAGGTAAGGTGATGAAGAATGAGATGGCTTGCCCTGTACTCTTCAGATGCGCACTCCTGGAACCCAGCCGCCATGCTGTGAGGAAGCCCAAGTGTATCCATGCAGAAAGACCACATGGAGAAACCTTTAACCTACCCAGAGAAAGAGAAATGCCTGGCCTGCTCGAGCTGTTCTAGCCCCCCAGATACTATCTGACTATAGTTTCATGATAGAACCAGAGCTGGAACTGCCCAGATGAGCCCTTCTCAAATTGTTTTAAGCTGCAAAGTTTTGGGGGGATGTGTTATACAACAACAGTAACCAGACAAGCATATTCTGAGGAACAGGTCTCTGCAGAAGGACATGAGAGCCGTCTTCAAGTATCTGAGGGCTGCCATGTCTAAGAGTTTGACTTGGGGTGCAGAGCTCTAGGCAACAGCCCTAACATCAACAGTTGGGGATATTCTACGGAGGCAAATTCAATTCTTCGTTGAGGTTTTCTCTAACTACAGAACTTTAAAACGCTCATGCAGAAATGAGCACTCTGCCACCAGGCGTATTCAAGCAGAGGGATGGTCACTTTGGGGGATGTTGTATAGAAGGGTCCAGAAGACCCCAAAGGCACTTTCCAACTCTAAAAATATATAATTTCAAATGACCTAAGGCTAGAACTGTTTTTGAAGAAGAAACATTTAGTAAATGCTTCTTAGAAGAGGTGAGGACCAACCTGGGCTTTTTAAGTTGGAGAGGGTTGGGAAAGGTGAGAAGTAGGGGGGGCCACTCAGCAAAAAAATGGTGGAAACTTTTTTTTTTAGATATCTCTTTATTGATTTCAGAGAGAGGAAGGGAGAGGGAGAGAGAGAGCTGGAATATAGTGATGAGAGAGTTGTCATTGATCGGCTGCTTCCTGCACGCCCCAACTGGGGATCGAGCCCACAACCTGGGCATGTGCCCTGACCGGGAATCAGACTGCGACCTCCTGGATCCTAGGTCGATGCTCAACTGCTGAGCCCCCCTGACCGGGCAAGTCGTCCCACTCTTCTCTCCACAGTAAGCCCTGCATCTGTTCCTGGTGTTCCATTTGCACTGTCATTGGCTTTGTTCAACCATCATCACCTCCCCCTGGATGGTGACAACATTCCTCAGAATGCTCTGAACGTGTCAGACCTTGTCTCTAAAACCAAAACCTGCATTCAGTTTCCACCACCTTTAGAATAAAGTTGGAATTTCTTAGGCATCTAAGGCTTTCATATGGTGAAGAACAAGGGAAGGGGGAGGTGGGAAAGATGGGTCAGGGGACAGGCAGACATTAATTCCCGCGTTAGTTTCTTAGGACTGCTATAACAAATTACCACAAACCATATGGCTTAATATAACAGAAATTAATTTTCTCACAGTTTTGGAGGCTAGACATCCAAAATCAAGGGCTATGCTCCCCTTGAAGGCTCCAGGGAAGAATCCTTCCTTACCTCTTTCTGGCTTGTCAGAGCTCCTGGAAATTCTTGGCCTTCCATGGTTTGCAGCTGCATTACTCTAATCTCTGCCTCTTTTTTTTTTTTTTTAAATAAATAAATAAATATATATATATATATATATATATATATATATCTTTATTGATTTCAGAGAGGAAAGGAGAGGGAGAGAGAGAGAAATATCAATGATGAGAGTCACTGATGGGCTGCCTCCTGCACACCCCCAACTGGGGATCAAGCCCACAACCTGGGCATGTGCCCTGACCAGGAATTGAACCCTGATCGCCTGGATCCTAGGTCGACGCTCAACCGCTGAGCCACGCCTGGCGGGGCTCTGCCTCTGTCTTCACACAGCTTTCTTCCCTGGGTGTGTGGGTTCAAATCTTCCTCTCCTTTCTCTTAGAAAGATACTGGTTATTGGATTTAAGGCCCCTTCCTAACCCAGTATGGTCTCATTTTAACTTGATTACACCTGCAAAGACCCTATTTCCAAATGAGGTCCCATTCACAGGTACTGGGGGTTAAGACTTGGAGACACAATCCAACCCTCTATAATTTACATTGGCGGAAACTGCAGAACAATGGCTTAACATAGGGATGGAATCTTACTTGTGAAAAAGTTCTGGATGAAATGAAGAATTTCAGGAGCAGGGGAGGTAATAGTAATAGGATGAGCCAGGTTGCCAGCAGGGCTTCTTGAACAATGGAGTACCATGCGTGATCAAACGATACAATTTTACTCATGAAAAAAATCAATCTGGAAGCTGGATATAGAAAATATTACGGGATGATAAAGTGAGGAAGTTCGATTAAGAAGATGTCACAGTGCAAAGGTGAGGAGACAGGCACAGGATTAGACTGAGAGCCCCAGGAGGCTGTTATTTTGCCTGTTTTGTTCAGCGATATATCCCAAGAACCTGGAACAGTGTTTGTGACATCATAGGTGCTGGATACACAGTTACCGAATAGATGAATGGGCGGAGGAATTAGCTTGGGCGGTTGCAAAGGAGAGGAAGGAAAGACGCCAGAGGCCGTTCAGAGGCGGACCGAATTAGCTGGCCCTGGCACAAGACAGGGGTGGCGGAGCAGCATCGGTTGGGCATCGCTTAAAGTCAAGCCTATAACGGGCACCTGTTCCAGACAGAGCTGAACCTGTCCCCACGGCCTGCAGCCTGGCACTACCTGAGACCCCGCGCTACTCCCCGCCCCAGTGTGCGCCTGGGGCACAGGCGCACCACCTCACTCACGCCTGAGCGTGTCCTGCGCTGCAGGATGCACACAGTAGGGCCCCCCCACCCCCAACTTTCGATGAACTTATGAATAAATAGATTTCCGCATTTACGCAAAATTGAAAGATTTCCCCAGGTCTGAACCCGGGGCTTTTACACTCTGCAACGCTTCCAAGCGCCTGCCTGGCACAGAGCGCCCCAGAGCCCTTGTTGAGCCAAAGAGAATAAATCAGAGTCGCCCCGTTCCGCGCGGGCAGGACGGCAGCATCCACCCGTAAATCCTTATGTAAGAGTCCATGGCCCTCCCAGCCCGCCGACACCCTCCCTCGGCCGGAGAAGTGGAAGAAGGGAAGCGAGAGGAAGCGAGCGCGCTCTCCACACACACACTCTCCCGGCGGCAGTCGCACAGATTAATTCCCAGCCCCCGTTTCCCACCACGATCCTAAGGCACCGCGGCCGGCGCCGGGCGGGCGGGCGCAGGGGCGGCGCGCGCGCGTCGGGGCTCGGGCGCCTCCAGCCCCGCGGGCGAGGCCTGCCCACCCGGCGCGCCCCAGGCTCCGGGGCTGCGGGTGACAGCGGCCCCAGAAGGTGACTCGGGTCTACGGCGGTCCCCGCGGGGTCCCCGCAGGCGCCGGTGCAGGTCTGGCCCGGGAGCCCCGCCCGGGGACAGCAGGCGTCCCGCCCCGGATTCCGGCGGGGTCCGCGGCCCCGTTCCAGCCCCGGCCTCGTCGACCCCGGAGGACGCCGCGCGCCGCCGAGCCGGGCCTCCCCGAGCTGCGGGGCCCCGGCGGGCCGGCGGGCGGGGCGGCGAAGATGGCGGTGCGGCCGGGTCCCGGGCGGCCGCGAGGGGCCGCGGCGCTGCGCGCTCGGCAGGGCCCGCGCGGCTAGAGCGGCGCCTGGGCCCGCGCGCGGCGGCCTCCTCCCCGCCCGCCGCGCCCCGCCCCGCCCCGCGCCCGCCCCTCCCCGGGCCGCGGCCGTGCCCCGCGTCGCGCTCCCCCGGGATGGCCCGCGCGCCTCGGCGCTGCCTCACGGAGCTCTCGGCGGAGCGGCGGCGGCCGCGCTCGGGGGGCGCGCGGCGGCGGCGGCGGAGGCGGCGGCGGCGCGGCGCGTGAGGGGCCGCCTCGGGCCGAGCGGGCGCCGCCAACATGTCGGATACCAAGGTAAAAGTTGCCGTCCGGGTCCGGCCGATGAACCGACGAGGTGAGGAGCTTTCCGCTGGTTTCTCCCTGGGGTCTGGCCGAGGGAGGGGGCAACTTCGGAAACTGCGGGGCCGCGGGGCTGGGCGGCGAGCGCGCACCGGAGGCCCGGGAGCCGGGCGGAGGCGGCGCCCGCACCGGCCGCGCAGACCCGGGCGCCGGGTGTCCGGCTCGGCCGCCTCCCCGGAGAGCCCGCGCCGGCGGGATGCTCGACTTTGCAACGTTCGTGTTCCCTTTGCTTTCAGAACTGGAACTGAACACCAAGTGCGTGGTGGAGATGGAAGGGAACCAGACGGTCCTGCACCCTCCTCCTTCCAACACCAAACAGGGAGAAAGGTAACGCGGCGCGCAGAGGGCGGGAGGAGGACCCGACCCCGCGGTCTCCAAGTTTGAACCAGGAAAATGGGAGTGTTCTTCCCTATTGTTAGGAGGATTGGCTTCAAGTTTGTCGCACGCTCCCGTCTGTAGCTGTTACAAGTCCAAGTTCCTCTCCTCCCGCTGCGCTCCACCCCCACCGCCCCCGTCTGGAGCGGCTTCGGGCCGGGCACCCTGGCCAGAGCTAGCACCAGTCAGCTTGTCCCCGGCAGGCCCAGGCCTCGAGGCACCCCGACGTAGAGGGGCCGGCTGGGTAGGACCCTAAAGATGATTAGTCTAATGGCCACATTTTACAGATAAGAAAACTGAGGCCGGAGTGGGCAAGTGACCGCCTCGTTGTTCTCGGGACCCAGTGCCCCAGGTTCTTTCTACCGCTGCACTGTCTGCTTCATTGGACAGACTTGTGTAGGGACTTTGTGTGTAAAATGAGAGAGGACCCCACAATAAAGCAAAAACAGTCTTGTAAGATGCAGGCTGAGGCCTGGACCATTTAAAATCTATTTTGTTGTTGGTGGTGGGATAATGCCTGAATGTGATATGCGAAGTTTGATTTTAAAAGGAAACAAAAGTAGTGTCCAAGCTGTGCAGACACTGGGGGGATGTTTAAGAGGGGGCTGCATTTACTAGATGGCAACATATTTGCATTTGAAAAGTTGTAACTGTTGGATCCTTATTAATTCTGCTCTATTCCACCCAGCAGTATGGGAAAATGCCCTAAAATAATTAGAATATTTGGCATTTTTCTGGTAAGCCCCTGAGAAGAAAACGGTTGGAATTCAATCAGTATAGCAGTGCACTAGCTTGTAAAATATAGGAAAGAAAAAACGGGACATTTGGCAAAATTAATTCCTCTGGGACATGAGTATGAGTGTGTTTCTAGAAGTCACCTGTTGAGTGATGTGCTACAATTTAGTGGTTTTTGCTCTTCAGAGATTTTCACTGGAGACTCTGAAGTAGGGTTTGTTACTTTATTGCTAAAGGAAGCAACTGCCTCCATTCTAAAGTCATGTGGTGTTACGCACAGTTTTGCTAAATTTGGGGAAAGAAATTATCGGGATGTAAGATTGTTTTTTGTTGTTGCTGTTTTGTGGGTTTTTGTTTGTTTTTGCTTTTTGTACCAAGGCTAGCAATTTTTACTCAGTTTGCAAACATTTTGCTACCTACAGCAGATTGTTATAGTGATAGTAAATAGCTAAGTTATGTTTAAAATGTTGTGTTAAATACTTTTAAATAATGGATGTAACCTTGGGCAATATTTTTAGATACATTTTAAATGTTGTAATTTAGATACATGTATAGCAATGTAGTATATTTCATGGTTAGTAAGTAAACTCATTGAGTACATTAAAATATATGTAGGTTAAATTAGATCACCAACATGCCCCCCCCCCCCCAGCTGGATATTTTTATATTGTTTCAGAAAAAATTTCTGGTGGGCCAGATTCTTCAAAGCAGTCTGGGAAACAGGTAGAATATTCTAACTCCTGTTATGTAGCTGCTGCTTCTCTTTTCCTTGCTGGTTTGGCACCTGTTCCTTGTCACTCTTGACCATAAGGAATGCTACTGTTAGCTACTATTTAATGAAATGAAGTTTTGTCATTTGAGGGGAGAAACATTTATTTGTGGAATTTGGGTAGAAATTACAACTGTAGATATTAGATTAGAAATGCTAAATTATCATTTGATCATTTTTAGGGCATCAGTGGCACTGCCATTACTAATCAGGATCTTTTAAGTAAAAATTTGTAGGATGCTTTTGGGATTTATCCATCTGCTTACTTATTGGAATAGCCCCTTCTCTGAAGCTACAAGAATAGCATTGAAATACGGGTGTTCTCTTGTTCTGTCCTTCTGACAGATCTGATTCTTTTAGTGGTAGATAGGCCCTTTCTATGGGGCTCTGCCTGGGTACCAGTCATTTAGTTTACAGTCCAGCTGAGAGGGGTCAGTACAACAATGTTGCTTGTAGGTTAGGATTACTGTATTGCAAGGATGGAGACACCAAATGCATTTTGATTTTCATTATGCAGCTTGGTTTCATGTTTCTCCACCAGGTTTTCCTTTAAAGCAACAGTGCATTTAAAAATAGAAACAGTTCCTCCCTTGGGCTTTGAGTTGATTAATTGTGACAGTGCTTCATGTTATGTTTACAATTTATTTCTATCATTTGTTTTGGGATAGAGCTCAGGGAAAGGCAAGAATATAATTTTTCTTGCCTAGAAGTCCAAGATTTGAAGTGTAAGAAGTCCTTCAATTAATATTGGCACACCTGTATCAAATTGAGAAGTACCATTTTCCTGAAAATTATAAGAAATTATTAATGTATTACCCATGAATAGAAATTTTAAGTTACTGGGTGAAAGTTTTCAGTCCTACCAGTAAAACAAGTGAGAGTACATTGATTTCCAGGAAAAGAAACAGACAGGCTTAGCTTTCATAATTTTTCCCCTTTATGGAATCAAAGCCAAGACTACATGGTGAGGACTGAAAGGTCACAGGGCTTCTGAAGTTAAAGATGTTTATTTTGGTCCTGATATTCTAAGATTATAATATACTACAAAGGTCCAGTAGATGTATATATACCTCTACTGTTTTTGAAACATTAAGACATATGCATTTGTTTCTTAAAATACAGTTGTGTTACTATGCAGGAGATATTTATGAAGTTCACCTCATACAGGCATCGTACTTGGCACAGGAGATCCAAAGATAACTACAGGCCCACTAACTATGGGCCTATGTCAGAGGATCTCACCTCTGAAAGACATGGGAAAAGGGAGGGAAAATCATTAAAATGCAATGTGGTAGATTACGTAGACTATACTTTTGCCATTGCATGTACCGTATTATTTGGAAATTACCCATTTCCTCTTCTCTCTCCTCTTTGAGGCTGTGAGCTCCCAGAAGGCAAGTATCTTGTCCTATTTACCTTTGTGTCCCATGCTCCGGAGCAGCGCCCGGCTTGAAGCAGGCTCTCAGCAAATGTCTGTACCGCCTACATTCCCAGTATGATGGAGCACTGAGGAGGGGCTGTGGAAGTGACCCTGGGTTGTGGCATCCTGCAGAGACAGGCGGCATTTATGTATGCTGGCCGTGTGGGTGCTAATAGTGTTGGTTCAGTTTTGCAAGAACAGGAGAAAGTCTTTGTCAAAGAAAGTGAAAGCATTCCTGCCAGAAATTACTTCTGGGTGATTGTGCATGCACATGTATACACACACACACACTGTGGAATAGTATGAGGAAGCAAGGTAGTTCAGGAGGGGGAAATAGAATGAGAACCGTTAATTTGCCAAAATGGGTAATAGTTAAAATATCAAAGTATGAAGAGATATATGGTGAAAAGTCTTCCTTTCACCACTTTCACTTGTACTCGTCCCATCCCCTCACCCGTCAAAAAAAGATAATCACAGTCATTTATTTCTCAAGCTTATTTTCAGACACACACACACAAGCACACTTATATATTGCTTATGTGTATTTTAACAACTATCTTTTCTATCTTCAAATATCAGTATATTAAGACTCATTCTATTTTATATCCAGAATGGATGGTAATGGTGGTTTTAAAAACACAGATGGGTGGCTTATGAATCTGATCTTTATAACTTTTGGGAAGTGAAATTTTACCATGAAGTGGGTATAAATGGAACTTACTTTCCACAGAAGTTTTTGTTCTTGATTATTTTATGTAAGTAAACGGTAGGGTAAGCATCCAAAGCAGTAGATATAGAACCTGGCTAAGTTAAAAGAAAAATTGGGCTAAATTTGGGCTTTTAGTAAAAGAGCATCAGAGTTTTAACTTCTTGCCCGTATTTTCCATCCTGCAAGGTGTGCGGCACCCCTTGTAAAGTGTATGAGGGAGGGCCAGTGGAAGAAAGCTACTGATATATATTTATCAACTGCATGTATATTTTTTTAGTTTGTGCATTATATGTTGTAAGTTTTTATTTCCAAACTGGCTTCCTCTGCCACTCCAAAATGCTTCCAGGATGGGTCCTTCTGCTCAGGTGTCTCTTTAGACCAGAGATTTAAATATTAGTGAAAGTCATATAAAATTTAAAATATCACCCTAAAAAGCATAATATTCCATATTGTAAAATTATTTAGGTGGCTTTGAATTCTGTTCTGTTTTCTGTGTTGTTACTTGTCTCTCTGGCTCAAATATTACGGAGCTGATTGTAAGAAAGCAGATAGTGGTTAGGTTTCACTAACGTAGGAGTGAACACTGTTCATGCATGATGGTGGTGGTATTTTAAAGAGCATTATAATGGAGTATTTTCATTAGCTGTCAACGTTTTCCATTTCTTTGTTTTAAAATAAAGGTAGATTGAAATCTCGTTTAAAAAACAAGACTAAAAGTGATTATAATACAGTGTAGATTAATGATTTTAAAGTTAATTTGTTCATAGTCCACAGTTAAAAATACATTTTACGTTATGAACAGTGAGTGTGTGTATGTGTATGAAGGTTCATGAAAAAATTTGCAGAGTGCAATGCCTTATTTTCCATCCCCTCCTATTCTAATTCATTTTAGGAATGATGGTTGTGACTTACTGAATTAATTTCACCATCTACTAATAAGCTTCCGATTTATAATTTGAGCCCAGCCGGGCGTGGCTCAGCGGTTGAGCATCGACCTAGGATCCAGGAGATCAGGGTTCAATTCCCGGTCAGGGCACATGCCCGGGTTGCGGGCTGCAGCCGATCAGTGACTCTCTCATCATTGATGTTTCTATCTCTCCTCTCCCTCTCCCTTCCTCTCTCTGAAATCAATAAAGATATATTTTTAAAAAAATTTATAACTTGAAAAATGCAAGTTTAGTGGGTAAGAGGTTGCATCCTACGTATATGTATGTGTATATGTATGTATGTGTGTATATATACAGGGTGGGGCAAAGTAGCTTTACAGTTGTGAGTACACAAAACACAGAGTTTATTCTTGTATTATTATTTATTAATTATTGTATTATTTTCCACACAACCGACTGTAAGCCTACTCTCCCCCCCACCATTTGTTTATGCTTAATTTTTTTTCAATCCTCACGTGAGGATAGGGTGGTTGTTTTTTTTAAATTGACTTGAAAGAGAGAGGAATGGGAGGGAAGGGGGGAGAGAGCGAGAGACATCCATCATCTGCCTCCCATATGCTCCCTGACTGGGGACTGAACCCACAACCTGGGGCTGTGGCCTGACCAGGAATCAAACCTCGGCCCTTTTTTTGGTGTCCAGGTTGCTGCTCATCCAACTGAGGCACAGTGGCCAGGACCCCACCCTGGATAATTCAGTCAGTGTACATAGTTGAAAGTGTAAAGTAGCTCTATAATTTATAAAGGCTATGATAAAAAAATAATAATTCTCCTCTTCATATCTTTCCCTAGAGGGAACCACATAGAGCAGTTTTGGCTCATTTTTTTTGGAATTTCCCTCCCTATTTCTGAGTAACCTGCGGGTAGCGCTGGTTTTTTATTTTCTCTCGTTGTCCCCTTTCTGGGTCCTGTCCCCAGCCCACCCCAAATTCTTTCCACTCCCCATTTTCTCAATATATTTCTATAGTAATTTTGGTTATATCAATACTTAGTGTTTACATTGTTTATATGACCAAATAGAACACTGGTGATAGTTGAACCACATATTCTTCTGTGATCTCTTTTCCTGTCGCACAGAACTTTCTGTTTTCCCTGGAGTTAACAGTTATTTCTGTTTTTTCCTTTAATTGGCTGCTTTTCCTATGTACTTACCCTTAACTCAGCACTTACATTATCTGCCGCTTGCCTAAGTCTCATTTCAAGACCTTCGGACATACCCAGTGTTCTCTTGATCTCACCTTCTTAGGGACAGTTCTCCGCGACCCTCCCGACAGGCTCCCTGTGGACCCGCGGCCCCCGCCTGGTTTGGCCAGGGTCATCCTGAGGGCGCCCTTCACCCGTCTTCTCTGTGGAGCGTCATGTTTTTCTCTTTCCCCCCCCTTTCCTGGCTGACCGCCTCAGTTTTGTAGAGCACATCCTTTAGTGCTTTCCTGAGAAAGGCTGCTTGGGAGGTAAAGTTTTTTGGAAACCATGAACATACCTTTGTTCTGCCCACCCACCTCATTAATAGTTTGGATGGGTATGAAATTAAAGATGTGGTTTGCCCTGATGTCTTTTATCTTCCGGTGTTTCTGTTGTTAAGTCCAAAGCTATTTGGATTTCTAGTCCTTAGTATGTAACCTAGATTTTCCCTCTCTGAATCTTGTGGAATATTCTGTACTCCCCCCCTCGCCCCTTTTTTTTGGAGAAATCACAATAGTGGGCCTTTTTGTCCTGGAAAATCATGTCCTTCCGTTCTAAAAAAAAAAAAAAAAAAAAGAAAAAAATTCTTAAACTGATTCATTAACAAATTCTTTGTTTTATTCATTTTGTTTGTTTTTTCCCCCCTGGAACACTTTGGACATGGAGTTAGTTTCCTGAACTGGTCATCTAATTACTTTTTATTTTTCCTTTCTACTTTTCATCTCTTGTTTTTTTTTGGTTCTACCTCCTGGGAAATTCCCTGCGCTTTATCTTTCTGTGACCATGTTTTTAATTTTCAAGGGCCCTTTTTTTGGTCCTTGAGTTTTTAAATATCATACCTATCCTTGTGTCTTGGTTGTGGCGTTTTTGCCCGCTTTGAGGACAGAAATGATAGATTCCTCCGTGTAGCCTGCTCCCCAACCCCATAACGCATGGCTTTGTTTGTGTCGGTCTCTGTCTTCAATGTTAAGAACTACCGCAGCTATATCCAGTTAGACTCTGGTGTTTCTCCGGGGTAAAGACTATATATATTTATTTTTGTATTCTCCTGGATTTAAAATGCCCAGCACACAGAAAACATTTTGTATATGCTCTTTGCTAATAAAAAAAATTATTACTATTAGAAGCCTCTATCAAATTCCCTTTTTATTTAGCTTCCAACAATAGAAATAAAAACAATGATTCTCTTAACAGCATATGTAAATACGAGGATTGAAGGTGGTAGCTGCCCCAGACGGCCCTCAATTACCCACATTTATGAAGATAATTACTTGTAGTCAGTACAGAAAGTTGGAAAATTTTGAAAAAATCCTTTTTTTGTATCACTATTGCAAACATTTTGGTTCATAAATTTTTAATTTAAAAATATGTATACATGTTGGTCTGGGAAAATTTTTCAAAATGATATCAAACCAGCTAGTTTATTATCTTACCACTTAATTTGGCCTCTTCTGGCAAAATCTAGTTAGAAGTAAGTGTATAACGTGGATTGTTACCAGTTTTCAACAAAGTTGCACATGCCATACGTTCATAGTTTTAAGAAATTTACAGGAACAAGTGTCTCCCAATTAGTAGGCTTTTTGAAGACATCAGGGTTTCTCAGACTTATTCAACCAGTTACCTTTTCTTAAATCTTCCCAGGAGCTAGAGCAGAGAAGGTGTTAATGCATTTAGAATTTAAATGAGTTTGGAGAGCATTACCTAGGGGACACCAAGACCTACAGAAATACTCAGAAAGATGATTTTGTATCTTGACAATGTAAGAAATTAAGTTTACTAACAACAGAGCAGTCAATAAAGGAAGTAATGCTAAAATTTATATGAAAACATATTAAAACAGTCAAGAGTTTATTGAGGTGGGATCTTCTTTTCAAAGAAGATCACTCTACAAAGTGACTCTGGGAATTTAGACTTGCAAATATCAGAAGAAAATGTGAGAAACACATAGTTGTTGGGTTTATTTGGTATTTTACTACCCAAACTGTGCGGCAACTAAACACACACAGGGGAGTAAAAAAAGTCAAGTTTTTACATCTCTAAAATTTTATTTGTAAAAATGCGTAATTATATTTGATTGTAGGATCTAAGTTTAAAAAAGAAGAGAGGAGACATTTTTGTATACTTTAAGTATTAGAAGGACACCAAGTCCAAGCCTCTTCATTTGCTTGAATCCATCCTTTATTTCATGTTACTATGAGGTGGACAATTCACTGAATCATTGATAAAGTAGTAGAACTATTCTACCCAAATGTTCTTGGAATGGACTTTTCACATCAAAACAATTGTATTTTTTTAGTTGCTTCCTTAGATACCCTAATATATTTTTGCCCAGGTAACTATGAGAATCATGGCAGAAATAAAGGGAGGGGAGGGCATCATTGTTCAGTTAAGCTTAACAAATTAGTTATTTTTAGTTTTCCTCTGCCTTCATTTTGTCTTTGTCCATATAATACAAATATTTGCAGTTAAATTTTGTTTTGCTTTTCTCCCATTTATATTTTGTCATGCAACATAGTTTTCATAATTATACAGGGATGGACAAATCCAGGTTTAAAGTTGTTCATATGGAAAATAATATAATAATTAATAAACAATAATATAAGAATAAACCCTGTTTTGTGTATTTACAACTGTAAATCTACTTTGCCCACCTCTGTAATTTTAATAATTGAACAGTCTGTTGAGGTTTATAATTTTTAACCATTTCTATATTTTTGGACCATAAGGTTATTTCTCTTAATGATCGTAAATAACTGAGAGCATCCTTACGAAACTTTTAAATAATCCTTTGCTAATTGAAAGGCATTTCTTCTCAAACAAACTTGCTAATATAAAAATATATCTTTGAAATTTTATGACAACGTAAACTATTCTCTTTCATTATAATGGAGTTAAAAGTTAATAATCTTCAGATATAAATATGAGATAGGTCTTTAAAAAAATTATTTTGTGTGGGCAGTAACAAGAGCAGTGGTTTTCTCACTTGAGGGTGCATAGAACCATCTGGAGAGCCCCACCCCAAAAGGTTCTACCCATCAGGTCTGGTGTGTGGCTTGAGAATTTGCATTTCTAACAAATTCCCATGTGATGCAGTTAGCTCAGGACCAAGCTTTGAGCACCACTGGTCCTATAGAATTTTTTGTGATGATGGGAATGTTCTGTGTATCTGCTGTTCAGTATGGTAAGCACTAACCATGTGGCTAGTGCAATCAAGGAACTGAGCTTTAAATTTAATTTTTATTAACTAAAATGGCAACATATGGCAGGTGGCTAGTGTATTGGACAGCATAGGCCTAGAGATGGTTCTCCACCATGGTTGTGCATTAGGTTTACCTGGGCCGCTCTGAAAAATAGACAGATGCCTGGGTCCCACCCCGAGAGATTCTGGCTTAATTGGGCTGCAGTGCAACTTGGACATTGGGATTTTTAAGTACTTCCTAGGTGTCCCGGTTACTATTGTTGCTTAACAAATCACCCCAAACCTTAGTGGTCTAAAACAACCTCTTATGCCCATAGATTCTGTGGGTCAGGAATTTGGACAGAGCAAAGTAGATACGACTTATTTCTTCTCCACAATGTCTGGGGCCTCACCTGTGAAGACTAGAAGTCTGGGGGTGTAGTCATCTGAAGGCTTGACCAGGTTGAATGATTCTCATGTGTAGCCAAGGTTGAAACCTACAGGTCTGGTTTTAAAGCCCACTTTCACACATTGCTTGGTTTATTTTACCATTTTGATTGTGATCATGCATGCTAATCCTCAGAACCATTAACTTTCTCAAAAATGAACATCTGAAAGCCTCAGAAAATCAGCCTAAATATTTACCTTATTAAAAGCAATTTATGGAACTTTAACAGGGTCTTCCTGTGCCGAGGGTGAGTATTATTGTGAAAGTAAAGCCTCAGAAATAAATTCTCTCCCATTTTTAGAAAAAGCCTTCTACTTCCTAGCCAGGTGTATTTAATCGTAATCGTCTGTTTGTTTGTACTTGAATTTCAGTAGAAGGGAAGGAATCACCTAAATAGGCAGGGTTCGTACCTATCCCTTCACCTGGTACTGACTTTTTGGGAAGCACACGGTCTTCAGCTTTCCAGTGGCCTGTGGACTGCAGTCCCCTGCGTTAGCCCTTTGACTGTGTGGTGATACCAACCTCATCTCCCGCACCCCATCCGTGCAGATGATCAGCATGGCGCGATGAGCTGGGTGGAAGAATGGGTGCCTCCTGGTTCTGCCCCTAACTTGGTCTGTATCCTCGAGCCAGGATAGTCTTTTCCCATCTGTTTCTATACCTGTAAAATTGAGGGCTAGATGAGATTATCTCCTTTTTTAAGCTCTAAAGTTTAAAGTTGAGTCAAATAGAGTAAGTAGGTAAAATTTATAGGGGCTGAAAGGGGTTGCCTTGTAATTTACTTCGTGTCAGAGTGTTAGGAACACTGGGGAGGACAGGGTCACTGTTCTCGGCAGGCTCGGTTTGCCTGCAGTAGCTGCTGAGAGAATTGAAGGTGTCGAGTGAAATAAGACAGCCACCAGCTCCAGATACCCGAGGTTGTTATCAGCTGGCTGCGGAGCCCGGGTCCTTTACAGGCGTTCTACATGCCTCCTTCCTTCTCCGGGACAGCAGCATGTGGCTGCAGGGCATTGTGAATCCTCGGATTTGGACTTTCCAATTAGTTTTCATCTTGTACAGTTGTGTTCTTTCAGGGCCCAGTGATTTTTAAGCTGATCTTGCAGGCATACAGCTGTTTTATGCAATAAGTATGTATGTATGGGGGTGGAGAAATGACATTTCCAGAGCTGTTAGCTTAAAGCTTCCTTGGGCAGCTTGTTTTGTTTCGGAGGTATCTGTTACGACTCTACCAAACTATGGTTAATCCCCAGTATTTCAGATCTTTGGTGGTGGGACGAACTCGTGTGTGTGTGTGTGTGTGTGTGTCCCTCTGGTTTGTGCCTCTTGCCCTTTCTTTGGAAAGCAGAGTGGAGCTGTGGGTTATGTGGGGTCCTTCAGAGTCTGGCCTGTAGGAGTGATGAGCTTTGCTGCTGTCAGAAGAGGCATGAGGACAGCCTCTGTTTGCAGTTCCCTTGAGGGAAGAAGTTTGGAGCCTTGTGTGTTTTTTTTAAGACAGGGAACAGGAAGGAAGCCTTTGAGTTAAGGGAAGCTTTTCCCTTTGCTGTTGACTCTGTGTTGTCTTGAGGAGACACTCCCTAGATTGTTAAACCCACCATGAATGACCACAAATATCCATGTATCTCCAGCTGGGAGCCCCAGAGGAAAATCAGCAAAGGGCAAACAGTGGTGAGCTGAACGGGGTAGATTTATCCCAAATTTTGGAAAGGCCATATCCAGTAAACTCACATGTAGTTTGTCGATCAGATTAACAAGCCTTTAAATATACTTACATTCTGTGGTTTAATAAAACAAGCCCTCAGAATTGACGCTTAGTGTGCACACATATCTGTTTTCCAGGCTAAGCAAGAATGTGTGAAGGTTCACGGCCGAACTTGCAGTTGTAATTGCCCTTTTTAGAATTGGATAACAAACTGTTAGGGTGTTTTGTTTTGTTTTCTACCCTTAACTACTTCTATTTATATAGTTAATTAAAGCTTAGTATTCACCATGCAAATTGTAACGGGTGGTTACATTGTATTGAGAAAGATCCTTAAAATTGCTTGTTTTTCTTGGGTAGTGTTTAAAGTAGGGAGGAGTGTGGTACGGAAAGCTTATCAAGATAATGGTGTTAAATTTGAGTAGCCTTATCCAGTTTTAAACATCTGCTTTTTTGATCTAGAGTTACAGTACAAATAGGTAACATTAGCATGGTAATGTCACTAAGTTTTTTTGGAGCCTTGAAGTATTACTGGCTTTGATAGTTAGAATTGTATTCCTCTCTTGAGGATGACAGCTTAGCCTGCATTTTTATGGTGAATTATTCAGTGGAAATAATTTTCCAAAATTGCTGGTCTACTGTACTCCTGAGAGACTTTTAAAAAAAGTTCTCTAGGCAGGTTATTAACTAGTTTTTTCCAAGGGTGACTTCTTGGTATCCTTGCCCATTGATTGGTTCGTAGAGTTGAGAACCAAAATTTTTTTTAAAAGTAGAAATAAAAATTTGGATAAATGAAGTTTCGAACTCCTTGTAAATGTGCTGAGAAGCATGCTACAAGAAAACCACCGCTATGTCTTGATAGTATATTTAATAAAATAAAGGATTCTCAACAAAGAATAGAAGGAAGGACACAATTAGAATTTAAACAGTGAGTACATTTAGTTTTGTAAAAAAAAAAAAAAACTCACCACACTGTTAATTTTCTCCTTTCCTGGGAACTAATGAAAACACAACTACAGGTGACTCCTGGACTGTGACATACAGTTGGATGTCCCTGGTGCCCGTGGTGTCTAATGAGACATTAACTATTAGAGTTTCTGAGCTTCTTGAACTCCTTTGGTCCTTAAGGCCAAAGCATATGCTATAAATTGTTAAAGGATTTTTTAAATTTGTGTGTGTAATTGAATTTGTTAAATGGCGGGTACATCTTTGTTTTTTGCAGGAACCTCACCAATCTTTTAAACAGCCTAAACAAAGTTTAAATTTTCAAAATTATTGTGAATCACCTTGTAGCTGAGCTAGAGCTTTTGCTCTCAATGAAGGAAAATCTTTTATTTGCCTTTTGTAGTGTTTCTGTCACCATCAGTTGGATGTGAATAACTAGTTTTGTAAAACACTATCATTGTGACAGGATGGCGAGGTAGCCAAGAGCCACTAAGTGGACTTTGGAGGCAGAACTGCTCTTGTTTGAAATTGTGCAACTTGTTAACTGGAATGTTGGGCAAGTCCCTTAACACTTGTGTGTTGGTTTCCTATCTGTAAAGTGGGGATAATAAAAGTACAGACCTCACGGGGTTCAGGTTAGCACAGTACCTGGATAGTATAGCATACACTAAGCATGGACATTATTTTTATTATCTTAGAACATTTAAAGCTCATTTACCTAGGCCTTTTTTTTTTTTTTTTTTTTAATGCCTAAAAAAAATAGAAGGAAGTCTCAAAAATTCTTACTTTTAAGTGTTGAGATTTTCTGATTACTTGTGATTTAAATGTGGACACTTTAAGTCTACCTTTACAATGTCAAATCACGTACCTCGCCATCTCAGCTGACAGAACACAGGAGCACAGCTTTGCTAAGTGAGTTGGATGCGATGGATTTTGTCAAGAAGGAAATTCCTTCTGTAACAGGTGTTCACCAGTTTCTGGTCACTTTAACAGTCATTCCTTTAGGGGAAGAATTTTTGTCAAGAAATTGTATATGGAATGCCTGTAAGGAGTAAGTGTTCTTGTCAAAACTTTGCTATGTTTCTAAAAGTGTGTGTGCAAAGCGTGGGGGCTGGTGATGGGAGGGTGCAGCAGAGCTGCGGAATAATATACGAAGGGGGAAACCTCAGTGCAAATAGCCTGCCTGGAATTTCACACATTGGCTAACATGAGGGCCTGTTTATGGGTGGAAGGGATGGGGCTCTAGCTCCAGTTCTGGAACTTCAACTCTGTGTTCTAATTATTGGGTGCTGGTCTCCTTCGTTACCTTAGACATAGTGCATTCTCAGTAAGTGTTTGTTTTTAATTATATTTCTAATAATTGGATATATGGTTATAAAGCTTTAGTATAGGGATTCATAGGTGGATAGTATTATCTAGTCATAAACTGACTTCTGAGAAAATGACTGCCCGAAGCTGCTGAAACATTATGTTCAGTAATATTGGGTTTCTGTGCTGCTTTTTTTCTTCCTGAGGCAACTGACTTTATTATCCCAGACCCCAGGCTGGTGACCCTTGTTCTGTTTACTATCCTGGACTCAGGGCTTCGCCATTAAAAATTCAAAATAGAGCAATGTTTTTACTTGCGTATTTGGTTCTCTGGCATCCTCTCCTTAAGTGAATGTATTTTATCCCCGAACTCTCTTTTATTTACTTATTTAGTTCTGGTAATCTTTTGGTTTTAGGCATTTTTTTCCTGTCACACTAAGATTTGAAAAATATATTTAGGCTATTTCATAGAAATAGTTTCCTTTGAATTTACTATTTATGTTCTTAAAGGTTTTCTTTGTGTGTGTTTTTTTCCCAAAAAAATATATCATGCAAACTTACATGCATGCATATTTGTGGTATTTTTTTATAAATAAAAGAGATGTATGTCCTTTCAGAAATTTTGATCCATTTATCCATTTTGTGTGTGTGTGCAGAAAACTAAAGAGGAAGATAAAACGTTTTGATGTGCTAAATACTTTGTATATTTGCATGAATGAACATGAAGTGTATGCTGTGCTTTTCTCTTTTTTCTCTCTGCACATGAAACACGTCTGCCAACATTCATGGCCTGCGGCCTCGTAAGTGGGAAAGTGCAGGTGTGCGTTTCTCCTGTTTGCCTCTTACCGCTCTCAGCTCTGCTCTCAGAGTTTGTCGCTTTGCCCCTTGTTCCAGCCCTGGAAACAGTGAACAGGATGGGCCCGTGGGGAGGTGGAGGAATTACGGGGAGGGAATAGGCCTGGGCCCTGAGCATGGCCCAGACTGTCTTGACTTTCCAGCCCTCCCCAGACCAACCTTGGCGTCTGCTGTAGGCCTAGACCAGGTGGAGGGTTGGCGAATGTTTTAAAGCAGGGGTGGGGAACCTGTTGTCTGCCAAGGGGCATTTGAATATTTATAACATCATTTGCAGGCCATACAAAATTATCAACTTAAAAATTAGCCTGCTATATTTGGTCAAACATTTAATTAACGCACCCTTAATGTGTTGGCTGGAACTGCTTCTTTTTGGTGAGGCCTTGGCAGGGCCAGACCAAATGATTTTGTGATTAGGCACCTGTTGTTCAATGTGTATCAGATCCTGTCGCAAAGTGTCATTCCAGGTATGACACTGAGTGCAGGGGAACGTTTTTATTTCAGGATTCTGAGAGAGGGACCTAATGATGACTTGAAAGTAACTAGATTTCAGATCAGTTCTATGCTCACAGCAATTGCCTGCTTCAGTCACCAGGTGTTTGTTTTTTTAAATGAATTTTAATGCAGTCTTTAACTTAAACGTCTGGATCCTGGCTAGCCCTGGCTGTGGGTATTAGTGACAAGGAACTTCTCCCTAAGCCTCTGATTTAGTGAATTCTTTCTAGGGGTGTCAGTGGTAAGCTCCAGTTAGAGTGCTGAGCAGAAACAGGCTATAGCCATTTAAAAGCCGTGAATCCTCTCTCTGTATTCTGGCACCTTCCTCCATTCCTGTAGCCAGAACCTGTTGCCCTGAATAAAGACTCACATAAGTGCTGCAGGAGGCCAGCTCATTCACGTGTGTGCCTAAAATGGGCTGCTGTGAAAATATAAGCAGATTGGTTCTTTTATTTTATTTTATTATTATTAGTTATACATTTTATCTATTTTATGTTATAAAAGAGCTAAGAGAACTTGCACTATATATAGAATTTTAAAGGTAGGTGGCTCATCAAAATTAATCATTTTTTAAACATTTTTAGTTAACTTATTGGGGTGATATTGGTTAATAAAATGATGGAGGTTTCAGGTGTACAGTTCTACAATACATCATCTGTGTATTGTACTGTGTGTTCACCACCCTGCAGATTGGTTCTTGAACTGCTTCAGAGTTGGACACGTAGGAGTTATGTGGTATTTGGGGAGAGGACTGAAAACTCTTGTTCGAATTTGAACATGTGGAAACTTAAACCAAAGCTACCTCTTTCGAAAGAATCTCCTCCGCTACTTCACCAAGCCCTTGGAGAGAAGGAGGCGGTTTTGGAAGAATTTTGTTTCTTGCAGTGTTTGCAGTGCAAGATGCCTGCCCGCCAGAGCCTCGTGGTCCTGGGCACGAGGGCCCCTGCCTCGCTGCTCTCCCATAGGCGCTCTGTGTCTTCAGGATGTCCCAGGCCGCCCTTTGGCAAGTGAGGTGGAGTTGAGAGAAACTGTAGTTTAGGAGCTGATGTGCCTTTGGGGGCCTATAAGTTGGGGGAAAGTAATAATGCTTACTACTTCCAGTTTTCTGAAAAGCTGTTTCTCGTGAAAGCTCTTTAGTTGCTTGTGGCTTCTCACTTGCATAATGTGGCCCTTTAATAAAGACTTCTCATGTCATAGCAGGCTATTCCGTCAGCGCACAGCCACATGGCACTGGAGCCGTGACTGTAAATGTCCCTGTGTGACCATTGTTAGCAGGGCTGAAGCCCTGGCCAGTGTCTGGTGCCATCTGCTCTGGGCACTGTTCCATGGAGGCCAGTGCTCGAGTGGAAACTCGTAACATCTCGCGGGGCTCCGTGCTGCCTTGCACCAGCTCAGTGAATGATCTTTAGAGTACGTCATCTTCAGAACTTAAAGCACTTGTTTCTCATTTTGACCAGACTGCAGCCTCAATAGTGGACTGGACTTTTGGCAAGGAGCTTGACATTTTATTTAACAAACTGTCCAATCTTCTTTGCTTCCACTGGCAGTCGAGGAGGCCTGTGGATAAAGAGGAGATAGAACACATATAGGAATCATGTGCACCCTTTGTCCGAGCACACCTCCCATGTGCCACCTCCACGTGTCAGCTGATCCCCTCGGGAGGGCAGGCAAGCTGGGCAGCCGTGCTCTGAAGGGGCTGCCCAGAGGATTCTGGTCACAGGCCTCTGCAACCTCGGGTCTGCTAAGAGATGTTCCAGGCGTCTGGTCCTTCACGAGTTGCTAGAGTGTTATGGGTTAGAGGCACAGCTGACTGTGAACGTTTTGTTAGTGGGTGCATGCACGCTTGCATGCTTGCTTGCTCATTTGCTTATTTAGCTTATTTGTAAGCAGAATGATACTCATAAAGCGCCCTGGCATTTAGTCACTGACGGTTCATTATAGCTCTTTGAGTTTAGTCATTGAGTAATGAGTAAGTGTTTCCAAATATTTGAGGGGAGGATCATGACCAACTCCATGTCCCTGAAGAATCTGTGCAAATGGCTTATCACCGTTTCTAGACTATAAACTTGAGAGCAGAGCCCCTGTCTTCTTTATCTTATTCCTTCCCCACCTATTTCCCTCAGCAGCTGGTGCATGCCTGTACATAGTAGGTGCCCTCAGATGTTTACAATCACAGTGAGAAGTGAGGCTGTGCATTTTATAGGAAGAGCTGTGCCTTGGGACGTGAGGCCGGGGGGGGGGGGGAGCATCATTACTTATCCTCAGGCTGTATTGTTCACACTACTTGTG
Organism: Miniopterus schreibersii; assembly: GCF_964146895.1. Classification (NCBI taxonomy): domain Eukaryota; kingdom Metazoa; phylum Chordata; class Mammalia; order Chiroptera; family Miniopteridae; genus Miniopterus; species Miniopterus schreibersii. Next base: position 66,152,909 of record NC_138109.1, read on the forward strand.
GTTCTACCGCTTCTAGACTGGGCCCTGTGAGACCCTTAATTTCTGCTTTAGATTATTACATAATGACAGGCTGGGCACTGTGGTGTGGCTTTTTTGGATCAGTCAGTCACAATGTAGCTCTGGCCCCGTCCAGCTTTGACTCCCACTGCCTGGGGCCGACATGCAGAGGCCACCTCTGTTAGCTCTGCGTAAGATAAGCAGAGGTCCATCCAGTGGAGGGCTCACCGAGGCTTTTTGCAGAGTTGACATTTTTCATGTTTGCTACACAACCTACGCAGCAGCCTCAGCAGCAAGTTCTATACAAGTCACTAGTGGAAGAGAAAGAATCCTGTCGTAGGCAAAGTCGCGACCTTGGGTGTGTTTCACTTCCTATAGTGCCAGAGCTGTTGTCTGCCCGGGGGGGGGGGGTGTTCCCAGAGTGGGGTGCACCTACACCAGCCTGATGGGTTGGCATTGATGCGAGTCGGCTTATGGGAAGTTTTTCCTCCGTTTGTCATGGACAGAGAGGGTGGAGGGACAGAGTTGGGAGAAAGGGAAGATGTTGGAGTGTGGTGCTTGTTAACCTGGGACAGCTCCCTGCGTGGCCCGGCCTGCAGGCCTGCTTGCTCTGTTTTCTCCTGGTGGGTAAGGGCACCTCGCATTCTCTGGTTCCTAAATGACAGGTTGATGCTGTATCTTCTGCTTGCCTTCGTGGTAGGTGTCAAATGTAACTGAAACACAGAGGTCAAATGATGCCCTTGAGTATGCCAGTCTCCCAGGGGTGCTAAGGGTGGTGGGAAATCCATAGCATGCTGTCCAGGAATGCACGCTGGAATGGAAGTCACGTGAGAATGGCATTCTACAGGGATAGCTTTGAGTCTCTTTTTATATTTTTAAGTAAGCCATTGCAGACTTTAGCAAGTCTCTATTATGACTATACAAACTTTATTAAATAAGCCATTACCGATTTTATTTAATAAGCTCCTTATTAACAAGTTACTTTTGATACAGTTCCCCAAGATTACCAAACTTTAAGGACTCATAGTACCATGGCTGAGCCTTGCTGGTTCAGAAATCAGAGCAGGAAGGCAGAAGACTCGGTGGCTAAGAGCAGGAGAAAACCCACTCCGCAGGTCTTACCTGCGGGGAGTGAAAGATGGGCCGCAGCTTATACAAAGTTATTGCTAACAGTCTGTCTGCTGGAGTTTGTCATGACTCTGGAGATGACCAGCATCTTGGCTCTGGGAACCTACAGCCCTTCCAGAGAGGCTTTGGGTAATTTTCTCTGCCCTGGACAAGTTTAGTTTTCCAGTCCTTGAGCAGTTGAGTGTAAGGGGCTCTTGCTATCTTTCTTCACAGAACTTTAAAAATGATAAAATAACAAGCGAAACTGTTCTGCTTGTATTACTGTTTTAATCCAAGGATCTGTGTGACTGACTTCTTAGGATCTCGCAGCGAACTTTTCCATGGCTCAAGGTCTCTTCGTGCAGGTGAAGTGAGAGGCCTGTATCCTTCCTTCTCTTTTCGAAATCTCCAATGACTTTTTAATGTACATTTATTCCTAATTATATAAGTGATCCCCATTCACTGTTAAACAACTTAGAAAATGTAGGATGTTAGACATCAGTTAAAATTTCTTCATCATCTCCTAACATTTTGATGCATTTCCCCTTTTCTGTGCGTATTTTGTACTGCCAAGATGAAGAACTTATTTCTCGAGGCTGGGAAAACACCTCAGTTGCATACTGCCTCTAGGCTGTAACACTATCTAAAAATTTAGAATCCTAAGTCCAAGTCAGAATTCTATCTTTAACCCTTTGCGGTCGTATTAAATTTGGACATGAGTGTCGTACTGGTCGGAATTAAGAGCTTTCAGAGAAATTATGAACGGATACATGAATGAATAGAGTTAAGATTCGCACGGTTCCTTGCTGTGGTGGCTGAGAGCAGACATACGACCGAAACGGTAAAAAAGCTTTGGTGGCTGAGAGTAGACAAACGACCGCAAAGGGTTAATCTCTCCCTTCATTAGCGTTTTCCCCCCTTCAGTCTCCCTTTCCCCTGAGAAAGTGTGCTCTGTACAAAAAGGAAATAGAATGTTCACTAGCCAAGGTAGGTCCTGCTGGCGTGTGTAGGATCTTCCTTCCCCACTGATGAAGGAACATGAAGAGGCCCCAGTTCTGGAGTCCAGGCTCCCTGGGTGTGAATGTTGACACCTTCATGTACTCACCGGGTGATCTTGAGCCAGCTGCTTAATTTCCCTGTACCTTAATTTCCAGATTTGTGTAAAATAAATAAAACACTTGGACTAATTTCTTGCACATGGTAAATAAAGTGTTAGCTATTTTTATTGGTACATTATTATTCCTATCAACGCAGTCGTAAGAGCCACAGAGGGGTGATGCTGGAGAATGATGCACAGTGGTGACTAGAACAGCAGTACTGATAATGTCTCAGAATTACCTGACGGGGAGGGTGCAGCCAAGCGAATCTGTGCCCCGTCTGCGTCGAAACAGCCAAGCATTGTGTCATATTTGGATTGGACCTAGTAGACGCTTGTTACTCACACCCTCCTGTTGGGTAAATGCTCCAATTGTCACATCTTGACCAGTGAGCATCTTGATGTTGTTCTTTCACCTGCATTTCAGAACTTTTGAAAGTGTACTTGCTCACCTGGAAAAGTGCTCCCGAATAATGACTACTTACTGTTTTAGTATATAACTTTGTGGGCGGGAAAGCACAACAGAGACAAATTCTAATGGGTGCACCAGGTCATTTCTCACAAGTGCTAAAGTTTATGTGTTAGGCTTCTTCAGAGATGGAATTATAAACACATACAGTTTTTATGAATTGACATTGATAGTTTTTATTTTTTTGCAATTTTAATTTTTTTAAAGTTTCTTTATCTTTATTGTTGAGAATATTACAGATGTCCCCTTTTTATCCCCATTGGTCCCCTTTACCCCACATCCATCCCACCCCCAGGCCTTCCCCATACCAATGTCTGTGTCCATGGGTTATACTTACAAACATAGAAGTTCTTTGATTAACCTCTCCCCACCTACTCCCCCCTTCCAGCCTTCCCTCTGAGATCCCTCAGTCTGTTGATAGTTTTCATTTTAACCTTACTTTTTTCCTACCAACTACCTATTTGGAAGTTTTTAATCTGAAAAATTACACTTTTTAATTTGATGAGCCTGTGGTTATTCCTTAATCTAAAATTATGACTAAAGCTAATGTGTTATCTGTGACCACAAAGATAAAGCTAAAAAGTAAAACGATGAAGTCAGTATCGATCCTGATAATAAAGCTGCTGGATAAGTAATACGATTTAACATCACCAAAGCCTCCAGGGGCTGTGCTCTGAAAACATCTCACTAATGAAGCACAGTTACATTACTTTGTTTTGAGTCACTAGTAATAATTTTTTTCCTTCCTGCTTCTATAAAGAGAGTGGAACTTCTGACTCAGTAAAAGTTATGTGAAAGTTTGTAAGGATCAGAGAACCAGTTTCTATGTTTAAACTCTTGAGTTTCTCCCAATAATTGTTGAAATATTGGCCAATAAAATGGTCTCTAGGAGATTTGAATCAAATAGAACAAAAGCTTTATTCTTTCCCACCTATGAGTTATAACACTTGAATACTGTTCCCAGGTGGTCATGTTTTGGATGCTTTGTATGGCGTTTATCTGGGATGAAATCAAGCCAACTTTGAAGCCCCACAGGTGGCGATAACCTAAACCCATGAAATAGTTGACAGGCTTTAGTATCATTTTTGTCCAGTTTTACATGTTATTAACAAAAATCTTTTAAACTTCTGGTTTTCTCTTTAAGAAAGCAGCATCAGTGTACAGCATTCCGCTTATATTTTCCTTCTTAGTGTAAATACTGAAATTTCCTACTGGTTTTATGAATTTGGTTTACTTGGGTTTTATCCATTAACTGGGTTAAGCATTTTTTATTTTCTTTGCTTTTTCCACATTTGAGGGCAGTAGGGAGTAAGATACAGTCTCCTGATGTCAACTTTTGAGAACCAAAGACAAGATTTATTAAAACATCCCTTTAGGCCAATGAATGATTCTAGCTTCAAAAAGTAGAAAAAATGACTTAGCTGAATATCATTTGTGTTTTGTCTCCCAGTCTTCAAATGTGTTCTGTGAGAATTATTGAGGTGGTGGCTCCAACAGCTCAAAGAAAAGGAATAGAGTTAGTGGAACATTTGGTTCCTGGATAATACTCTTTTAAAAAAATATATATATATCTTTATTGATTTCAGAGAGAGGAAAAGAGAGGGAGAGAGACAGAAACGTCAATGATGAGGTTCATTGATCGGCTGCCTCCTGCACGCCCCTGACTGGGGATCGAGCCCGCAACCCGGGCATGTGCCCTGATTGGGAATCGAACCCCGATCGCCTGGGTCCTAGGTCGACGCTCAACCGCTGAGCCACGCCCGGCCGGGCCTGGATGATATTCTTAAAAATCAACTCTATGGAGGTATAATTTACCTGCAACAAAATGCACCCATTTTAAGTATATACCTCCTTGAGTTTTTATGATGGTCTTCACCTGTGTAACCACCACATGCCAATATAGAACATTTCCATCACCCAGATCGCTCTCTTGGGCCCTTTTGCAGTCATTGGTAATATATATTTTTCATACTGAGAAACCTTTTTTCCCCGTGTTGCTCACACTCTTGCTCCCTCTCTACCCCATTTTCTGTTGGTCACAATGTTGAAAGGGAAGCACAAGCCTTTCACATCTAGACACAGTGATTATGTAATAGTGCTCTATGGGACGAACGATTGTCCTTGTGAACTTTAACTTGACTGTGCAGTAGGAGAGGACAGACAGATCTGCAATCTAATCATTTGAATCATATATACACACACATATATATATACATATATGACAGTATGTATATATATGTGACACTTTGGGGCTGGCTGATAATATGAGCTTGATTCTACTCAGTGCATTGTCATTAGTCAGCCAGAACTAATTGGAGAAACAGAATTTGAGTCAAGCATGAGGACAATTCCAATTGAATGGAAAAGTGTTGATTGGCTGTGTTACATCTCCAACATCTGGAGGCCCCAAGGAGTAAGAGAGAGAACCTGGGAATTTGTCAGGACAGAATAGACAAAGCAGTCATGCCCGGCTCTGTGGCCCAGCGGCTTTAGCGTGCCTGTCAATCACCTCCAGACTCAGGCAAATACTCCTGCTGTGCCCACACTAACATCAGCTATTCCCCTAGGGTGGGCCTGAGGTACAGATGACTGTCTGGCTCCACCCTCCTCCAGCCCAGCCTTTCTGGCTCCTGCGGCTTCCTGGATGTTCTCATCTCTGTGGCCAGTGTCCTCTGTTTTTGGCCTCCATCACTAGGTGCTTTCACTTATCCTTCCCGGGCTCTTGTCTCTCATGGCCTCCTTTGTGGTTTACTGCTTGCTTCTGTCCTGTGTCTCAGCCTTTGCAGGAAAAACTTGACCTGTTATGGTTGTTTCAAATCTGTTCTTCAATTTATTACTGTATTTTCACTGAATCTGAAATGCTATTGATTGTAAGACTCGTAGGTATTTAGGCACCACAACAGAAAGAAAAGGTGTTGCTGATTGAACCATTAAACCTTGATTATAAAGTATATCCTAATTCCAGAATGTTAAAATGTGGATGAAAGACACAGTGTCACCAAGCAAACACTGAGTGCTCCAGAGTATAGACTGGAGCAGAGGGCTTAGGGGAAGGACATCCAGGGTGGAGGGAGAGTAAATAAGGTCAGTGTAGCTGCTGGAGGTAGGCCTTACTTTTGGCTGGAGGATCCTAGAAGCTCATGCAAAGAGGAAAACAGTATCAGTTATATGATTGTGTTGTATAAAACAAATGACACTATCAGTTATTTGTTTTCTACTCAAAAAGAACATAACTAGTCTTGTTACTAAACCCTGGATGAAACACCTTATCTTTACAGTATCATTTAGTGAACAAAATCTTCAACAATATCTTTACTGTAAATACAGTCACTCCCCCCCCGCTTTATTGAGATATAATTGACATATAACATATGTAAGTTTAAGGTGTATGTGTTGATTTGATACACTTCTATATTACAAAATGATCACAACCATAGTGTTAGCTAACACTCCATCATGTCACATCATTACCATTTTTTGTGGTGGTGAGAACATTTAGGACCTCTCTTAGCAACTTTCAGCTGTATAATATAATATTTTTAACTGTAATCACCATGTTGGGCATTAGATCCCCAAAACTTTAAATATATGTAGTTGACTGGTCTGTTTTGTCTTTTATGGTCGTCAGTTGGTAAAATATTGTAAGTGCAGCTTGCCTTTCATGTTCTGGCCTAATTCAGGGATAATATAAAAGGCTTAAAATATGCTTGGTGCTTGTTGGGCTGATTAGGTGGTGGTTTCAGGTCCCTGGCTTGTTGCTAGGGCTTGGTTTAGCTCATATCTTAATAACTTGCTTTATTAGCTCCACATCAGTTGCTGTCTCCCACCTTAATAATCCCAGCTCCTCATCAGCGCCCCCTCACCCCGCTCCAGTACAGTCCACCCCTTTGCCATGCCCAGATCTCATTAAGCTGCACACCCAAGTTCTCACTTCCTTAGCGTCTCCAGTCTGAAATGCTCTTAGCCTTCTCTCCACAAACTTACTTTCATTAGTTCCTTTTAGATGATTCAGAATGCACCCTCTTCTAAGACACTTTCTCTGGCGCTTGTCTTAACTTTAAACCCCTCTGACATTATTTAGATAATTTTCACCATGTCATCACGAACATTTGCTTTTCTATAATTTTTAAAAACAATTGTATGGTAAGCTTCTTGAAAGGGCTCAGTTTCTTTCACTTTGAAGCTCCATAGGTGTCTAGTGAGAAGGTGGGCACTGAAACATGTAACGAGGGCACTAATAGTATGTAGCACTCCAAAGTCGCTCAGTGGTGCAGGGAGTAGGGGTTTCTTCCCAGCTCCATTCATTTGTGCTCTGCTGTGTCTCATGTGTGGACACCACAGCTCCATCACAGTTCTTTACATATTCTTATTCTTCTGGGAGTGACATTCCTCTCCTGAGGAATGACATAAGAATTATTTTTCAGACATTTAAAACTGTGTCCCCTTTGGATCAACCTAAAGATCTCCCATCTCTGTGGGAGAGGTGCCCTGTAATGTCTCCCCCGCTGTTAACTGATATAAGACTATCCACTCACATAATAGTGTTGAAGATTAGGACTCTAAAATAGACACTGATTGGTTGGCCAGCCTGATCACATTCACAAATGTATATTTAGGATATAGAAGGAAAAAAGTTATTCATGGGGAGAGTTTTGCTTAACAAAGATGACTTTGTTTTGAAGTTTAGCTCTGTTATTTTCAGTTATTATTCATTTGTTGAGTTCTGTCAACACACGTGGGTGCCCAGAGGCATATCCATTAGTGTTCACAGTCAGACCAAATCCAAAATAATTTTTCATGGCTCCCCACTCTTGAAGAATTTTTTAATTTTTAATTTTCCATTGACTCATGTTCTTATGATTCTGCCATACTGGCAACTTCTTTATAAAGTTCCCTACTGGTTGGGGAATCATAAATGCCATTCAAAATGAATGCATAATGCAATTTTTCCTAGACTTCGATCGTATCCTCTTGGGGAGAGCATTCTGATTGGTGGGAACTGTGAGCTTTTAATTGCATGAGGAAATCTACCATTTGATGTCCCTGATTTTCATGTTGATTTGGGGGTTAATGTGGAGGTTTAATAAATATAATTGAAAATGCTCTCTCTTTCCTGAAGAGTCCTCCCTACTGCAGAGCCTGCAATTGAGGTACGTGCCCTTGACCGAAATCGAATCCAAGACCCTTCAGTCCACAGCCGACACACTAACCGCTGAAGCAAACCAGCCAGGGCAGGCAGGGTAGCTCTTACTTGTTGGGAAGAAAGCTACTGATACAGCAGGTGTTGAGATCATCTTGTTTTAGGGTTGTTTACAATGACTGCCTGTTTCTAGCCAGTTTATTTTACTAAAAATAACACATTCTTTCCTCTCCTGCTGTCCAGCTCTTAATTCGGATGTGTTCATACAGAGAAACATCTGGTATGCCAAGAATTTTATTTTTAGTGGCAACTGAATATTTTATAAAATTCTTTTTACATTGCAACTCCCAGACATGATGTAGGTCAATTAATAATGCAGAATATGCATAAAATACATGATTTTGTATGGATATGGCTGAGTTTTCCATGCAGGCTCTACAAACACAAATGAGAATGTTACTGGAAGCTCCCACAAAGCTTTAGGCATCATGTTAGTGTGCTCATGATTGTGTACCTTGCACGAAGCCTCACATTAAACATTGAATGAATGAATGATCAGTAGCTTCTTAAATGGTGATTTGTATATAGTTTTTTTATTTAGAAATAAATGACACAAACGCTAGCATTGTCCAGATAATCTTATAACTGAGTTTCTATACATTCAAGAAAATCAGTTTAGTGTTTGTATGAATAAAATCATCACAGTGGATTAGGTGGAGGGAATGAAATTAAAGTACAAGAATAAGTCATATGCCAGGAGTTAATTGAAAAGATCACAGTGTACATTCAAGGTGAAGACAACGGAACTGAGCAGAAGTTTCCAATTTGAAATATAAGGATAGTTGATGGGGAAAAGTAAATTGCTGTTAGAATACCCAATTGTTGTAGACTTTGCCTTTCAAAATTCAAATAACAGCTGCACCACACTTACAGAGAATAGTCTTTTGCTATTTATAACTTGAGAACCAATGTTATAAGCAACAAACTATGTATTAGGATATTTATAGAATTTTATTTAATTTCAGATACTAAGAAGTCTGCCATATCTAGTTTTCATCAGCTACAGAGTTAGATGTGTGTTATACAGGACATCCTAGGCAAATACAGTTATTTTTAAAGAGAAAAAAAAATTTTCTGTTAAAAAGAATGAAGGGCCAGAGGTAACATCTTTCAGAGAAGAGCTTTGGCAAGCCGCTGCAGTATCTTCTGAGGAATTTAGGCCGATCACCTGGAAATAGATGAAATTAATGTCACTGAAGTCAAATTCAGTTTGTTAGAATGGTGGTTCTTCTTTGGTTACATCTCTCACTGCGCGCAGGGTGTCATTGTAACTAGAGGAAAACTTAATGGCTTGTAGAGGCCGGTCCGTTATGTGGAGAGTTTTCTATTTCTCTGTGAGGTTATCAGACAGAAGACTACTTTTGTAGCACGGTTTGACGACAGCTTTCAGAGACATTTCTCTGTGGAAAATGTTTTCTCTGAATGTTTCCTGGAGGAAGACTGGCCCAGTACCTCCCAGTGCTCTTTTAAAGCTTTTGGAAAAAGTGTGTGAAGCCACTGTGATGGTAAGCATCCGACAGTTTGGCTGTCAGACACTCCACACATGGAATGTCTTCATGCTTACACACCTGAGGACTCCAAATCCTCCTCTTTGATTGGTCCAAAAGGCACTGTCCTGATTGGTCAGAATGGACCCACTCTGATCCATCAGTGAAGGAGCTGATTGGGGGGAAGGGGAGCAGGACTATAGCTGCACAGCTCTGATTGGATGGGGAGAGTTTCTGTCCTATTGGTTGAAGTAGGATTTAAGGAACTCCCTTATAAGGGCTGGCTCAGGGCCAGAAGTAGTTCAGGCAGGTAGTTCAGTGCAGAAGCAGGTGCAGTAGTTTAGTGTAGGCTTCTCCCTGAAGCACACTGTGCAGGAGAGGTCCCTGTGTAGAATGGCTGGTAGGCTCCGTTTTTTAAACTTCGAGTTCAGTTAGCCACTGGGAGGCCTTCTTAGTAGGTATCTTCGTTTTTCAGGGTCTGCATCATTCACAGCCAACAGTATTGTATTCTTTTAAGAAATTTTTTTAAGAAATTTAAAATTAAAAAATTTCCCCTGGCCTGTGTGGCTCTCAGTTGGTTGGAGCATTCATTGTTCTGTACACTGAAAGTTGTCAGGTTCGATTCCTGGTCAGGGCACATACCCAGGTTGCAGATTCAATCCCTGGTTGGGGGAGCATATGAGAGGCAACTAACTGATCAATGTTTCTCTCTCCCTTTCCCTTCCTCTCTCTCTGAAAGCAGTAAAAACATATCCTCGGGTGAAGATTAAAAAAATAAAAGTTAAGAAAAATTTTAAAGTCCCTCAAAGGTTTTTCTAGATGGGCAGTTAAGGGATATTTTAATCTTTAAGTATTTTTTAATGTTTCATTAGGATTTGTTGAGGTATGATTAAAAGTGTTTTTGAGGATTATCAGACATATAAAGATAAATTCCTAAGATTGAGTGATCATTATTGCTTTTGTGATTTTGTAAGATGCTCAACGGTTGAATAAATAATGCTTTTGTTAAAATTCCATGGGGCATTCATCCAGAAAATAGTGTATAAGAAAGGAGTGTGTTTGTGTTCATATAGTCTACTCTCTGTTGGTCCTAAAGAGTTTAAGAAGGTAAATTTGACCAATGAAATCTGTAATTATAGTGCTTTATTTTGTAATCCATTAATAAACGGTTTTATAACATCAGATGTATTTGAGTAATTGTATTTTTAATCTTCTGTTTCTCTAACCAGAAAAAATAAAGTTTGTACTCATATTTGTTTAAATCCCCTCCGGCTTGTTAGAATTGAATCAGATAGCTCTCAGCTCTTTTCTTTACTTGTTAGGAAGTAGAGATTTGTAATTTGTATTTATGCTGATCAACAGAAAATATTAGATATTCCACACTCGGAGACTCTGCCAGATGTAATTTACATTTGAACAAGGATTTGCAAAAGAACAAGCATTAAGTTAAACCATTAGAGCAGTATGCTACAGACTTTATCCTATTTGGGTCAATAGTTTTTTGTCTTCAACAGACTCTTGCATTGTGAATGCTCAGTAAATTGGTTGTAAATAATTGTCTTAGTGTAAGTCTTTGTTTAGGAAGAAGGGAGCTAGCTAGCTAAAATGAGTTTGTGACTGCATTTTGTAGGAGTGTATCATGTTAGTTAATCAGTGAATTTTATTATTACAGAAACAATTATAATTATTACTTTTAAAGTCCACCAGTATTATCTTTGTCATCTCTTAACTGTGTTTAGTTTTGGCCTCACCTCTTAATTTGTCATTTCTTGGGCATAATAGCTTGAGTTGGCATTTTTTATTTTTTTAAACCTTTATGCAATATTATGACTATCTGTGTAGTTCAGGCCATTTTAAACTGGGGTCAGTGAACCCCTGAAATTAAATGTAAAATGATGTGTTTGTGGATGCATGTGCAGTTTCCAAGGGTGAGAGTTCGTATCTTGAATCAGAATTTCAAAGGGTTTCACAACTCTAGAAAATTAAGAACACTGGTGTCAGGTGTATTTTATGATTGTGTTTAGGAGCATGTTCTTTTTCTATCCTAACTGCTTTCCCCTCCTTATGAGACCTGCACTAACAATAAAATGCATTTAGAGACCCCTTATATAGCCAAGGTCTCCAGACTGTCACAGTTGTTTATACTAAAATGGTGAAATACATCAGCAGCTGCCTGTTATTTCTCTAATCGCTCAGTAGCCAGAATTAAAATGTTGTGGGTGGCTTTAATTCATAGCAGGAAGGCCTTTGTGGTTACTATAATAAATGTTAAGCAAAGCCTTCCCCAAAGCCATTGGTCATATGCTTTGCCTCACTAGTAATTAACTTATCAATGAGCTATGGTACACTCTGGTGACTTTTCCCTAAAAGATTTATACTTACGGCAAACCAGGGCACAATAAATTTTTTTATGCAAAGTGCTTTTTTGACCCAGAGGAGGCTAATGTAAATTTCTAATGAACTATGATGTATAGCGGTGGGTGAGTTTTCAGCGTCTCCTGTGCGGTGGCATATGCTTCATCTGGTCCGGTCTTGTTTTTCCTGAGGCCATGTTGTATATTGTACATTTGACTTGTGTGTTCATATTGAATATAATGTAAAACAAGAGGCTGTTTATCTTTAGTTGGAAAGTATCAGAGGGGGTGGATTTTGCTTTCAAAAAGCTTATACAAGGTATTTTCCCACTGTTGCACAGCCCCACTCTGTTGTAAAAGATGACTCGTGATAGAGTAAGTTTCAGGTTTTGGAACAAAAACGTCTCGTTCAGTGTTCATGCAGCATAACTTATTTTACTTTTGAAAATCTATAGTGTTGAGAGAGTGAGTTGATTTCTGCCATTGTTTTTGCAGGTTGGGAGACATTTGGCTCTTTGAATTTTTCCCCCCTCAAAGAAAATGATACTCGTTTTAAACAGAAATTTGTGAATCTACAGTGGCCACTCCCTAAGTGCCACCGTGTTTGGTGCCTTAGGAAACCACTTAGCCATTTGGTGTAAATTAATTTTAGCCCAGGACACTTGAACAGTGAAGTCAAACCTGCCTGTCAGTGCTTCTGTGTGGTCATTCGAGCACCTTTGGTCTGAGACCAGTGGGAGGGAGCAGTAACTCAGCTACATGATTCATTACCGTCAACAGCGGTTAGACTAGGATGGAGGCATTGAAGTGTGTTCTCAATATAACATGATGTTTCCTGTGCTGAGTTTTTAATCTGTCCTTGGACAACAATTTTAACTTTGAAAAAATGTCAAGTTGTAAGAATAGCAAACTTCCACATTTTAAACCTTTGCTGCCTTTGCTTTATCATATCATTATGTGTTTATGAATATATATGTATATATAAGTGCCTTTGGAACCGTTTGAAAATAGGTTGTGTACATCATAGTCGTTTATCCCTTGGTATGTAAAGGTGTATTTTCTCTGAATATAACCAAATTTAGAATATTTACCAGTCAATCAAAGCTTTGAAATTTTGAAGTGAAGGAGGAACCTGAAAGTAAAATAAAGTAACTAGTCTTAATTATTTTTTGTTACCAAATTTTGCTAAAATAAATTTGTTTTCCTTCTGTTTATCTCTCTAAAATAGAACTATTTAAATTTCCTTTATTTAAAAAAAATTTGCAACCTTGCATATATAATGAAAGGAGTATATCACTTATATATTTGGTTTTAACAGTTAAAAGTAAGTACCTTATTTATATCACTACCCAGTTTATACTTTTGAAGCCCCTTGTACGACTTTCCCAATTCCATTCTTTTCCATTCTCCTGAAAGGAAATGACTAGTCTGAGTTTTGTGTATTTTTCTCTTAATTTTTAAAATAAGTACATTTAATTTTATGTCGGCCTGGTTTTGACCTTTTTGTAAATAGAACAGTACTGTTTGCACCCCACCTCCCCACTTTACTTTCTCCGTTTTGGAGGGATTACTTTATTTAGGTATAATTTATACCTAATAATATGTACCCACTGATGTGTAGAGTTTGGTGAGCTTTGGTAAATATGCACAGTTGTGCAACCACCTCCACAATCAACTCTGTTTTTGAGATTCATTCATCCATGTTAATACATGTAGCTGTCCTTTATTCACTTTGATGTTGTGTGGTACTACATTGTATGAATATACAACACGAAAGGTTATCCCTTCATGTTGATGGACATTTGGGTAGTGTCCAGGTTTGGGCTTTTATGAACATTGGGATGACAGGATTATAGGATATGTGCATGTTGAACTTTACTATATATATGTAGTGTGTGTATATATATACATATATATAAACATATAGTATATATAGTATATTAATTATGGTGCTACTTACAATAATGATAATACTTAATATTATAAAACTTTAAATTTTTTATCAGTTGGGAGCATGTGAAATGCTATCTCATTATGGTTTTAGTTTGCATTTCCCTCATAACTAATAAGATTGAACACCTTTTCATATATTTGTTCGCTATTAATTTGCTTTCTTTTGTAAAATGCCCGCACATTTTTTTGCCCATTTTGTTTATTTTTTTGCCTTTTTCTAATTGATTTGTAGGAGTTATTCATTAAAGTGCATATTACTCTTTAGTCATATGCAAATATCTTTTCCCAACTTGTCTTTTCTTTTTTTAGTTGGTTTTCATTTCTTTGATTATCAGGAGTTCTAGTTTTAAAAATACTCAAATTTACCCTTTACCTTTATCTAAGGTTAGTGTCTTATGTGTCTATTTTTAAAAGTTATTTGCTACCAGAGGGTCATAAAAATACTCTTGTATTTTCTTCAACAGATTCTGAAGTTTTGCATTTCACATTTAAATCCTTGAAATTGATTTTTAAAAATATGGTATGAGGTAGAGATTCATTTTCCTTCTATATAGATAGCCTGTTGCCCCAGCACTGTTTATTGAATAGTCCAGCCTTTCACCACTTATCTGCGATACTCGTTCTGTCATATAAAGTTTCCAGATAACTGAGGATCGTTTTCCCAGCTCTCGATTCTGTTTCAGTGTTCTGTTTGCCTGTTCCTGAGGCAGAACCACATCCTCTGCTTTATTGGTAAACTTCAGCGCTGGTTTGTTCTGCTTCATGGGTAGCTTGGTCCTTCTTAGAGATTTCCACTAAAACTATGTTGTGATTGCACTGGATATATACCTCAATGTGGAAATAACTGACATCTTTACAGTATTGAATTTTCTAAGCTGAGAATATGGTATACCTCCTTAAAAATGTATGTTTTGTCTGATTTGTACCCAGGCCTGGGTACTTAAAAAATTTTTTTTTTCCTCTTAGTGGTATGCTTTAAAAAACTTTTTATTGACATACATGATGAGACACATGCATTTTTCTGTAGGTACAAATGTACAGCTTGCTGAATTTTAAAACTAAACACCAACACTCAAATAAAAAACCAGAACATTAGCAGTTCCCTAGAGGCCCCCCTCCTGTTCCTTCCCCATTACTGCCATGCCCCCAAGGGCTGCCACTATCTGGACTTTGAAAAGCATGGGTCAGTTTGGCCTGTTTTTGTACTTTATGTAAATGAATCATAGAACGTTTGTTCTTCTGTATCTGGCTTCTTTTGCTCAGTGTTTTTTTTGTGATCACTTAGTTGTAGTTTGTCATTCTCATTGCTGTATAGTATTCAGTTGTGTGAATATAGCACAGGTGTTCATTTTAAATTGCATGTCTGTAGCTTAGAATAATACTGCTGACTATAGGCAGTAATGTTGCTAAATTCTCATTAATTCTAATATCTCTTTGCAGATTGTTTTGGACCTTTTTTTTTATAGACAGTCATATTATTTGCTAATAATGATAGTTTTCTTTTTTTTCTGGTCCTTATATCTTTCATTTCTTTTGATTGAGGAGAGAAACAAGCATAAAACAAGTCAGATGCAAAAAATCATGGGATATATATTTTGTAAATAAGTTTAGGTTTTCTTTAGATTTCAGAAGTGCAATTTGGCTGTAATTTGTTTGTATTTTTTACAGCCTTGGGTTTCTGCTGTCTTCCAGTGCCTACGTGGTTTGGGAGGAGTGAGACCACAGGTGGCGGCTTCTTTGTCCTTGGCTTCCAGTTTATGTGTGTGCAACTGGAAATGAATCTCTTTCATGGGGTCTTGGCAAGCTGTCATGATTGATTACTCTCTTTTTGGTTTATCAGTGCAGCTGAATATTGAAAAGATGTAGGTGTGGGGTGGTAATTTGTGTTCTAGCATACATGTTTATTGTTTAATTTATTGAAAATGGATTTGGGGCATACTGATGTCAGAAAGTAACAAATAAGTTCCACTGTCCTGGGTCTGCATCTGAAAGACTCCAGTGTATATGGATCAATTGAAATTCCTCCTGGAAAACAGGGTGAGGTTACAAAAGACAGTTAAAGTCACAAAAGTCTTGAATCACAAATTTCTGTCTGATTTCTCGGAAGATGACAGTGATAAAGGCAGTAAGGCTCACCTGTGAACTCTCAACAGGGTACTTTTATACTTAAAGCTGGATTGATCACCTTATACAACTGTGTAAGTATGCTAATATGATAGCCTGTGATGCTGAGTAGTGAGAAAACTATTAAACATATGATTAGAAAAGCGTCTATTTCTAGCTCATGATTCTTTTATGTGTTTGAGGGTGGATTCAGAAAAGTGATAACCACCAGCCTAATGCCCTAGAAGTTTTAGCTGATCTCCATTTACCCAATTTACTGCTTTAACTGGTGTTCCCTACTCTTTCTCTAACAAGGCAACTGATCTCCATGGTGGGTCAAATGTCCATCGACAACTGGAGGTCCTTGGGGTTAATCAGCACCTGCAGGAATCCCCAATTTGGGGTGCGGTGAAGAAGGAAACTTGCCCGGCCAGTGTGGCTTAGTGGTAGAACCTGCGAACCAGGAGATCACAGTTCAATTCCCAGTCAGGGCACATGCTAGGGTTGTGGGCTCAATCCTCAGTAGGGGGCTTGCAGAAGGCAGCCAATCTATGATTCTCTCTCATCATTGATGTTTCTCTCCCTCCTTTCCTTTCTCTGAAATCAGTAAAAACATATTTAAAAAATAAAACAGAACAAGGGAACTTTAGTGCAAACAGCTCAGTTGTGATACAGCACCACATGGCTGTTAGGAGGCCCTTAGGGAACAGGCAGCCCCGGGCCAGGCTCCTCTCCAGCTAGACGGCCCTGCTCTGCCCTGAGCTGTCTGCTCCACTCTGGTGAGTCATCTTCAGCCTGGGAAACACAGTCCAGTCTTGGATGGAAAAGGAAAGTGTCCACCCAGAGCCAGAGGGAGCTGAATTATATAGACAGAAGCCCCTAACCGAGGGTCCTGATTGGTCCATCCTCATGCAAATGAACTCCAAATCCTCACAGTTTGATTGGTCCAAAAGGCACTCTCCTGATCGGTCAGAGTGGAGCCTCTCTGATTGGTTGGTGAAGAAGGCGATGGGGGGTGGGATATAGCTGCTCAGGTCTGATTGGATGGGAGGGAGCTTCAGTCCTATTGGTTGAAAAAGGATTCCAAGAACTCCTTTAGAAGCTCTGGCGCAGAGGGCAGAGATACAGCGCGGTAGGCGGTTTACTGCAGAGGCAGCTGGTTCAGTGCAGGCTTCTCCTTGAAGCGCAGTTTGCGTGAGAGGTGCCTGTGTAGAAACGGTTGGTAGGCTCTGCTTTTTAAATTTGAGCCCCGTTAGCCACTGGGAGGAGACCTTCTTAGTAAGTATCTTCTTTCTCAGGGTCTACACCTTGCACATCCCAGTTGGATCCCCAGGTACTTTCACCCCTCCCCCTGGAGTTGTAAGCTACCAAGCAGCAGTGGTATTTGTCCTTAAGTGACGGAATTTAATTAAATATTATGTAAATTGATGGAATATGAATGCAGAAAGAGTCTTGGGCCCTCTCCCAGGCCTGCTGGGTCAGCAACTCTGTGGGTAAGGCCCAGAAATCTGTGTTTTACCAAACCCTCCAAGTGATTCTGAAGCATGCTAACATTTGAGAACCACCATGCTAAAAAAATACTGCAATTGAATTTAGTACAGGAAGATGGGGGATTAGAAATATATAGGAGGCTCCTGCACTCAGATCTTTTTTTAAAGATCTTTTAGTTTTGACCCTCTTTAAGAAAACAGCAACTGAAAATTGATGAGGCATCGTGGTATAGTTTACATAGAAAAGACAACCAGAACCCCACTCAGCACAACATTCTCAAAGAAACAGCCTTCGCCTCATGTCTAAAGATTGGTGAGTGAATGAACTTTTATGTGATGTAAATTAACATAAAAGTGTTTAAAAGTACAAGTGTCAGTTTTTATAATTCCCTGCTTTAGTCTAGTTTTTCCACTTACTGTCCAGCTGCCAATGCCAGTACATAAGAGAGGAGGACTTTGACTATTTCTGATAAATGTAATAACCAAGGCCCATAGGCATCCAGTGTGTACGGGAAGAGCTGCTCAGCCAGTACGTGGTCTGAAATACATTATCTCATTTAATCCTTACCACAACTTTATGAGGTAGGCACCCATTTTAAAGATAGAGGGGCTCAAATTCGGAGATTGAACAGCTAATTAAATGGCAGCACCAAAATTTAAACCTAGTGGGCTGCAGATTGTTTTGCTGGTGGCATAGTTTAAATGTCAGGGAACAGAAATATGTATATTGATATAGAATATCTCGCATCGTTGAATATAAAGAGACAAATAATTTGATATCTGTGGCAAGGCCTTCTAATTCTCACCATGGGCTTCCCCATATGCCATTTCCAATAATGTTTGTAGTGAATGGTATGTATAACCCATCTTTTTTCAATCAGATATATAGTGAGCTTCTGCTGTGTTTCACTTTGAATTGAAAATGCAAAACGCAAATGTATTAGTTTGCTAGGGCTGCTGTAATAAAGTAT
The DNA here is from genome assembly GCF_964146895.1 of Miniopterus schreibersii. Lineage (NCBI taxonomy): Eukaryota > Metazoa > Chordata > Mammalia > Chiroptera > Miniopteridae > Miniopterus > Miniopterus schreibersii. The sequence goes on from NC_138109.1 coordinate 66,171,136, forward strand.
TATACACCAGGTGGCTTAAATAAAAGAACTTAATTTTCTTACAGCCCTGGAGGCTGCTTTCTTCTGAGGACTCACTTCTTGGCTTGTAGATAGCTGTCTTCTCCCCTTGTCTTTACATGGTCTTCCCTCTGTGAGTGTCTGTGCCCCAATCTCCTTTCTTATAAGGACACCAGTCATATTGGATTAGGTTCCACCCTAATGATTTTATTTTAACTTAACCACTTCTTTAAAGACCTCCATCTCCAAATCTAGTCATGTTATAAAGTACTGGGGGTTAAGACTTCAGCGTATGAATTGGGGTGACAGTTAAGGCCATAACAACTAAGTTGCCCTTAGGTAGTGAGAGTTTCCCTAGAAGGTCAAGATCTTTGATTTGAGATTTAAATGTCCTTGATTTCTCTTTCTTTAATATAATTAAAGCACAGTTCATAGAACCAGGCTATTTGAAATCCAGGCAAGAGCCTACCAGCTTCTTAATAGGTTTTAGAAGAGTAATGTAGCATTTGGGTAGCAAATACTTTCATCCTTCAAAGACCAAGTGAAGTTTCTTTGAGGATTTAGAGTCACACATGTTAATCCTAACCAATTAAAAAGTTTGTCATAAAAAACTGCCAACTGCAGGAATTGTTGTTATAGGGGAGGAAAACCTTGTAGGACTTCCAATGCAAATAATCCTGTTTTACATCAGATGATTAATTTTGCAGCCATTACTCTAAGTCCTGCCTTTATTACATATGCCCCTCCTGTGAGATCTGCTCCTGTGTCTGGTGAGGGGAAATGGGAGTTCTCCATGAACTCTGTTGGTGCATTTTGAAAGAAGAGAAACAGTGATACTTCCTATATGAACTATATATGATGATTTTTGGTCCCCAGGTAGGTTGAATCTGTAGGTTCACTAACAGTATTTTCCTCCTGTGTATAAAGTCAGTTAAACAGCACTGTTTTCTGCACCACAAACAATTCCTTGTTGGTGTGGTTTGTGGACCGCCAGTGTTAGCATACCCTGAGAGCTGGTTAGACGCTCAGTCCCCACCCCAAATTTTGAGAATCAAAATCTGTATTTTAACACATTGTTTGCGGGTAGTTTTTATCGCGCGCTCTACTACCAGTCAATGTAAAACGTATAAATACGTTTCCTGCGTACAATGTGTTAAAAAAATTCCCAGGTAATCTGTATACATAGTCCAGTTTAAGAAGCCCTCTTCTAGGTAGTGATAGTAGCTGGACTTTAATTGAACATTTTATATAAAAAGAAGAATCCTATAGTGCTTTTTGTCTGTGTTTTCCATCCCAGCAGTATATCCAGTTGGTCTAAGCAGAAAACCAGAGGACTCAGTGGCTCACAACCGCATAACCTTCTCTTTCATTTCCTTGTGTATAAATGAAGATAATAAGACCTTAGTGTTGAAAGATTAAAGGAGTTAATGTCTGTGGAGTTCTTAGAACAGTGCTGGGCACAGTAAGTTTATCCATGTTCACTTTTCTTATTACCCTTGCTAATTATTACCACCACGGTCACTGCTGCTAGTACCACAGCCAAACCAAACAGCAGTTAGCCTCAGAAGATGCCTACTACAGAAGTGGGTAATAAATGTCGGAATTACGTTATGAAGAGCAGTTCTCACCGTGAATACAGACATTATACCAACCCACCAGATAATTCACCCAAACTTTTAAACCGCTCTCTGAAACAAACACAGAACTAGAACAAAATATTTAAAAGCTTAGTGGGGAAAAAGTGTCCACGGACCACCCAATTTTTCTGTGCCTGTCTACCGTGGAGAAACTCAAGGACTGTGTTTCTGTCAGGACTTCTTTGTTTAATAGAAATTGTTATAGCCTTACCAGGAAAGCTCCAGCTGTAAAAGAGTCATTGCACATGTGTTTGTTAGAGGTGGCAACCCAGAAACCTGGGCTCTGGTCCTGCCTGCCCTTGACTAGTCACGCCGACTTGGGCAAGTTACAGACGTGTGAAATGAAATTGGACTTGATAATTGAGAGTATTCTCTGGTCCCGCGATGTGCGTGCATTCCAGTGCAGCCTTTGTGAGACTTCATTTCCATTTCAAATGGTTAGACTCTCAGACTCTGAAGACGATTGTGTTCAGTGACAGCAAGACAGTTGAATAATAAGCTTGAGCTAGAATGGCCTTGAGGAGCTATTCTATATAAAAACAAATCAAGTATAACATACTTCTTTGTTATGTTACAGTGAAGTATATCATCACTGCTTTGCTGAATATTGGATTTCAGATGTACTAAAACATCTGTTACTAAGATACACACCAGAATGTCTGTCTTCCTTGCAGGAAATGTTGTTTATAGATGTCTTCTGTTGTTTTAGTGTTGTTAATATGTAGCAGATGCATGGGAGGGGGTTGGGGGAGAGGCTGGGGAAAGCATCCTAGAGCACCTTAGAGTTTTCCCAAGGTTTGAATTTGTTTCTGTTTGAATTTGTATTGTTTTGCAACAAATAAGGGAGGTCTTAAAGAAGGAACTTGTGCCAACTTGCTAGTGTAGCAATTGCATGTGTATTAAACAACTCCTGTCCTTATCATCATGTGGGTTTTGACATGCAAGACTATAAAATTTCCTGCGATTGGCTGACTCAATTTAACTGGTTTTATAGAATGAGTAAATAAAAATTAACTGAGTATATCCTACATATAAAAACACTACCATTTCTTTGCTGAGTAAAGATGTTGCCTCCAAAGGAGTTAAATTCTAAAGACTTTCAGTTCCAAGATAATGATTCACGGACAACCTACATGTGGCAGAAAGATGGAAGAAAGATTTTTTTTTTTTTTTAAATGCCATAGTGAATCCATTATAGCTCAGAAAACTGAGATACTAGTTTCTGACATTTCAGTGAGATTTAGTTGCCAAATTTCCAGAGGGAAAGGATATTTAAAAGTTAATGCTTATTTTTTTGCATGAAGTTTGTTTAGCATATGTTTCAAGGCTACTGTAATAATACGCCCTATGCTTCTTCAGGTGAAAAGGGTAGACTGACAAATTCCCTCATCTTTTAGGACCATATATATTCTGTCTATGTGAAGACCTTCCTGGCTTCTGCTGGGAGCTTTGTCTCCTCCTTCCATACTTCATGAATACTTTATACCGTTCTTATTGCATTGATCACATTTTATGTTATTTTATTATTTTTGTATGCTTGTTTCATAACCATTCCTTCCTTTCTTCATTCACTCAACAGGTCTTTGTTGAGCACCTGCTATGTGCTAGGCACTATTGCTTCCTAATTGGAATATAATCTGTTTAAGAGCAGTATAGATTGCCCTGCTGGTGTGGCTCAGTGGTTGAGCATTGACCCATGAACCTGAAGGTCAAGGCTCAATTCCTGGTCGGGGCACATGCCTGTGTTTCGGGCCTGATCCCCAGTAGGGGGTGTGCAAGAGGCAGCCGGTGGATGATTCTCTCTCATCATTGATGTTTCTACCTCTCTTTCCTTTTCTCTCAGAAATCAATAAAAACATATTTTTTAAATATAAAAGCAGAATAGATTCTTGTCCATTCTTATACTGCACAACTAATAGATATAGGAAAGTAACTCTTGAGGTGCTGATGTCCATGTCTAGAATTTTATAATTTCACTTATCAAAAGCCTGAATAAATCACCCCAGTTCTCCATTTCAAAGGCATCTTTGCTTCCTATAACTGTATGAAGAGACCTGCTGTCACTTTTTCCAAAACAACATAATTAGACATAACTGTGTCTTCAGGACTATGGAATAAGCTCCTGCAAGCTACACTCAGCGGTTATAAGAAGAAACATCTACACCCTGGCCGGTGGGCTCAGTGGTTAGAGCATTGGCCATTGCACTGGAGGGTCGTGGGTTAGATTCCCGCTCAAGGGCATTTGCCTGGGTTGCAGGTTCAATCCCTGGCCTCTGTCAGGGTGTTTCCAGGAGGCAACCAATCAGTGTATCCCTCGCATGGATGTTTCTCTCTCTCTCCCCCTCTGTCTCCCTCCCTCTCCCCGCTTTCTTCTTTCTCTCTTCCTCCCCCCTCCCTTCCACCCTATCTAAAAGTCAAAGAAAAAATGTCCTCCAGTGAGGATTAAAAGAAAAAGAATTGGGTTGGAAATGAGTCAGTTATCTCTAGTAATTTCTCTCTTTAAAAGCCTCATTTATACTAATCAGTGTAGTACAAATCAGCTTTTGAATTTTGAAATCAACCAGGTTTTTGTTATATACCTGTATAAATCTAAGAGGATAAAAGTTTTTGTTTACAAGGTAATCTTAGAAAAAACTGTCCAGAGTGGTCTTCTGCCTCTCTACCCCTTCCCCGCAGCCCACATATAGATTAAAGGGAGAGCCTTGAATTGCTAGAGAATTGAAATTCCCTCCATTTGGGGGATTGGTGCTTAGAGGTTCATGGACCTGCTAGGGTAGTAATTCTCAACACCAGCTACTTGTTAAAATCATTTGGGTGCTTTTAAAAAAATACTCTGCACAGGCCCAACTCCAGAGCTTCTGATCGCTTGGTGAGGGCAGAAGAATACAGATGCATTGCTTTTCTCATTGCGGCAGTGAGGACCCAGCTGCCAGCAGGATTGTATGTCCAGGTCTCCCTGCACCCCCCCCCCCCCAGCAGAGCTGGAGCTGAGCCAGGGGTCAGTGGCACTGAATTTCCCTCACTGAGCCCCTAGGGACTCTGGATTTGTCTGCTTCCTAGTGCCTTGGGCCTCAGACTGACTATCCTTAGCAGGAATTATCTGCCAAAGACAGGAAGAGGTTAAGCAGGAACCTTTTTTTTTTTCCTGAAGGGACTAAATGTTTCTTTAGAATCTGATGGTGACATTAATTCAGGAGGGTGACTAATTTAAAAGAAAAGATTACTAAAGCATTCAGATATTCATTGTAGAAAATTTGAGAACTACAGAAAAGCACAGACAAGAAAATAAAAAATGTCTGCAACCTCCAAGAGAGAGAACAACCCTTAACATTTTGGCCTTTTAATGCCCCTCCATCTCCCCTAGGTAAATGATGGAAATAACAAAAAATAAACTTTCATTTATTGAGTATTTATTTTGGGCTAACAAGTCAAGTTGCTGTTGCCTTTAGAGTGATAAGAAACCTGAAGTTCAAGGTGTAAAGGAACTTGCTTCAGGTGTTGCAACTAATAAGCCAATCCAGGATCTACCTGATTGCAAGGTAAGGGGTTCTGATCCCCACAAGACATATATTTATGTCTATAGATTCTATTACATTTTGAAAATGAAATGTATTTTAATAAACACCGCCTTTATAATTATTCAAAGTGTGTATACATTTTTTTTTGGAATGCCCATATTTGTGTTTAAAAATCTGGGTCACATTCTACATTGGACGCTGGCCATATTTATGACACTCAGCACAAGGATATTATTTTTAGATGTTGTCTTTTTATGATGACATTATTGGGGAGTCTGTGTTTATGATATTAGAATGCTACTTGCCAGAATATTTTATTTTACTTTCTAGCTGCAGAAGCATGTAGTGCAGGGAGAGTTCAAAGTTCCTAAATTAGGAATGGGCCTGCGTTCAGCCTCCCTTGTCTCTGGTAAGCAGCTGGCTTCGATTTCTCCCATGATCACTTGCAAGGCAAGCGAGTGAGGGCTGCAAGCCTGGGCCTCTGCTTGGACCCCACCAGGCTCACTTAGGGATTTGAAGAAGGCCCGCGCCCTGTGGCCATTAGGCAGTAGTGACTGAAATATGGACTTCTTAATAATTACAAAGAAAATCTGCCCTGGATTTTAATAAATGATTTTCTTCTTTTTATCCTATTCCATTTAAATACGTGTTTCTTCCAATCTTGAAAAAAAATAAAATTGACCCTACATTACACAATTTTCATGAAAAACTGAGTTATAAAAAGCAGCAGGGAAAACTATAACTCTGAATTCTGTGTTTCCATAGTTACATTGCATTGTCATAAGATAAAAGTCAGACTAAAGGATAGATTTGAAAGACACCCCAGGAGCTGACTGAGATAAATGTGGTTTTAAAGCCGCCGTGCCAGGCGTTTAGTCAGGAGCCAGGCAGGCAGGTAGAACTGGTTGAAGTTTCCCATTGGAAGAAAGGCATTTCTCATGCTTTGTGTTTAAGGTAAAAATGGATCAAGGAGCCTCGACTGTTGCTTCTGTTTGGGACAGTTTATATTTCACCAATACCTAGACACATGATTTGCTAAAGTTGTTACCTTTGGACATGTACACAGTATTTTCTCCCCTTGTAGGAAATCAGTGAACTTTAAAATGTAAATTGCTGGTTTCATCATTCTGGTTTCTACACCCTTTTGGCTTCCATTTATTTCATTATTTCCTTTATTCCAAGAATCCTGGAGACTTGAGGCTGAGTGTGTATTTTACTTGGTCCAAACATTTTATTTTTTTATTTTGCTTATTTAGACTGTATTAATTTTTTTAAAATGAGCATAGGTTATTTAATATGCTTTTGTAATTGGATGACTTGAAGAGAACCAGAGTGCGGGGCAGGGGAGGAAATGGTAACCGGTGAAAAAAATTCCAGCAATAATGTTTTCTATTTGAAAAGCTTGTTATTGCTTTTAATAATAAAACAAGACAGTGTGGCGCTGTCCAAATTGTGTTTTGTTTTTTGTTGGTTTGTTTGTTTTCGAAACTTAACATGAACTGTAAAAGGGTAGAATCAAGAGTTGCTACTAATAGGATATCAGCCTTCTGTATATTATCTTTAAAGCATTCCTCCTTGGAGCAGTGTCAATATACCACCCTCAGAGTTGGTTGTTTGCTTGCCTCTCAGTAAAGTTTATTGATTAGTTTATGCTGCTTTCTGGAGATTGACCAAATTGGAATCTCTCCCTGTGTGGTTGTATCACGGTTCATCCATTTTTAAATTTATTTTTTCAATCCTCACCCCAGGATGCATTTACTGATTTTATAGAGAGAAGAACAGAGAGAGAGAGAAACGTCGATGTGAGAGAAGCATCAGTTGGTTGCCTCCTGTACACGCCTCAGCCAGGGATAGAACCTGCAACCTAGGTATGTGCCCGGAATGGGAATCGAACCCGCAACCTTTTGGTGTACGGGATGACACTCCAGCCAACTGAGCCACCCGGCCAGGGCCAGCTGTGTTCTTATATGTCATACATGAGAATATAAACAACATTTAAGACGTTTCTAGAATTTGAAGCAGAATTTTAGGCAGACCATTGGTGAGGTTTTTACCTTCCCTGAAGTTGCTGAGCTCATTAATCATTGTTTCTTTTAAAAATCTGCTTTGTAGGAGAATAGCTATGTAATTCCCAAGAAAACTGAAGGTATTTTGTGTTCGAGATTTTTTTTGGGTATTTTTTAAACACCCGTTTCCCACCATCCAGAGGAAGGACACCATTTATTATCCATGTCATCAACTTAAAAGGGCATATTAATAAAATAAAATGTCTAGGGAAAAAAAATGAGGTTAGAAAACCTGATTGAATTACTCTCTTAGGAAGAAAAGGGTAAAATTTCTTCTATTTCTTTTTTTTTTCTTCTGTGACTAATTCTAGGGATTATCTGCTCTGTGTCAAAACTAGAACTCTTCACCTTTTTCACATAAAATGTAGTATAAACATGGTTTTATTTTCAGAGCAAGGCTCTAAATGTTAGAGTTTCAGTTTTTCTTTCAACTTTCTGTCATTCTTTTAAAGCAGGTCTCCCCATGGCCAATCTCGTTCGTTTTTCCTGAGTTGTGTACGACATCAGTTTACTGTTAGAAAAACAGCCATAAAAGATAAGATTTTATTGTAGAATCAAATGAAATGGCTTTTCATGAATGAAACTCTTAACCGTGCCGCATCCCATGGTAAGAAGGGCAACCAAATTATGGATGGGGGAAACATTCAAGAGAAAAGTCATATTCTATATCACTTTCCTAGTTACTTGTTATGAGAAGTGATGGCTTTGTTACTTTTGGTCCCAGCATATGGTTTCTGAAATTAGTAAATTGCTATTATTATAAATACAGGTAAAATAGTTGCTTTCTAAAGAAACAAAGCATGCAATTAAAGCAAAGCAAAACAAAACAAAACTTTAAGATAGAAGAAACAAAGCTATTTTTGTAACCCAAAGACAAATATTTCAGTGCACAGTTTTGTTTTCAGGGAGGGTAGCCTCTGAGCAAAGCTGTGAGTTCTGTGGTTTGACCTGTTTCTGGTCATCTCTCTGTCCATGCTTTGGGTCACCCTCCCGGTGTCGAGTGATGTACACACACTCCACTTCCTGCGTTGGAACAGAAAAAGATTGGGTGATCTGATTAACAATGTGTCCTCCTTAAGATACATTGTGCTTTAAGTGGAGCTTTTATTTGAGATGTTACCTTCCTTTTAAGACTTAACCGTTGCTACTAACTTTTACTGATTACTTGTTATGTGGCTGTTCCTGTACCAGGTTTATAACAGTCTTGTAGAGCAGGTGAAAGTATATCATTTTATGAGATGAGGGCCATAAATCACAGCTTAAGTAATTTGTTGGAAGCCACATAGCTCAAAAGAAGAGGTGCTGAGATTTGAACCCACATCCTAGTCTAACCCATAGCCTTGGAACTTTCTTTCCTCTGAGCTACTTTGCCTTTGATCTGTAGTTGTGGGTTAAATGTTGTCCCTTGAAAGATGCTGTTGTAGGAAGCTCGTGGTAGGTAGTTACCTGCTAGGATTTAGACTAGCTTGCCTACTTAACTGACTCAATCCGTTGTCTGCCTTTTTGTTGCCCTAGGTCATCTAGGTACATATTTTATGTTTTCTGGCACGTGTTACATTTTCATGATGTTTCTAGACTATAGCCAGCCACCTCTTAACTGTACCTCTTGAGTTGAACATCTAATATCACTAATAATATTACTGATGATAATAATAGCTAAAATATGTAGATATGAATTTATGTGCTTTTCATAAGCATTTTAATCTTCACAGGACCCTATCAATCTTATTTTCTAAGTGAGGAAACTGGGGTTCAGTGAGATTCAGCTATTTGCCCAAGTTATCCAGTCAGTAAGTGGTGAGACTGGCATTTGAGCCTGGGCATCCGGGCTCCAGCCTGCAAGTTAACTGTTTCTCCACGATTCCTTTCATCCTGTGCCTGTTATACCATGTCTAGCTCCACTTGTGAGATTTCCAACAAAGAAGAATGCAGTTGGAATGGACTCTTCTTTGTTGTTGAGAGGAGAGATTGCTATCCAATAAATCCTTTACAGATGTGTAATATCTTGTTATACTTTCACATCCTTGGGTTTTCTTTGTTGCCACCACTTGACAACTCTTAAGTTTATGTTCTCCAATCAGGTCACTCTTAAGGAAGAGGAAACTGAGGCCCAGCAAAGTTCAGCAAGGAGCCCAAGGTCACAAAGCTGATCTGTTTTATAAAGTAACAGTGATATACTTGAGACATTCTTATCTTACCATGAATTGATTCCCCTCCCCCCAGTTAAGCTTTTTTTGGATAACCTGCAGCAAATAAAAAGCTGGACTTTTCCCTCTAGGATCTCCCTGGAGCTGGCAAAGATTTTTGAAAGCTGTGTATCCCAGACCTCAAAAAATAGTTTGGCAAAATTAAGCAAAATCTCCGTGGGATGTTGTTGCTACTTACTCCAGTTTTCTTCCCTTTCCTGAGCTGAGTCAAGGCCCTGGGCCTGAATACAAGCTTCCAGAGCTTGCATTGCTTCTCTGGAGTTTGCGCAGTAGTGGCCTGCTGGGGCGGGGTGGCAGGGACGCAAGCTAGAGTTGTCCAGGTGACTGTTCCAGTGTGTGCAGATTGGTGGGTTGGGGAACCGATCGCTGGTGCTGGAATGTTGGAAAGCAAAAGCAAGTTTCTAAGTAACCCCAAAATAGATTCACGGGCAGGATAGAGAAGCTAATACAGATGTTTCTTATTTTTTTTAAAAAAAGATCTAAGAGCCTTATGTAACTACTCAGCTTTAAATGGATTTCCTTAGGTCCTCAGTTGCTAAATGACTTGTTTGTTCAGCCATCAGTGTTTTAGTCTGGCTGAGTTTAGTGTTTAATTGCATTTGTTACATGAACCATTTTGTGACACTCATCCATGCAGAAGACATTTGTGCATATAATAGAGTATTTATGCAACATTTTGGTAATTTCCAAAATATAAGCTTGGTTTCAAGGATGAATTTTAAATTTTAAACATGTATACCATAACCCCACTTTTTTGGGGAGGGAGGTATGTATGTGTGTTTATAGCATATGTCAGTGCTTGACAAACTTTAGCACATATCATCTGGCACCTTCTGGAAGACTTGTTAAAATACAGATTGCTGGGTCCCACCCAAAGAATTTCTTATTCAGTAGGCTCAGTTGGGCCCTGAGAATTTGCTTTTCTGAACAGGTTTCCAGATACTGATGCTATTAGTCCAGGGACCACATTTTGAGAACCACTGTAGTTCTCAAAGAGAAGCATAAAAAAAGTCTATAAGGATAATTCGCCATAATGTTAACAGTAGTTATCTCATTTCTGAGTAATAGGATTACAGGGGCTCTTTATTTTTTCTTTATACTTTTCTGTATTTCCCCCCCCAATAACTATTACTGCTATCATCAGAAGAAACAGCATTTGACATTTTTTTGAAGTTCTAGAACTGCTCTTCTCGGGAGCACGTATAACTGCTGTTGTCCTCTCTTGTACAGTCTTACACAGTTGCCATTTTAAAAACCAAGTTTCAAGAATTTTGTGTTCTGCATCCCTTGCCTTTATTTTGTGTTCCCAAGATGTGAGCTTTCAGAAGGGTGTATTTGTCACACGGAGCTCTTATGTCAGTCCTGGTGCTGAACACACGGTAAGTGCTCAGTAGGTTGTCAATAGCTCAGTAAGAATATCAGATTTTTTTATGCCACATTACTTCTCTTAAGACACTAATTGTTCCTGTTTCCTAAATGCATCTTATATTTGATATCCCTTTGGAAGAGGGAGACTCTCCTCAGAATCTGAAAGAAGAGTAAAGAATTTGTCTAAAGGCATCAAATAAGTCAAGACCAAAGTGATAATCCATCTCTCTTGACCTGGGAATAAACCAGTCCACCAGCCACCAACCAAAAAACAAAACAAAACAAAAACTTGGTGCTGAACTACCACTTTATCATGTAAAAGGCTCTTTATAGTTTGCCCCTCGCAGTTTTAGGAGTGATATGTGTATGACATGAAAACCAAAGCCTGAAGAACGGAGGGTTTTCCCATGAGAGAAGAGCAAGGGTATTATGTGAGTTTCATTGATATCTTAGGAAGGCCCTCCCTTAATTGAAAGTAAATTTAGATGTTGGTTAGTTGAGAAAACACAGGACTTTGAACCGAGATAACTAGGTTTTAGGTCTGATTCTCTCCAACTTTAGGCAAGTTACTTAGCCTCTTAGATTAAACCCAGTGTGTGAATGGGAATAATTGGCCCCGTGAACACCTCGGACTGTCACAGGGTTCACGTGAGCCCACAGTTGAAAAAGCTGGTTAGGGGTGTCCTCTGAAAAGCGAGATCCCCACCTCGTCTTTGTTTTTCCCAGCCGTGGCCTGTTGTGGAAATTTACATAATTTCTGGTCTCTCTGCTGTAGAGAAGGTTAGGGCAGAGTTGGGTAGATCCAGGTTTTCCTTGTCTACCTTCCACCGCACCCAGCCCATTTGGCGGTAACATTTAGCAGCCTTTGTATGAACTCTGAAGTCAGACAACTTTAGGAAAAGCAAGATAGTTTCTGAACAGTGTTTTTCCCCCCGATAAGGCCGTAAGTTTCTTTCCAATTAGTGTTTCCAGGAAGTTAAAGTTGTTACAGTCTCTGTGGAAATCCATGAGTCTGTTATGTTAAAAAAATGATCTCTCACCTGAGGAATTTGTCCCTATTGTTCACCGCCTCTCTTAGGAAGCTAGGGAATTAGGTCTTTGTGAGTTCTTAGGGCGCTTCGCAGTTACAGCTAAACCGACAGTTGCTCTGCTCTGTGATGGTTTGATGTATATTGGTGAACGTTTCAAAGGAAATTGTGACTTTTCCCGGGAAAGGGGTAGTTTTGTTCTGCTTTTTAGTCTTCGTAGCACGTGGCCACGTATTGGGCGCCTGCGAATTCATTTTACCCTTCAGGGAGCAAAAGAGTAAATGCACGTCACAAATGGTACCGTCTGTAAGTATTGCAGGCAGACTGTAGCCCCATGTTTAGTTGTTCTTCTTTGGCTGAAGGGTTAGTGAGTCCGTGGAACAGGCTGCTGTCCACTGTCCGTCTCCTGTGTGCGTCTGACTGGGGCCTGTGGCTTCGGGATTAGTGCCGTCACTGGCTGGCTGAGGGTCACACACGTAGCGCCTCGTTCTTGCGGGAGAAAGAAGTCAAAAAAGTAAGACCAGGACGCTAGAGTACAGTTTTCTACCTAAAATGTACTTTCATCTTTACAGAGCAGTCCATTTAACAATTAATGATGAGGGACTTCTACCTTTTATTGAAGGGCCGCTCTGTTTGTTGGAGAAATTCTTTCGAGTTGCCGCTGCGACATAAGCTGGTACGGGAATGCGCACACAGTCAGATTGTTTGTGATCTTGTGTTTAGCTTTCATGTTTTTTATTTATGGTGTCTGTCACCTTACATTAAAATCTGCCTCAACATTTCCACTGTATACTGGTCTTTCTACGTCCACCTATTCAAATTATTCTGAAGTTGAAATTTAGGACTTGCTGTGACTTTGATTAAGTGTTTTTGTTAATGTCTTTTTAAACATTGTAACTTCTGGGATGGTTATGACATTTAACACTGTCGGGGAGGAAAATAATTTTTCCCTCTGTCCTTTTGAGTTCTTGGCTGAGACCCCTGTTTAACAAGAAGAGAACGGGTGGGGGGGGGGAGATGCAGGGTGGAGGGGGAAAAAAGGGGGATATCTGTAATGCTTTCAACAATAAAGATAAATTTAAAAAACACACAACCAAACAAAAAAAACCCTTAAGTGCTGTATTTAATTAAGACAGCAACAAGAATAGAACAGATTCATTAACATGTATATCTCCTGTAGTCATAGGAAATACCCAGTGAACAATGAGTAGGTCCCTGCAGTGGCCTAAGCCACCACCTTAATATCATCTTCAGCTAAAGACAAAAGAAAGGGGCGTGTGTGTGTGTGTATGTGTGTGTGTGTGTGTGTGTGTGTGTGTGTGTGTGTGTGTGTTGGGACAATTATAGGAGGTTACCAGGAACAACAGGGTATAAACAAGAGTAAGTTTCTTTGGCAGATCAAATAAGTCCGTTCCTTCTCCATCAAGAGTTTCTTGTGATTGAGGATCAAACTTTTCTTCTTCCTGGTACAGTGAGGGGGATACTCTTACAAATGGTTATTTCCTTAATAAATGCAAGTGTCCCTTAAAAATCGGTAACGTCTCTGTTTTCCAAGCTTCTCCTGCATCTGCTGTTTCTCAAAACAATCCTGATGCCAAAGAGGCACATTTTGGGTGGCATAATCTCTACCCTCAACACACGTGGTCTTGGACTAGAAAAATACCGTTTTGCATTTTGTACTGTTCTAATATTAAAATGTCTTGGACAGCATGATATGAAGCAGCAGAGAGAAGGTGTTTATAGTGAGACTTTTCACTGCTTTGTAGTCTACGTGTAACATAATATATATAGCAGAATAAAATGAACTCTGAGTTTTCTCTTGCTCCCTACGTACCACATTGGTGGTACGTAGAACTGATCGTGGCTTCCGTTTCCCGAAGTGTCCTTTGCTGGTGGCCTCTGATGTCGTGAGCAAGCTGGTAGTGCCAGGTTCTCGTTGGTTTGTTTCTCCGAATCCCTGGGTTTTTAGCTTCCTGAACCTACTGTCACCACCGCCCCAGGCCTCCTGCCGAGTGTCCCGAGTCTCTCCTGTTACTTATTCTGACGGCTGTGGAAAGATTTCTTTGCACTTTATCTGAGACTGGTTTGGAGTACTTCGTCCGTTTCGAAGGATAAGAAACTCTAAGAGTATGTCCACGCAGAATACCTGAGCTAGACAGAAGCGCATACATACAGGAGTGCGGTTTATCTTGGTTCATCAAACCGTACTGTTCAACGTCTGGCGGAGATGCGAGCGGCTGGCCCAGCTTACCAGCTCACCGACCTTGCTTTATTTTCCCATGCTTAAGCCAGCCTGGGAAATAAAAGCCTGGACTGCTACCGGAGATGTGCAGCTTTCGTAGAGCGCCTTTTCCAACAGCCGGCACTTTACACATCATACCTGATAAGATGATTCCGAGCTGCCTTTCTCTTGAAAGCCTCTTTCACACATCGCCTGGCTGATGATTGAGAGTCAGAATGTCACTGCTTGCCAGCGTCTGCCTCTGGGGTGTTTGGGGTTGGGGCTCTGGGCTCCAGGGGCTCACACTGCTTGTTTATGCCAAGAGCGGTCCTTCCTGGGCAGCCTCCCCTGTCTCGTCACCATCTTTCCGCTTATCTGTGATTATGAAAGTAGGGAATGATCTGCACTCTGATTAGATTGGTTATTGTGGTAAATTACAGCATAAAATTGACCATATTAAGTGTTTTTAAGTGTATAATTTCGTGGTTTTAAATACATTCACAATGTTGTGCAACCATCACGATTTTCAGAAAATTTTCATCACCCCAAACAGAAGTTTCTTACCCATTAAGCAATAACTCCCAATTGCTCCCTCTCCTAGGCCCTGGTAACCTCTATTCTACTTCCTGTTGGTATGAATTTGAGTATTCCAAGTACCTCATATAAGTGGAATCATACAATATCTGTCTTTCTGCGCCTGGCTTATTTCACTTAGCATTAATATCCTCACGGATCACCCATGTTGTTGCATGTGTCAGAATTTCTTCTTTAAGGCTGACTAATATTCCATGGTGTGGAAACACCCGATTTTGTTTATGTCTTCATTTGTCGATGGACACTTAGGTTGCTTCTATGTTTTGGCTGTTGTCAATAATGCTGTTACACATACAGATGTACAAATAACTGCTTGAATCCCTGCTTTCAGTTCTTTTGGGTATACACCCAGAAGTAGAATTGCTGGATTCTGATTATATTTTAAGGCACCACTTTCAGATCTGACTATAAGGTGTTCTTCATCTGAATATATCCTAGTGCACTTAAGTATCCTCCAATTATTACACACTGAAATTATAAATAATTTTACATCAATGAAAGTTTCAATCTCCTTATTACGCCTCTGCTTTCTCAGTCAGTATATAATTGGGGATACCTTTCAGCCAGGACACAGCTAAATGTGTTCTAAGAAATATAGTAGTACCCCTTTATCCACGATTTTGCTTTCTACAGTTTCGGTTACCTGTGGACAACTGCAGTCCAAAAATATTAAAAAGAAAATTCCAGATATTGAGAGAGACCAAATTCATATAACTTTAATTGCAGTATTTGTTATAACTGTTCTATCTTCTTATAAATTATTGTTAATCTCTTACTATGCCTAACTTATAAATTAAACTTTATCATAGATATGTATGTATAGGGAAAAACATGGTATATGTAGGGTTTGGTCCAATTTGTGGCTTCAGGCATCCAATGGGGATCTTGGAACATATCCCCTGTGGATAAGGGGGGACTACTGTACACCAGGCAATAAATTTAGGAACTCATTGAGTTTTACAAGAACTGAATTTCTTGGCAGCTTTATAGTTTAGCAAAAGATGGACAATGTATTTCTTTTCTGAATTAATAGGAACTTGTACATAATGACCACTTCAATTACATGTCCGATTCTGACACCTTCATTATAAGATGAGCAGTTTACACAAGGATGCCATAAATACGGCTGCTTCTCCTGGTGCTTCCCTTAAGAGTTGGGCTGGGGCAGGGCGAAATAACTGACATCTTTAGTAAAGGTTGCTATTTGTACTACTAAGTAGATTTTCCTTCTGATTTGCCTCTCTCCTAGCCAAGCATCCTCTTCGTTAGTAAGTATTTCCAGAGCAAACTGACATCTGAGCATGTCTGTACTAAGTGTCTCTTAATCCTTCTAAGAGAGAACACTGCTTGCCTCTGTCATTCTTCTGGTGGTTCCCCCGTTCTCAGTGAATGACTGCAGTTAATCAAACACGTTTCTTAATACGTTGAGGTGATGAGCTTTGTTTAAATGCAGCGTACACACATACACACGTTATCGATTATCTGCCCCTGCCCACAGGGAGGTGTTGTTTATGTTAATTCCTAAGTCAAGTGCCTAGGAAATCTTTTGCTTCCTCTTGTGAAACTCCCACTTTAAAGTGTCTTTAAAGTGATGGAGAAACCATGTGTACTTACTTCATGTTGGCTAGTAGACTGGTCTGCTCTACACAAGACAGAATATAATCTCATCCAGTTACATAGCTTTAAAAGTCATCTTAATTCTGACCTGTGCCTCCCTGCCTTCTCTACTTAAATGTCTAATTGGCATCTCAAAGTTAACATGTGTAAAACCAAACTTCCGCTTTCCCCCACCAAACTAGCTCTTCCCACAGCCTTCCCAATTTTTATAAAAGGCAACCCCAGTCCTCTTGCTCAGGTGTAAAACATTAGTTTTTTCTCACCGATTCCTCTCTTCCCCGCACACCTCACATCAGTTCATCAGCTCTGACTTCCAAACATGCGCTGAGTGTGTCTGCTGCTTAACATCTCCACCCCCAAACATGCGCCTGCCTCGGCCTCTTTGCGCTTGTCGGTCCCTCCACCTTCCCCCACATATCTGATGGATAGATTTGAAGCATTTGTTAATTTTGTTTTCCTTTTGAAAAGCATATTGGAAGGAAGGAGTGAATTTAATTTGATTCTAATATGGAGTTTGTGTGTGAAGATAACTTTTCTTAGAGTATATCCATTTCCTGTCGTCTTAGATATTGTGCATCGTAAGTTGTGTGGGAATTCAGTTTACCCAGGTTTGGTAGGAATTTGTTGCTGTCACTTTTGAACCAACTAGGTGTTCATGTCATACCTATTTGCAACCAGCAATAAGAGAAAAAACACTGTGCATGGAATATAATAGTAATTATGCCTAGTATATTTCTATCTACATGTGGGAGACTTTGCTGCATAGCAGTGCCCCCCCCATTTTTTCCTGTCTTGCCCTTTCCATCCACCCCCTCTCAGGTCATAGTGCTGACTACCTGGAACTCTTTGCCCTTGTTCTGTTTGTGTTTGTAAGGGAGATAACTTTTTTCATCTGGCAAAGAAAGAATGTTTAATCCAACATAAATGCAGGCTTTATATAAGAAGGGCTGTCCTCAGTAAAAAAAAATTTTATTACTTATAGACTTTTCATTTTACTTGCCAAGTCCTATTACCTGAGTGACAAAAAAATCTGCAGTTTATTTATAAAAGTACTCCACTTGTATTGATTAATCCAAGGAGAAACTTAAACTTTTAAATCAGACAAGAGGAGAACAAAGCACAAATACAGAACTTTAACAGCTCAAGAGCATCATACGGATCATAGCATAACCGATTTCAAGCCCAAGACTAGAATTTGTGCAGAAAATCCCCAAAGTGTCTATTTTAAGCAGCTCTAACAAGTACTGTAAGTAGCGGCAGGAAAAGATTCGAGCCCTGCTGGAACTTGTATATGTGAGTTTTCTAAGCGTATTAATAAATGGTATCGCAAATATTATGTAATTAGAAATACAGTCTCTGCTCATGGTGGTATCTTCCAGTTTTTAGAAACATTTATTCAGTAATCCTGAGTTTTTTTCAAAAGTTTTAAGTACAAATAATTTTAAAATTCTAGAGTCATATTCTAAATTAAAGGATTTTTGAGCACCTTCATTAAAGGATATTGAGGTAGGTGCAGACACTGTGGAATTGAGACATGGCTGACTTGGAAGAGCTCCCTGTGTGACTCCTGGTTATTGCTCTCGTGGGGCCCCTAAGCTGCAGGTACCTTAGGGAAGGATTTCTGAGGGTTTTGCCCTCACTGACATCTGAGATGAGGACTGCTAGCATGTTCCCGGCTGAGACCTTGGTAAAAGGTGACTGGAGAATTGGAGGAAGTTGGGAAAGAGTTAAAGAACGTCTGTGTGAGCCTTCAGGTGCAGCTTGTGGAGGATTTCTCCTGTGGCCTTTTTGCTGTTCATTGTCATTTGTCTAAGGGTTCATTTGAAAATTTTGGTTTCTTATTGCAGTAATTGTGAAGAGGGTTGTCCCTGATCACTGTATAGTGTCTGTCCATAAATATGAAAAAAATCTAGACTGCCAACCACCAAAAAAACAGAGACTCATCTGGCAGCCTCCAGGTCTCTGGATCAGGAAGATGTAATGGGATTTCCTGTTTTAATTGCAAAGATTTACTGAATTCCAGTGACATTCTCAGCCTTACTGTGGTTGGTGAGTCTCTCCTAATTGACGCCTCCTGACTCATCCACTCTGTTTTTCAAATTTATTAAACACTTGAGGAGAATCACTGGTTATTTTTACAAAAGTATATAAAACATACATGTGCAATGAAAGACTAATAATAAAATGGAAACCCACATAACCTCCATCCAGCTGCGGAAACAGATTGCCTGTACTTTAGAAGAGTGGATGAAAGGAGCACGGCCCTCACTGTACTATCCTCACTTTCTGATTTTTGTCTTCATTATTTCTCAGCTTTAAAAAAATAATTTTACATTCAGCTATATATCTCCAAACAATATATTGTTTAGTCTTGCCCTTTTGGGGGGAACTTTATGTAAATGGAATCACTGAATCTGTTATTTGGAGTCTTGCTGCTTCCAACATTATATTTCTGAGAGTCATCACACTGGTGCGTGTGCCAGTAGCTCATGTTCTCGCTCTGCCGTCAAGGGCTGCATTGTATGGATTGCCACAGTTTGCTTTTCCATTCTTCACGTTTCTTTCTTCACTGGTCTTTGGAAGACAATATGGATCCCAAATTCAGCAAATTAACTTGCTATTTAAAGCTTCAAGGATTGATTCCTTTTTGCCCAAATCCCCAGAGTCTGGGCTGGGAATTTCCAGGTGGTTTGCTTTCATTAGTAGGAATACTCGATGTCCTCATTTCTGGGGACCACCTAGAGAATGAACTTGCTTTGACTTCTCCAGAGATTGTGACTCTAGCTTCTCCTAGGTCTGGAATCAAAGCCCTGTCTCCTGCAGGATCCTGTGGATGAGCCTCTCCTGTGATCACCAGCTAGAAACCCAAGGGCTTTCACTAGAACCAGGCTAGTCTTCAGAGCACAGGAAGACACTCAGAGTTCTTCCGTTCCACACTTCCCAAGGGCGGTCTCCTCCCTTCCTCCCCTTCCCCACCCTGTTTCTCATCAGTTATTATACCGCTGCATTGTGAGGGGGGTGGTTAAGGGGCACTCCCAGTGTTTAGTTTCAAAATACCCCCGTGGAAGTGACCAAAGCTTTAATAAAACCTCAGCTGGTTGCATTTACTTTCAAATTTGGAAAATAATCTGGTAAGATTGTTCTAAGGGGTTACTGGTATCAGTATTGTCCTGTGACAGTTTTGAACAAGTAAGGTTTCTGAGTATGTTTTTCCTGTTTCATAACATGAAGCGTGTGAGTGTGTTTTACTATATTAGCTGTTTATTGATACTTGGGATTTGTTCAGCTTTCCTTAAAATGTGCTCCTTTGAGCTGATGTTCATGGCTGCCGTATAGGGGAAAATGATTTTGCAGTAAAAGTTAAATGCTTTTTCTTTCTTTTTTCCTCTGCAGGGCTTCTTAGAGCCTTTGCTATGCTCTCATGCTTTGTGAACATTTAGATGTTCAAAAACATCTTCGGTTGTGGTGTATCTGGCAGTGATGATCTTCCTCTGGGCACCCTGGGAAAGGCATCATTAACATATTTTCCATTGTTTACCTTGGTTCCATCTACCTAGATCTCAGGATTGCAGTGGAATTTTCTAGTACCTTAGG
Source organism: Miniopterus schreibersii (assembly GCF_964146895.1). Taxonomy (NCBI): domain Eukaryota; kingdom Metazoa; phylum Chordata; class Mammalia; order Chiroptera; family Miniopteridae; genus Miniopterus; species Miniopterus schreibersii. The sequence goes on from NC_138109.1 coordinate 66,190,983, forward strand.
ATATGTCTCTTTATCTTGAGGGAGGATGTGAACCTTTAAATGAGAATACTTAGGCCAAAGAGGGGGGGTGTGTGTGTGTGTGTGTGTGTGTGTGTGTGTGTCTGTCAGCTGAAGAAGTAGTTTTGCAAATTGATGAGACGAATAAAGCATCAGCTTTTAAAAGATACTCATTGCCCTTGGAATTATATTCCACAGAAGTAGGAGAGCAACCAAGGGGCCCACACCAAAATTACCTCTTTGTGAATGTCTCTAGGCAGAGAAAGCTTTTGTGCATGAAAACACTAATGAAAATGAATGCTCTTGCCCTGGCCGGTGTGGCTGCGTTGGCTGGGCGTTGTCCTGGGCACTGAGAGGCTGCCAGTTTGATTCCCGGTCAGGGCACACTCCCAGGTTGCAGCTCGATCCCTGGTGGGGGGCTTGCAGGGTCAGCAGATTGAGGTTTCACTCTCACAGCAATATTTCTTTCTCTCTCCCTCCCTTCCTCTCTCTCTAAAAGTCAACAAAAGTTTTTTAAAAAAAGAAAGAAAATGATTGTTCTTCTCAGCGTCTGTTCTTCCTTCCCTCCCTCCTACCGTCCCTCCTTCCCTTTCTTTTTGATAAGTGGGGAGAAGATGAAGGTGCCAGGGACACCGACATATCTTATTTATTTTTATTTTACTTTACTGTTTTAATTTTTCATTTATTGATTTTAGGTAGAGAGAGGAAAGGGGGGGTAAGTAGGGAGGGAAAGAAACATGGATTTGTTGTTCTGCTTATTTATGCACTCATTGGTGATTCTTGTGTATGCCCTGACCCCAGGATTGAACAGCAACCTTGGCATATCAGAACGATGCTCTAACCAATTGAGCTACCCGGCCAGGGCCTTTTTTTTTTTTTTTTTTAAGACATGTTTTAGAATAGGTACCCGGCTTGCTGATTTGAGTGTATTAGATAGATCTCATTTTGTGCCTTGTTGGGAGTATGTATTTTCTTCTGTTGGTTACTGTTCTGTGTTCTCTTGGCCTTCAACATGTGAAAGAGACTGAGGCTGAAATAAGAACTACATTAATTACACCTTTTCAACCAAAATAAGCCAAAAACCAGAGGAGCTCAATTCCAAACAATTGAAAATTGTCTAGAATCTTTATCTAAAATAATTCCTAACCCAACAAAATTTTTCAGCTGTACCTGCTGCTCATGTTTCCCTACCCATAAGTATTTTAAAACAAGTTTATTTTCCAGATAACTGGAACTATTCCCTCAGACACCAGTCCTTAAACAGTATGCCCTATTTTCCCCGCTGTCTTAAGCTCTGAGAGGCCTGAGGCTGCTGGGCATGATCACCATTCATTATCTTCTGTGTGGTGAAAGGATCTTAGGTTGTTCTCAGCTTCCAGTCTCTAGCCACAGTGTTGGGCTTTCAGGAGACCCCGCCCTGCTGTTGCCTCCCTTCAGAGCCTTGTATTTGGCTGTCCTGTCTGCTGTGCGCTAGAAAACTAGATAACAGCAGGTCAAATTGGAATGTGTAAAACAGCCACAGAATGAATGCATTAAGAGTGGAGACATGGCTGACCTTTTGGGGCTTTGAACATCTATTTCTGGTGCCCACAGGTTTTCTTCTGGATGCAGGAGGGTTGAGGTCCCTAGAAAGGGAACAGTCACTATTCTTATACTATGTAAAGCCTAGATGAGCACTTTGGAAGTTTGAAATCTACTAGATTGTTTTTCAGAATTGAATGTGAATCCACCTTGGTTTGGACATCAGTGTAACTTTTGAAGTCCTCTAATGGCCCCATCTCAGGAGCATTAGTGCACGTGACTTACACGAGACTGGCCGTGAATTGATTATTGTGGAAGAAGTGTTCGTTGTGTTGTGCTGTTATATAATGGGATGTGGTTATGATGTTATGTGATGATGTATTATGCGATTCCCTCTCCACTTGTCTGTTTGAAATTTTCCCTAATAAAGCATTTGTAAAAACACAACACTGCATGTGTATTTGGTTGGTCTTCAGACAGAAAAGCAGTCAGTGAGGGGAACATAACCACTGTCTCAGATGTCACTAGCAACCTGGTGATGTGAGTCAACGACTATTCATTTGTTCACTTAACAGATATTTATTCATTTGTTTTATGCCTGAGTTTCTAGGCACTGGGAACATAAGTGGAAAGAAGAGAGACAAAGCCCCTATTTCCATGGCTCTTATAACTATTAGATCCAGGGGAGAAGATTTGTAGATAAGTAAGTAAACAGTCCAGAGACATGGAAGCATGGAACAGACTGATGGATCTCAGAGGGAAGGCAGGGGTGGGTGAGTGGGTGGGGAGAGATTAACCTAAGAATTTATGTGCATATATGCATAACCCATGGACGCAGACAATAGTGTGGTGAAGGCCTGGGGGAGGGTGGGGGCTGGGTGGAGGGGGGCAAAGAGGGAAGAAAGAAAAAAAAGATAACTAAATAAAGTGGTTTAAAATGGAGAAAGGTGCTGAGAGGAAAATAGAGCAGAGGACTGTGAGGCAAGTGAGTAGGTAGGGCCATGTAGGCAGCAGCCACACTAATAATAGAGCTGAGGAAGGCCCCTGAGGGGAGGAAGCTCGGGAGGGCATTGGGGGTGGGGGGCTCTTCCTGTGCAGATACCCTGGGGTGTGAATGCTTTCTTCTCTGAGAGATGCTGTCATCTTTAGGAAGGCAGCCCCAGAGAGCAGACAGCCCAGCCAGATCACCTGACGCCCTTGCCCACTGAGGCCCAGAACTGGGAATTAGCTTCCCTACTGGATACCTGTGATGTTAAGAGCTATTGAGCAACCCAGTAAACAAGCCAGTAGACACATTCTTAGTGAAAGGATTTTCAAATTAGTGGTTAACCAAACAAAAACAAGAACTTTTCTGCTGTAGTAAAATAAATGTATCCAGGTATTTACATAAAAATAGGCTACCTTTCATGACTGTCATGATTGGCCTTGTGGGACACCTGCATTTTTTCAGTGCATAGTTCTGAGGTTATTTTTTGTGCATGTGTTTGTTTCTGCAATAAAGATTCATCCTGTCCTGCATATCAGGCACTGTGCAGACCAGTAGGAAAGAACAGGACGAGTGTGACCCAGCCTCTGCCGGAGGGGGGGGGGGCACTTAGAGTGGGGAAGAGACCAGTGTCTGTGACCAGGCCAAATGCTTACCTGTGCCAGGCACGGGGTAGATGGTAGTGAGCAGAGCAGACCGGGCATAACCCTGGGGTAGCTCACCTTAAAGTGGACACGACAGACAATAAGTCACAACACTGACAAAGTGTGATAGGTGTCACGAGGAAAACTGATAGTAAGTTAATAACGGGAGTTCAGGATGGAGAGGTTAGGGAAGGCCTCAAGGGGAGGTGACATTCATGGCAGGTGTGAGAAAGAACTGGCAGGTGAGGGGGGACATTCCTGGCAGAGAGCAGCATGTATCTTTGTGCTGAGGCAGGAATGAGTTTTCTGAATCACAGTGGGTAGAAAGGAAGAGATGGAATGTGGGAAAGGTGACCGCAGGTCATATCAGTAGATGACAGTAAGGAATTTGGTATTGATTCCAAGCTTAATAGGTAGTCCTTGCAGGATGCTAACCCAGGAGAATGGTAGGAAATTTATTTACAAAAGATCATTCTGGTTGCAAGGTTAGATGTGGGGTCAAAGGAAGAGACTGAAAAGACCCTGAACTTGGTCTGAATCCTAGCTTTGCCATTTACGTAGTCTTGTGGGCAGTTTACTCATCTGAGAAATGGGGCTTGATCAATTCCATCTCACATTGTGGTGACAACTGAGTGGATAATATAAGGTGTCAAGAACCATGTGTAGCAAACAGAATATGCTCACTAACATCGGTTCCTTCCTTCCCATAGAGTAGAATACATGAGTATCGTGTTCTGGAATCCATCCCTGGTCGCCTCAGAGACAGCATCACATAGCCCAGTAGCAGCTCCACGAGGTGATGGGTACAGTGTCCGGCATGGAACTTATTTTTTTTTTTTCTATTTGGGATTGATCTGGCCCATTCCAGTTTCGTATTAGTAATGGTGGCTTTATAATACCTTGCTCCAGTTGAGATTATGAGCTTGGTTTAGTGAGCTGATTTTTCCCTTTTTCTTGATGCCATTTGAAAGAGAACGCTGTTGCTGAGGCAGTGCTACGGTTGCTCTTTTATTGATAATTCTCAGTTATACCGATGCTCCTCAATTTATGATGGATTATGTCCCAATAAACCCACTGTTAAGTTGAAAATATCATTAAGTCGAAAATGCATTTAACACACCAAACCTTACCAAACGTTAGTTTAGCCTAGCCTACTTTAAATGTGATCAGAACGCTTAAATTAACGTACAGTTGGGTAGTTATCTTGAGTTTCAAACCAAGAGTCATTGCCTTCCTCCTCTTGTCACCAGAACCAGGAGACACAGATGGGCTTGTTGTAGATGTGAAAATACAAAACACAATATCCAGGAAAATCACTGGCAACACAGTACACTGTAGAGTGTCAGTTGTTGACCCCTGTGATTGTGTGGCTGCCCAGAGCTGTGCTCACTGCTGCCAGCATCACAAGAGTATTGTGCCTCTTAGCACTAGCCCGGGAAAAGATCACAATTCAAAATTCAAACAATGGTGCTATTGAATGTGTATCACTTCCTCACCATCGTAAAGTCAAAAAAAATTAAGTCGAACTATCATAAGTTGGGGACTGTGTGTCAGGAAGAGAACCTGCTAAACTTGCCTCTTGCTCAGACCTTGGACTCGCCTCGCCTTCAGACTAAAGACATTTTGTTACCTGTCATTTTACTTGGATTTTCCTGTTGTTTCGAATCTCTAAATATCTTCCACAAATAATGAGTTTCCTATACAATTTTGAGAAGAATACTTAATTCCCAAGAATTCCATGATGATGGTGTTCATTGGGTCCATGTTGTGAGTTTGCATAGTGAGGAAAAGATTTGTTCGTTTGTTTGTTTTTAACCATATAAATAGTACATGCCAAGAAAATGCTGCTAATTGGTTTGGGGGTAATAAAAATGATCCAGACTTGGCAGCTGTCCTCAAGGCATTTTGTAGCATGAATGCAACCTTGTTTTCGCATCCTAAACCTTCATGAGTCAGTCTCAGACTTGCCTGTAGTCAGTTCTGCTCTGGGATGGTGACAGGCATTGTAGAGAGATTACATATGAGGTATGGTTAGATAGGGGGTTTTGTTTGTTTTTTCTTAGGTAAAAAAATTTTTTTAAAAGAGCCATTTTGGGCTCACAGCAAAATTGAGTGGAAGGTAGAGATTTTCCATATGCCCCTGCCTCCATGCATGGTTCCCCCATTCTCAACATCCTGCGCTAGAGGGGCCCTTTGTTACAGTTGAACCTACGGTGACACATCATCTTAAAGTCCATAGTTTGCACGAGGTAGTGGTCACTCTTGGTGTTGTACATTCTATGGGTTTGGACCAATGTACAGTGACATCTATCCATCGTTGTATCTATACAGATATTTTCAGTGCCCTGAGAATCCTCTGTGCTCTGCCTGTTCAGCTTCTTCATATCCCCCTCCTCTCCCCTCAGCAACCCTTGGCAATCACTGATTTCTGTACTTTCTCCATAGATTGCCTTTTCCTGAATATCATACAGTTGAAATCATGCAGTATGTAGTCTTTTCGGATCTGCTTCTTTCAGTTAGTAATACGCATTGAAGTTTTCATGTCTTTTCATAACTTGAAAGCTCATTTCTTTTCAGTGCTGTGAATTTAAAATTGACCCATGGGTTCTGCCAATGCGTTTAGATATATCTGGGCTCCAGAATCAGACTACCTGGTTTGCTGCCCACGTCATGCATCTTAATACAGAGGATAATAAAGCCATGAATGCTCACCACTGGTGTGCTCTCGTCGTAAACACATTCTCAGCTGGGGCTCATACGCGGCTCCCATGGTCTGTTTTGGGGGTGGGGATGAGAAATACCATCCTGCCTAGTGGACAAGCTTCCTAAAATCTCTTTCATATCAGAAACAGGATTGATTGGAATTGTAATTTTCCTGCCTTAGTGGTTCAACTCAAAGTGACTTTGAAATTAAATGGTTCTACACAGATATCTTACAGCATACTTGGGCTGCCGAGTCAGGGGTGTCTTGGTCCCACAGCTCTTAAGGAGGTAGGCTTGGCAGGCTCTCAAGGTTCATGAGCATCTGGCGTCAGCAGTGGCACCTGTTTCCATGGCAAATGGAAAGAGAGATTATAGGTAAAATAAATGGCTGCAAGTGGGAGATTTTTGAATCACCCAGGTTACCCTGATACCTTTAAAGGCTTTACATATATTAATTTGTTTAAGCCTCACAGCAACTCTGTGATAGGTGAGGAAACCAAGGCACTGAGAGCTTAAACACCACATCCAAGGTCATATTTCTAGAAAGTGGTGGAGGCAAGAGTAGGGCCCCAGCAGAATGGCTTTTTTTGGCATCTCTGCTTCTAACCACCATGCTGGATTGGCTCTCACACAAGGCCCTTGTCCATCCCTACTAGAATTACTCAGCTAACACCCGTGCTTTTGTGAAGCTGTTGCTGTAGCATGATGTTTGCTTCTCACTCCCTAATGTAGAAAATTGAAATGTTGTTTATGTGATCATTTTCTTGCTGTCACAAGTATATGCTATCAAGATACAAACTCACTTAAATGGAAAACTTAGTCTTGGAAATAAAAATAAAACAAGATAGTTAAATGTATGGAGCTTCCAGACCAGGTATTAATTGGGGTCAAGTCTAGTTGTAGCAGATAGGCTGAGAATTAGCCTGAGAATGGCCTCCCAGAGGCCATTCTTTTGATTTTAAATCAGGAATTGGTGCTTTGTGCTGCTTTTTTTTTTTTTTAAAGCCTCACTGCATGATACATTTGAAGACAAAGCAAGAAAATTGCACAAGAAAATTGCCCTGCTTTCTCTGCTCAGTTTTGTTTTGGTTAACCTAGTGTAGTTCTTGCCAGGTTCCCCCAACTGGGAATTGCAGCCATGGCGATTAGGAGCGGAGCTCTGTCAAGTGGCCTGGAGAATGCTCCACAGAGAGGACCTTGCCCGGGCTTCCTGGTGGCCAAGGTCCCCAGCTGTAGGCGGCTGTGTTTTGTTAGTAAGGAGGAACTATTCGGGTGTCACTTTCCTTGACAATATTTGAAAAAAAGGCAGCAGAGCTGTTATCAATGGATAGTGATTGTATAAAATAATGTCATGGAACTTATAAAACTTTCCATTTGCTTTGTGTACCCATTTTAATTTTGGAAATCTATATAGACCATATAGACGAACATTGTTATGTTGGATTAATGGTCACAGTGGGTATACTCATGTATTCACCTCAAGTTTTATGTTTTATTGTAATCTCTTTTAACCAGTTAATTACATAGAAATGAAAATTGCCTCTGACACATCTCACTGGCTTCTGAGAAGCAGTATTAAAACTTTCAGAAGGAACATTTCTTTTTCCTTTTTAATTCCAATCCATCCAGGTGGATACTTTTGTAAATGTTGGAGGAGGGTGGCCTGGTAGCGTTTTTACCTCTAAAGGAAGGCCAGGGCGGTTGTGCCTTGGAGAATCTTATCTTCTCCAAGACCAGTAACAGACAGTGTGTGGACTGCCAGCAGCCCTCAGACTACACTGTGAGGCGCCTGGGGCCTGTTTTTAGTTCTAGATTGTGTCCAGGTAGTAGCCACCATAAAGGGAAAAAAGCTCTGTGTTTCTCTACTTTTAGCACTCTGACCATCAAATGTGCTGGGGGTTTCCCACACAGACCAGCTCCAATTCTCTGCAGCACCCACTGGATGCCCTACAATTCAGTTCTATTCTGACACTGTTTACCTAGAGTCAGCATCAGATCCCACATGTTAAGGACTCAATCCCACAAAAGTGTCCCCCACCCCCCTTCAGATGCCAATCACCAGGTTAGGTTGGTCTTCTTACCTACTGGCTGTCAGTGGAAGGTTACCATGAGCCCCTCCTTCGGTTGGATAATTTGCTACTACAGCTCACAGAACTCAGGAAAACAGTTTATCAGTTTAGTACAAAAAACATGTAACTCAGAAACAGCCAGATGGAAGAGATGCCTATGGCAGGGCATGGGAAAGGGGCTCAGAGCTTCCATGCCCTCTGGGTGCTCCACCTTCCCAGCACCTGCACCTGTTCAGCAACATGGAAGCTCTCTGAACCCACCTATTAGGATTTTTATGAAGGCTTCGCTATGTAGGCATGATTGATTAAATCACTGGCCAACTCCTCTCCCCTCTAGCTCCTCTCCTCCAAGTTTGGGGTATTTAGATTTTAGGCTCATCCTGAGTGACATTCAATTATTTTTATTAAAAATATTTTTAGCCAACCAAACTTTTTTCAGAAGTGCATTTACAGTTACTGGTGTCAGAGTGGAAATGAACCTGACATTAGGAGAGGTTGGAAACTCACAGATTGGTTGATTAGGTCCTTTAACAATAATCCATTTAATTATTTGCAAGCCACTTGGTGAGTAACATGAGGGCTGTGGTCAGGTCCATGTAAAGGGTCACCACTGCGTGCTTCCTGCCTAGTCAGTGGAGATGGTATGACCCATGCCATTAAACTTTATCAGCCCTATGAAGTATGCTGACATGTTTGCTGGGGTAGCACACAGATTGCTCACAGCTGTGCAGAAAGAGAATGATGATTAAAAAATTGAAATTTATGGCATTATACTTACCAACTCTTGTGACCCTGAAACATTTTTGGGATCATCAGAGTTTTAAAATAAAATTAATATATAAAACTTGAACTGATTAGGAAATTTCCAGTAGGAATTGTAAGACTTTGCTGTTTTTACTCACTTTGTTTCAGAAGTTTATTACTTCTATTATAAAGTTGATATATTTTATCTCACTGTCCATTCCAATGGACTTCAGTAGTGAAACTGTCAAACTATAAATATTCATCCTGGTCTTTTGGGCACATCTCACATTGATGATGTGATTCTGCTCTTTAGTACTCAGTTGAAAATTCTAGGTGTCACTTTGGAAAAAGGAACCAAAACTGTTTGCTCCCTTGGGTTCTGTTTCTGATGGTGACCCCTGACCTTTTATTGCTGGCAGTTCAGGTCCTTAAACAGTGCTTCTAGGTTCTTCAGCTGGTGTAAGGGTAAATGACTACTACTTTATAGATTGAAAGTAAATGACAAAATTTTAAATATTAGGCCATTTTTGAATGAAGTCTGTCATTATAATTTAAACCATTCCTGTGGCCACTTTGTCAGCTGTCATAGGAATTTATTGTATCCATGTAGCAGCACACGGGACAAGATGTCATCCGTGATCAGCCCTATGAAATATGCTGACGTGTTCACGGTTACGCACCTGCTCTCGGATCTTTGCTGAAAACATTAATATCATAGTTTAGTTATTAAAAGGTATCTAATTACATGTTTATGTAATTATTTCCAAGTTTTTTTTTTCTTTATTCTTTTCCTTCCTTTATTGTACATGTTTTCTTTTTTTTAATCCTAACCCAGGGGCATACTTTTATTGATTTTAGAGGAAGGGAGATGGAGAGAGAGGAGAGAGAGAGAAACATCGATGTGAGACTGAAAGAAACATCAGTTGGCTGCCTCTTGCATGTGCCCTGATCAGGAATGGAACAGCAGTTTCCTGGATCTTAGGTCGATGCTCAACTGCTGAGCCATGCCGGCTGGGTCATTTTGAACATTTAAACTTTCTTTTAAGAGTATAGTGACCATCCATGTATCTGTTAGTTTTCTCCCATAATTGTCAACATCTGCTGTCCTTGTTTGAAGAGCATATTTTAAACACCATGTTTCTCTTCATTTTTGTGAAAAATTTTCTCTACTGCCAAAAAAAGTGCTCTCATTCTTTAACTCCAAGTAACTTTTTCGTGGATGAAGTTTAGTTGAGCTGTGTTGACATTGTGCATGCATTGTCCAGGAGGGCTCTTTGTTGTAACAATGATAGCATCTGACATTCATTGAGCAATAACATTTGCTAATGGTGTGTAGTGTGACCCTTGCCATCACATGTAATCCCTCAGCTGTCCTGAAGGAGTGCTCTTCTTTCCCGATTTTATAGACAGAGAAACTAAAGTTCAGTTCAATAAAATTGCCTAAGATCAACATAGTTAGATGGTGGCAGAGCTAGAGTTGTTTGGCTGAACTCTCACCACTATAACCTGTATTACTTGTTATAGAAATTCCAGCCAAATTTAATTATGCCAAGTAGGATGTAGTCCAAATACACCAAAAAATCAAACCACAAGTCTTTCCACAAGTACAAAATTAGTTTTTCTTTTGACTTTTATTGAAAATAAGAGCAGGTTAAGTGGAATGGTAATGTTTAAAGAGATGTAGTTTTCTTTAGATGAATTTTGGGACTATTAGTTTTTTATTGTAAATGCATTTGGAATTAAAATTTTAAACTCAACAGCATATTAAATTTTGAGATAATTGAAGTCGTTTTCCCCTTCATTCATCTCATTTCAAGGTGTGTAATGGGAGTACCATATAAAGTCATTCCACACCTTGCAGCTGTATTTCCATCCTTACAGAGGTAGTGGCTCGTTGGTCAGCAAATCTTACAGATTCTGCCTTCAAATGGCCTTTTTGTTCTCCTTTCCATCCTACTTTTCTCTTGCCTTTGCAGCGGTGCCAGCTCACACAGTACCCTTCTATAGTAAGGATCCTTGTTCTAAACTAAATGACTAGTAATTGGGTAGCAGCAGATGAAGTTAGTGGCTTCTCCTTTTTCCCTACTGCCCAGTGTCCATTTATTCTTAACAAACTGTCAGAAACACAAAAGATGGTAGCTGAATGATATTGGCATTCCTATATAATGTGCTACCTTTCTAAGTGAAAGGGGTACACTTTTCAAGTACTTTAAATGCCTACTTTAAGTAGGATTGGTTTCCTAAGAAAAGTAAAGAAAACCACATTGGAATGTCAATGAAGAAAGGATAGCTTTATTGTTGGACAGCTACAGAGGTCAGTGTACTACTAGCTACAGACCAGCACTTGTTCTTTGATGCTAGTGATGATTATCGTTCATTCGTGGCATAAAGGAAGCACAGGAGAACCCTGGAGAGATCCCTGGGGTTCCTGTTAGCATGTTCCGCCTCATTAGGTTACTTGGTTCATCATGGCCTAAATGCGAAAGGTATATTTTACATACTTGGTCCACTCCTTACTGAAACCTAAGTGACTTTTCTTTCCTTTGTTAAATATAGCAGTGATTTAAATGGCTTTTTAAAAATAAAGAAGCAAAATAGGAGAAGGCTTAGTTAAATATTATACTACCTTCTCAGAACAGATGCCTTCCAGAGCAGTGTTCCACTTAAGGAAATTTTCCTGGCAGAAACCTCAAGCTTGACGCACAGAGCAGAGGTCCATGGCTTTCTTAGAATTAAAAACACGTGCATTTTTATTATAACAACTATAAATGTTTATCTTGTTTTAAAGGGTAGACACAGAATGTTGAGACCTACTTGGAAGCAGCCAGAGATACCAGCTTTCTAGTTAGAGTCCCCTCTTAAACCTGAAGACAAAACCCACGTTCTCATTGTGCATAATGTCTGAGGTAATGACATAGGGCTCGTTTCCTTTCAGCTAATTTGTAGAATTTCAAGAAGATGAACTTCCAGTTTCATCACTGTAGGAATGTCATGGTTTTCTTTCCCTAGATTTAAAAGTTTAGAGTTGTCTACCTGACTGTGGACGCCATGGACAGTCTTTCCTTGCTGCCGAGCTTTGGGTTTTATTGGGGCCCTCAGAGCTCTGTTGGATCCAGTAATGGAGAAGGGGTACCATGCTATTGGTACCTGCACCCTCATGATTCTGTTCCTGTGAAGGATTAAACCCATGGGACACACTCCCTCATATCTATTTAACAATAATTTTACAGTGAATAAATTGACAATATTGGAAGGTCATTAAGAATAACCCCATCAGTGTGAAGAAGACCTGTGTGTGGGGGGTGGGGGAGCAATTCAGGGTGGAGGGGGTCAATGGTGGGAAAAGGAGGGACATCTGTAATACTTTCAACAATAAAGATAAATTTAAAAAACAAAAAACATCAGAAAGGCCAAGAGCTGTCATAGGATCACATGCTATAGAATATAATTCAGTGCCTTAATTTTGTACACAAGGAAAACATTTATAAAACAGCCTAATGGTTTGTTATTTTTAAGATGATTTCCTTTTCAGAGTTTTCTTCAGGTGCAATTGCAGTCATTTTTGAGTTATTAACATGCAAAACTGAATGTTAAAAAAATGCATTTGTAGTTGGTGATAGGGGAAAGATGTAACTTGCTTTTAAATTTCAATTCAGAGTTGAAATATGTGAAAATTGTCATCTAGAACCATGTTTTTTAAGTGGGGGGAAAATCCCATATAAATTAGAGTAATTATCAAAGGAAATATACACATATTTTAATAGCAATTTAAGAAAAATTTAAATATGAAAATTGATGTAAATGTATTTGACCACATGCATTGTGGTTGCAGCATCTTTATCTTGATGCTTTTCTGTTGGGATCTTTTAGAAATCATTAAAAATATCTCTGAACGACTGGATCTGTTCTATTAAACCAGGAAAGAAATTCATTATGCCTATACTGTATTTTTGAACAAACAAAAGAGTTTATCATTTCAAGCAATTAAGTGAATTTGGCCTCTGATCTTGTTGAAGTCACAATATCTTTTAGATCATGTTATCAGGATGCTGAGTTTCTCTTATGTTTTTTTCTCTTTCATTGCTGCCTTCTGATGTGGCTGCTGTGTTGACAACCCTCTCTACTTCTGCTGCTGAAATTTCTTGTTCGCATCATTAAGGAAACCTCCCAAGGTAAGCACTGTTATGCAGTTTGGCATGCATACTGGTGAAGTGTGTAAAGATCCAGGAGTTTATCCGTTACAGTAACCCATGTGGAACGCCTGTCCCCTTGAGAAGAAAAATTTCTAATGTAAAACTTAAACTGTGAACAAACAATTAATGTTGGTAGTGATATAAAATTAGACTGAAACTCCTCTGCATGTACAAAGAAGTTTCATAGATTTCATTCCTGGCATTAATGCTCTGGTCCTATCAGGTTACTGTTTCTGTGTGATTAACGATGAAATGAGGCTCAGAGAGATAACGCAGCATGTCCTGATTCCCAGATTGAGTAGATGGGGGAGCTGGGACTGTCCAGTATCACCACCTAGGAAATGGAAGGATGAACGAGTAACATCACAGGATGATAGCGTGTAACTGTGGTTATTGACTGGACCAGCTGTGTTTTCTGTGCCCTCCTTGGAATAGTTGATATCATCAGAAAAATTCTCCCAACTTTTACATAGAGCTTCAGCCATCTGCCGGCTCTGTGCTCCACTGGAATTTCTAGCCAATCACAGAGTCTGCTAATTGGCGCCATCCCCCTAGCTCTGGCCCGCCTTTAATGGCATGTTTACCAGTGAGAAGCCCAAAAGTTAGACAGTCAGTGGGGAAAAAGAATATGAGAAGCAGGGGATCTGAATGACCAACTCCTAAATAATTGAAAGCTGATTTTGTTATCAGTGAGCATTTTATTGGGTATCAAAGGGACACTTAGTGCCAAAAGGAAGGAGAAATCCGACTAGCCCCTGACCAGTGATGCTGGTTAAAGCTTTTGTTTCTGAGATGCGATCAAGACAGGCTACACCCACACACATTATAAGGTCAGAATCTAAGATGTGTTGGGTGAGGGTAAGGAATCCAGAATAGATTAGGCTTGCTTGACTCTGTGGTTATGAGGGACAGTATAATTTAGCTTTCGGAGTAAGGAAAGCCACTAAAATGCTAAATGCTACCCTTCATGTTTATCGAAGGCAGGGTAGGAATTGTCCTTGGCATTGAGAGTTTCCAGCAAGGAAGGCAAGCATTGGACAAATACTATGAGATCTGTTAAGAAAGAAGACATATATGCTGTTACAGGAGTGGAAGCACCGGAATCCCAGCCAAATTTGGAGGATTAAGTTCTCTGAGCAGCTATTGATGTGGATATAGTCCCTAAAGTTTGCAACCCGAATAGTATCTCTGCTACTTGGAAAGTTCCCCTTAAGTAGCTCTTCTTTCCGTTGCTGTTCATTCCTAGAGGTTTCTGAACGGACTATCAACCTTGTGAGATATTTAATTCTTTCCCCCTGAAAAAGGCAATGAAATCCTAAGCAATTCCATATGTGGCTACTTAGTGAAGGAGAAACACTGAAATGAGAAGAGGCATAAAACCACATTTTTAAAAAATCACTAATTCTTTATACACAGAAATGTTCTGGTTCCTTTCTCTCCAGTGTGTATATAGCTTAGTGGTTTTACTAGGTATCCATTCTATTGATAGTTTCTAAGAAGTGTCATGAAATTTTCAAAATAAAGTGAATGTTAAATCATCACACGTGTGTGTGTGTGTGTGTGTGTGTGTGTGTGCGCGCGCCATAAAGAACATCTGGAAAGTATAAAGACCGTCTTGAAATCAAATAAGTGACACAATAGAGTTAAATTGTTTTAAAAGACAGTAAAATAGATAAGGCCTTTTCTTGCAGAAGCTGTAAATATTGAAAGCAAATAGGAGAGGGAACAGTACTTTTAATGATGGTTATATAAGAATAAAATTTTATTGACTTAAAACAATGAGATTTTGACATGAATAATTAGCACAAGTATCAGAAAAGACTGTTGGTTCAATTTAACAAATAAATAATTATTCTGGGCAGGAAACAAGTACTGCGTGAATCAGACCTGGTCTGAGCATTTTAATGGAGGTGGGGCAGAGAACATATGCACAGTGTAATATAAAATCATTTGTATTAAAGGCTATAAGAGGTAAAATATTTGTGGGATTCGTAGGATGCAGAGTCCTGTCCTGACTCCTGCATAACTGAGGACAGCTAGGACTTGACAAAATATTAAAAACCTATGCTTGAAGGCACTGGAGAAATACCAAATTAGTGAGGTATCGCCAGATCAAGATCCAAGAGAAGGTAGAAACTTAGAGAGCTTAACCTGGCATTTGGTGGGTGCATGTCTTTCAGATAAAGGCAGCTAAAAGGCAGAGCAGTTTCTGATAGCCTTGCAGGGCTTAGGGGACCTACCGGGACAAAAGTGTTGGAGCTCAGGGTCTGCCTTATTCTTTGGGCTGTCAAAGTGGATTGAGACCCAGCCTTGGGTGAGGTATAAAGGTGAAACAGAAGTAAACCAGTCCTTGCACGTGTTACTGTGTGGTTGCAAGGTCTTTGTGTGACCTAGGAAATCTCAAGCTAAAATTGGATCAAAGTGATCTTAGAATGCAGGTCCCCATAGGCACTTGGCAGAAGCAAGTGTAATCCTAAGTCTCTAATGATTCCACAAATGGTTTTAAAAATAGTGTCCAGCCCTGGACGGTGTAGCTCAGTTCATTGGAGTATCGTCCCGTGCACCAAAAGGCCTTGGGTTCGATTCCAGTCAGGGTACATACCTAAGTTGCGGGTTTGATCCCCTGCTGGAGCCCATGCGGGAGGCAACCAGTCAATGTATCTTTCTCACATCGATGTTTCTCTCTCTCTTCCCCTCCATCTCTGGAATTAATAAAATAAAATTTAGAAAATAAAAATAAAAATATAATGTCTAGCACACAATCAAAGATAAAGAGGTGCATGACCAGATAAAGCAACATGTACAAAAACTAGCAGAAATAATAAGTAGACATAGTCCCACAGGTGTTTCAAATGTTCAGATTGTTAAGCATGAAGTTTAACATAACTATGCTTATTATATTCAAAAAGTAAAAAAATAAGATTTTAAAATGTTGGAGAGGACTGGAAATTATAAAAAGTGACAAAACAGATTTGGAAAATAACCCAATAGAAGTTCTCACCCTGGCAAACCCCAAACCAAAATTAAAAACTTAGTATTAGGGCTTAGCAGCAGGATAGATCCAGCTGAAGAGAGAATTAAATAACTATAGGGATAGGTTACCAGAAAATATTAAAATGAAGTACAGAAGAGGCAAATGGTATTGGAGCAACTGGTCATCCACATGCACAGAAATGAATCTAGATACTGTCCTTATAGCC